>NC_080704.1:118495262-119160871 GCF_030445035.2 Dasypus novemcinctus | reverse complement strand
TGTGATTACCTCTGAAGCACCATCCAGGGCAGCTCCATGTCCCTAAGACGCCTCCACCTCTCATCTCTTCCTGCCTTTCCCCATACCCTTTGTCCATTATGTCCACTTTTCCCAATCCAATGCCACCTCTTCTATGTGGACACTGGATTGGTTGTGTCCATTGCACCTTTATGTCAAGAGGAGGCTCAGATTCCACCTGGATGCTGGATGCAATCCTCCCATTTTCAGTTGTAATCACTCTAGGCTCCATGGTGTGGTGGTTGTCCTTCTTCACCTCCATCTTAGCTGAGTGTGGTAAGTCCAATAAATCAGATTGTAGGTGCTGGAGTCTGTTGAGGCTCAGGATCTGGCTATCACATTGTCAGTCCAGAGTATATTTTTAATGTAATATTATTACAAAGTCAATAAAAAATAAAAAAATAAAAAAAAAAAAGTGTGTAGTCTAAAATGTAAACGATAATGTAACTAAAAATTAGAAAAGTGTACCTTCTAAAATATAAACCATAATGTAAACCAAAATGGAACCATGGTTAGTAGCTATGTTTCAATAACTGTACATCAGCTGCAGCAAGTATAACATGAACATGTAAAAAGATCATTGCTGGGGAAGGGGGAAAAGGGTTTGATGTTGGATATATGGGAGTCCCCTATATTGTATAGGTGACTTCACTGTGATCGAAAACTTTTGAAGACAAAATTAAACATTAAAGAAAAAAAGATGCAGACACTGAGGAAGTAATGAAAGAGATTGCCTTCCCACTGTACATACAGGCAATACTTATTACAGTGATGGAAGGCAAAACGTCAAAAACAAAGTTTTATGATATTTTTCATTTTTTAATACCCCAATTTATTTTTTACTTTTAGTTTTTCTAAATTCGTATGTATTCTATTTCTTATCTTTAATCCTATCATTACTATTTCATTTTCCTACTAATTGAATTTGGCAATGTATTAGGCTTCATTTTTGAAGAAGTTTTGGATCACAGAGGAGTTCAACTATGGCAGGTGAGGAACAGTGGTGTGGGGTGTTATTGATGGGGGCACACATGGTAGGAACAAATAAGATTTTAATCCAAAAATAGCAACTATCTGAAGAGGTACTATGCAGTGGTTTTACATTGCCATTTAGCAACAAAATCCTTTCTTCAAATGAAATCATAAAACATTCAAACACATAATAAACCAATACAATTGAAACTGTTCTGTTGTAGTGTAAGGGGGGTTGGGAAGGTTCCTTCCTCATGTCACTCAGACACTTATGAAGGATGTCAAAGCAGCACAAAACGCAGTTTGAAAATTACTGTCCTATACAACTGCTTAGCCTGGGATTTCAGTTTCAAATAACCCTTTCAACAAGAACATTTCCTAGTTTCTAACCTTAATCTTCATTGACACAATAGATACACCTTCCCTCTTGGCATAGTTTGGCAATTTGTACTAATCTAACCTCAATTCCATTATTAACATGTATGAGTTATTTAAACCCATTATCATTTAATATCTTTATTTTTGTACAGGATCCCCTTTGAAGTCAGAAATATATCTCATTTATCTTTGTAGCTCTAACACCTAGCACAGTGCCAGGCACATAGTTAAGGGCCTCCTAAAATACTTGCTGAGTAAAGAAAGAAACAATAGGGAAACAATGTCTTAACTGTCTCTTAATCCATACCATGTCTACCATACACATAAGTATAAAGCAAATGCCTTTTAATCATGTGTCCTCTCATCCATGGAAATAAAGAAAATTCCTTCTTGTTCTTCAAGTTTGGAATTTTCTTCTCTGGACCTTTGTCTTTCTTTCTTTTTTGTCTTTTATTTTGACTTTATTCATTTTTTTAATATTACATTAAAAAAATATGAGGTCCCTATATACCCCCCACCCCCCTCACCCCACTCCTCCCCCAATAGCAACATTCTCCTCCATCATCATGAGACATCATTGCACTTGGTGAATACATCTCTGAGAATCGTTGCACCTCATGGTCACTAGTCCACATCATAGCCCACACTCTACCACATTCCATTCAATGGGCCATGAAGGACATAACAATGTCTGGTAATTGTCCCTGCAGCATCACCCAGGACAACTCCAAGTCCCGAAAACGCCTCCACATCTCATCTCTTCCTCCAATTCCCACACCCAGCAGCCACCATGGCCACTTTCTCCACACCAAAGCCACATTTTCTTCGATTACTAATCACAATAGTTCATGAATAGAATATCAGTAAGTCCAGTTTCATCCATATTCTATTCCTCCATCCTGTGGACCTTGGATTGGTTGTGTCCACTCCACATCTATATCAAGAGGGGGCTTAGATTCCATATGACTGCTGGATGCAATCCTCCTGCTTTCAGTTGTAGGCACTCTTGGCTTCATGGTGTGGTGGTTGACCTTCTTCAACTCAATGTTTGCTGAGTGGGGTAAGTCCAATAAACCAGAGTGTAGGAGCTGAAGTCTGTTGAGGATCAGGGCCTGGCTATCGTATGGTCAGTCCAGAAATTCAGATCCCCTGGGTATATTAAACCCCAGCATCAACTACAATCTGGTAAAGTAGCAAGACAGGCTTGTGAAAAAAGATCACCTCTGAATCCAGCTCCATCACACAGAAACACAAACTCCAAAGAACGGCCAACTGACATGGCACTGAACTCCTTCTGCCATGACCATAGAACCTGTGGGTCTCTGTAGCCCTCAGAAGAACCAATACCTGGGGTTGTATCTACTTTAACTGTCTCTGGGACTCTGCTCAGGTGTGCATAAGGGCAACCCCTCTGATAACCTCCCGGCTCTTTTTGGAGACTCATAGCCATATACAGTCATTTGTCCTTTCCATTTCCCCCTTGATTCAGGTCAAAAAGCATTTTTAACTCCTATTATTATATGTAGATTGAGATATTCTGCTGGTTCAAGTTGACCCATTTCTAGTTACATCATCAGCTGGTACTTGGTAGTAATCCCTCGGCACCAGGGAGGCTCTTACCAGGAGTCATGTCCCACACTGGGGGGAAGGCAAAGCATTTACATGCTGAGTTTGACTTCAAGACTGGCCACATTTGAGGAACACAGAGGCTCTCAGAAGGTAACTCTTAGGCACACTGCAGCTCTAGGCCTTGTTCTTATTTCAAGTGCACAGGCTCACAAGCATAGTCATTAGTATCAAGGGCTCATTATTGGACCTTCATCATTTTTTGGTCTTTGCCGTTGCACTTGGGGGATTGTTGCTCTTCCTTTAGGGACTGTGATAGAGCTCCCCTGCCTAGGAACTCAGCACTAGCTCAGTTGTTGTTTTTAAATGGTTCCACTATGAAAATATCCAAACATTTTTATGTACCCTAAATATATGCCCTGTAGAACTCCCTGCCAACCATGTGTCTACTGTCAATAACATCCCACACCAGTATTCCTCCACTGCCACTGTTGAACCTCTCTGTGATCCAAAACTTCCTGAAAAGTGAAGCCCAATATATTGCCAGGTTCCTTTAATAGTAAAATGGAATATAGCGATGAGTTTAAAGGTTAGATATAGAATACATATTAATTTGGAAAAATTCTACATCCTATCTTTTTCTTTACTTTTTTCTAATTATTAAGCTTATCTTCACAAGAGTTTTAGATCACAGTAATTCATATATACAACATACAGTACTCCCACATATCCAACATAAAATCTTTTCCCTTCCACAGCAATAATCTTTTTACATATTCATACAATATTTACTGAAACTGATGTACAGATATTGAGACAATAGCTTTCAAACAAGGTAACATTTATGTTTACATTGTGGTTTATATTTTAGACTATACAATTTTCTAAACTTTTAGTTATCTTATGTTTTACGTTATGATTTACATTTTAGCCTATCATCTCCTGTATATTCTAAACTAATACCATCTACCATTTATTGTGAACTTTATTAAATACCAGATATCATTAGGTTTTTAAAAATAAATTACCTCTAAACCTCACAGCTATGTAAGAAAGATGGATTACTCATTTTGAAGATGAAGAAAACTAGGTGAAGAGATGAAGTACCTTCTCAATGTCACAAAGCCGAGATATGTCAGAGCTGGGATTTTTACCTAATGCCTACAGACCCCAGAGACCAGGCTCAATTCTCTTTTCTTGATTAGCTGTGAAATATAGGGATGATAAACACTATATATAAACAACTCCATATCACAGAGGTTCCTTTTCTAGCCTTTCTCCTGTTTTCTCTTCCTTTGTGTTTCTGAGACCTGAGGTTGAATTCTTTGGATTATACAGTTCTGTTTTGTTGGATGTGTGTGTGTTTGCATGTATGTGTGTCTCACAGGTAATTAAAAACAACATAAATTCTTCTTTCAAGCCTTTCTCTTCATCTCAGTTTTTCCCTTCCATCATCATCCTCAAATGTCCTGCAATTGGGCTAGTAGTACACTGGTAGAATGACAGAAAACCAGATCAGAAACCTGAGCTTCAGATTCAGCAAAAGTAATGTAGAAATCCAAATAAGGGTAGCAGTAGCAAAAATGGGTGGTCTTGCAATGCTTAATTTGTGCAGAATTTGTAATCACATTGACTGTAATGGTTTGGAAATGGATGCAGGTGATGGTGCCATAGCAATGTGAATGTAATTAACAGTGCTGAAGTGTGTATGTGAACATGGTTGAATGGTGAAATTTTGCATTGTATACGTTGCTAGAAAGAAAGCTAGAGGATAAAATGTGGGATTGCACAACATAGTGGACTCTGGTGGCTGAAGATTGTGGTTAATAATGCAAATATAAGTATGCTCTTTCAAGATCTAAAAAAAGGTATGTCACTAGTACAGGTTGTTGATAGTGGGGTGGTACACAGGGAAATGCACCTAAAGCATACTTCCATGGGATATAATTGTAACCTTGTTGCCATAGGTCTGTTTTCTGGATAGAGGCCCACATAGTAGCTAAGAAAACATTAAGCTTCTTTCCTGGAGAAGTCCTGCTATTTTACCAATAATATAGCAAAAAAACTCTGAAAAATATGAGCCTTGCATAATAAAAGAAAACAGGCCAATAAGCCAAGCCCTTAAACTTAATGTTTTACACTTACGAACCTTATTCCTATATAAGGAAACTAAGCCTAATTATAATTAATACCTAAGAGTTATCTCCTGCAAACCGCCTTGATACTCAAATGTGGCCTCTCTTTAAGCCAAAATCTGCAAATAAACTCATTACCTTCTCCCCTATGTGGGACATGATTCCCAGGGATGAGCCTCCCTGGCACTAAATTATTATTACCAAGCATTAATCAGTGATGTATTTGGAAAAAGACCTTGATCCAAAGGGGGAAATGTAAAATAAAATATAGTTTATATGGCTGAGAGATTTCAAAGCAATTTGGGAGGTCATTCCATCATTCCAGAGGTTACACTTATGAACTTATACATGATTCTTCTATTCCTTTTATTTGAACCTATAATTTTCAATTTACCTTTTAAGTATATTTCTCAGAGATTTAATATTTGGATTTTTCCTAAACTGTTGAGTCCTGAAACCAAGCAGAGTTGTGGCCGACTCCCACTCTCCAGTTACTTGGGCTTGCCCTGGACAACTAACAAAAAGATGATGAGGGACCAGTCCCATTCCCTATACAAGGAGTATTTTCAACAGCAAACAAGTCAAGTCCTTTCCTCTACTCCATAATGTCTAAGTCCCCTCTCAACCTAAAATAGTCAGAATAGACATTGTCCCAAATCCCTCAAGATTGAGGAATGAACAAATATAAGGGGGCAGTATAACCACAGACCAAAGCAGATTTATTATAATTGTAGTTATTATCTTGTGTTAATGGAGTAACTTATAACATTGTTATAAAAATAAAATAAAAATAATGATAATAAGGGGGGATTGGAGCCGAGGAGATTAGTGACCAATCCTTGGTTGCTCTGGAAAAGTTCACATTTATCTCATAAACACTGGAAACGGATTTGCTTCCTGACATACAAGCTGCTTTACTGACTAGCCAATAATTGCCCCACTAAAAAAATAGGTATTGAAGATGGGAAGAGTGGGGAAGAGAGCAACCAGAACTTTGAGTTCCATAGGGTAGGAAGAAGGGTAGTTAGTGCTGGGGATCGGGGGAGAAAACGATGTACCAAAAGAAGTGGGATAGGACCACAGATTTCCTGGTAGAATTTGACAGTACCTCTGAGGGACCAAAAAAAAAGCCTGTGGCAAAGCTATTCCCACTGAGATGTCAGTGACAATGTATAACCTCTCACAGACATTTGGGGATTATAAAATCTGATTTCAAAAAGGCAACCCTTTTACGAAAGGAATGGGTCTCTAATGGTGGCATTTTAGGCATCGGTGAGGGGAAAAAGGTGGGAAGAGGTACTTAGGACAAGAGAATGTTTTTGATCACCCCATAAATCACATTTCTGCTTATATATAAGAAGAGTTTCTTTTCCCTACACATCTTGTATTCTGAGTGTGTGGCTTAGTTCTTGTTTCCTCTACAATATCCTTCCACTTCTCCTCCTAGTGTTCTTTAAGAACTTCACTGGAAACAAGGTAGTTGGGGGAGGCTAGAAGCTGTGCAGCTTCATCATTTCTACCTTGCAGTTCCCCAAGGAACCTGGGAACCAGCTTTGCATCTGATTGATTTTTTTCAGGCATGAACACTGAGTGTTTCCAAGGTTAGTTGGTTAGAAGCCCAGTCACCTTGGAAAATCTGGCAAGAGAGCGTGGTAGAGGTGGGAAGCATGCTTTGTCGACCCTCTAAAAATGCAAGGGGAGATCTGAATACCATCACCAATTCTTAGGTAGAAAAACTGGGGCCCAAAGAGGTAAAGTGGCCTGTCCAATGTTATGGGAAGTCAGTCACCCAAGATGGGATTATAGCTCCTGCACCCAAGTTTTAACATTCACTTTACGAAAAGAACACAATCTTGGAAGCAAGAGAAATGTAGTTCAATGGTGGCTCTATTATTAAATAGCTGTGTGACACAGGTCAGAACTTTGGTGGTATCAGTAGCCTCATTTTCATAATTTTCCTCTGTACACCATTAGGGATGCTCAAAGGATGAAGTAAGAATGAAGGAGAAAATGTTATGATAATTTTACTGCACAAAATTAATATTAAGCATGATCATAGTTGGTTTAATTTTCTTTGATTGTAATTTTTCTTCCTCTCTTTTGTTTTCTCCCCCATCTCATGTTGAGAAGACTAATAGGCTACAATGCCTAGTTACTCAGAAAACTATGTCAAAGGAGACTCTAAAGTTGATACTTCCACTGGAAAACCTCATCTTGCAATTGCTT
Source organism: Dasypus novemcinctus (assembly GCF_030445035.2). Classification (NCBI taxonomy): domain Eukaryota; kingdom Metazoa; phylum Chordata; class Mammalia; order Cingulata; family Dasypodidae; genus Dasypus; species Dasypus novemcinctus. Next base: position 119,153,576 of record NC_080704.1, on the reverse strand, counting down.
TGCTGTTGATCCCTCAATGAAAGGCCCAGTTTAGAAGTCAATCCACATTCCTTTGGGTTGAAATAATTCCAAACATTTTTTTTTTTTTGGTATTCCAAAGATTTGGAAACTCCTGTAAGAATCATGGCAAATATTATTTTGTAGTATTCCTAGTTTTCCTCACATCAAAATGCTGAAATTTGGTATAATTAGTGCCCAGGGGAAAATGGCCCTATTCCTGACATTTCTCTGAGGAGTTTCATGCATATCTACCATCTGCAGTTGTCTGCATATATGTACTAATTGGCAGCAGGGGGAGACTCAAACCTCAAACCAGAGGGTTAATTAGAATGAGTTAAATTCTTTCTAGGAGCTAATGTTGTTGGTTTTTTTTTTTTGTTGTTGTTGTTGTTTTTTAATTTTTTTATTTTTTATTGACTTTGTAATAATATTACATTAAAAATATATATGTGAGGTCCCATTCAACCCCACCCCCCCACCCCCCCTCTCCCCCCCCCCCCAACAACACTCGTTCCCATCATCATGACACATCCATTGGATTTGGTAAGTACATCTTTGGGCACCTCTGCACCTCATATACATTGGTTCACATCATGGCCCATACTCTCCTCTATTCCATCAAGTGGGCCCTGTGAGGATTTACAATGTCCGGTGATTACCTCTGAAGCACCATCCAGGGCAGCTCCATGTCCCGAAGACGCCTCCACCTCTCATCTCTTCCTGCCTTTCCCCATACCCTTTGTCCATTATGTCCACTTTTCCCAATCCAATGCCACCTCTTCTATGTGGACATTGGATTGGTTGTGTCCATTGCACATCTATGTCAAGAGGAGGCTCAGATTCCACCTGGATGCTGGATGCAATCCTCCCATTTTCAGTTGTAATCACTCTAGGCTCCATGGTGTGGTGGTTGTCCTTCTTCAACTCCATCTTAGCTGAGTGTGGTAAGTCCAATAAATCAGATTGTAGGTGCTGGAGCCTGTTGAGGCTCAGGATCTGGCTATCACATTGTCAGTCCAGAGATTCAAATCCCCTAAATATATCTTAAACCCCAACATTAACTGCACCTCCAGCACATTAGCATGAAAGTCTTATGAAGGGAGATCCCATCTGAGTCCAGATTCATCACACATAAACACCATTTCCAAAGAGGGGCCATCTGCCCTGGTAGTTAACCCCATCGGCCATGACCATAACTCCCATGGGTCTCTTTAGCCCTCAAAGGAACCAATATCTGGGGGTTGTATCTGCTTTATCTGTCTCTCTGACTCTGCTCAGTTGTGCATGAGGGCAAACCTTCTGCCAGCCTCCAGACTCTTTTTTAGAAACTCGTAGCCGTATAAACTCATTTCTCCTTTCCATTTCCCCCTTACTTTAGGTCAAACAGCATTTTAAAGTCATGGTATTTTATGTAGACATGGATATTCTGCTGATCCGCATTGAACCTTCCGTATAAGGTCATTTTCCAGTTGCATCATCAGTTGGTAGTTGATAGTGGTCCCTCGTTGCCAGGGAGGCTCATCCCCGGGTGTCATGTCCCACGCTGGGGGGAAGGCATTGCATTTACATGCTGAGTTTGGCTTCGAGACTGGCCACATTTGAGTAACATGAAGGCTGACAGAAGGAAATTCCCAGGCACAAAGTTGCTCTAGGCCTTGTTCTTATTTTGGGTTTATCAGCTCACAAGCATAGTCATTAGCATCTGGGGCTCACTGTTGAACCCTCACTCCCTCCCGGTCCCCACCACTGTACCTGGGAGACTGTCGCTGCTCCCCTAGTGACCACGACAGAGCACCACTGGCCAGGAACCCAGTACCCCCCCTACTGTGGTTTTTAATTGTTGCCACTATGAGTATATCCAAACATTACCATGCACCCTGGACATATGTTCTGTACAGCTCCCTGTCAGTCATATATCACCTGTCATTGGTATCCCATACCAGTATCCCTCCATTGCCATTGTTGAAACACTCTGTGATCCAGAACTCCCCGAAATTTGAAGCCCAATATAATGTCATGGTCCCTTACTAGGGAATGGCATATAGCGATGAGTTTAAAGGCTAGATAAAGAACTTGGATAAAGTTAGCTAAAGAACTTAGATAAAGAATGTTGACTTGAAAAAATTCCACATCCTATTTTTTTCTTTTTTTTTTTTTTTTCCCCCCCCCCTAATTATTCAGCTTTTCTTCACTGGAGTCCTAGACCACAGCAATGTATATATATAATATACAGCACTCCCACACATCCACCAGAAAACCTTTTCCCTTCCACAGTGATACTCTTACGCCCTATTCATATCATATTTACTTAAAGTGATGTACAGAGTCTGAGACATTAGCTTTCTAACAAGGTGACATCTGTGCTTACATTATGGTGCATACTTTAGGATACACAGTTCTTTACATTTTTAGTTATCCTATGTTTTACATTATGGTTTACATTATCAGTCTGTCATCTCCTATATGTTATGGTGTAATATTACATGTTTTATATCCATCCTTGTGTACTCTCAAGAAACTCCTCTCTTACCCCCCATTTACTTTGGTTCCACACATTTAACGTCCATTTTCCCTTCCACCTTGGTGCCCTCAGTGATAGCCAACCTCCGTTTCCTGAGGAGCCACTTCCAGAGATAGATGGAATAGTGTTCAGGGCCTAACTTGCTCAACTGCCCCAATGCCCTGGGAGCCACCCTTTCTCTCGGGGGATACAGTTCCCTCTATTTGATGGCATTAGTCCTCCCCAGGATGTGGGTCCACCCCCACTCTCACTACTTGGGTTTCTACCCCATGGTGTCACCCACTCTGGCAGAATGAGCATTTAGACATTCCCCAGGAGCCCGTCCTGCATCAGACCCTCCCCTCCGAGCATTCTAAACAGGTAACCCTCTTTATTATATTTTGATATGATTTTCTCGGCATTTTACTCACCACCAACACCTGACCCTCTCCTGGTTCGTATGCTACCCCTCCCTCCCCCCACATTTGGGCAACGTTACCCATCCGTCCCTCCCCAGCCACCCTCAAACCCGCAAAGCCCCAAGCAAAGGCAACCCCTTGCCCCCCTTTTATCTCTTCTTTGTGTTCATACTTACCACCATCTCGTCTTAAATTCCACCCCTGCAGACATCGGCTCATATCCTTCCTCCACCCTCCGATTTCCTGCAAGCCTATCGTTCAGTCTCTTGCTATCTAGGGCAGCTTGTTTATTTCATATCATTGAGGTCATGTAGTATTTGTCCTTCAATGTCTGGGTTGCTTCACTCAACATAAGGTTCTCAAGATTCATCCATGTTATCACATGTGTTTGTAGTGTGTTTGTTCTTACAGCCGAGTAGTATTCCATTGTGTGTATATACCACATTTTATTGATCCACTCGTCTGTTGATGGGCATTTGGGTTGATTCCAACTTTTGGCAATAGTGAACAATGCTGCTATGAACATTGGTGTACATATATTGGTTTGTGTTCTTGTTTTCAGTTCTGCTGGGTATATTCCCAGCAGTGGTATTGCTGGGTCATATGGCAAATCTATGGCTAGTTTTTTGAGAAACCGCCATACTGTTCTCCAGAATGGTTGGATCCTTCTGCATTCCCACCAGCAGTGGATGAGTGTTCCCCTTCCTTCACATCCTCTCCAGCACTTGTATTCTTCTGTTTTTTTCATAGCTGCCAATCTTATGGGTGTAAGATGGTATCTCATTGTGGTTTTGATTTGCATTTCCCTGATAGCTAGAGATTTGGAACATTTTTTCATGTGCTTTCTTGCCATTTGTATTTCTTCTTCGGAGAAGTGTCTGTTTAAGTCTTTTTCCCATTTTTTAAATGGGTTGTTTATCTTTTTATTTTCAAGATATAGGAGTTCTTTATATATGCAAGTTATAAGTTTCTTATCAGATATATGATTGCCAAATATTTTCTCCCACTGTGTGGGCTCCCTTTTTACTTTCTTGACAAACTCCTTTGAGGTGCAGAAGGCTTTAATTTTGAGGAAGTCCCATTTATCTATTAGTTCTTTTGCTGCTCGTGCTTTTGGTGAGATATTCATAAATCCATTACCTATTACAAGGTCCTGTAGATGTTTCCCTACACTGCTTTCTAAGGTTTTTATGGTCTTGGCTCTTATATTTAGGTCTTTGATCCATCTTGAGTTGATCTTTGTATAAGGTGTGAGATGGTAATCCTCTTTCATTCTTCTACATATGGCTATCCAGTTCTCCAGACACCATTTGTTGAATAGGCCACTCTCTCCCAGTTGAGAGGGTTTGGTGGCTTTATCGAATATTATGTGGTTGTATATGTGAGGTTCTATATCATCGCTTTCAATTCGATTCCATTGGTCTATATGTCTCTCCTTATGCCAATACCATGCTGTTTTCACCACCGTAGCTTTATAGTATGTTTTGAAGTCAGGTAGTGTGATTCCTCCAATTTCGTTTTTCTTTTTCAGTATGTCTTTGGCTATTCGGGGTCTCTTTCCTTTCCAAATAAATTTCATAGTTAGTTTTTCTAGTTCCTTAAAGAAGGCTGCATTGATTTTTATTGGGATTGCATTGAATGTGTAGATCAATTTTGGTAGGATAGACATCTTAATAATGTTCAGTCTTCCTATCCATGAACAAGGAATAGTCTTCCATTTATTTAGGTCTTCTTTGATTTCCTTGAACAATCTTGTATAGTTCTCAGTGTATAAGTTCTTTACCTCTTTAGTTAAATTTATTCCTAAGTATTTGATTTTTTTATTTACTATTGTGAATGGTATTTGTTTCTTGATTTCCTCCTGATCTTGCTCATTATTGGTGTACAGAAATGCTACTGATTTTTGCGCATTGATCTTATAACCTGCGACTTTACTAAACTCATTTATGAGTTCTAGAATCTTCGTTGTAGATCTCTCAGGGTTTTCTATGTATAGGATCATGTCATCTGCAAATAATGAAATTTTGACTTCTTCCTTTCCAATTTGAATGCCTTTTATTTCTGGTTCTTGCCTCAGTGCTCGAGCAAGTACTTCTAAGACAATGTTAAATAGGAGCGGCGACAGTGGTTATCCTTGTCTTGTTCCTGAGTTTAGAGGGAAGGAGTCTAGGATTTCTCCATTGTAAACAATATTGGCTTTAGGTTTTTCATATATACTCTTTATCATGTTCAAAAAATTTCCTTGTATTCCAATCATTTGGAGTGTTTTTATCAAGAAAGGGTGCTGTATTTTGTCAAATGCTTTTTCTGCATCAATAGATATAATCATGTGATTTTTTTCCTTCAATCTGTTTATATGGTGTATTACATTGATTGATTTTCTTATGTTGAACCATCCTTGCATACCTGGGATGAATCCCACTTGGTCGTGGTGTATAATTCGTTTAATGTGTTGTTGAATACGATTAGCAAGTATTTTGTTAAGTATTTTTGCGTCTAGGTTCATTAGAGAAATTGGTCTGTAATTTTCCTTTCTTGTGATGTCTTTGTTTGGCTTTGGTACTAGGGTAATGTTGGCATCATAGAAGGAGTTGGGTAATGTTCTTTCTGTTTCAATGGTTTGGAATAGTTTCAGCAGGATTGGTGTCAGTTCTTTACGGAATGTTTTGTAGAATTCACCTGTGAATCCATCTGGCCCTGGGCTCTTCTTAGTTGGGAGATTTTTAATAACTGATTCTATCTCTCTGCTTGTGATTGGTTTGTTAAGATCATCAATTTCTTCTTTTTTTCAATATGGGTTGTTTATGTGTTTCTAGGAATTTGTCCATTTCCTCTAGATTGTCATTTTTGTTGGAATATAGTTTTTCAAAATATCCTCTTATGATAGTCTTTATTTCTGTGGGGTCAGTGGTGATATCGCCTTTCTCATTTCTTATTTTGTGTATTTGCATCTTCTCTCTTTTTTTCTTTGTTAGTGTTGCTAAAGGTTTGTCAATTTTGTTAATCTTCTCAAAAAACCAGCTCTTGGTCTTGTTTATCTGTTCAAGTGCTTTCTTATTTCCTATTTCGTTTAGTTCTGCTCTTATCTTTGTTATTTCCTTCCTTCTTCTTCCTGTTGGGTTACTTTGTTGTTGTTTTTCTAATTCCTTCAAATGTGCAGTTAGTTCTTCGATTTTTGCTCTTTCTTCTTTTTTTTTTTTTATTAATTTTTTTTATTTTTTATTGACTTTGTAATAATATTACATTAAAAATATATATGTGAGGTCCCATTCAACCCCCCCCTCACCCCCCCTCTCCCCCCCCCAACAACACTCGTTCCCATCATCATGACACATCCATTGGATTTGGTAAGTACATCTTTGGGCACCTCTGCACCTCATATACATTGGTTCACATCATGGCCCATACTCTCCTCTATTCCATCATGTAGGCCCTGTGAGGATTTACAATGTCCGGTGATTACCTCTGAAGCACCATCCAGGGCAGCTCCATGTCCCGAAGACGCCTCCACCTCTCATCTCTTCCTGCCTTTCCCCATACCCTTTGTCCATTATGTCCACTTTTCCCAATCCAATGCCACCTCTTCTATGTGGACACTGGATTGGTTGTGTCCATTGCACCTTTATGTCAAGAGGAGGCTCAGATTCCACCTGGATGCTGGATGCAATCCTCCCATTTTAATTTATGGCTATAAACTTCCCTCTCAGTACTGCTTTTGCTGCATCCCATAAATTTTGGTATGTTGTGTTATCATTATCATTTGTTTCAAGGTAGTCATTGATTTCTTTTGAGATTTCCTCTTTGACCCACTGTTTTTCTAAGAGTGTGTTGTTTAATTTCCAAATCGTGGTGTGAAATCTGGGCTTCTTTCCCTTGCAAATCTCCAGCTTGACTCCACTGTGGTCAGAGATAATGTTTTGTATGATTTCAATCTTTCTGAATTCGTTCAGCCTTTCTTTGTGGCCTAGCATATGATCTATCTTGGAGAATGATCCATGTGCGCTTGAGAAAAATGTATATCCTGCTGTGTTTGGGTGTAGCGATCTATATATGTCTATTAGATCGAGCTCCTCTAATATACTATTCAGATGTTTTGTTTCTTTGGTGATTCTCTTTTGAGATGTTCTGTCCAGGGTTGATAGTGGTGTATTAAAATCCCCCACTATAATTGTAGATGTATCTATTCTTTCACTTAGTTTTTCCAGCGTTTGCCTGACGTATTTAGAGGCACCCTTGTTAGGGGCATAGATATTTATGATTGTTCGATCTTCTTGACAGATTTTCCCTTTCACTAAAATGTAGTATCCTTCTTTGTCTCTCACAATTGTTTCACATTTAAAGTCTATTTTGTCTGATATTAATATAGCTACTCCTGCCTTTTTTTGGTTATTGTTAGCTTGTATGATTGTTTTCCAGCCTTTCACTTTCAATCTCCATGCGTCTCTGGGTCTAAGATGTGTCTCTTGTAGACAGCATATGGATGGGTCATATTTCCTTATCCAATGTCCCAGTCTGAATCTTTTGATAGGTGAGTTTAATCCGTTGACATTCAGTGTTATTACTATCAAGGAATTATTTGTGTTAGCCATACTTTGATTGGATTTGTGTTTGTCATATTTTGTTTGTATATTTTTTTTTGTCTTTTTTGTTGTTGTTGTTGGTCTTATACTCTCCTCCAACTTTGCCTTTCCTGTTTTTTCCTTTCTTCCTGCAGCACTCCCTTTAGAATTTCTTGAAGGGGAGGTTTCTTGTTGGTATACTCTTTCAGTTTCTGTTTGTCTGCAAATATTTTGAACTCTCCATCATATTTGAATGCTAGTTTAGGTGGATAAAGTATTCTTGGTTGGAAATTTCTTTCCCTTAGTACCTTGACTATATCATACCACTGTTTTCTTGCCTCCATGGTTTCAGAAGAGAAATCAGCACTTAATCTAATTGAGCTTCCCTTGTATGTGATGGTTTTCTTTTCTCTTGCTGCTTTTAGGATTTTCTCTTTGTCTTGAGCATTGGATAATTTGACAAGTATATGTCTTGGGGTGGGCCTGTTGGGGTTTATGACTTGTGGAGTGCGCTGTGCTTCTTGGATATGTACATCTGTCTCTTTCAGTAGATTTGGGAAGTTTTCAGCCATTATTTCCTGCAACACTCTTTCTGACCCCTTTCCCTTCTCTTCACCTTCTGGAATGCCTATAATACGTATGTTTGAGCGTTTTGCATTGTCATTCAGGTCCCTAAATCCTAATTGGATTTTTTCTATCTTCTTATTGACCCCTTCTACTATCTGTTTGATTTCTGATGTACTGTCTTCCACATCACTAATTCTCTGCTCTGTCTCTTCTAGTCTGCTGATATTTGCTGCAAGTGTATTTTTGATTTCTTGAACTGTGGTGTTCATTCCCATCTTATCTGTTATGTTTTTGCGTATGTCTGCAATTTCCCCTCCAAGTGATGTCTTCATGTTGTTAACCTCTTTCATTACTGCATCAAATTTGTCTGTGATAAATGTTCTGAGATCTTTCATTGCTTGTGCCAAGTTTTGCTCCCCTTCGTGATTATTGGTTTGTTGATTGGATTCAGCCATGTTTTCCTGATTATTGGTTTGGTTCATAGATTTTTGTTGCTTTCTGGTCATCTCTTTATTTTGACGAATTTAATCAGTTCCTTAGCTTCTTTGTCTGCTCTTGGAGGTTAATTAGTTGTTATTTTTGCACAGGTGTTATATCTTCTCTTTGTCACTTTTTTCTTCTTATTCTAGTTACTTGTTGTTGGTTAAGTTCACTTTAGAGGAAAGTATTAGTGTTGGGGAAAGGCAATTGTGTAAGCAAGGGAAAAGTGTAAAGTTGTATTGGTGATGTATGTTAATAAAGCAAGAATATGAGATCTGGAAGGATGGAGGTTAGATTCATGTAGATTGTATAGAGTTATAGCTGTAGGTAGAGTACCTTTTATGAAGTAGATGACTGAATTTGGGAGGAATATGGTATGAACTACACAGCTATTGTTTTCATGAGAGAGGGAAAAAGAAAAGAAAGGTAATAGTTTCAAGAGTGGATAATAGACAGAAAACAGAACAAAGGTATTAGAAATTAAGAGTTAGACACTTTGTGGATCAAAGAACGGGAGGTGGGGGGTGGAATATAGGAGAGACAGTAGATGATAGTGGATATCAAGATGCAGGGGAAGGGGGATAGTGTAGGTAGCCTAAATCAGTTCACACAGAAATGAGGCAGTGGAGGATGGGAAAACCCAGCAAATGTGAGGTGTTCCCTGTAGCACCTATTGTATACTTGAATTAAAGTAAAAATAAGTGGAAGATGAGGGACAAGAGGGAAAGAGAAAACCGAGAAAAAAAAAACTAATTATAATAAAGAAAAAAGAAAGGCAAGAAGAAAGGAAGAAAGAAAAAGAGGATGGGCAAACGGTGGGGAACGGATAGGGAGAAGAGAGATACAGGTACACACGTGTCACAATTGCAACACTATCTAAAACAACAACTTCCCCCCGCTTTGCCCTAAAAACCCCGTCTGTCTGCCCAAATGGGTCTGCAAGCACCTCCCTTCCCACAAACCCCCAATAGGCCGCCCAGGGCCCACGAACTCCCCAGTACTGCAGATGCTCAAAAAAAAAAAAAAAAAAAAAATTAAGTAAAATAAATAAAAAAAAAAAACAAAAAACAAAAACAAAACAAAACAAAAAAAAAAACAGAAACCCCTCCGCAGGCCGGGCTCCGCCCGCCGCGGAGGCTTGGACCGGCTCTGCCCGGCTCCTCACGCCGCCTTGGCCTGGCCTGGCTCCGCCCAGCTCCGCTCGCTACAGCGGCCCAGCCGGCTCCGGCGTCCACCTCCCGCCACCGCGGCCTGGACCGGCCCTGCCCGGCTCCGTACCCGCCGCGGCCTGACCCGGCCCCGCCCGGCTCCAAACGCTACCGCGGCCCGCAGCCGGGGCCTGAACCGGCCCCGCCCGGCTCCAAACGCTACCGCGGCCCGCAGCCGGGGCCTGAACCGGCCCCGCCCGGCTCCAAATGCTACCGCGGCCCGCAACCGCGGCCTGAACCGGCCCCGCCCGGCTCCAAACGCTACCGCAGCCCGGCTCGGCCTGGCTCGGCCCCGCCCGGCCCCGCTCGCCGCCGGCGCAGCCCGGCCCGGCTCCGGCGTCCACCGCTGCGGCCCGGCCTGGCTCAGCCCCACCGAGCGTGGCTAGATGCCTCGTCTCCGCCTACCCAAGGAGGGAATCCTCTACAGGTAGCTGGGATCTCGTGTATATTTCACAGACGAATCCTCTCTGTTACCTTCCCTCCAAATCGATGTCCAGACACCTCCGGACCAGCAAAAATCCCGAAACAATCCGGTCCCAAAGAGTCTCCAACGCCGCCCAGCCGATTCCCTGCAGAAGACCCTAACAGGGATGTTCACTCAGCCGCCATCTTGCCCCCTCTCCCATGTTGTTGTTTTTGTTTAATTATTTATTTATTTATTTCTCCCTGCCCATGTTGTTGTTTGCATTCACTCTGTCTGTTCGATGTATGCTCATCTTTTTTTTTTAGGAGGCACTGGAACTGAACCAGGGACCTCTCTTGTGGGAGGGAAGCACCTAATCACTTGAGCCACCTCTGCTCCTGCTTTGTTGTGTCTCTCATTGTGTTTTCTTCCTTGCATCTCTTTGTTGCATCATCTTGTTGTGTCAGTTCACCACACCAGCCCAGCACATCAGCTCATTGTCTTGCTCATCTTCTTAGGAGCCACAGAAACTGAACCCGGGACCTCTCATGTGGAGGGCAGGAGCTCAACTGCATGAGACACGTCCACTTTCCCTAATGCTTCTTTTTAAGGACAAAACTAAGAAACTTCCTTTGTATCCTCAAAGAGATGATTAATAAGTAGTTGCCTCCTCAGAAGTGGGCTACTCAGAAATTGAGACTAAATCAATTTATATTCTATATTATTATAGAATTGAGTTAGTTACCCAGATCACTGGAACCAATTAAAATTTGGTAATGCTTTCCTGGATATTTTAGGCAAACACATTGTAGAGGGACAAGACAGCCTTTATGTTCCATTGGTTTTTGTTTTAAATTATATGGTCCTTTCCTTGTTACAGGTTAGCAGTGATTGTTGCCCTCTGTGATGGTGGCTGGGGAGGGGAAGATTTTAGAATCAATCAGACATCAGATCTTGACACTGCCACTTACAAATTGTGACCTTGGGCAAGTCAATTAATTTCTTAAGCATTAGTTGCTTAGCTACAAAATGGACATAATCATATTGTTTATATCAGAAGATTGTTAGTGTGATCCAGTGACATAATGTATGCAAAAGTACTTATTGAGTCTGTCATATAGTAAAGGTTCAATAAATATTAGCTATCATTATACCATTATTATGGTAATATTATTGGTATTATTAACTTTCGTCAATATGTTCGCCTACATCCTGAGAATAATTTCATTCTCTTTTTCTTTACACAGTTTTATTAAGGTGTAATTTAGCTACCATAAAATTGATTCTTTTTCAGTTTGGTTTGACTGATGGGGAAAAGAGGTTGATCCCACTCCCCAAGCCTCCCTCTGATACACACAGTGCCCTTGATTGCTCTTCTTCCACTATTCTATAGCAGGCATTTTTCCAAGCACTGCTTGTATCTATTGTTAACAATTCATACATCAATAATTACTTTAATTTGACTTGTTCATTGTCTTGTAGGTGTGGAAGTGGGTATGGTGTGGGTGGGTGTATGTGTGTGCACAGTATATTCTTTAAGGAAGCCCAGTGAAAAGACTCCTAGATACCATTCAGTTAGAATCAATTTGAGAAGTATATTGACTTTGTATTACATGGCTACCCTGTCTTCAAGAAGCAAAGCATTTACATGTATACATAGGTTGATAGAAAGAAGTTGGGATTTAGTTTCAGTTCCCCTTTTTCACCACTTACTGGCTTGTGAACTCAGATAAGTCTCACGACCTCAGAGACTTATTTCTCTCAAATGAAAAATGAGGATATTCCTTACTTGATTCACACAGCTGTTATGAGGCTCCATTGTGATAATGCATGTGAGGGACTCTGTAAATTATTTGCTAGGTCATTATAATTCACAATCATGAGTTGCAGTTACATGTGCCAAATTGTGTATTTCAGACATCAGTGCCTTGAGAGGTCCAGATTGTGGGCTGGAGCTATCAGGGAATGCTTTGTGGAAGAAATGGGACTTGAACTGATTCCTCAAAATAAAAAAGAATTTCATTAGGTGGAAAGAGTGGGTGTGTGCAGGTAATCTTGGTTGAGGGAGAAAAAATAAGCCAAGAATAACAAGAGGCTGGGTCAAGTATATAAGCTTCTATCAAGTGATACAAAACATGGGAGGGTGTAAAGTTGCTAAGGTAGTTGTAATAGATGGTTCCTTTCCTGAAAGAACAGAGGTAAGATTAAATAGAGTTAGATTGTTCTCCCTCCTTACAGACAAGTTATTACCTTAGTTATGTAGGACTGTTAGCTCCATCAAGGAGGGACTTTATACACTGTTCTTTCTCTAGTGCCTAGCATAGTAACTGGCATGTAGTAGGTGTTTAATACATGCCCAGTAAATGAAAGAATGGATGACTGGTGACATCAGCTACTGTTCTTGTCTGGCTGCTTTAATTATTATCTAAAATTATAAGCCACTGGAGCAGGGATTATCTTTAACTTCCTCTGTGTAGTAAAGCCCCATTTGCTGTTGGGACTTATGAAATACTTTGCAATGATGCCAATACTTGGTGTGGTTTCTCTCCACCCTGTCCCAGAAGACTCCTTACCCCCAGCAAACAGTAAGGTGACCAGCAAGTCGTGTGAGTACAATGGGACCACTTACCAACATGGTGAGCTGTTCATGGCTGAAGGGCTCTTTCAGAACCGACAACCCAATCAGTGTACCCAGTGCAGCTGTTCGGTAAGACCCTGCATCCTAATGCCCCTGCCAGCCCCTACCCAAGTAAGACAACTTCCTCTGTCCTTGACCTTTAATAGGAGCCTAGAATGTAGAGTGTTGAATTGGATCTAAATCATAAGCCTCCCTGCCTATCCAGACTCCCTGATCTTCATCCACCCTGAACAACTCTGTGTGAAGTGGCCAGACCATGTCCCAGTCTTAAAGCTTCAGGGCTGCATGAATGGGCAAGGATGAGCTGGTGATATTGATCTGCATACCTTTTTTATAATAGTTACTCCACCAAAGCCTTCCTCTGAAAGACTCAGTTATTTGAAGACTTGGGAATGCTGTTTCCATTGAAGGCCATTCAACCCAATTCACAGGAAAGAGGGGTGTTTGTCAGTCCCCATCTCTGAAGTTTTATACTAATCACTTCATTCATGGTGGCCTGTAATGAGGAAACACTTGATAAATGCTTGATCATGATGATTTCTGTGACATTACTTACAAAACGAACTGTATACATTTCAAGAATAAAGTATGCTAATTAAAACTTTATCTAATTGTGCAATATAGAGAATGTAATAATACCAGAAAATGGGATTAGATGGTGGTTTTAACTGAAGCATGAAGGAATGAAGTTAGACATAGAAAACTCTTCTGCCTGTAAAAAAGCATTAAACACTGGATAGTCATGGGAAGTTATAGAATCTCTCCCCTTAGGGATTTTAATAACAATAGAGAATCTAAGTAGTTTGGGAGAATTTGCTTGTGGACTTGCCTTCCTAATGATCTTTTAGGAAACTTTTCTACTTTCAGAAGGATATGCTTCAAAAACTAAGAACTAGATTTAAGGAACAATGTTTTGAGCACAAAATTTTAAGGAATAGAGATTATGCAAAGACAGATGTAACAAGCAAGAAAATTTGATCCTCTCCCTTGTCTTGTGCTAGATTGAACGATGGAGTTCATATGGTCCTGTATTACTCCAAATAGTTTGTCTTTTTTATTTGAAAGGAGTCTGATGAATATCACAAATCATCATTCCTTTAAATCCTTAACATACAGTTGAAGCATGATGGGAAATCGCCGGATTCAGTGAATAGAGAAGGGGGGAGGAGCAGGAATATATGTGGTGGTTTGGAAAACCCATGATAGCCCTCACACTGACTATTTTGTACCACCTTAGATCAGTATGCCCAAACAGAAAAGGATTATTGCCAACTCTTCTGTGATATAGTCTCTGGAATGGAAAAACAGTAAGGAGAAAAGTATGAATGCATAATAAAATTTAGGAAGCTCCTAGAACTGACTATAGGAAAGCAGTGGCAAAGGAAGTGCCATATTTTGAGCCCCTGCTCTCTCCCAAGTACTAAGCTAAAGCTTTAACACTTATCCCAGATACTGCTGTTTCTCTTTGGCAGGTGGGAAATTAATTAATTATGTTTCTCTTTGGCAGGAGGGAAATGTGTATTGTGGTCTCAAGACTTGTCCAAGATTAACCTGTGCATTCCCAGTCTCTGTTCCAGATTCCTGCTGCCAGGCGTGCAGAGGTAGGTGTACCACATCCCAAGCCCTGGGGTGCTGCCATCCTGAACAGCAGGAATTAAAAGAAGAAAATGTCTGCCCAAGATGCTCAGGAAAAGGGGCTTTCATAATTTTGCAGGGTGCTCTCATTCACAAAAGGAAAAAAATCAATATAAAAGCACTGCTTTTAAGGGCCAGAGCATGAAAGAAACTGGGATGGAGTGCAGCAGGGGAGTTAGGGTAGAAATCATTCTTTGTGCAAGTAAGTACATTTAGCTCTCCTTCCTTAATCCCTTCTAGCTTGACCCCTAAAGTATTATTGTATTATAAATCATATGTCATTTTCATGCACAGACTTTAAAGGAAGTTTAGGCCTTGCAAAGCATTGATGTGAACATTTTGAAGATTGTTCAGGGCAAATTTAGGTTTGTTTTGAAAATCCACACTAAAATGGAGACAAACTCAAAATTATATCCCCAATGGAATCACCATCTTATAAAGCAAATTTTTTCTTCTTGGTTTCCATATGTTGATAGTGGTACAATTTTTTTCTCTCTCAGTTCCTGGGATCAAATATAATCACCATTAATTCCTCCTTTGTTGCCTCTTCTCAAGTTACCAAATCTATCAGCAATGTCATATATCCTTCTCTTTTCCCCCATTTCCTTCTAGAACTATCTT
Source organism: Dasypus novemcinctus (assembly GCF_030445035.2). Lineage (NCBI taxonomy): Eukaryota > Metazoa > Chordata > Mammalia > Cingulata > Dasypodidae > Dasypus > Dasypus novemcinctus. The sequence continues at coordinate 119,138,546 of NC_080704.1, read as the reverse complement.
AATTATTTCCTTTCTTTTCCCTTTTACTCAGTCACAATATTTATTGAGCATCTACTATATGCTCACCAGTGTGGTCGTTGTGTATACATTGGTTACTATAATGGACACACAGGGCACTGCTAGACCAAAAAGCTTCTTCATGCGAATTAGAAAAATCCTTATCCTTCTTTGCTTAAATTACTTTACTATCATTTGCCGGAAAATTATTGTGAATGGTATCCCCTTAGCTGTGGCACCCTTGTACAATTCACAAGCTATACAACCATGTGTGGCAGCAAATAATTAATTGTTCTTATGGAACTCAATATTTTACCAGAGGTGACAAATAATAAACAAATAAGTAAACATATGTCTAAACATAAACAATATAAGTGCTATGAAGAAAACAAGGAGCTGAGATAGAGGACAAGAGATGAAGGCATTTAGGTTGAATGATCAAGGAAACCTCTCTGAGGTTCCTTCTAATGCAGGTGGTCCATAGACAACCCTTTTGAGAAATCTTTCCTAAGACCATGTAGATAACTGAGGGCAGCCTGTAACTATGGTTATACATGTGAGTTTTATGCATTTAAATTGAGCCTACTAAAAGTCTGAGACCTGAATAAACCAAGAGGAAACCAAGAAAAAAGTAACCAATTTTGGCCTCTGAGTGGTCAGAGCATTTGATTCCAGCCATATGACAACAAAGTTGGGGATGAATGAGTGGAGACCATTTCATTTTATAGAACAAGAATGGAAGACAGAATGGCTGCCTAGTTAACAACTACACATGTATAGTAAAAATTGGAAGGAAAGAATTTTGCCTCTTTCTGGAAAATCCCACCAGGTAGCCTCCTTGAATTCTAATGTAGGTAGTCCTCACATCACATTTTGGTAAATACTAGCTGGAAGGACTTTCTGTTCTCTGCCTTCTCACTTCCATCCCTAATTTCTCCACCCCTAAATCCTGCTTATCCTTCAAAGACCATCTTAAATTCCACCTCATCCATGAAGTATTGTTTAATCCCGAAGGCTAGAAGTAAACCTCCCTCCTCTCTGGGACCTCTCAGCATTAATCTGTGCTTCTCCACCGGCGTTTATTGCCTTGTCACCTTTTGTTTTTTATTGTCCATGTTCATGTGTGTCATGGACACAGATAATAAGCTCCTTAAGCCATAAAATATTCCTGGTTTATCTTTATTTCCCCCACTACACTAGGCACAGAGTACATGCTCCTTGAATGAATGTACACTAGGTTGGAAATATTACTAGAAAATTATTGATGGCTTGGTTAAATGCTATTAAAATAGAATATGATTGTTGTAGGATTTTCCCCCCTGAATTATTGTTTAACTGTAGTATGTAGTACTGATCATATATTGGCTCCTGATCAAGAAGAAATTAGCTAGTAGCATTCTTGACTCCCACGTTTTTTTCTCCCTTAACCCACTTTAAGATACTATAATTAACATTTCTTTTTGGAAGAAGTAACCTTGTTATGACTACCAGTTAATGCTCATCCCTTTAAATATGCTTTTTGTGCCAGCCTTCATAAGTCAATGTAGATTTAGTTACACAATCCAAAGTTTAGCTTAATTTGGTGTATGCGTCAGTAAGGCCCTGGATACCGGTTTTTCACACTGTGTGTGCATATATATATGTAATACAGTATAGCTATTAGGTTCTATATAGGAAAGATGGATATTTTGTTCTACACCTCTTATGCCCTCACCGCCTTTGTCATCTTTGTCCCAAATTAATTTGAGCCTGCCCCAACAGGAAGAGAGTGCATTCTGAATAAAGGTATACACATGGTTGTTAATATAGCCAGCTGGTCACTGCAATCTAACTGTTAGGTTGAGACTATTTTGTTTAACAGAAGGGATATTTGAAGTGTAAACTGAGGAATAATTAATAAAAGAAAGGGAAGGAAACCAATAAAAGAAGTATTATTTCATCTGAGTGGCAATATGGTATAGTGCAAAGGGCATAAGCTTGAAGGACATAGATTTGACACTGCAGAGCTACCTCTTACTAGCTATGTTACATTGACCAAGTTATTTAAATATTCAAAGCCTCAGTTTTTTTCAGCTGTAAAAATGGGGACTATAATATCTACCCCCCATGGAGTGGTTTAAAAGATTAACTGAGATGACAGAGCGCTGGGCGAGGGCCTTGACACAGAGGCATTGCTGAATAAGTGATAATTATTATATTTTATATAATATTACTATATTTATTACCCTGGTATTAAGTAGAATTGTACCTTCTCCTCTATCTCAGAAAGTATTGCCTTTTGATTTATTTGATCTCCATGTACAGAACCTTCTTTCTAGCCCTTCTTATGGTAACAGATCCTGGGAATAACTTATCTGTTATGCAGTTCTCTTGTCCAAATTTAAATTTTTCTTTTTTCATATTTTTGGAAGCAACAGATAAAAGCTAGCAATAACTGATCATGTATCATTCCCTTATAGACTTGAAGATTCTTTAAGTTCTTTCCTCACCACCTCTTCTCCAGCTGAAATAAACCATTTTTCTTTCATCTTTCCTTACAAACTAAATCCTACACTTTTATAAAAATTGTTGTTTTTCCAGTACCCCTAATTGCTTTCCATCTTTCATTGTTTGTAATGGGATTTTTTAATCATTTGAATTTCTAATTTTTGAAACAACTAGTTATTTGTTTCCTGTTGAACCGGTGTTTTTTACAAATGTATATCTTCTATAAGCATATTACTCAGATAGCAGGGAACCCTCATACACTTCTTCCTTATGCTAGCAACCCTAATTGGAGGCAAACTACTGAGAAGAAATGATCTTTTGAGTGCTACTGGCAAACCTTCATATAAAGGGCCCCATTGAAAAACAGCTTCTATGCACGGTCACCAAACACTAATTTGTGCCTTTCTTTTGGGGTCAGACAGCAATCTTAGATGTGGATTGAATCTGAGCCCCAGCCTCAGTTATTTAGACATGTCTTTGATACTAGGACAGTTAGAAGAGTATTGGCAGGGTGCATGTCATTGCTGGCACTTCAACAAACCTCATCTGGACTGAAGTGTAGCGCAAACAGCCACTGGAACCTTAAGGGAAACTTTATCAGAAGAAAAAATCTCTTCACAGATTGTACTACTGCCACATTCTGGGCAGGCAGACCTAAAACCCAAACCCCCACCCAGCCTCCTTCCACCATTTATCATTTCTTCTTCCTGTTTCCTGCCTATCTTGCCAAAGCAAAGGAGAAGACTATGTACTTGGACTCTAGACAAGAGAGAAGTATTTGAAGTAGGCTACCGACTATATAGATAGACAAGTCTGCATTTAATAGATAGTGTACATATGTAACACTTACTATGTGTTAGGCAGTGTTCTGAACACTTATGTATAATAACTCATTTGACCTTCACAACAATAGTAGGGACAATTATTATCCTTATTCTACAGATGAGGAAACTGAGACAGAGAGATTAAGTGATTTGCCCAAGGATACATGGTAATAAGTGGCAGAGCTAGAGTTTGAACATAGGCCATAGGGCTCCAGAACTCAAATTTGTAACTATGACACTACGTGTTGGGATCCATTCATAGATGTGTGACAAGGGTCTCTCTTAGTGCAGGGGGTAGAAGGGGAGAGTGACATGCATGGTACATTGGCAAAAGCAGAAAATCCTAAGAGAGTAACCATACTGCCCAGCTTTCCTCACCAAGGCCTCAATCTACACACTCTCAATCACAGGAAGCATCTTCATCCCCCTGTTCTCTCTATCTAGGCTTAAAGAGGCCTGAGCACAAATATCTACGTTCTTTCATACGGCAAATATTTGTTGATCAACTACTAAGTCCTAGGCACCACGCTGGTGCCAGAGATACAATGGTGAACAAAAGTGAACAAGGAAGCAGCTCTCATGGATTTCAGTAGGGAAGAAAAAACATTCATCAAATATTGATACAAGTAAATATAACATTGTAACTGTGCCACATACTACAAAGGAAAGCTATTTGGTGTTACAAGAGCCAGAAATTGGGGTGGGAAGATGGGGGAAATATCTACCTAGTAGTCATGGAGGTTAAGGAAGTATCCAACTAACTGCACAGCCTGTACTCACCATATTCCTCCTCACTCTCTGCACTCCAGCAGCGTGAGGGAAGATTGACTCATAAAAGTTAGGGAGATTACTGACAGTAATCTATTTTCCCAGTATCCCTGAATTCTGATCCCACCTCAAAACCAGGCTTCCATGTTGTAGGAATCCCTGTACTGTTCCTCCTACATCACACATGCTGCATAATACTGTAGTCTAGGCTTTTCTTTTTAAGGTACTTTGTTATCAGGTTGGTCAGTGACTAACATTTCTTGCCGTAATATCCAATTGCAGTTCTTCAGCTTGTTTTGAAAGGCCCTCTGTAAAACCATCTGATCCTTCCTTAACCTACCTATCCATCCTCATTTCTGATTCCAACATATACTCCTTCTCCTCGAGGTTGGCTGATGTCTTTGTCCTATTATATGCCATGTTCCTTTCCACCTTGACTCCTGTTATATGCTTCTTTTTAACCCTTCCTCCCCACAAGCTTGGATTAGCTTCCCTTCTTTCCTATTAGAATCCTATCCATCTTTTAAGAGCTCAGCTAAAGATCTACCTCTTCTAAATAGTCTTTTCTCATCACTCTAGTCTTCATTGATTTCCTTCTTCTTTTACTACCTTCACATCTTAGTATGGTTCATAGATTTCAGCAATTGAAAATATTTTCTTGTATTGCTCATTGTGTGTCTTGGCTTCTCAACTGGGAAGCATTGTAAGGAAAGGGCCCTCATTTCTACTTCCTCTGTTTCCCCTAGCATAGTATTAAGCTACTATGGATTTATTGAAGACAAAGAGAACCACAATCACAAAAAGCTCCGGAGAGTGCTGCAAATGCAGACCTTGCTAGGGAGACAGGGGAAATGACTTCATCAAGACATTCAACCCAAATTATTCATCCAGCATATTTTAACGAGCCCAAAGAGAAAATTGAAGTCTCATTTTTATGAAATCGAGATATGTCTGCTAATTCCCTCAAGGTGACTGGAATTGGGAAGCAACTTTTTAAAAGCAATTTGTCAGGGAAGCGGATGTGGCTTAAGTGATTGAGCTCCTGTCTACCACATAGGAGATCCAGGGTTCAATTCCCAGGGCCTCCTGGTGAAAGCAAGCTGGTCTCCACAGCAAGATGATCCTAGTGGAGAGCTGGCCCACATGGAATGGTGGCCCAATTAAGTGCTGGTCCATGCGGCATGCTGGCCCACACATGAATGCCGGCCTGTGCGAGAGTGCTGGCCCACACAGAAAGCTGGCACAGCAAGATGACGCAACCAAAAGACACAGAGAAAAGACTATAAGAGACACAGCAGACCAGAGAGCTGAGGTGGTGCAAGAGATTGAGCACCTCTCTCCTACTCAAGAAAGTTCGAGGATTGAAAGCTGGTGCCACCTAAAGAGAAGACAAGTAACCACAGAAGAACACACAGCAAATGGACAGAGAGAGCAGACAACAAGTAGGGGGGTAAACAAATATAAATAAATCTTTTTAAAAATTTAAGTAATTTGTCAGTATCTAAGACAATTGCCATTTTAACTAGAATTGTTGGTTTCTCTTTCCAAAAACCAACAAAATTGCACTTCAATTGCCATTTTGTCTAGAATCCAGGGATCTCTGTGGAAGTAGTGTATGAGATACATTTTTTACTTATCATCATAAAAATCTACCCAATTTTTCAAAGTTTTCAAACTCAGAGAAAACTGGAGAAAAGTCACAACAATCCAAATATAGACCCACATTTTCTACAGAAACACCACCATCTCCTGGTCATGAAAATAGAAAGGATACGTTGTCAATGAAAAACATTACTTAAAAAATAATAACTCAGACATGACAGCGAGATGGCGGTGGAGGCGGCGGACTTGGCCCAGTGGTTAGGGCGACCGTCTACCACATGGGAGGTCCACAGTTCAAACCCCGGGCCTCCTTAACCCGAGTGGAGCTGACCCATGCACAGTGCTGATGTGCACAAGGAGTGCCATGCCACGCAGGGGTGTCCCCAGCATAGGGGAGTCCCATGCGCAAGGAGTGTGCTCCATAAGGAGAGCCGCCCAGCACGAAAGAAAGTTCAGCCTGCCCAGGAATGGTGCCGCACACATGGAAAGCTGACACATAAGATGATGAAACAAAAAGAAACACAGATTCCTGTGCTGCTGACAACAACAGAAGTAGACAAAGAAGATGAAGCAAATGGACACAGAGAACAGACAACCGGGGTGGGAGGGGAGGGGAGGGGAGAGAAATAAAAAAAAAAAAAGATGGCAGTAAAGTAAGGAGGTCCTAGAGTCAGCTCCTGCTACAGGGCAGTTAATAAACACCCAGACTCTCTGGAGCTAGGTGAAGCACCTGTTTGGGGGCTTCAGGAGGCCAGAAGTGCATCCTGCAAGGTCCTTGAAGGAATGGAAGAAGGAGGCTGCTCATCTGCAGAGAAGACTCTTAAGTAGAGCACTCCACGCCCTGGAGGCCTGGGCCCATCCTCCACTGGATGCACAAGCCGCCTCAGGAGCTGTTCTGAGGCTGGAATTGAAAGCACCACTTCCCCATAATGGGGGAGGAAGAAAAGGTTAGGCACCAACTTCAGCTACTGATGAATAAAGTCAGTGGTCTAAAGTGTAATCCTGAGAACAGCTAAAGTTTGAGACTGTCCAAGTCAGAAAGAGGCCGGGAGCCACCATATTAACTCTGCACCTGACACAAGGGGAAGTGAGGTGGACTGAAAATTCCAGTGCTGGTGGAAACCAGCTTCTTTCCATCCAGGTCAGATTGCAGGTCTAGCCTAAGACCCAGTGCCACCTCCGACAGGGAAGAAGCTGCAGAGACGTGCACCATCCTGTCCAGGAAATTACCGGCCAAGCCACGGAGGCCAGTGAGTGTCCTACTCTGGTGGTGCAAGCCACCCCAGGAGCTGTTCTATGCTCAGAATTGGAAGCTCCATTTCCCAAAAGCAAGGGAAGAGATGGTTGGCTGCCAATTTCAGCTACTGATTGGTAGACTCAGATGGCTAAGGAATAGTGCTAGGAATAGCTGGGGTGTGAATTTGTCCAAGTCAGAAAAATGCCAGTGGCTGCCATTTTTTTTTTTTAATTTTTTTATTTTTTATTGACTTTGTAATAATATTACATTAAAAATATATATGTGAGGTCCCATTCAACCCCACCCCCCACCCCCCCTCTCCCCCCCCCCAACAACACTCGTTCCCATCATCATGACACATCCATTGGATTTGGTAAGTACATCTTTGGGCACCTCTGCACCTCATATACATTGGTTCACATCATGGCCCATACTCTCCTCTATTCCATCATGTAGGCCCTGTGAGGATTTACAATGTCCGGTGATTACCTCTGAAGCACCATCCAGGGCAGCTCCATGTCCCTAAGACGCCTCCACCTCTCACTCCACCCCCAGCCTGAGGGGAAGCCAGCCTGACCAAATATCACAGTGACAGTAGGAATTGGTTTCTTTCACCCATATCAGCCTACAGCCTTAGCTTAGGCTTCAGTCCCAACTCTGGCAGGGAAGAGGTGGCTAGCTCAGCACAGGTCTATCCAGGTAACAGGATACCTTTGGCTGGCACAAACTGCCTAATTAAAAACTTCTGTCACTTTTGCTGGACCTGTGGTTGATGCTGGGGTTGGTGTATACTCAGGAGACCTGAATCTCAGGACTGTCCATGTGACAGCCAGGCCCTGAGCCTCAGCAGACTTCCAGATCTTACCCTCTGGTTTATTGGACTTAACCCAGGCCAGCTAACAGGGAAGTGAAGAAGGTCAACCACCACACCAGGGAGCCAAGAGTGCCTACAACTGCAAACAGGAGAATTGCATCCATCATCCATGTAGAATCAAAGCCCCCTCTCAATATAGAGGTGGAGTGGACATAACCATCCCAGGATTCACAGGATGGGGGAATCGAGTATGGACTAGAATGGACTTACTGATATTCTACTATAAAACTATTGTGATTAGTAATGGAAGAAAATGTAGCATTGCTGTGAAGAAAGTGGCCACAGTAGCTGCTAAGGGTAGGGAGAGGAAGAAGAGATATGATGTGGAGGCATTTTCAGGACTTGGAGTTGTCCTGGGTGGTGTTGCAGGGACAGACACTGGACATTGTGTGTCCTGCCATGGCCCACTGGGTGGACTGGGGGAAAGCATAAACTACAGTGTAAACCATTATCCATGTGGTGCAGCAATGCTCTAAAATGTATTCACCAAATGCAATGAATGTCCTACAATGATGAAAGAGGTTGTTTATGTGGGAGGAGTGGGGTGAGGGGGGTGGGGGGTATATGGGGATCTCATATTTTTTGAATGTTACATTTTTAAAAAAATAAAGAAAAAAAAAGCCAGTGAAGAAAAAATAGAGAACCTAACACTATGTTTGGTTGATATGTAATCAATTGCATGGGAAATGTTATCAAACTAAAAATGATTTTGTAAACTTTCATTGGTTAAATTTACAGGATAAAATGTTATGAATATAGACATTTCTGAAATTAAAAAAAATTTTTCTGAAGTTAAAAAAAAAAGCCTACTGGGAGAACTGAGTCATCTTGGACCTCCACTGCATAGATTGCTGCCCATACCTGCAGCTCCATCCATACCCCAGTCAGGGGAGAAAGGGTCGTGAAGCTTCATCAGTCTCTCTGAGCAACTACAGTCTAGGCCTGCACAACTTGGATTATTCCACACAACTGTGACTCTGTTCCTACCTCTGGGAAAGTAGAAAGTTGGGAGAAGCTTCACCCATTCCAGGGGCAATGATGGCAGTTTGAGCCTCCACAGTTTATAGCACCAATTACATCCTTGGCTCCTACTGCACGACCAGCAAGGGAGAAAGGGCAGGAAGCCCTAAACTAAGGAGACAAAACTGCACCCAGAATTAACACTCTAATAATCCAGATATCAAGAAACCAAAAAAAATTACAATCCACACCAAGAAAGAGGCAGCTATGGACCAGTTAAAGGAACAAGATAAGCCTCCAGATGACATAAAGGAGCTGAGACAACTAATCATAGATGTTCAAATAAATCTCCTTAATAAAGTCAATGAGAAGGCTAAAGAGATTAACAATATTAAGAAGACACTGGATGAGCACAAAGAAGAATTTGAAAGCATGCATAGAAAAATAGATCTTATGGAAATGAAAGGCACAATAAAGGAAATTTGAAAAATGTTGGAATCTTATAATCACAGATTTGAGGAAGCAGAAGAAAGGATTGGTGAGCTTGAAAGAAATGGCCTCTGAAGTAAACATACAAAAGAACAGATGAAGAATGTAAAAAAAATTGAACAAGGTCTCAGGAAACTAAATGACAGTCAGAGATGTGCAAACATATGTGTCATGGGTGTCCCAGAAGGAGAAGAGAAGGGAAAAGGAGCAGAAGGAATATTTAAAGAAATAATGTTAGAAAATTTCCCAGCCCTATAGAAGGACATAGATATCCATGTCCAAGAATCACAAAGTACTCCCATCCGAAAAAATCTGAACAGAACAACTCCAAGACACATACTAATTGGAATATCAAATGCCAAAGACAAAGAGAGAATTCTGAGAACAGCAAGAGAAAAACAATACATAACATATAAGGGATACCCAATAAAATTAAGTGCTGATTTCTCACTAGAAACCATGGAGGCAAGAAGACAGTGGTCTGATATATTTAAGATACTACAAGAGAAAAACTTCCAGTCAAGAATTTTATATCCAGCAAGACTGTCTTTCAAAAATGAGGGCAAGAGTAGAATATTCACAGATAAACAGAAACTGAGAGAATTTCTAAGCAAGAGACCAGATTTTCAGGAACTACTAAGGGGTGTGCTAGAGCCTGAAAAGAAAAGACAGAAGAGAGAGGACTGAGAGAAAGTCTAGAAATTAAGATTATATCAATAAAAGTAACTAAAGGTATCAAAACAATGGTGAAAATAAAATATTACAGATAAAACTCAAGTAGTCAGGAATAAACTTAACCAACAATGTAAAGCACTTGTATTCAGAAAACTGCAACCCAATGTTAAAAGAAATCAAAAAAGCCCTAAATAACTGGAAGAACATTCCATGCTCACGGACTGGAAGACTAAATATCATTAAGATGTCAGTTCTACTCAAATTGATATACAGATTCAATGCAACCCTGTTAAAAATTCCAGCAGCATTTAAAAAAAATGAAAACACAATTACCAAGTTTATTTCGAAAGATACGGTGTCCTGAATAGCCAGAAACATCATAAAATGAAAAGCAAACCCTCATCTCTGGACTTTAAATCATACTACCAAGCTATAGTGGTAAAAAGAGCATGGTGCTGGCATAAAGACAGATACATAGACCAATGGAACCAAAGTGAACGCTCAGAAACAGACCCTCACAGGTATGGTCAAGTGATTTTTGACTAGCCTGTCAAACTCACACAGCTTGGGCAGAACATTCCATTCAGCAAAATGGTGCTGAGAGAAGTAGATATCTATAGCCAACAGAAGGAAAGAGGACCTCTATCTCACATCTTATCCAAAAATTAACTCAAAATGGATCAAAAACCTAAAAATAAAAGAAAAAAACCCATAACACTTCTAGAAGAAATTGTAGGAAAATATCTTCAAGACCTGGTAGTAGGTTGTGGATTCTTAATAGCAATAAGAGAAGGACTACGATGTTTAATATGTGTAGAAGTTTTAATTAGCTTTACTGTAAAAGTGTGGAAATGTATAGAATGGATTGTAAAAATAGCTAGTTTACAAAAAGGGATGTGGCTGAAATTGTTAGTCTAGAGATGTAAATGTGAATTGACAGAATGTTAGAGAATAATCTAGGAACTAAATAGCACAATAAACCAAGAGGTGGATGAGAATTGTGGTTGATGGTACAGATGCAAGAGTGCCCTTTGTGAGCTAGACCAAATGTATACCACTACTGCAGGGTGTTGTGAACGCATGGGAAAAATACAACTGGGATGACCTATGTACTGTGGTTAGCAGTAATAATATAATATTCTTGCATCTATGCCAAAGACGTACTGTGTTGATAATGGAGCAGTATGGGTAATGTGAGTCATATGTATACTCTGGACATGGTAACAATCAGATGATATTATCTTATCTGTAACAAATGTTCCACCACAGTGTGGTGTGTTGATAGAGGGGTGTTGCTTGGGAATTCTGCAGATGTGCATGATTATTTTGTAAGTCCACAACTTCTGTCATAAAAAATATATTTAAAAAATAATAGTAAGGTGGGTTGGGAGAAAGACATACCAAATGTATGATAAGGGCTATAATTTGTAGTAAGATTTTGACAATATTCTTTTATAATTTGTAACAAACATCTCAGGACAATGCAAGGTGTTGGTGGAGGATTGATGTATGGGACCCCTGTATGATGTTATGCATGTTTGCTTTGTAAGTTCACAACTTTTACTATACGTTTAATTGTTTATATATGTTCATATATAAATGACATAAAGATAATAATAATAGGAAGGGTTGGGGGAAAATACTTTGGTTAGTAGTAATATTTTGACAATGCTCTTTAATCATTATTTTAAAAGGTTTAACAACAATGTAAATATTGGTGGGAGGGTGAATTATGAGAGTCCTGTATAATATCATATATGGTTGTTTTTTAAATTCACAACTATTACTATACACTTAGTATTCACGTATGTTTATGTGTGGTGATATAGATCAGTAAATTACTTTAAAGAAATAATAGTAATAATAATAACTCAGTATTTTTTTGAGATTTTTAAAAATTTCTCTCCCCTTCCACCCCCCACAGTTGTCTGCTCTCTGTGTCCATTCACTGTGTATTCTTCTGTGACTACTTCTATCCTTATCAGCGGCACTGGTAATGTGTGTTTCTTTTTGTTGCATCATCTTGCTGTGTCAGCTCTCCGTGTGTGCAGTGCCATTCTTGGGCAGGCTGCACTTTCTTTAACGTTGGGCAGCTCTTCTTACGGGGAACACTCCTTGAGCGTGGGACTCCCCTACGTGGGGGACACCCCTGCGTGGCAGGGCACTCCTTGCACGCATTAGCACCGCACATGGGCCAGCTCCACACAGGTCAAGGAGGCCTGGGTTCTGAACCGTGGATCTCCCATGTGGTAGGCAGACGCCCTATCCATTGGGCCAAGTCTGCTTCCCAACTCAGTAGTTTTTGAGTTGGTGTGTTCTCACCTAAACTTCAGAAGTATTAGAGTATTCTGATATTTTCATAGCTACAGATAGTCTGGCCACCATTAGTAATCCCTCTTCAAAAGTGAATTACTCATTCATGAATATGGGCCCATTTTATATATTTTCTCTCCTTGCCTACTCCTTTTCTTCTTCTAAACCCCAACTTAGATGCTTTTTTCTTCCATAGAAACTTTTCAAGTTACTGTTGTTCTCTCCATCTCCTGAGCTTAGATTTCATCTCCATATGTTTGCTGATTGTCCCCCAGGATGCCCAGCCCCCAGAGACCATCATGCTCCCTCTTGGCATGTGTCATGTTCAGAATGTTTCTTCCTAGACAGTCCATCCAACAGTGGTTGGGGCTATGTTGACTTTCATTCTGAGCTTAACAAATTAATAGTGATAATTCCTCATTGGCCATCTGGGATATTCTGTCAGGGTCAATAACGCCCCATCCTATTTATGGAGATTGAAGTCTTTTTTGTATAAATGAGTCTAATTCTACAATAAAAGTAAGGAATTCACAGTAAAGCATTTCAGAGCAATTATTTCTTCATGGGTGATTGTCTTAGTTGCCCGTCTGCTAAAACAAAGACCATACAATAAGTTGGCTTAAACAGCAGGGATTCATTGACTCACGGTTTTGAGGCTAGGAGAAGTCCAAAATAGAGGTATCAGCAAAGCAAAGCTTTCTCCCTAAAGACTGTGGCATTCTGGGGGTGTTTGATGGCAATCCTTAGGTCTTTGTCCTTTCAATCACGTGGCAATACAAGTGACAATGCACATGGCGGCATCTTCTTTTTCTTTTTGGTTATGATAACTCCAAGCTCTTTCCCTGTAGTTCTTTTTCTCTATGTCTGAATTTCATTCTGTTTGTGAAGGACTCCAGTAATCTGGATTAAAGCCCAATTTGATTCAATTGGACCACATTTTAACTGAAGTAACATCTTCAAGAGATCCTATTTACAATGGTTCCACAACCACCAGAATACAGACCTGGACCAAGAATACATCCAACCAAGGGAACACAATTCAATACACCACAGTGATTAAAACCACTTTTTCTTTAGTCCTTTCATTCAAAGCTCCAGACTTCAAGAAATGCCACGTCTGTCCTGACAAGCACCACTAAATGTGTCTATTACTCATGTTACAACAGTCTTCATGAACTTAGACTCCAGCATTGAGATAAATTAATCTGACTTGTTGGCTGATGGTATAAACAGAGGAAAAACAAACATGAGAAAGAGGAGCCATTTCAAGGAGAAGAATCATATTTGAATGTTATCAAGACTGTAAGAGAAATAGTTTATAAAATCCAGGTCTCCATATAGCCCAGGCAAAGTGGTCAGTTGATGCAGTTATCCAGTTGATTCAGGCAAAGAACTGGCATAACTACGTCCATTTGCTTTGGCTATTAAAACCAGACCCATATCCCTACACTCCCACTCAGTAGTGCAGTCATCATTTAGTATGAACAGGAAGCCAAAGTGGTGTTCATAGAAAAGAATAAAGACCTTCAAACTGACCCAGGAAGTCTGGTTCTGGTCTGTTCTCTTAGGTGTTACACTCTTCTGCCTCTCAACTTGGGTAACTCTTAACTCTGGGGCTACTGGGAGGAATAGACTTGGATCTATTTACCCAGGTCTCCTTTGAAAAAGCAGAATGTAGATGGTGGATATAATCTAGCTAATGATTACTTTATTTTCTCTCTCCTGACTGCCCCCTGTACACACATGCACTCTTGCAACACACTTTTAAAAAGTATTTATGATTTTTCTGATTTGCTACTGTTGGCAAGAATTAACCCTCATCTATATGTTAGTATTTCTGAAGCAGATATTTTGTTAAAAATGCTGAGGGCTTGTATGGACAGCTGAAGCAATAATGTGCTTTATTTGTCAATAAAGTGTTTCCTTAAAAAATAGTTGTCCACATTACAAGACACTGAAGGACTTTGTGCAGTACTATATATCATTATTGAAAGCACAAATATCTATGTATCAATAAGGAATCTTTATACCAATATTCTTTAAAGCTTCCCTAAAACTTCAGCATGCTTACCTCATTCCAGCAGAATAAGAACTTTGTGGTTGGTGGAGGCCTCCAAAATTCATCTGCTTCTACCGCCTCCTAAATCTCCAGCTTGGGTACTGAGTGCAAGAGTACTCCACTTTAGAAACAGGCACATACTAGGTGGAGATTTCACGATGGGTCTCTTCCTTCCTGCCCTTTTCTCCTTTCTCTTAAAATTTTTTTATTTTATATTTATTATGGGTATTTTATTATACCCATAATTATTTGCTTTGATTCCAGTGATTTCAACTTGGTCCTCAGAAAATATAGAGATCACTTTCCTTTGTCCAAGAGATCACTTCTCCTTGCCATTTAATTTCTATTTGCCTTAGGATTTGAGTGACCATATAATTTTTCAACCAAACCAAGACACTTTTGAAAGTGAGAGGGGAAGTCTTAATAATTGTGTCTTCCAGAAAAATAGGCATAAAACTGGGATTCTCCCAGACAAATCGAGACCTGTGGTCACCACCTTTATGAGATCATTTGTGGTTCACAAGTGGCAAATTTTTGCTGCTTGAGGCTTATCTTCATGGGTATCTCATAATCTCATTGTACACTTAGTTCTTTGAGAGGGCAGGGTTTACTTGCATGACCTGCTGAAGCCAACCAGAGATTAATGGAAGCAATGGGACTTATAAACAGTCTGAATTTCAGCTTAGCTCTGGGCCATTTTTCAAATACTTGTTCTCCATTTCTTCCATTACAAGAAAGCTAAGTCATTCCAACTCCATAGGGTACCACTCAGAGCATAATTAAGGTTTGAATAAACAACACATGTGGCTTTTAAGGTTAAATGAATATTGTTTGACATACAGTACACTAGAGTCATTTTTCACTTTGGTTTAAAAATTGTTAGAATTACATCTTGTTGTTTCTTAGAATTAACAGGAATCCATCTGTCTCTGTTGGAATCACTTTTTAAAAAATCCTTGGCTGAAAAAAAGACTCCCTCTCATCCAAAATAATTTGTCTAGCAAATCAGAAAAAAAGGAAAAGAAACAGGTTTTTAAGGAATAATTATGCCTACTTTTTTCCTTTATGTATTTGTCTCTTAGATATAGCAACCTAAACTATTATAAATAGACATCCCTATTTTCATACATTCATCTAAACTTGAGATCACATTATTTCCTGTGAGTTTTAGAGACTTTTAATATTCTCATTCCATGCTTGCTACTGATTTGTCTCATTGCCTTACCATCTTATCTCTGTTCATTTGTAACATTAGCTGTATGTTTCTATAAGGCTTTGCGATTATCACTAGACTGTAAGTATTTAAAGACATTCTGTAAAAGCCAAAATTCTAGGGTCTAAATGCAATAAATTGAATTTTTCAGAAGGCCATGCTGAGCAAACATTTTGTATCAATACCAATCATTATATCCATGTTTAAAAAGGATATTTTATGAAGAGAACTATTCTGTTCATTTTTTGTCATTTGTTTTCTCTCTTTTGGCTACTTAGGTGAGGCTTAAAATCAAATAGATTTGCTTCTTTTGAGAATTGCTTTGAATATTTTATCTTTTCTAATCTTTTCTCTCTCAGTCCATATTTTCATTTGGCTCAGGACATCACTTAAACCACCATGGACAGTTAAAACAGAATTAGAAGAGGGAGCAGTTGAGGCTCAAGCGGTTGAGCGTCCACCTCCCACATGGGAGGTCCTGGGTTTGGATTCCGGTGCCTCCTAAAAAAACAAAAACAAACAACAAGAAAACCAAGTCAGGTGCCGAAACCCCGGGTTCAATCCCAGGCCCTAGTTCCTCAAAAAAATAATCAAACAAAAAAAGCAAAATGACTTCATCCTCACTTAATCACTGTCAATGACAATACCATTCGCCAGCTCTCCAGATTTGCAAACCTAGAATAATTTTTATGATTTTCTCCTTTGCCCTGTGATTATTAAACCTTCCATTGGAGCCTTATCATTTTCTTTTTATCTTTAATCTGGCTTAACCGCTCTTCTCCATCCTAATGTAGATGTGCATTGCTGATCACATTTTATTACAGCAGCTTCCTGATTGACCTCCCAGATTACAAGTGCTCTCCAATTAGACTACACTCCATTGCCATCATAAGGGTCCACAAATACCATTTTTACCATGGGACTCCCCTACTTAAAAATTGATACCGAGTTCAACTGTGAAATTCTTCTATCTCTTTTTAAAATCGATGCATCAAATATTTATCACCCCTATTTACCTCAACAACTTGCCCCATCTCCTCTTCTTTCTCTCCTTCCTCTTTCTCTCCCCATATATAATTACAGCCCCATCTTTCTTATTTTCACATCTAAAGTTTCTACTCATGCCACTTCTTGCTTGCTGTCGCCATTATGTGACTTGTTATTTCCAAAGTTCTGTTCCTTTGCCATTTCCTTCAGTTGCAGCATCTACTTCTAAAAATGTAACTTAACAGTTCTTTCAGGAAGCTTTCCATGGTTATATCTGACTACTCGTTCCTCCTACTCAATATCTCCTAAGCACATATATTCCATTTATATTTCCAGTTGTTGCTCTGTATGTTCTTAGGCTGTCTTCCATATTGATTCCCTGTCACCTCCAAATAGGTTAGAGGGCAAGGTCCAAGCTGATTTCTCTCCTTCTCCTGCCCTAGTATCAGACTTTCAACCCAAGAGGGGTTCAATGTGTACTGACTGACTTTGGGGCATTGCTTTCTAGTCACAAACAAAGGGGAAATCATGTTCACGCTTATGGGGTCAATTGGGGTTTACAAATAGGTCTGCATGAAGTCTTTGCCTACCATCTTTTCTCAGACATGAGACAATCAGGCAGAGGTGAGTACACTATTGGACAAGGATTTTATACTGTTTTTTTGAGTTCAATTCAATTTGGTATATTTATTGAGCATCTGATATGTATGTAGCCATATGCTACGATCTCTAGCCCAGTGATTCTCAAGCTCCTCAAGGCATCAGAATCCCATGGAGGGTGTGTTAAAACACAAATTTCTGGGATCCACCCCAGAGTTTCTGATTCAGTAGGTCTGGGGTGAGTCCAAAAATTTGCATTTCTAACAAGTTGCCAAGTGATGCTCTTGCTGCTGGTCCAGAAACCACACTTTGAGAGCCACTGCTCTAGGAAATATAAAGGTCTGAGACATGCTCTTTGACAAAGGATTTACAATCTTATCATGGAAAAAGGCAGACCTGGAAATATTTAACAGTATAAAGTATTATACAAAGTTTCTTTATTTATTTATTCAGCATATACTGAAGGAGACTTAACTGTGTGCCCAGCACTGTTCTGTGTGCTGGGGTTACATCAGTGAGCAGAACAGGCAGAAGTCCCTTCCCTGATGAGGAATTCTAGTGGAATAAGTCAGATAATAAACAAGATAAATAAAATATACAAAATTTAAAATAAGTTTAAGTGCTAAGGAGACAAAACAAAGAGGTTGTATAAGAAAGCAGAAATGGGGGTTGCAATTTCAGAGAAGGTGGTCAGAGAAAGCCTCCCAATTCCTTCATTTGGCAAGTGTTTATTGAGTGGCTCTTACATGTCAGGCCCTATGGCAGATGATGGTGATAAAGCCATGAATAACACAAATAAAAATACCTGTGCTGAATGTCCTTCTGTGAACTAGAATGGATGTACATCACTATTGCAAGGTGATGGGAATGTGAAGTGGCATGGGAAAAATACAATGAATGCAACCTGTGGACTATAGCTAACATCAGTACTGTAATATTCTTGCAAAAATGCCAAAGATGTACTGTGTTAATAGAGGGGTATGGAAAAATATCCTATATGTATGCTATGGACCATAGTTAATGCTAATGGTCTGATGATACTATTTCATAATCTGTAACTAATGTTCTACAATGGTATGGTATGTTGATGAAGGGGTGTTGTATGGGAATTCTACATATATGCATGATTGTTTTGTAAGTTCACAACTTCCATAATAAAAATATATTTTTAAAAAGCACCTGTTCTTGTGGAATGGGCATAGTGAATAGGAAGCCAGGAAGTCTGGGGTTTTGACAATAACTGTCACAAACTAATTGTGTGATCTTGGATGATCACTTTTCCTTTCTGAGCCTTAGTTTCTCCGTCTGTTAAATAGTGGACAATCTTTTGCTCAAAGTCTTATACATTTCTAAGATTTTGAGACGCTAAGTCTTTCAGGCAATGGGAAGAATATGAGTGCTTGAGGAAGGCTTTGGGGAGGATGAAATCTTAAACAGAAACCCCGAGATATAGGTATGTTTTTCATAGGCATGGGGGGCTGTGGAGAGTGGCAGGTGGGGAAGTAATAATTGCAGAAGAAGAACATGAGCAAAAGCATGGAAGCAAGAGTAGGAGCCACTTGCTCAATGAATAACAATGAAATAAAAATGTACATGTTGTAGAGTAGTTGATGTAGTTGGGACTGAGGTAGGTGCCTGTATTAGTTGGCCAAAGGGGTGCTGATGCAAAGTACCAAATATGGTTGGCTTTAATAAAGTTGTATATATGTGGGGTAAAAGCTTACACTTACAAGGCCCAAAAGAGTCCAACCCAAGGTTGCTTTCTCACCAAAGACAGCTGCTGTGTGTTTAAGCAAGATGGCTGGCGAATCCTGCCTGATCTCTCAGGGCTCCTCAGCTGCTCAGCTGCTCTGTTCCCTTTGGCTGCTAACTATCAGACAAATGGCTCATTTCTCTTCCTGGGACTTCAGCTGTTTGAGCCTTCTCCTTTCTGTCACATGGAAGTACCAAACTAACCAAGTTCTCTCCTCTTCTGTGTCTTCTTCCATGTGTGTTCTCGAGGGGGTGTGCCCGTTTTTATCAGCCCAACAAGGGAGTGTGGACTTAACTCTGAGTCACCACCTAATGGAGTGGTCAATCAAATCCCTAGTCTTAACATAATTCAATCAAAGACATCTCAGCTGAATCTAGTACAATCAAAGGTTATCACACCCAGAGAAATAGATTAGATTACAAACATAATCTCTCTTTTTGGGAATTCATAAATAATCTCAACTGCCACAGTGCCCAAATAAGATGAGGTGGGAGCTGATTATAGAGAGTCTTATATGGGAAACCATTCAGGGTTTTGATCAGGGAATGATACAATTACGTGATGAAAGTAGTAATTAAGCTAGCCACCAGAGTTAAACCTTCATCATTCATAATTTTATTCCACATGATTATCTTTGAATCATAAAGGGTTAAAGTTAATTTCATTGCCTGATTACAATATTCCTATCAAACTAATTTTCAGGTCATTTTCAAGCCCTAAAAGCCTGTGATATTTCATAATTTTCCCTAACAGTGACTACCACATTGCTTGAACTAGTAACATTACTATTTTAACTTCAGGCTTTTGAAAGCTTGGAAGATCAACTAGATTAGAATATTCTTAATGCATATTCATTTTCCTATCCTTGTTATCCCATGAAATATCTGATCAAATTAATAATGAGATTATTTTCAGCAAGCTGGTATACACACACATATACATTTACATATACATATACACACATATACAAACATAACAAAAACATTTACGTAGTACTCATTTAGAGTGATACATTTCTAAGACCAAGTTCTTCACATCTGCTTGCTTAGTCATAGGTAACACAAAGTAATATTCTTGGAAATTATACTCTTGTTTTTTATCTCTAATAAACTGGGGACTATGCCATATCTGTTGTTGTTTGTTGCTGTCAAGGCTGAGAGTAGAATTTTTCTCTTAGAAGCAGTTACCCTTGAAGTCAGTAATGATAGGGGTTCTCTGTCCAAACTGTGGGACATATAGACCTAGGGAAAAGTGTCTTGGATAAAAAGAGAGGACAGTGTCTTAGATATTTGTTGTGAAAACTAACTATAGGAAGTTTTACTTGAACTTTCAGATCAGGTTATAACTTTTCAGAGACACAATGGTGAATTTAACAAGTTAGACTAACCAAATTGTCAAAACTTTTCTAAGAGTAGTTTAAAAACAAGCTAATATGACATGCAAAATACTTAACAGTACCTGGAATAAAATAAGCAAAAATAACAATGATAGCTGTATAAAAGTGAAAGGTAATTATTTTACCTTTTATTTTCCAAATTTGGGGTAATGCTAGAAGGTATATTTTAGAAGCTTCCTTCAGAATTGTTTTGGAAAATGAGGCACACACAGAGAAATTTGTTAGCACTGTTTATTAAAGGACAGCCATGGTTACTAAAAAGTCTTGAGAACTTTAGGGCAATAAAACCAAAAATGTTGCTGGGCCACATGGGTGATAATTTTCCTTCTTATGTATGCACGATTCTTTATTTCTTTTTAATAAACAGGAGATGGAGAATTGTCATGGGAACATTCTGATGGGGATATCTTCCGGCAACCTGCCAACAGAGAAGCAGTAAGTGTGAATAGCTCAAATAATTCAACACTCCACAGCATCAGGCCAAACTTTCCTCTTCCCATGGCTACTATCCCAACAAAGCCATAAAAGGGCCCATTTCTAACACCATTTTTCTTCCTCATCAGCAATTTGAATGGAATCATCAATAATCTATAACCATATAAGTGTATTCTGTAATTGGTATCCAGGACATAGAACACAAAGTAATCATAGTCCCAGCCCTTAGGAATTCTTACTCTAGATTAGTAATTAGTATCCTTTCAAGATGACTTGCCAAATCTTCATGTCCTCTGTAAGGAAGATGGGTTACTAACCCATCCTCAACAGTGAGGACCTTCTGTGGTTTTGTAAGGTAGCTCTGCCCATCTTTTTGACAGAGGTATGTTAGACATCCACATATACGTTTCCCTAAGCCTTAGGCTCTGAGTCATATAGTAGGAATAGAGGAAAGGTAGCAGGCCTTATTCTCCTTCCTTCATCATGCAACATCTTCTCATTCCTGTCCTGGTCACTAATCTCAGAATAAGCCTTACATTATGCCTCTCTCCATGTATAGTAGTATAGTATAGCATCTCCTATTCCTTTGTATTTTGAACTAATTGACACAATAGCCCCCCCTTCTCTCTCTCTCTCTCTCTCTCTATATATATATATATACACACACACACACACACATATATATATACACATATATATACACACACACATATATATATATAGAAAAGAATATCACTTCAAACTTAACATCTGGAAAGGGATGTTCCAGTTCAAATAATCTACAATATAAAAAGCCTTGTAAAACTGTGCAAAGCGTATAAAGGTGTTTACTGTGCATAAGAGGATGTTCATCACACCCTTGAACAATGAAAGTGTACAAGGGTATCCATTGCAGCATTTTTAATAAGAACAAAACAAATGGAGACAACTTAAATGTCTATCAATATGGACTTGGTTAAATAAACACAAATCTATAGGACCTTGTGCAGTTGTTTAAAAGAACATGTTTTTTTAAAAGAATATAGTAAAGTAGAGAGATCTCCAAGATGTATTATGTAAATAAAGCAAGGTACAGGATAAAATTTATGCCATCGTTTTCTTATGTGAAAACTGCATATGTCCATGTGTATAAATATATATAAAAAGATCTGGAAAGCCACTGTTTTTAGTTTACTAGAGTGCTCAAAGCAGATACCATGAAATGGATTGGCTTTAAACAATAGAGATTTATTGACTTATGGTTACAGTCTGGGAAAATTTCCAAATCAAGGCATCATCAGGGTGATGCTCTATTTCCAAAGATCAGCTGCTGATGATCCTTGGCTCCTCTGCCATAACCTCATCAAAAGGTCCTACTTACAGTGGGTCCACATTCACAGGAATGGATTAGTTTTAAGAACATGATTTTCTGGGGTTTCAAAATGTCAAACCATCACAGCCACATACCAAATGTTAAGCTTGTTCATCTCAGAGGGATAGAACTGGGAGGGGGAAAGGTAGACTTTCACTTTTTATCTCATATCTTACACATTATCTGATGCTTTTCACTGAATATGAGTGAGTTTTGTAATAAGATATACATGATTTTCTAAAACCTTAGGAATTAGTTGACAGCAAGCAATGGATATAAGGCAGGAGTCTAGGGAATAGAGAGCTTAATGATAGTGAGTGGGTGAGGAAGGTGTTGATAGGAGACATGTAGAATGGTCAATACAAATATCAATATTGCTTAGGCTATGCTTCCCAGCCATCGCATGTGCCACTTCTGGCTTACATGCCCCCAACTTGCCAGCATGCAACCTAGAACCTCATCAGTAAGATGCAGTGGTTTATGCTTGCTTTATTTTCTAATTATATTGTTTGCTGGGCATTGCTCTTTCTGGATGAACGTGGCAAGATCGTTGATGGATTGGAGAACAGTAATCTATCAACTCAAAAAAGCAGCACCCCTGCAAGAATGTGGGCTTCCCAATTTGGGGTTTGATGGAGACCCTGTAGGAACATTTTCTTCATCAAACTCTGTCTGCTTTATAGTAAATGAGATTCCGTCCAGATCTTGACAGTAGAAGATGTCAGTCTTGGTTTGTGAATTTCCTGTTTTTCTTAGGCCCCATTTTTTATTGTGGTAGAAAGTCAAGTGTGACTAAATTAGTGACCAGATGCCATTCTAAACCAAATTTAGGGCTTATTCCTCCTAAAGAGGTGTGTCTGCCTCCTAACAGGTGCCCAAAACTAAGCTCTGTGGCCATCCCAGTGGTTTTGCTGTTAAGGCCATTAATTAGATTTTCGTCTTTACATTGTCTTCCAATGTTCCCGACTCCACCCTTTGTTTTTCAACTTCATTGTCTTCTTAAAATGTTAACTATAGGGCTAGACTTAATCTGGTACTTCCCTTAGTACCAAAAGGTCAATTACAGAATCCAGGGTCTTGAAATAGTAACTGATTTTCAAAGCAGTTCAAGACCTACCTTTAGAAAAACATTTGGGTCTTGTAGACCAAAATGGCCAGATGGTTCCACTTTAATATAAATAAATATTTTCCTTTGCTCGAAAATGGTCAGAAATAGTAGGATATGATTTTAATAATAAATAGTATCTGTATTAATGGAAAAGTATGTAGTACTTTTAGTAGGTTCAATAAATATGTGTTAAATGAATGGGTGTGGAAGGTTGGGTATACGGTTTTTTAAAAAATTAATTTTAATATATAAGGAATTTGACCCAAATCAGAGGAAAAGTCTTCAGTCTTGAAGAATTCACCAACCTGAAATGAGTTGTAGGAGAATCCCTTCTGGATATCCCTTGCAGGCCTAACATCTTGCATGGCAGAACAAAAGTCAACCCTAACAAAACATTTCTTATAGCTCTTCAGTAGATCATTCCTATTTACATTGAGCCATCAAAACCTCAGTTCAAAAGAAACACAGCTGATTGGTTGATTTTGCAAAGCGGGCTGACATTCCTCAGCTTACCAAATTTTACAAACTGCATAGGAGGAGGAAACCATCATTCAAATATGACTACTTTGTGAAAAGCTGAAACAGTTTTTGTTTGATCTCCAGACTGTAATTTCACATGATCTCATCTTAGTGCTATTGGGGAGTGTATGTGTGTGTGTATATGTGTGGTGTGCTATGTGAGGAGAAAAAAGGGAGAAGCAGGCACAGGGTAGAAAGGCAAAACATGAAAGCAAGCATAATCTTGTTTTGGACAACAGCCAAACTCTGATTTTGCCCTCCAAAAGATTACAAAGATTTACTATTAGAAAAGTGAAAGAGTTTGGGATAGAAGCAATATGAACAGATAAAAATCCATTTCTCATTCAAATAGAAAAATAGTTTGGAAAGGAAACTGGCCTAGTGTCTTCCAGACAGAGATAGTCCTAGTATAGTTTTGATTTAGATATGTTTTCACAGCTATGTGGATTAGGATATGTTCTGAAAGCCTATTTAAAATTATACTTTTTACATTTTGATCATTACAGATTCACACAGTTGTAAAAGATAATACAAGGAGATTCCATGTACCCTTTACCCAGTTCTCTGCAGTGGTAATATATTGCAAAACTGTAATACAAGATCATAATCAGAAAATTGATACGAAGGCACTTTTTTGTAATTTTTTAATTTTTTTTTTATCTTTAAGGAAGCTTTAGATTACATAAATGTTGCATCAAAAATATGGGGGATTCCCATATGCCCTTCCCCTTCCCCCACTTTACTCCTTTAACAACATCTTTCATTAGTGTGTTACATTTGTTAAAATTGATGAATATATATTGAAGCATTGCTACTAACCATGGTCTCTAGTTTACATTACACTTTGCAGTGCACAATTTTATAGGTTTTGACAAAATGTATAATGATCTGTATTCATCGTTGCAATGTCTTGCAGAACAATTCCAATGTCAAAAAAATGCCCCATGTTACACCTATTCTTCCCTTTCCCTCCCATCAGAAGCTCTGGTGGCCACTGCCTTACAAGTTCTTCCATTGCTGGAATAATAATAAGTCTATAATAAAACAATAATAGAATAATAATGTCTACTTTAGTCTATTGTTCATTCCTCTGTCTTGAGGATTTTGAGGTGGTGATGCCCACTCCGTTTCTAATTGAGAGGGATCTTAGATCCCATGGGGCAGATGGGTGTAAGTGTCTTGCATGCATTTGTGGATACTCTGCTTTTTGAGATGAGCGTTGTCAAGCATCATCCTTTTGCTCATTGTCCTGGACGAGTTCAAGGAACTGGAGAGTAGGTGTTGGCTGCAACTATGGCATATGAACAGACCGAATATTTGAGTCTTTGGGACATATACTTAATAAGTATAGTGCTAATTACAGGTTCAAATAAAAGGGCAGAAGAGCCCTGTGTAGGGAAATTATAAATGAGTCTAACTCTGTTACACAGGGGAGCATAAATTCCAAAGTTAAAACCCACTGAAAGTGTGCAGAATTCCCAATATTGTCTGCCCTGCCTATGTCTAGATATCTCTAGAGCCCTCAGGAGCCCGGCTGTTTCAGGCACTGTTTACGGCAGCAGTTAATTAGGTCCTGTTGAGATGTGCATAAGTGTAACCTCTGTAATGACCTCCCATCTCACTTTGAAATCTCTTAGCTGTAAAAATTCATTTGTATTTACCATTTCCCCCCTTTTGCTCAAGGTCTTTTTCCAAATGAATTGCTAGTTGGCACTTGGTAATCATCCCCTCGTACCAGGGAGGCTCATCTCCAGGAGACACATCTTACACTGGGGGAGGGGGTAGTGCATTTGGACATAGGGAAAAGCATGTTTATCTGCTGCATTTGGCTTAAAAAGAAGTCACATTTGAGCAATAAGGAGGCTTTCAGGAAGTAACTCTTAGTCAATATATAATATTAGATTAAGTTTCAATTTCACAAGAACAAGGTTCATAAATACAATCATCAATATAAAAGTCCTGGTGTAATGGTCTGTTCACCTTCAATAGGCACTGCCCATGTACACAGGGGATTCTTGTCATTCTATTAGAGAATGTAGCAGGGCTTCCCAGAATGGGAATTAAATATTCTCTCAGTTATTGTGTGGGTCTCCATCCACCAAGACAATGCCCCATACCACTTGAACATATTCATTTGCCATAGAGCCATGCCCCAGGTGCAGCCCTCCAACACCTCCCCATCACCGACACCTACACCTATGATCCTCCCCTGCACTTTGAAGGCCCTTTCTGGACTTGGATGTTCTCCTTTATTCACAAATAAAACCCTGATGTTTTAGACCTTAGAACAAGGAAGGAAGAAAATCCTGGGAAGCCTCTATAATGGTGGAGGGTTTTCAACACCAGAAAAGACCTGTTTAAGAGCCACCTCAAAAGCCCAAGAGAGTTTTCAGTCCTTCAAGTAAGTAAATCAAATAATACCAAAGCATTGAGCAAAAAGAAACAAAGCATAGGGATATGGTCATTTATAACTAACTAGCTTTGATTTGCTCTCTCAAGCAACCTATTCACAGCTGGTTGTTTAAAATAAAATTTTATTGAAGTATATCATACAGGCATGCACATATATACACAGTAAGTATATAGTAAAAATTGTGAACTTACAAAACAAACATGCATTTTATCATACAGAGCTCCCGCACATCACCCCACCACCACTACGTTGCTTTGTTGTGAAACATTTGTTACAAAATACATATATATTGATATATTTTCTCCCCACCCACCTGACTATTAACACCCTGTATTAGCATTATATATTTCTCATAGTTCATGAGAGAATGTTCTAATATTTGTCCTGTTAACCAGAGTCTGTCTTCTATCATTGGGTTCCCTGTATTATACAGTCCCATGCTTTGTACAATCCACTCAAAGTATACACACAGTGGTTGTCCTTTACATCACAGAGTTATGCTGTCATTACCTCAGTCAATTTTGGGAGTTTTCATTACTCCAAAAGTAAAAGTTCCATATCCCCTTATACCCCCTATAGCATTGATATGGGCATTGTTAAAAGGCATGGCAAAGGACAGAGTTGAGGGTTTTTGATGTTGGAGTTTTGATGTTGGAGTTTTGATGTTGGAGTTTGTTGCTGAAGCCTTAAGCCGGAGCTATGAGAAGTAAGCACACAGAGGAAAGAGAAACCAGCCCCAGAAGAGAGGAACCCTGATCCCAGGAAGAAGCAAAACCTGGGAAGAAAGGAACTTTAAACCCAAAGAGAAGCAAGACCCTGGAAGGGGGAATCCCAGGAAGCCTGAACCCTCACAGATGTCGGCAGCCATCTTACTCTAACACGTGGCAATAGACCTTGGTGAATGAAGTAACTTATGCTTTATGGCCTGGTAACTGTAAGCTCCTACCCCAAATAAATACCCTTTATAAAAGTCAACAGGCTTCTGGTATTTTGCATCAGCACCCCTTTGGCTGACAATACACCCCCATTGTTGTCCTTTAGAATTGATACTATATCTTCTTTTCCATTGTTGCAAAAACACTGCATTACTATTAACTATCATCCATAACTTACATTAGTTGTAATTTTCCTGTGTTTCACTATATCCTTAACACTTTGTAAAAGGACATTCTTATATTTTACTTTAGCCACAATCGTCACCCACCACCAAAATCACTGTTACACATTCCCTAGATTATACTCTAACTTCTTTTCCATTGGCATTTATATATACAGACCCTTTCAGCCACAATCACATTTATGAATCAGCTGTGTTAGTTATACTCACTATAATGTATTAATTACCATAAACTCTATTCATTTCCACAGCTGTTTTTTTTAGATAAGTTCCAATGTCACTTACAATTCCAAGGTGTAAATGCCTTTTTTACCTTTGCTATAAATTACGAGGTCATAATGGCCCCTTGTCAGTCTCTTTAATTTATTTACGAGAGTGAGTCTGAAAGAGCCATTTCTCTTAAATCAAAATCGCACACACTCCCACCTCTTCTCTCCCTCCTCCAACATAAGATCTTTTATGTCAGTGAGTCTCAATTTTGGCTTTGCATTAGGATCCCCTGGGGAGTATATAAAAATCCAATGCCCAGGCCTCACCCCAGACAAACTACATCAGAATCCCTGGGGGTTAGGACCCAGGTATTAGTATTTTTAAAATCTCCACAGGTGATTCCAATGTACAGCTGATGTGTGATTGTGAACACTGTGACTGATTTTCATATATCAAAAAACTCTTTGGAGCAGCTTTAAGCCAAATGTTTGTGGACCACTGAGCTTGCCATACATTATCTTATACCTCCTCATATCCCCTTGCCCCCACTCTCACACTCAAGCCATCTCTAAAATCTCAACGTTTATCCTGACTTGGAATAAATCCCTTCTCCTCCCTGGCCTCAGTTTCTCTGTCTGTAAAATAAGTCTTAAGCAAGATGAGGTTCTGGGGGGCTGACTGTTTTATGATAGGGTCTCTGATCAAGATCCCCAAGTTTTGAGTTATATTTGTCTGGAATCATTTTTATATCCTTATCGTATATCCAGGAACTGAGTTCCTGGTACCAAGAACAGCTTTTCGTTTTGTGCTCACCGTCATGAATCAGAAAACTCACAGTTTATCCTGGGTCAGAGACTGTGCCTTTTTAATTCTATCCCTAGAACTCCCTCCTTTTAACATCAGTAGGATACCCACCAGCCAAACTGTTCTCTCTGTGTTCCAGTTTGCCAAACCCTGAAAGGACAGAACTATCTGTAATGGCCTTTGAAGCTTGTGAGTGATTATAGCAGAAAATGACATATGAGCCATTGTGGGAATGAAAAATATTTGCACTGAGAAGCCCATCCATATGCATGATAATAAATTGGTGCACATTCTGATTTGTTTGACCTTTCATAATAATGAACCTGCATGGGCTATTCTTAGATGTAAGGAATAATAATTCTTTTGAAAGACCTTCTTATTCCAGCTCCTGCTCTCTTTACCCATCTCCCACCAGTACTTTACCCCCAAGAGAGCAATAATAGTACCAAAGCTAAATTTTCCACATGTGTGTCTATGGCACATAACTTTAATAGATGTTTTATGGAATGGTTGGCTCAGAGGACCCTATGACTACCTTCCCAAGTTTACCTGCCATTTTTATCACTGAATATAAGGATCTTACCTTTCAATTGCTTTGAATAGAATTTTTTAATGGGTCCCCACTTTCACACCTAAAATTGTCCCTAAAACACAACTAATGTTATTTGGCTATATAAGCCTTATTGTTCCATTGTTTATTCATTCTATCCTTCCCTGCCTCTAGCTTACCTCAGCCCCTGAGAGAGGAGGAGGTAGCAGAATAGTGGACTTTTCATGTGTCCTAACTAAAGGAGCAATGATTGGACTATTTGTACTACAACATTCTAAACTTTTGTTCGGGACCACAGCTTTCATTCATTCATTCATTCAACAAGTATTTAATGAGCACCTTCTATATACTAGACATTGTTCTAGGTACTGGGGATGTATGGTTGACCAAAACTAAATCCTTGACTGTGGAACATATATGTTGTTACTGTCATGTACTGTCAATTCTTCTATCTATAAGATGTCTAGGGTATCTGAGCTCTGCTCTACGGTCTTATGCCCTTCCTGCATTTAGAGTCTCGGTACATCTTATCTAGACTATGCTTGACTCCTGTCTCTTCCTCACATACTCTTCCCCCTACACATTATCAAGGGATTCAGTGCTTTAAAACAATTCTGATTACATCATTTCCCTACTTTAAAAAATCCCTCAAAAGATTCCATACTCTCATCTCTATTGCCTATCAAATAAAGTCCTCACACCTTAGCCCATCATTTAAAGTTCTCCAAGATCTTGCTCCAACCCACGTTTGGAATGTTATCCTTTAACTGTTCCCTTTTACAGACTCTACGTACTCTGCTACACCTTCCCAATCTGGAAACTTCTCCCTGGAATATTTCCCCACCAACTCTGACTGTAAAATGTCTCCCTACCATTCATAGCCCAGGTCAGAGACCCTCCTGAACTAGAAGTGCTCTTTCTCCTTTTAATTTGCACAGCACTTTATGCTTTTACTGTGCACTCTTTCACATTCTGCCTTGTGTTACAGGCTACTAACTCTTAGACCTAAATGTGAGATTCTTGGTTGCAGGAATGGCACTTTACCCTTTCTTCTCTCAACAAAATAGAAAAGTCTCAGCATGTTGTGAGTGCTGATTTTATATTTACAATCCCTATTTCCATTGGTATTGATGGACATGCAGTTGAAATCAGAGCTCATCTCTAAAAATTAATAAAATCATTGAATGGCTTCCAATTTATGTAACAATGTAACTCCATTTCTGTCCTCTCATTGGTGGATTTTTCTTGGCTGAACATGTCCTTGCCATTTTACAGAGACATTCTTACCAGCGTTCTCACTATGATCCTCCACCAAACCGACAGGCAGGCGGTCTTCCCCGCTTTCCTGGGGCCAGAAGTCACCGGGGCGCTCTTATGGATTCCCAGCAAGCTTCAGGGACCATCGTGCAGATCGTTATCAATAACAAACACAAACATGGACAAGGTAAGGGACACCCTTCATTTGTAGTGCGTCCACATCAGGGTTTCAGCAGCCCTTTTCACTGGAGAGCTAGAACTGGGAAAGGACCTTTTCTTCCACACATATCACATATTTGTATATTGATTACTTACTATCAAGTCCACAAAAGAAGTATAAGTAAATGATTCAAGGGGAAACCTAGGATTTCCCCAAATATAGTCCAAAGAGCACCGTTCATATATCAGCTATATCTGGTTCTTATTTAGGACAAAAGGCAAGAAAGCAGTGAAACTAAAGTCTACAGAAGGTATTAATATTGACAGACCCTCTATCCAGCCTCCAGCAACTTTAACATTGTCCCTGAGGGTTGGAAGGTCCTTTGGGAAAGTTTGTTGAGTCAACAAATGAAGGGTTGTTCGTTTTTCGATTAGAGACTCAACTTTCAAAGGCACACAGTGTGAAACTTCTGAATCTCTTATCTGTGTTTTAATAAGCATCCCAGGTAATTTAATGCAACCGGTTTCTTGGTTACATTTTGCAAAACACTGGCTTAGGAGGAAGTAGAATTGTAATCATAAATATCTCTGAAAATTGTCACAGAGTTGGCACCCTTCACTGCTTCTCTGTCAAACTTAGTCATGGGATAGGAGATTTGGCTCCTAATAGATTCCATATTTCAAAAGAAGTCCCATTGACTCCATGACCCCGACATAGGGCTAGCCCCATCCCTCTGACAAGGACACTGTTTAGGATTTTGTTCCCATCCCAGCCTGGCTTCAAACAATAGTTGCCAACATTTAGCATCATTTCCCCCTCTTGTTCTTTTTTTCCCTTCAAAATACCTTGACATAAAAAAATAAACAAAATAAAAAATAAAAGTACCTTGATGCAAAGGTATCTTCACTGCCCCTACCTGTGACTAGATTAAATTTAGACCCTAGGTGCAGGTTTTTCTCTCAGCTATTGCTAGTGGCTGTGTGCTACAAAGCTTACCTTGTGTCAAGAAATACCCCAAATGTCCCAACTGGAAAGAGCCAGAGATGCCCTCAAAACAGTATAGATCCAACTTTCTCCTAGGAAACAACATAGCAATACACCTAAAAATATGCAGAATATGAGAAGGCTGTCCTTATCCAGTGAGAAAGCCAGAATTCTAGCCCAGTCCCAGGGGAACTGGTCAGGTTAACACTGACACGCTGCCCACTCAGCAACCAACTGACTGCAGCATACACTTACACACATCCATGGCCCAGTTTTGTCATGCACAGCATTCTCTGGCCTCTACCCCTGACACAGTAGTAGAGGTAGGGGAAGAAGCAATTCAATCAACAATTGACTGCTTTTTACTTTTTTAGGCATTGTGTTAACCAGCTCATCGGAGCAAGAGCTCAGCTCTTTCCTTTTTATGAAACCAAGTTTTGTTTTCTTTAAAGGAAAAAGAAAGGCAGTTCTCTGAATGGGTTAAAAGTAATAAATTAAACCAAATGATTGAATAACATGGGTGAAAAACAATCCATTACAAAGAACTCCTACTATAAATCTCAACAAAGCTAGTCAAGCCAAAGCTAGTTGATCACATCTGTTACCAGTTAGATTACAGATAAAAAATTAAATTGCTTTTGAAATATACAGGCTTAAAGGAAGAACATTAAAAAATAAAATCTTAATAAAAATGGTTATGGATTAGAATTGGAAATATTTACTACCTATCTGGATTTACTTTGAAATTTATCATATTTTAAGTTTCAAGGCATTCTGATATTAATTTGTGAAATGAGAAAGTGTTAGGTAAAGATGCAGTTTGATTTTTAATACTAAATTGTCTCCAATCGATTCCATTTGCTCTGAAAGTATTTCAAAGCCTTGAAAAAAGCATGGGGAAGTGGACTTTGAAAGTCTTAAATCCCCTAATTTCCACAAGGCCTCTTCATTTTCAGGGCAGTGCCTCATCTCTTGATTTTCTCCGTGTCCTACAAAAACCCTAGCTGGTTTATATTTTTTTCATTTGTCCCCGTTGATTTGGATGCAATTCCCTTCTGGCCTTTCTATTAGAGTTCACTGAAGGATCACTTGCCCATGCCCCAACTCCTATCTCCCCAGTTGAATGATTCAAAATCACCTTGAGAATTTGTTAGTGGGAAAAAGGCAGCTACATTTCCCTCTAGGGAATTGATCTCACCCTATTCCACTTCAGAGTGTGGGCTTTCACCCTGTCTGGACTGTTCCCTTAGTCCAAATGTTAAGGATGATGGAACCTCAGCCTGTCTCACCCTTCTTTTTAGCTCTCTTGCTAATGATGTGGCCCTTTGAGTTATATCTACTAGGTTTCTTCTTAAAGTCAAAGAAGAGAAGTGTAGGAATCCACCATTTTGAACCTAATCCCAGCTTAAATTTACTTGAAGCAAACAATATATCTACTTGTTCACACTGTCTAGAAAAGAGTGTTACTGTCTGGGGAGAAGAGAAAGTGAAGGCAGGAGAGAGAGCAACACATCTGGCCTGTCTCGTCATGTGATTCTGTCCACAGCCCTGAGCCTCATGGTTTAGGTATTAAGGCTCTGTTCTGTCTCACTGTTGGCATTGGTCACCTCCGCAGTGTTGGTTCTCGGTAATCTTTGCTTGGATTTGACCTGTTTGACTGCCCAATACTCTAACAACCCTTGCAAAGGACAGGAAAAGGCAGCCAATATCTTCTATATTTCCTAATGTGACCCAGTGGACTTGATGAGAAAGAAATAAGCCAGTGATTCATCCTTCTGAGGCCGTTGTATTGCAGCCAAATCAGTCAATTCCTAGAATCGTCCCAGGTGGGGCTATTTCTCCCACCCTAGCCTCGCCTTAAGTGATACAACCCACCCTAGACATGTGTTGATTGGGATGCCGACAGGTCTCCCTGGGTGTAATGAGGTGATGGGAATAATGAGAAACACACCCAGTCCCAGGCATGGTTTGAAATCTCCAAAATGTCTCAGTGCTTTCAAAAAGGAGAGAACTCATTTTCAGACCTCCTAATTCACAGCCCTGTGAAGTCCTTATAATGGAGCCTAGCTATATGCTTTACAGTAGATGCCAAGTACATTTTGGTTGATTTTCACTGAAGGACGTTCCTGTGGCCTCTTCCTTTCATAGGCCCCTTGGCCTGCAGCCAAGATGCTTAATCTTTTGTGACCTCTCAGAAAGGATGGAGCCAATGAAGTCACTTCAAATTCAATAAATATGAGATTGCCAAAGGATATTAGTGGGACACACAGTGATTCACTGTAAATGAATATCTCCCACCTATGAGGTGGTAGACTTAGAAAATTGACAGAGAAATTGAGGCATAAAAGACATCTTTTCATAAGTTATCTGAGAAGTGTGGGTTCTGTGCCTCTCCGTCTTGTATTAGCACCTTCTTCCCTGCACCAGAGTAGGCCAGCACCATTAGGCTCCATAACCATCTATATTCTTGTATCAGACACTTGCAGCATTTGACATTTTGAATGGATTTGCTTTAGGATTTGGAAAAAAAAAATGGCCCTTTGAGAAAAGCAACAGTTTTTTTCATCTAGCCTCATTGCATTCAAAGCTAGGCAGCAAATCTCTCTGAGAAATTTTCATGCCTGGAAGCATATCCATTTGGGCTATACAAATCCTTCATGAAACTGCAAGTATTAATACTATATCCTATAGAGGTTCCTTATCAGATATCTAGGACAGACAGAGATCTGTGTTCATGAATCTCTTCATTCCTCCATCTTAAAAAAATAACAAAACATTTATTGATTGCCTACTCAGTGTCAGACATTTGTGAGCATCCAGAAACCACATGGATAAATGCTGGCAGTAGAAAATAGTCTAGCTGTTTCAGAAGCTGCTCTGTAAACCTATCTCCATGGCCATGAGAAGAACAAAGGATGCTTGATGTCTTAAGCAGTTCAGGGCTTAGGTTATAAGCACAGGAACTCATCTGAGCTCCCTAAACTTTAACTTCCATTCCTATGTTCTCTTCCAGTGTGCATTTCCAATGGAAAGACCTATTCCCATGGCGAGTCCTGGCACCCAAACCTCCGGGCATTTGGCATTGTGGAGTGTGTGCTATGCACTTGTAATGTCACCAAGCAGGAGTGTAAGAAAATCCACTGCCCCAATCAATACCCTTGCAAGTATCCTCAAAAAATAGATGGAAAGTGCTGCAAGGTGTGTCCAGGTAAAAAAGCAAAAGGTGGGTTGATTGGAGGCCCTGCCTTTGGTTGACTGTGCTCACATAGTCATTCCCAACAAGCTTTGAGCATCAGAAATATAATCGGTACCTCATATTTTTTAATGTAACATTAAAAATAAATAAAGACAAAAAAATCTGGGAAAAAAAGAAACATAATCAACCAAGCAATATCAATAATTGTATTGACAGTAGTTATAATAAGGAACTTAATTCCCTTCTGTCATGAAGGACTGAGAATATGGTTGCTTTGAGGCCATTTACTACTCAGAAATATATTGGTGTAAGTACCGCACCTTTGATGCATGCAGTCCCAAGTGTCAATCTTACCCTTGCTTTTCTAAATAGTAGAGAAATTATGTTATTATGATTATTAGGGAGAACACCTTTCATTTATATCACTATGTATCTGTTATTATGATTATTAGTATTATTAGTAGTAGTAGAGAAATTCTGTTATGATTTCACTGTTATGATTATTAGTATTATTAGTAATAGTGGAGAAATTATGTTATTTTTATTATTAGGAAGAACACCTTTCATTTACATCACTATTTAATTCATCAGAGCACAATGATATCCATTATCCTTTTGAGACAGGATGTGAAATAGACGAGATATAGTGGAAAGAGACTACTATATCTAATCTGTTAACTTGCTGTGTGACCTTGGAAATATGCCATGCCCACTCTGGGCCTCATCAGCCTCATCTATAAAATGAGGCATTTGGAACAATTCATCTCAGTGGTCCCTTACAACACTAAAATTCTATAACTGTTAAATTATTTCTCTTTTACTGAAGTGTAGAAAGTAAAGTTGACTTGCTCAGAGACATGCAACTAATTAGCAATTAAACCAAGACCTAGAATTAAAGTCACTTCCAGCCTGATGTCTTTTCCAGGCCAGGAGAAAATGTTGACTGATAAAAAAGGACAAATCAGTGATTTTTAAAATAGTGGTTTTAAGACATGAGCTAAATAAAAAAAATAGTCTCCAGTATTGTGGTTGATGCGGTATGAGATTGGTAATTAAGTGATCTAGCCCTGGCACTGCCACTGGTTTCCTGTGTGACCTGGAAAAAATCATTTTACCTCTCTGAGTCTTAGTTTCCTTCTCTGCAAAAGGAGAGTATTACAGTAGATTATTTCTCAGGGCCCCTTCCAGCTCTAATATTCTAAGAGTAAATGAATCAATTATTTCCAGGAATATAAATCATATCTATCTTACTTACAAAGCATTCCTGTAATCATAGATGAAAAACGAAACATTTTTTACACATAGGCAGAGAGCTAAATCATTCACTCATTTATCTTTGGTAATTCTTCGTGACTAACAGGTCAACATATACATAGTTAATGTATCCTTATTGAGCATCTTCATGTAGCCAATGGTTCCCAAACATGTCTGCACATTTGAATCACCTTGAAAGCTTCTAAAAATACCCAGAGATTAGGATTTAATCAATTTGGGATGTGATCTAATCTTTGGAATTTTTAAAGCATAACTAGGCAATATTATTGAACAGACAAGATTGGTAACCACTACTATAGACCCAGGGTGATTTATGATCAAAGTGTGGTCCATGGGCCACATCAGAATCTACGCTTTTAGAAAATCCCAAGGTGATTTGGGATCTCACACTGTAAAGTTTGAGAAGCACTGGTTTATGGCACAAACGAAATCTTCTTTAATACAATCACTCCCGCATTCCAGAACAAGTAGGGGATGGTAAATGAAATTTTAGGGGTTACCTGATTAGGAGTAGAGGACTAAGGCATTGGTATTGAAGAGGATATATATATATGTTTAGCAGTAGGGAGTAAGCACATTCTTAAGATGATGTGGACATTGGGGCCACACAGAACCAATGACCTATTATGACTCCCTAGTCTGTGATCTCACTGAATCTCACTGTCCCTTGTCAGTAGTTCCACCAACACAACTTTATCTTCTGCCAAGGGACTAATACATTTAGTTACATAAGTAACAGAGCAAGATAATTTCAGACAAAAATTAAGTTACCTAAAGTATACCAGGTAAGATAAACTCTCCCACTATAAAATATTCAATTTGAGCCTCACACCTTCAGACCAAATCCTATTTCACTGTGCTTAAGATTGTATTCATGTGAGTTATTCAAATAAGAATTGAAAGAATTAAAAAGACATGAGATATTTTTACTTTATTTAATTTTTCTAAATTAGAATGTATTCTATATCTAAACTTTCAACACATCACAGTATTCCATTTTAGTATTAATGGAACCTGGCAACATTTTACACTTCATTTTTAAAGATGTTTCAGACTACAGAGAGGTTCAACTATGGCAGGGGAGGAACTATGGTGTGGGGTGTTATTGATAGAAGGCACGTGGTTGGGAGGGAGTTCTCCAGGGCATGTATACAGGGCACATAAAAATGTTTGGATGTTTTCATAGTAGTTTCAGTTAAAAATGACAACCGAAGGAGTGCTGAGTTTCTAGCCAGGGGAGCTCTGTCACATTCCCCAATGCAACAGCAACAATCCCCCAAGTGCAATGGCAAAGACCAAAAAAGACGGATGGTCCAACAATGAACCATTGATACTGATGGCTATGCTTATAAGTCTGTGTGCCTGAAATATGAACTAGGCCTAGAGCTTCAGGGTGCCTAAGAGCTACCTCCTGAGAGCCTCCATGTTGTTCAAATGTGGCCACTCTCTAAGCCAAACTCAGCATGTAAATGCATTACCTTCCCCACAGCAAGCAACATGACTCCTGGGGATGAGCCTCCCTGGTGCCAAGGGATTACTACCAAGCACCAGCTGATGATGTAACTAGAAAAAGACGTTGAATAAAAGGATCAACTCAGACCAGCAGAATATCTCAGCCTACATGTAATATCAGGTGTTAAAAATTGCTTTTTGACCTTGAATAAAAGGGGGAAATGGAAAGGACAAGAGAGTTTATATGGCTATGAGTCTCCATAAAAGGGTCAGGAGGTCATCAGATGGGTAATGCTTATGCATGTCTCAGCAGGGTCCCAGAGACAGCCAAAGTAGATACAAGCCCAGGCACTGGTTCTCCCGAGGGCTACACAGACACAGGTTCTATGGTCATGGCTAATGGCCCTGGAGTTCAGTGCCATGTCAGTTGGCCCTACTTTGGAGGTGGTGTTCTTGCGTGTGATAGAGTTGGACTCAGATATGACCTTTCCACACATTCCTCTTCTGTTACTTTTACCGGACCTGTGGTTGGCGTTGGGGTTCATGTATACTCAGGAGACCTGAATCTCTGGACTGTCCATGTGCAGCCAGGCCTTCGACCTCAGCAGACTTGCAACTCCTACTCCCTGGTTTATTGGACTTACCCTGGCCAGCTAACAGGGAGTTGAAGAAGGTCAACCAGCACACCAGGGAGCCAAGAGTGCCAACAACTCTAAGCAGGACAATTGCACCCATCATCCATATGGAATCTAAGCCCCCACTCAATATAGAGGGTGAGTGGACTTAACTATCCCAGAGTCTATAGGATGGAGGAATAGAGTACAGATTAGATTATATTTACTGGTGTTCTGTTGTGGAACTATTCTGATTAGTAAGGGAAGAAATTGTAGTATTGATGTGGAGAAAGTGGCTACGGTAGCTGCTGAGGGTAGGGAGAGAGAAAAAGAGATATGATGTGGGGACTTTTTCAGGACTTGGAGTTGTCCTGGGTGGTGTTGCAGGGACAGATGCTGGACATTGTGTGTCCTGCCGTGGCCCACTGGGTGGACTGGGGGAGAGTGTATACTGCAATGTAGACCGTTGTCCATGTGGTGCAGCAGTGTTCCAAAATGTATTCACCAAATGCAGTGAATGTGCCACGATGATGGAAGAGGTTGTTGTTATGGGAGGAGTGGGGTGAGGTGGGTGGGGGGTATATGGGGACCTCATATTTTTTTAATATAACATTTAAAAGAAAATAAAGAAGAAAAAATAAATAAATAAAGGCATGAGAACAAGACACAGAATAGGCATTGTCTTTTAGAATAGAGTGTAGGAGCTGAAGTCTATTGAGGCTCAGGGCCTGGCTATCACATGGTCAGTTCAGAGATTCAGGTCCCCTGGGTATACATTAAACCCCAGCACCAACTACAGTTCTGATAAAAGTAACAGGAGAGGCTTGTGCACAAAGATCATATCTGAGTCCAGCTCCATCACACAGAAACACAAACTCCAAAATAGGGCCAACTGCCATGGCACTGAACTCCATTTGCCGTGACCATAGAACCTGTGGGTCTCTGCAGCCCTCAGAAGAACCAATACCTGGGGTTGCATCTACTTTTATCTGTCTCTGGGACTCTACTCAGGTGTGTATAAGGGCAACCCCTCTGATAACCTCCCGGCTCTAAAGACATACTTAGCTTAATCTTAGTATTTTCAAGTGCCAGCCATTTGTTGCTTGTAGGTTCCTTCACGCTAGTAATTAAGTTCTTGGATAGGGAGGGTGTAACATGCAGAATGACTTTTTAGGGCACTGGGAGAACTTAAAACCTATTACAGGTATACCCAGTGCCATCATGGTTTTCATATGCTGGTTATAGCTGTGGCTGATATTAAGCTAGTGAGCGAGGTTTAATAAATGAATTCAGGGTTTCATTCTAATGTTGATAATTGAATACATAGATGTCCCTGTACACTCAGTGACCTCCCACTCACCAAGTCAAAAAGTGCTAACCCCCATTCCTTAATTCCTTAGCATATCACTAAGATATTGGCTAATTAAACAGCTAAGAAAAAGGGCAAAAGAACAAAGGAAGCTTAATTGTAGAATAATCCTCGAACTGAGTAATCTGATCTGGAATCATCCAGAGAAGACTATGTTTCTATCCTTATGGTGCCAAAATGGTGGTATTGATGAGAAAATTAAACAGATTGGCAAGCGACATTCAATACCAATTTGATTACAACCTCTAGTCGCAATGTGTCTGATTGGCTAACAGTGAGTGTCCCTAATTAGAGTCACAGATCCAAAGCACTCCAAGATTTAACGGTTTCGCAGATATTCTTACAGAAGGTTTCTACATGTTCAAAGTTTTCAGGGAGTCCAAGGATTTTCTTTGTAGTTCTTGATGTAAGCATAACATTAAATATACAGCAGAAGAAGGTGCTCATTATGTGGACAACAAAGAAACTAGCTCACTAATAATGAAGCAAGAGAAACTTTTTTGGTAAGGGGCTGAGGAGAGGGAAGGGAAGAGGGGAACAGGGAGTATCAGGGGGCTGGTATCTTTATGAATTGAAGTTGAAATCCAACAGGGTTTAATTTATACATTAAATAATTCACAGTTGAGAAATTTTACCCGTTTTTTTTTTCTCTCCCAGCCATTCATTTGGCATAGCATACATATGACTAATCTGACATCTAGGCTTTGGCACTGGTGTTGATTCAGTATTATCATTCCTCTTAAAAACAAATCAAAGAGCATTCAGAAATGTCAAGCCAACTTGGAAAGATCCTTTGGGCAAGTATTTGCACTGAATGTCATAAATGATTTCCAAGTATACCTAAATAATGTCAGGGAAATTAACCAAGGCCCTCTGTCAGCCCATTTCCTGGGCCTCTGTTAGCAACATTAGGCTGGACAGGCTATGATCCTGTGGAAAATCCGATGTTCCTTGAAATGCCTAAGAGATTTGTAGTTGGCCACATTCTTCCACCTCATGAAGGTCCAGTTCTCAGTGATGGTAGTAGGTGGATCCAATTTAGTTTGCGCACCAGTGTTCTGCAGAACTATGGATTTTGTTACCACATGAATTTGAATCAAAGGTCTTGTGCTCCTTTGTGATTTGGTGATTGTTACAGGGGCAATCTAAGCCAAATCAGTGAAATATAGGTGCAACTTTTATCTCTGTGAGAATGTTCCCGTGTGTTCACTTTTTATAAGTATAAGATGTCATGAATAGTGAGATATATAAATGCATAAACTCACTTCTGTTTTTGCAAAGCTATGACAAATGTCTATTTGCTTCCTCATTCCAGAAGAACTTCCAGACCAAAGCATGGACAACAAAGGTTACTTTTGTGGAGAAGAAACAATGCCAGTATATGAGTCTGTGTTCATGGAGGATGGGGAGACCACAAGAAAAATAGCACTTGAGACTGAGAGACCACCTCAAGTAGAGGTCCATGTTTGGACCATTAAAAAGGGTGAGCAAGACAACATTAATTTCTTGTCTTTGTAAGGATGGCACAGAGAAGGAGGGGAAGATTCACTTTCATTTTGCTTCAGCTTGTTCCTTTGTTGGGTCAGAACTCTTCCCAATCGCTTAGAAACTCACACATATCTAAGGCAGTTGGTAAAATCAACTTTAAATTTAACCGTGGCCTGTGTTAAAGAGTAAATAAGCACTGACATTTGTGGTTTATTGTCTTTCTCACACCACCAAAGGCTGAAACAGTGGTCCTCAACCCTGGTTGTATATCATAATCACCTGGGAAGGTTTTCTAAAAATATCAAGTCGTGGGCCCCACCCCCAGAGATACTGATTAATTGTTCTGGGATGGAGCCTGGGCATCAGGGTTTGGTTTTGTTTTTCTTAAATCTCCAAAGGTGATTCCACTGTACAACCTAGAATGAGACCTACTGCACTGCCATTCTTCAAATATCAAGCTCAGAAAACATGAAAATCTTCATATATTGTGATGCTAAGTCTTCAGAATCATGCTATGTACCCTGGGGTAAGACAAACTTAAAATATCATACCTGTCCTGAAAATTCTAGCTTCACTGGAAAAACAATCCCAGTCATGACATCCAGTTTCTTTTCTGCTTATTCACAGTGACAACCATAGCAAGCTGCATCTTCTAAGCTTCTATAGTTATTCAAACCATTCTACCAATACAAGACTAGTGCTCAGTTAGTCTGGTCAAGTTTTCTAGGAATCCAAGTGGAGAGGTGAAATTTCAATTGGAAAATAATACACATCTTTTTTATTGGCTCCTATATAAGGCTGTAGTGGGTTTAAACTTTAGTGTGCATCAAAAGCACTCAAGGGGGAGGAGGAAAGAGGTATTGAATAGATGGAATCAGTATAACTGTGGGGCAATGGAAGGGTTCCACAAGATCATGCAATGATGGATATAGGAAATGTTAAATTACACCAAAAGTGTGTAAAAGTCTATAGGTTAAAATGTAAACCACAATGTAAAACATGAGATAACTAAAAATTTAGAAAATTACATAGTCTAAATATAAACCATGATGTAAACCCAAATGGAACCATTTTTGAAAGCTATTGTTTCAATATCTGTACATCAGCTGCAGCAAATATAATATGAACTGTTGGAAACTGAGGCACAGTGGTCTCACAAGGAGAGACATGTTGTTTCCATGGCTATGCTTGCATCCTAAGGAATGCAGTAATTAAGAGTTCCCGGCAAACAGGATGACGCTGTTAAAGGCTCAAAGAAAAGATGAGCACATACCTTTTGTAGTAAATAGACCACTTAGACTTTGTACCTTGAGATAAGATTTTTTGAGTTCCTTAGTAATACTAATCGTTAACTGCATGTTGCTGCTTGTTGTCATGTAGACTGGGGTTTATAGGGAGCACCTTGTAAACAATAAAGTGGTCTGATGAGTCTCTACTCACAGAGCCCCTGATGCCAGCTCTTTCGTTCTTCCTTTCTTTTTCTTTCTTTCTCTTTCTTTCACTCTCCTTTTTCTCTTTCTTTCATTTCTGATACCCTTCCGGTCCAAATCTTCAACAATGAACATGTAAAAAGATCATTGCTGGGGAAAGGACAAAGGGTTTGATGTCAGATATGTGGTAATACCATATATTGTATATGTGAATTACTGTGTTATAAAACTTTTGTGAAGACAAACTTAATAAATAGGGGGAAAAAAAGGATTTAGACACCAAGGAATAAATGGAAGAAATTGCCTTGCCTCTGTACATACAGGGTAACACCTACAGCAGTGATGAAAGGCAAAATGTCAGAAACAAAGCTTTTTCATTTTTTAATTTTTTGATATCGCAATTTATTTTTACTTTGTGTAATTTTTCTAAATAAGTATGTATTCTATATCTAACCTTTAAAGCCATCACTATATTCCATTTTGCTATTAATGGAACCTGGTAATATGTTAGGCTTTATTTTTAAAGAAGTTTTGAACTACAGAGAGGTTCAACTATGGCAGGGGAGGAACAATGGTGTGGAGTGTTATTGATAGGAGGCACATGGTTGGGAGGGAGTTCTCCAGGGCATGTATACAGGGCACATAAAAATGTTTGGATATTTTCATAGTGGTTTCAGTTAAAAATGACAACCGAGGGAGTGCTGAGTTTCTAGCCAGGGGAGCTCTATCACATTCCCCAATAGAACAGCAACAATCCCCCAAGTGTAATGGCAAAGACCAATAAAGAAGGATGGTCCAGGCGGTGGACTTGGCCCAGTGGTTAGGGCATCTATCTACCACATGGGAGGTCCACGGTTCAAACTCCAGGCCTCCTTGACCCGTGTGGAGCTGGCCCACAGGCAGTGCTGATGCGCACAAGGAGTGCTGTGCCACACAGGGGTGTCCCCTGCGTAGGGGAGCCTCACGCACAAGGAGTGCGCCCCATGAGGAGAACTGCCCAGCACAAAAGAAAGTGCAGCCTGCCCAGGAATGGCGCCGCACACACAGAGAGCTGACACAAGATGACGCAACAAAAAGAAACACAGATTCCCATGCCACTGACAACAACAGAAGCGGACAAAGAAGACGCAGCAAATAGACACAAAACAGAGAACCGGGGTGGGGGGAAGGGAAGGGGAGAGAAATAAGTAAATAAATAAATTTTTTTTTTAAAAAAAAGGATGGTTCAACTATGAGCCCTTGATACTGATGGCTATGATTATGAGCCTGTGCATCTGAAATATGAACTAGGCCTAGAGCTTCAGGGTGCCTAAGAGTTACCTCCTAAGAGCCTCCATGTTACTCAAATGTGGCCACTCTGTAAGGCAAATTCAGCATGTAAATGCATTAACTCCCCCGCACTAGCTTGGAACATGACTCCCGGGGATGAGCCTCCCTGGCACCAAGGGATAACTACCAAGCACCAGCTGATGATGTAATTAGAAAAAAACATTGAATAAAAGGGTCAACTCAGACCAGCAGAATATCTCAGCCTACATGTAATATCAGGTATTAAAAATTGCTTTTTGACCTTGAATAAAGGGAAATGGAAAGGACAAATGAGTTTATATGGCTATGAGTCTCCAAAAAAGAGTCAGGAGGTCATCACAGGGGTAATGCTTATGCACACCTCAGCAGGGTCCCAGAGACAGCCAAAGTAGATAGAAGTGCAGGTACTGGTTCTCCTGAGGGCTACACAGACATACAGGTTCTACAGTCATGTTAGATGGCCCTGGATTTCAGTGCCATGTCAGTTGGCCCCACTTTGTAGTTGGTGTTCCTGTGTGTAATGGAGTTGGACTCAGATATGACCTTTCTATACATGCCTCTTCTGTTACTTTTACCTGACCTGTGGCGCTGGAGTTGGTATATACTCAGGAGTCCTGCATCTCTGGACTGTTCATGTGACAGCCAGGCCCTGAGCCTCAGCAGACTTGTAACTTCTACTCCCTGTATTATTGGTCTTACCCTGGCCAGCTAACAGGGAGGTGAAGAAGGTCAACTACCACACCAGGGAGCCAAGAGTGCCTACAACTCTAAGCAGGACAATTGCATCCATCATCTATGTGGAATCTAAGCCCCCACTCAATATAGAGGGGGAGTGGACATAACCATCCCAGGGTCCACAGGATGGAGGAATAGAGTATGGATTAGCATATATTTACTGGTGTTCTGCTGTGGAACTATCGCGATTAGTAATGGAAGAAATTGTAGCATTGATGTGGAGAAAGTGGCCACGGTAGGTGCTGAGGGTAGGGAGAGGGAAGAATAGATGTGATGTGGGGACATTTTTGGGACTTTGAGTTGTCCTAAATCATATTGCAGGGTCAGATGCTGGACTTTATATATCCTGTCGTAACCCAGTGAATGTACTGGGGTGAGAGGGTGGGGATATATGGGGACTTCCTTTTTTTTTAATATAACACTTAAACAAAATAAAGAAAGGGGAAAAAAAGCATTGAAGGAGCTGATTTAAATTGCAGTTTCCTGAGCCCATCCAAGAGTTGCAAGTTCAGTAGGCTTTGGGTAGGGTCTGAGTAATTGCATTTTTAACAAATGGCTGGGTGATTCCAATGCAAGTGGCACTTGCACTTACTTTGAGAAACACTGCTCTAGT
Source organism: Dasypus novemcinctus (assembly GCF_030445035.2). Lineage (NCBI taxonomy): Eukaryota > Metazoa > Chordata > Mammalia > Cingulata > Dasypodidae > Dasypus > Dasypus novemcinctus. Next base: position 119,093,924 of record NC_080704.1, on the reverse strand, counting down.
ATATGTGTGTCTGAGGGGGGCTTCTACCCCTTTTCACAACAGCTTTATTTTTTTCTCTAAAGAAAGTCCTAGAGCAGTGTTTCTCAAAGTACAGTACAAGTGCCTCCTATTCATAGTGCTGGGTAATCAAGGTATGTGCTTGGTGGGCAAAGAAAAACCCAAGCTTCATTTACTTTAACCCCTATAGACCTCTAGAGGATTATTTATATGGGCTGGTAACACACAAGGCAAGTTTCTTTTGTTTATCTGTTACTCGTATAAGTGCTACTCAGGCAAAGTTGAGACTTTGGGAACCATTTTATTTTAATTCTCCCTACTTTTTATAAAGGAAGGCTAAAGGACCTGTGAATATTTCTCAAGGGAAAATGTGATTTTTAGTGAGTTCAGGAACAGGGGTGGCTTCTCCATTTACACAAACAACCTGTCTGAAATCCTACTGCTGGCATTCATTGTTTAGCCGGGAGAGTAGGTCAGTGGTTTGGCAGGGACATAGTCTACTAAGACTTGGGGCTTAGGTAGAAATTCTTACACTGCCTTTGGCTACAGAAGCTGCAACTAGCACCCATGCTTGCTTCCATGGTCAGCAGCACTATCTCCCTTAGCTCCATCTCCTGGAAGATCCAAGGAGAAGTCAGTGAGCCAAGGAAACAAATGGAGTCAATTATAACCCTGGAGCCATCCAAGTTCCTGGTTAAGCACATTACACAGCCCAGCCCAAAGCTCCTAAATCCCAGTAATAAGATGATATGCTCAACCCAAGCAGAAAAAGGGTTGGTGGTTCCAGATAGAAAGTGCTTGACCACCTGCCCCACTTTTTACTTGGCTCCAGGCATCCTCCAGTGTTTCCATATTGAGAAGATCTCCAAGAGGATGTTTGAGGAGCTCCATCACTTCAAGCTGGTGACCAGGACAACCCTGAGTAAGTGGTACCTCCCTTTCTTCACACCTCCCTGGGAAAAGCATCCAGTTTTCAATGTAACTTATCCCCAATTAGAGTCCCTTTGAGCCTCAGTGAACATTAACAGTGCTCGATATCAATATCAGAAGATGTGCTATCTCTCATCTGGGTGACATAACAATGAATTGGGCACCCAAACATGAACTGAAAAGCTTTGACATGATAACCAGAAACACAGATTCAATCTGAACAAGAATTACCATAGGCCAGGGTTTCCTGAGTATCTTCCTGAGTATCTGCTAAATTCAGAACCTCAAGAGGAGTGGAGCTAGCTCACAAGATTCCAGGTATGCTATATTTGTGGAGCTTTCACATGTAGAAGGATATGTCCTCTGGTGGTGGTGATGAGAGATATAGAGCAAACAAATGCATAACAATTCCCTTGCTTTATCAAAGCTCTGTTTGAATCTTCTGGAACTGCACATGGGTGGTCATGTTTCTTTAAAAGCATTCAGGCACTCAAGCATACTTGCAGCTCCCTCAATTTATACACTAGATGGAGCTTAGCGGCTAGATACTACTAGGCATTGGGTAGGGGAGGCACTTACTTCTAAAGGAAGAAAAGGCACAAAATCTCTATCCACTAGGAATTCTAATGGGCGAGACAGAACATGAAAATGCCTTAAGTATGAATTAGTATATTTCTGAGGAGTTAAATACCTAAGTATTCAGGGGAATCTGCAAAGAACAATGAAATGAAAGCCAGGTGGGCTTAGTTGAGGAAGGCTTCAGGGAGGAGGTGAGGTTGTAGTGTGCTTTGAAAGAGAAGGGTGTGACTAGGCAACAGGACAGGAAATCAGTCCAGGGGGAGGGTGCAGCCTAAGAGAAGACTCAGACAGGAGCAATAAGAATTGTAGTTGTGGTTAGGTGGGTGTGGGTGAGGAACAATTACTAAGATCATGTAGTGTACCCTGACTTAAGATGAGAAGAGCTGAATATAGGGAGTAGTCAGAGGGCCTGGAAGAACCCAGGGAGAAGTTCAGATATAAGGGCAAGCAGCATTGGTAGTTGCTGCAGACTTACAAATAGCATACTGATATAAAAATGGTGCTCTGGAAAGATGTCTCTCAGCTGCCAGATGGATTTATTAAAAGCACCTACCTTAAGGAAGCCTAACTTCGAAGGGTCCAAGATGTCATTCTAAGAAGTTGGACTTGATCTCCAGACCAGAGTACCCCAGTGGAGGTTTTTATGCAAGTAAACAATGCATGCAGATTTGTTTTTCAGTAAGAAGTAGTCCTTTTGTGTGGAGTGAAAACTGGACTGTCAGTGAGAGAGCTGGACACAGTATCAATTAGAAAGGCATTGCACTATATTAAATCAGTGAGATGGGAAGAGAGGTCAATGTGAAAGTTATCTTTGAGATTAAATCAGCAAGAGAAATGAGTTTGGAATGCCTTCATTATTGACAACTTTATAAACTGGGTGAATAATAAGTAAATACCATTCACTGACAAAAAAAAACTCAGGAGGATAAGTAAGTATTGGTAAAACAATGAGTTTCACTTAGAAGATGTTTAGATTATAATGATTAAGGGTCATTAGAGCAGAATTATCCAGTACGCTGCTGGAAAAAAAAGGTGATTGTGTCAGTTGCTTGTCTTTTGAAGGAGACTGATAGAAAATAAACTGGACAGTATGAAAATTCAAATGAAGGAGTTGGGAATTCTCACATGTGAGTAAGGAATAAATGAGGTAGAGTATAGGATTGCAGGATCAATGATGTGATTTTTTAAATGACCAAGTAATTTCAGAGAACCTCTTTTTAATTCATACTCTGAGCAAAGCACACTGCTAGGTACAGGGGTACCGGAAAGATGACTTAGACATATTCCCTGCCCATAACCTTTAGCATTTGGGGTGAAAAATGAAAGGATGTGATGTGCATCGCAAACTGGGTGCAGCTGAAGGCAGTGGTAATGAGATTATCCTACAGGGTCACCTGAGCACAAAGAAGCACAAGCTCAATTCCATGCATCTATGAGAGCCTGTCACATAGGAGGTCTTTGGTAAAACCTGGTTCCTTGCCCAGCCCTTCTCTCCTCTTCCATTTCCCTTTTCCACCGAGTCAGAGAGAATGGGGAAAAGTGGAGGATCCATATGACTAAGAAAAGAAGAGGTTCTGAATAGGTTCTGGATTAAAAGAAGTTTGCTTACGTTGGATTAGGAGTTCTCCAGATCGCCGCACAATAAGCGCAGCAATAAAGACTAAGGAGGGTATCCAGAATGGGTGGTTTGTTATGAAGATTAATTGACAGAGCAAGATGATAGAAAGAGAAAGAAGATCTTGTTCATTGAAGACCAGGAAAGGTAGAAAAGGGAATGGTCCAGAGATATACAGTGGTTTCTAGTGTCCAGAACAGAGGATGCACTTAAAATGTTTCCTTCATTAGCATGACAAAGTGGGGAAATAGAGAGGTTGGTAAGGAAACATCAGAAGTATGAATAGTAGCATGGAGGAAGAAGAGAAAATAAGGAATCTAAAAGGGACACAACCAGAGACAACAAGTACTGGAAAGGATACAGTTGAGTCAACCCAGCATGGAAAGGGAAAACATGGGGAATAAGAAAAAGGAACAAATGCAATGAATATGCCACGATGATGAAAGAGGTTGTTGATGTGGGAGGAGTGGGATGAGGGTGGTGGGGGCTCTATGGGGACCTCATATTTTTTTTAATGTAACTTTAAAAAAAAGGAAAAAAAAGAAAAAAAAGAGAAAGGAACAAAATAACAAGCCACGGGAAGAAATTAAAGGATGCTAAAGGATAGTTTTGGGTACAGAAGAAAGCAAAAGTGAATTTTTTTTTGCAAAGGGTGGCAGAAATAGAGAAAATAGCAGTAAATAATCAAGTAATCCAATATTTAGGGTGCCTAAAAGTTAGCAAAGCTCTACCTATGCACCAGATACCATTTTCCAAAATGCCTATAGTTTGGCCTATTGCCAAGAGAGCTGCCCAAAATGTTAACAAACTGATAGTGGAGCATTTTTCAAATGCTAAATATTCTGTAAAAATTCCAAGAATAATACTTAGGTTTTACTCTTGAGAAGGCAGTTAGGTATTATTCTTGGGGTTCTTACAAATTCTATGTGTTGAAATGAAACTCCATGGCCTGTTTTCCATATCTTCCCCAGAAAAGTTTTTTTTTTGGGGGTAGTTATTTTGCTGAAAACATCTGACATTTGTGTTCCCCGGTACATCCATGAGTGAAGTGAGTAAGAATGGGATATATTTGTTCTACTAATTTGCTCTGCTCTCCTCTTAGACTTTCCTGAACACTTTGTGTTTGCCTTTTAGGCCAGTGGAAGATATTCACAGAAGGAGAAGCTCATATCAGCCAGATGTGTTCAAGTCGTGTGTGCAGAACAGAGCTTGAAGATTTGGTTAAGGTTTTGTACCTGGAGAGGTCTGAAAAGGGCCACTGTTAGGTGAGACAGGCAGCATTGGATCGGGTAAAGCAAGAAAACTAAAGCTGCAGCTGGACTGCAGGGTTATTTTGCTTAAGTCAACAGTGCCCTAAAAACCCCAAACTCAAACTCAGTCAGTTATTCACGCCTTGCACAGCATAACTTGTTCCTTTATGTGGAGTGATGTGTCAGCCCTTAAACATCTTCCAAAGAGGCTAGAAAAGTCTTGAATTTTTTGTGGGAGGAAAAGGGAGAAAGCACCACAACATTGCTCATATTTCTTAGAAAATAAGTTTTCACTACAGGTTAAAGAGCAAACAAAATCCAGGGTTTGAATCTAGAAATTTATTCAAACTAAAGAAAGAATGGAATGCTTAGTAGGAGCTCTGGAATATAGAGCTCGTATGAAATCATAAATTATACTCTTTGAATTTTAGAATGTCTCGTGTTAAAAAAAAAAAAAAACACCACACCACCACACACAGACACATTAAACTACAGCATTTGTTTTGAGGCTAAATCAACCTAGACTCTACCCTCCATTCCTTTGTCTGATTCCCAAGTATCTTACAGGTTATTGGTGTCCAAGATAATAACAACATGTGAGCAGAAAACTCTGCCCCTGGGTCTTTGGTGTGGTTGTTAAAGTTACCAATTGTGACAGTATGGTGAAATGGTGAAATGGTAAATAATTTTGCCTGAATGTTATCACATCTTTTTTCTCCATCAACCTATAGAACCTCCATAAAGAAGATATACGTGGATGATTTTTTTTGAAACACTAATCCATATAAGACTAAATAATTGCTGAATAAAGGAGTTGATAGATATCAGCAAGGCCATCACTTTGTTCAAAGTCAATGCACTCACAAATTAGTAGTTTAATACTCATTCTTGAAGTCATCATTCTCTAGCCATAAAATTTACATTAAATTATTAAATTCTAGAAGCTTCTTGAAAGAGTAGTTTTTCCTTCTTCTACAAGTAAGGAATTGATTTTTCACTTTGTAAAGTGGCTCAGTCCTCACTAGCTTCTTAGTTTTGGATCTCTGTTAGGAGAGTTATTGTTCATTTGAGGTGCTGGAAATTCTGGTAAAGATCTTTATCCCAAACCTTCCTATTATCAGGAACTTCCTTTTTCATAGACATCGATAGGGAAAGATGTGAATGGTTGAGTCTTTATGGCAACTTGGCATAGAAGAGTCTGTTCTCATCAAGAAACACAAGGGCCTTGTGGCCAGCACTTCAAGGGACAGACTTCTTACCAGTTCATCAGATATTTTTCTCAAGAAAGGGAGGCAGACCATTCTGGGCCAAAAGGCCACAGAGCATTATTTTATGTGTATGTGGCAGGACTGGAATCAGTGGAGGGAGAGAGGGGGTACGTAGAGGTAATGTTAAACAGCTGCTGCAACCAGATCTTGAAGCAAAGTGGTGATTTCCCTTCTTGATGATTTACCCCAAAGTCTTCCCACCCAGGTGTTCTCTGAAAGCTCAGGCTTAAGGGAACACCCAGAGAACTTCCCAAGATAGACTCCTGCCTCCAGATGCTACAACACACCTTTGCAAAGTACTGTATGAAGCAGGAGCTGGGGAGTTAAATTAAGTCAGTGGTAGAAACCCTACAGTATTTGGTGTTTCGTAGGGAATCGGATATAGGAAAAAGAGGCCAAGCTGCCTGTAGTTAAGTAGAGAAGAAAGGATATGGTTCTTCTTGTGTATTTATTTGTATCATAAACACTTGGAACAACAAAGACCATAAGCACCATTTAGCAGTTGTAGCCATTTAATAGTTAACTCATGTAAGCAACAAAGAGTAACATAACTGGTATTACCCTTTCACTCTCCTCACAGGACATGTACCTTAAATATGGTACTTATTTATATAGTCACTGTATTTGTGGATTTTTAAATTAATAAACTTAAAGTTAATTTTAAAATATTATCTGCAGTAATGTTGCATGAGTGATCGACTATCTGTTCAATATTGTTCTTGTACTGGGCATCAGGTGATGGGTGGCCCTGGCAGTTTCACGAGTAGCTTAAAATTCCTTTCATGCTAGAGCACAGTGGTTATGAATATGAACTGTAGAGTTAGACTCCTGGGGTTTTTAATCCCAGCTCTGTACTTACCAGCCATGTTTGTCCCTCTCACCATCTCTAAAGTGGGGATAATAGTAGTCTATCGCCTTTGCTTGCAATCTTGCTGTGAGGTTCACATTATTTAATGCATGTAAAGTGATTATAATAATGTCAACTACATAGTAAGCATTTATTTATGACTATTGATGGTCAAGGATGAAAAGGCATTGAAATTGGCCATTGGTTTTTTTTTATTTTTTTTATTGACTTTGTAATAATATTACATTAAAAATATATATATGAGGTCCCATTCAACCCACCTATAAATGAGAAAAATAAATAAATAAAGGGGTATGTCATCTATAGGGATAGCTTTCCTTCTTCCATTGCAGTATGGATGACTTTATTTCTTTTTCTTACCCAATTGCTCTGGCTAGAACTTATAGTACAATGCTGAAAATCAGTGATTAAAGTGAGTTAACTTTATCTTGTTCATGAACTCTTGGGAAAGAGTTTCAGTATTTCACTCTTGAGTGTGATGTTAGCTGTGGATTTTTTAAATGCAGCTGTGAACAGAGTAGAATGACTTCCACAAATGACCATCCATGTAGTGAGCAGCAGAAAGTCCCCAGATTATAGGCATCCTGTGAGTGCATTTTTGAAATCCTGGAATGTGAGTTAATTGTTGGATACCTACATTTTTATGATTTTGAAGAACTTAATTCTCGCTAATGTCCATATGTTCAACATTTAATAATAAGATCATGATAGACTATGCCTGAAATATGTTGATGTGTTCTTAAATTTTAAAAATTCAATAAACCCTATTAAATGAAAAAAAAAAAAGAAATTGGCCATTGGTTTCTGACCTCTCTTTAGGACAAGACCTTTAAAAGATTGGGGACAGAGGCCATTGACTTGGCTCTCAAGGAAGCCTCAATTTTGGACTGCATCTCATTGACAAATCTGTATAGGGAGCACAGTAAGAGTTTTGTCACAAATGTTGATCCAAACTAAAACCCCTAATACCAGCTAAATGTATACTTTCACAGAAACCAAGATATAAGTTATTCAAGAAAGAGAGTAATCAAATGAGTCAAGTACAAATGACATGTTAAATAACATAGAGACAGAAATGTAAGCATTGATATTAGCAACACAGAAGTCACTGGTGACCTTAGCAAGAAAGATTTTTGTGAGATGATAGGAGAGGAAGCCAGATTGGAGTCGATTGTAAGAAGTGATTGGAGATGTGCAATTGGAGACAGCAGCTAGTGACAACTCTTTCAAGAAGCTCAACTATGGAGAGTGGAGAGGTAAGGTAAAGGAAATAAATGGAGAAGGATATAAGGTCAAAGGAGTGTTTTTGTTTTAAATAACAGTACTTGATCCTGACTGACTACTGAAGGGAAGGACCCTATAGAAAGAAAAAGACAGAAGATAATGGGGAAAGGAGGGTTAACCTGTTATATAAGTAGTATGAGAAGCCATGCTCCTATACTGTGCCCCTGAAAATGCACAATTTGAACCCATAATCAGTACAGAATCTAGGCCTTTGGTTGCCAATCCCTTACCTAAAGCTGCACATAGTTCCCCTCAACTCTGTTAGTTTTGTCCTACTTTACACCCAGCATAAACTCTTCTGGAATGGCAGGTTATAAATACTAGTTTGGCTCCATACCCCATTGGAAGAATCCCAATAACTCAAAACCAGATAACTTACCTTCATCTTGCACTCTTCCCTTTCCATTATCACCCATCTGTGAGGTTGAACTTTATCATCTTAAGTTAGAACATTTAACAAATGGTTTTTGAGTGTACATTTTATGTGCTAAGGCACTTAAAGAGATTCAGGTTTGATTATGTGCCCCAAGGTCTCTTAGAGTTCTTCATGGAAACAACTCCTCCAGGTTCCACTTCCAGCCCTTTCCTTAGGCTCAGTAGCCAATATGCAGAGGCTGTGCTAAGTACAAACCTCCAAAACAGGCAGGTAATAGTCATCCCAATCCCTTCGCCCTTTTGGAGCACATCTACTGCTTCCATTCCCCCACCAAATCCCTCATGGAAATTAACTTCAGAGGACTCCACCAGTCTACCTAACATTCCTAGGGAAAACTGAAACTTCTAAGTAGAAAATATGGCTCCCTGAATGCAGAACTCCAGCCACAGCCAAGATTCTCCCAGATAGTTCAAACATATTTACACCATTGTGCCTCTATGTACTGTATCTTCCAACCATGAAAGACAACTAAAATTTCCTGGAACAGGTCATGTTTGTAGTACTTCTGTGCCTTTGTACACAGCTGTCTTTGCCTGGAACTTTCATCCACTGATGTCTCTGCTTAATAAACACCTACCCATCTTTTAAAACTCACCATTCTCATCCTTGTCCATGATCCCAGGAAGGAACAACCAGTTAACATTTATTGAGCACTTACCCCATGACAGCCACTACAGAATCAATTTACATGCATATGATTTCTCACTTAATCCTCATCACAGTCCTATGCAATAGGTACCATTATTGACTTGATTTTAGAGATGAGGACATTGGGGGCATTCACCTTTTACATATCATTATTTGTAAAAAATGTGAAATATTTTCTCATCCAGGTCCTCCCTGACTAGATTGGGCAGCTATGAGAGGGCCAGGACTACCATACATTCAATAAATATTCACTAAGTGAATAGTCACACTGATGAGATTTTTTTTTCCAGTTGGGAAAGAAAGCAGCTCAGGGAATATTTATGTATCCAGGGTTAGGCAGACATTTAGGACATTTTCTCAGCAGCACACTCTAAAAAAAACTAAAAAAAGTCTGGATTTACATATACAAAAGAAAAAGTGCTTGTTTGCTTTGCAAAAAGATTTGCCATAAGAAGTCTTTTAAAAGTACTGATAAATACTGGATTTACACATAGATTTTTTTAGTGCATAATGCAGGATGCCCCTGTGTTTGTGACACAGGCTTCATACAATCTCAGCTATGAAAGACTTCAGTATAGCTACATATATTATCTATATTATAATGTAATATTTAGCATATATAATGCATATTTTACAATACTTATGTCTGTCTATATCTATCTGAGTGTGTTTAGGAGAGAGAGAGAGAGAGAGAGAATAATTAGATGCCATTATGGTGTATGTGGAGTCTTCACAAAATGTTCCACACAAGAAATCCAACGCCTGGCTTCAAGTTAAATGTAGACAAGAAGAGTTCTGAGTTGTTTCCAAGTATAAGCAACCCCCAATCTAGAAGTAAACTGTTGGGAAAATTTTAGAATTTGGCAGAGATTTTCTTATGGAAGTATTCTATTTGATACTACGATTCCCAGGCCAGTCCACACAAATCTCTTGAACCCCTGAATGTAGCCAAGTTATATATAGTATTAATTAGTACCTCTTTACACTGGATCCTGGAGGCACGGGCAGGTGGTGAGGGGAGTGGAGCAATCAGGGAGTTTCTTTTCACCTTCCTGGGTGGGTCAAGTGGGAGGTGGGTGGGGGCAGGCTCTAGGCAAAAATCTCAAAGAGGACTAAGTTTGTAATTAACATCCTCCTCTCTCCCTTTCATCACATGCTCTTCCAAGTCAGGAGTGCTGTCACTCCTTCCTACAGATCCATCTATAGCCCAGCCCCAGGCCTGTCTTGCTCCATAAAGAACCTTAGTCTCCACCATTAGCTACCTCATTTAACAATCAAAACCTGAATCTCTTTAGGGCAGCTGTCTGGGTCTTAGGAGGGAAGCAAGTTTAGTGAAGTGAGTGACAGTTAATTAACCCTCAGATATATTTTCACTTTTAAAGTCTTTATTACCTTTCATTATCCTCAAAATAAATTCCCCAATTACAAAATTACTGTTAAAGGCAGGAAGTGAGTGAAAACCTTTTCACAGTGGATGAAGTAGAAGGATGTTATGTATATGTGGCAGGGGATAGGGCTGAAATTTGGGGGATGGGGGAAGTAGGTGGCACCAGGTAAATAGGCCATACCTACCATCCCTGCCTGAGTATCTGCTCTCCCCATCTTCACTCCTTGTAAACAGCGCTTTTGTTATTCCTGCTTTTCTGGCTTTCTCCTTTCATATCTGAACCTGCTAATTCTCTAAAAATACCCGTGTTTAGATTTTGTTTTTTGTGGGAAGTAGTAGCTTCCATGGCAACAGAAGCCCTGGTGAAGAAGGAAAGACTGCTTATCTATATGTGTTGCTGAGAGGTGTCTGTGCAGTTGTCCATTGGTACTCACCTGCGGGCAGCTCTCTGTTAACCCTGGTAGGAAGCATTCAGAAAGGAATTCTTAAACTTATGATTGTATCAATGAAGGTAGACATCTTCAACAGGAGATAATCAAGGAAAAGGAAAACACTACAGAAGGACTTTGACCATATTCAGTCCTGCAATCAAGGTGCTCACCATTGTTCAGGGAATCCCCAAAATTAATGATAAAATAAGATGGAGCCAAGCCAAGCAAGAAGCCCACTCTGTTTAAGAAACTGGGAGAAGACAGGGAGCTAAGACATGCAAACAATCTATATTTAATTTCCCTTTCTCCCTTTTTCCTATATCTCGATCTCCATTTACTTATATGTAAAATGGGGATAAGAATAATCCCTACTTTGTAGGGGATTGTGAGGCTTAAATAAGATTACACAACAAGCTTATTATAGTGATTATTATAGAATAAGTACACTGCAAATGCCCTTTCAAAAAAATTAGCTGAATTCTTTGTTCTTGAACTCTAGCATAGAGAGAAAAAGGAAAGCAATCTAAACTTGTGTTAGCTTCAGGCAGAAAGAGGAACTTGAGCATGGCTTTGAAAGAAGTCCCAAACTGGAATAGCCAAAAAAGAAGAAGCCTTAGAAGGATCCCGGTATGGAAAAGGAGAGGGGAAGTGACATCTAGGACTTCATCCAGGTCTTAGTAAGAGCAAGAACCTAACTTTAGTGCCAAGGAATTGGGGGGAATATACCCAGTAGAAACTGGATATTATGGCTGCTGCATTTAGTTTTAAAATTTAATCGTATAACTACAAAGTAGGGAAACCTGGTTAACCACTTTTAGTTTTTTCTGAAAAATGACCTGAAGGGTTGTCATCAACCATAATTTCAGTAAAATCCCACAGTATGGTGTGCCATATAATTAGTTACAATACATTCATTTACTTTTAGGCTGTAGTAACAGAAATGCTTCCATTTACTCTTCAGCTACTTATGGAACACCCACAGTGGGCCAAGCACCAACTTGGCTCTGGGATTCCCACAGTAAACAAGATAGACACGCTATCTGCCCTCACGGAGGTTTGTACTTAGCACAGCCTCTGCATATTGGCTACTGAGCCTAAGGAAAGGGCTGGAAGTGGAACCTGGAGGAGTTGTTTCCATGAAGAACTCTAAGAGACCTTGGGGCACATAATCAAACCTGAATCTCTTTAAGTGCCTTAGCACATAAAATGTACACTCAAAAACCATTTGTTAAATGTTCTAACTTAAGATGATAAAGTTCAACCTCACAGATGGGTGATAATGGAAAGGGAAGAGTGCAAGATGAAGGTAAGTTATCTGGTTTTGAGTTACTGGGATTCTTCCAATGGGGTATGGAGCCAAACTAGTATTTATAACCTGCCATTCCAGAAGAGTTTATGCTGGGTGTAAAGTAGGACAAAACTAACAGAGTTGAGGGGAACTATGTGCAGCTTTAGGTAAGGGATTGGCAACCAAAGGCTGCACCCACCCCAGTATTTACATCGTTCCTTCAGCACCACTTCCCCATAATGGGGAAGCCCCACGTGCAAGGAGTGCACCCCATAAGGAGAGCCGCCCAGCTCAAAAGGAAGTGCACATGGGGTGGGATGGTTAATGAGAAGTTATTAACCCCTAGCCACAGACAGGAGGATGTCTGGAGCAAGATAACAGGAATGAGGAGATTCTGATGCATTGTAATGGGGAAGGAGGAGGGTGTTTTGTTGAAAGGAAAAGGTCAGTGTGCATTGGAAGTCAGAGCTGTGGCCTATGGGATGCCCTGAAGTTTTGGAAACTGAAGACAAGCCCCAAGAATATTGAGACATACTGGCAACTTTGGAAAGGGAAATCCTCCAGAAAAACACAGCCAATTTGAGCTGATTGAATGGCTTTGGATAGAAAGGGTGACTGGGTTGGAGAGGATAAGGAAGGCTTGCAAACAAGTATAAAGGAAGACGGTTCTGGGAATGAACAAATGGAAGCAAATACCTCTAAATGAAAGGAAGTCTTTATAAAGTAGCCTTTTCACGACTCCTGTCTGCTAAAGATTTGGGGTACACATTACTATCTCCTTGTCTTCTAACAAACTAAGAAGAAGGCATATTTAGTCTTGTTCACATATTTGGCAGTCCTCTTCTATCATTTAGCTCCCACTCCTGGTGCTCAGTGCCCTATTGTTTCCCCCTTGATTGTTTTCCAGCACTGGCAGAAGCTGAGGTACATTTGGAGTTTGGCTCTTTGGAATGGTATCAGCAAACAATAATCCATTAATCAAAGTTTGACCACTGCCATAAATAGAAAAAGATCAATTTCCCCAAGCACACATGGGTCCCCAAGGGTTGACCTCTCTAGTCAATACCTAGACCTGCTTGGGGATATTTCTGATTCCCACTCTGCTTTTAGAATGGAATTGTCCAATGGCCTACCCTGAAGCACTCCAATTAATTCAGACTAATTTGTTAATGGCTGTTAGTTGATGCCCAACTGTTGTTAAACATTTATATCCTATGAAGAAGGGTCTTTATTTAACTCAGTGGTTCCTAAACTTCTTGAGTATGCATGACTTCTTTTGTCAATCAGAATTTTCTCTGATTATCATAATAATAATTGTACTTTTAGTATGTTTTGACTTAAGAAAATGAAAAAAAAATTTCTAGAATTTCAGCCATATTGTTAAAAGGTTTTGCGCTTTATTAATCACATTAGCACTCATGTATATTTACTATATAGTAGTAAATATATGTTCAAGACATATTTACTCAAAATAAAGGCAATGCCTTGTGCCCAGGGAGATTTGCAAGTCCCCTCAAATAATTCCTTGTATCTCCAGAGGATTTGGGCCCCACATTAAGTACTACTGTATTAAACAGGGGGAAAATGATTGAAATAGGAAATTTAATCTCTTTGGAGTTTGGTACCAGAGATACATTTGTGCCCGTGGGGAGGGGTGAACTGTCTCCCATATTCCTCAGAGGTGTAGTTTTCTACAGGCAGTCTGGGCAAGGCTAATTAATAGCTGACCAAAAAAATGAAGAAATGCTTGTGTTTCAGAAAGCCAACCTAAATGCACATTTGAATGAGTTACATAAAGACCAACCCTGGAGCAAGCTGGTGGAACATTCAGAGTTTGACTTTTGGGAATGGAGATGGCCAAACAATAGGAAAAACTGACTACTGTCACAAATACAATATTATTAATTTATCCAACAGGCTTCTGAAGAAGGGTTGCAAAGCTCTTTGAATATTCTGACACCACTGAATTGTAAACTTTAAAAAGGTGAATTCTGTGGTATGTGAATTACATTGTAATAAAGATGTTATTTTAAAAAAAAACCTGAGGATTGTGGGAAAACTGTGATGGACTAACAGGCAGAACTGAATGCTCTCACAAAAACAACAGACAGTCAAAAGCTGTCCAAGGGACCTCATTTGGTGGTCAGCAGACTAGCACAGTGCTACACAACTTCCAAAAGGGTAAGAGACAGAGAGACAAAAAAAGTGAAATGAAAAATGTGAGTTACGAAGCCCCCTTGGTGGCTGGGAAGGGCTCTACTCCCCTACCCCCAAGATATTAAGGTGGGGTAAAACCCATGGTTCACTGCAACTGATTGAGAAGAGAGCAGATATCTTCCTCATTTCAGCTATTTCAAGGGAAAAGGAAAGGGAAGTTGGGGTGTTTTTCTTCAGTAAATTCAGCCAGCAGAGCCTGCTTTGAATCTCTGATATGGAAACTCAACACGGGAACACAGGAAAGCCAACACTGAAACACCTCCATGGAAAGGTGCCCTGACTACCACCATCTGCTGCCTCGTCTGGAAACAGCATGGAAAAAAACTGTATCCAACCCCTATAAGAAAATCTTCCCCCCACTAGTGAGCCCCTGGCCTGATCATGAAAATTTAAGCTGGGAAATTTTGAAGACTGAGAATAAGTTGAACCAAATATCAAAGAAGAGCTGTGGGGGAAAAAACAATAGGCAAGAGAGAGAAATTAGCCATCCAGGTAAATTCACCAACATATTCAGATGTCTAGATATCAGCAAAAAATTACAAGACATACTAGGAAACAGAAAGAGATGAACCAGCCAAAAGAACAAACCAAATATCCTGAAGAGAGACAGGATTTAAGACAACTAATCATGATAATAACACAACTCTCCTAAATCACATAAAAATTTTTAAAGAAATATGACTAAAGAAATAAAGGATATTAAGAAGTCAGTAGTAGAGTATAAAGAACAATTTGAAAGACTGCAAAGAAAGGTAATGACCTTATGGGAATGAAAGTCATGATGAATGAGATTAAAAATACATTAGAGGGAAGTAAGAGCAGATATGAATGGCTTGAAAACGGAATTAGTGAATTTGAAGACAGAACTTCTGAACTGGAAAAAACAGAAGAACAGAATGGAAAAAAATGGAACAGAGTCTCAGAGAATGGAATGAAAATGTGAAATGCACAAACATTCACATTATTGGTGTCCCAGAAAGAGAAGAGAATGGAAAAGGGACAGAAAGAATATCTGGAGAAATAATGACCAAAAATTTCCCAACTCTTTTGAAGGACACAAATATCAAAATCCAAAGAGGACAATGCACCCAAAACAGAATAAATCTGAATTAACCTTCCCCAAGAAATCTACTATTCAGAATGACAAATATCAGAGCTGAAGAGAGGATTGAGAGAGCAGCAAGAGAAAAGCAAAGCATCACAAACAGGGGAAACTCCATAACAGTAAGTGCCAACCTCTCATCAGAAACCATGGAGGAGAGAAGAAAGTGGAATGTTGTATTTAAGGTACTGAAAGAGAAAAACTGCCAGCCAAGAATTCTGTATCTGGCAAAGCTGTCCTTCAAAAATGAGGGTAAATCCCAGAATCCTCAGAATTGGGAAATAAAATATGGACTAGGATAGACTTACGTGTATTCTATTATAGACTTACCTTGATTCTACCAATGGAAGAAATTATATCATTGATGTGGAGACAGTGGCCACTGGAGGTGCTGAAGGCAGGGAGAGCGCAAAAGAGGTGTAATATGGGGGCATTTTCGGGACTTGGAATTGTCCTGAATGGCATTACAATGACAGATATAGGCCATTATATATCCTGCCGTAACTGACAGATTTGAGTGGGCGAGAGTGTAAACTACAATGTAAACTAAAATCCATGCTTAGTGGCAGTGCTCCAAATTTGTTCATCAATTGCAGTGAATGAACCACACTAATGAAAGAAGTTGTTAATGTGGGAGTGGAAGGTGTGGGG
Organism: Dasypus novemcinctus; assembly: GCF_030445035.2. Classification (NCBI taxonomy): domain Eukaryota; kingdom Metazoa; phylum Chordata; class Mammalia; order Cingulata; family Dasypodidae; genus Dasypus; species Dasypus novemcinctus. The sequence continues at coordinate 119,077,973 of NC_080704.1, read as the reverse complement.
AGTAGGGCAAATGGGAATCCCTTATATTTTGTGTGTAACATTTTGTTTAATCTAAGCATCCTTTTAAAAAATAAAAAAAAATATTTTTAAAAATGAGGATGAGTTCAAAGTCTTCACAGACAAACAAAAACTGATAGAATATATTATCAAAAGGCCAGATTTGGAAGAGATACTAAAGGGGGTGCTGAAGCCTAAAAGGAAAAAAACAAGGGCAAGAGATTTGGAATTTAGAAATGAAGATTATTAGGAAAGGTAAACTTAAGGATAAGAAGACAGACAATAGAACGATATGACAACAGAGAGCTGAAGGACAAAATTGATGAAGTAATTAATGCCTTTACAGTAATAACACTGAATGTTAATGGATTGAACTCTCCAATCAAAAGACATAGACTGATAGAATGGATTTTAAAAATATGAACTGTCTATATGTTGTTTACAAGAGACTCGTGTCAGACATAAGGACACAACCAGGTTAAAAGTGAAAGGTTGGAAAAAGGTATTCCATGCAAACAGCAACCAAAAAAGAATTGAAGCTGACCATATAAATGTAAAATAACAACATTATACTATATGAACAATAATTACTTAATGCAACTGGAAAATTGTTCCTGTGATAAGTATTCTGTAAATTTTTTTCATATAAAATAAACACTTACTTTTAATTGAGGAGGGCTGGAAAAGAGATATATTTTTGGACACTTCATTTTTCTTTAACCTTTTTTATTCATATTCTTTAATTAAAATAATCTATCTAGATCAATAATGATTTAGCATGGCTGCTGTTAAAGAAGATTTTTAGTTTTTCTGCCTCATGAAATTATGAGTTGGCAAATTTTATCTACTGTAATTCATGCCAATAAGATGTGAAGAATTCCCAAATAAGAATTTGCTTATCTAGAAATAATTATGGCCTAAATAGAAATTAAATAACTCAACCAATAATTTATTTCTTAGGGATTATTGTATCCAACATTTAGAGCTGTAATATGAAAATTAGAATTGTTATAATTAATTTCTATATTTGAATTATTATTTACATTTATAAATGCTTGTTGCTATGCTACCTGTTTTTTTTATAATTCTTATATTAAATCTAACTTGACCTTGCAAAAAGAACTGAAGAAGTGTCATCAGGTATATTGAAGTCAGCACCACTGTCATATTAAGTTCCCCAGATCTGCACCCCATATAACTCCAGGGTCTATGAAGCTCCATAGAAGACTGACTCCTATTGATATCACCTACCTGACTTTGTATAGTTTGCAAAGAAATGATGAAGAAAAATATCAGTTAGTGAACTAGAGTTATGTGGACCAGCACTGGAACCAAACTGCCTGAGTCCATGTTCTTGTTGTATGACCTATATATGTTATTTCATCTCCTTGAGCCTCATCTTACTATTTCATGATACTACTTCTCCCTGCCTCCCAACAGTGGTTTCAGAAATAAATGTGTTAGTGAACACAAAATGCTTAGCATAATAATTTAGTAATGCACAGTTTTTATTTGGTAAAAAGAAGTTGAGGCAATGAAGCCTACCTACTCCTCTACACTCTCCCTACCAGATTACAAAAAAGCAAGACTTGCATAAAATTTTACCTCACATGGAAGTTTAATTCTTAGTACAGTAGGCACAACATATTATAAACCTGTTCCATAAGCTTAATGAAGTCCCAACTCTTTATCTCTTTTTCTTTTTCTTTTTCTTTTTTTATTTATTTTTTATTTGAGGTAGTAGGGGCTGGGGAATGAACCCTGGACCTTGAATGTGGAAGCCGGTGTTCAACCACTGAGCCACATTGGCTTCTCCAAGTTGTTTTTTTTTTTCTCATTTCTTTTGCTTGTTGTTTGTTTTTGTTTACTCATGAGGCACCAGGAACCTGGAACTTTCCATGTGGGAGACATGACCTCAAATGGCTGAGCCACATCTGCTTCTCCAACTCTCTATCCTTTTAAGTGCTCTGATCACATCATTATGAAAGACAGATCATGCCCTCCAGTTGGCATCATGGAATCAGAAATCCTGCTAAACTAATGGCTAAGCATTCAGGACAAGTCACTCAGATCATTCCTTTGGAGTATGGGGTAAAGGCCTTGGGACCCATAAGGGACCCTTTACACACACCTACTTTATGTTGTAGTCATTATATATATTACATGCATAAACATTGAAAACCCCATCAAACAGTGTTATAATTTTTATTTCAACTATATAACAAATTTTAAAGAAATTAAGAGAATAGTCTATTTCCCCAGATAGTTACCATTTTTATTGTTCTTCCTAGATTTTTGAAGATCTGTCTTTTCCATCTCAAGATTTTCTTTTTATCTTTGATTTTCAGAAATGTGACCATGATGTGTCTATGAATAATTTTCTTTGTATTTATCCTACCAGGGTTCACTGAGCTTATTGAATCTTTCACCAAATGTGAGGCATTTGGGCCATTAAATCATCATGTTTTTTTGTTACTGCTTCATTCTTTCTTCTCTTTCTAGGAACCTAGTCACATTTATGTTAGACCACTAGGTATTATCCCACAGATCCCCAAGACTCTGTAGAGTTTGCCCAATCTTTCTTCTCTCTTTTCTTCAACTTGGGTAATTCTCATTACTCTATCTTCAGGTTTACTGATTCTTTCCTCTGTTATCTTTATTCTGATATTAAGCCTTTTCAGTGAATTTTTGTCCCATTTGTTTTATTCTTTAATTCTAGAATTTCCATTTTGCTGTTTCAAAAATAATTTTTATTTCTCTGCTCTTATTTCCTAGCATTTATTTGAGTGCAAGCATACTTTTTTCTTTACTTCATTGAGCATAGTATTAATAGCTGCTTTATAATCCTTGTTAGCTAATTCCATCATCATGGTAATCTCTTGACTGGTGTTTATTGTTGTCTTTTTTCTTGAGACTGGGTCATGTCTTCCTAGTTCTTCATGTGTCAAGCAATTTTGTATTGAAACCTGGACGATATGAATGGTGATTTTGCAGGTTCTGAGATTCTGCTATATTCTCCTGAGAAGTACTGATGTTTTTGTTTCATCAGTCAATTAACTTGATTCAACTCAAATTTCAAACTGATTCCTTAGCCGGGTTGTTGTTCATTTGCCCTGCAATGTATGGTTCAAGGGTAAGTCAGAGACTTGGGCAGAATTTCATACTCCCTCTCTCTGGCTCTAGCCTTTCACAAATTCTCCTCTCATTTTCCAGTGACTCTAGTTGCCTAGAATTCTGCCCTGTGGTTCTTCAGGCTAGAAAAACTGCTGGATTTCTATTGGAGTGTTTACTACCTTACACAATCCCAACTTTGGCCTTTCTTCAGACTAAAAGCAGTTTAAAAATGAGAATTTCACTCCATACTATCCCTTCTTTCAAGTATCAACCCTTGTACAGAAAGTAGTTATTTTTGTTTATTCACCAGTGCCTCCTTTGTCTAGAGTAGCTGTTGGCAAATTTTTCCTACAAAGGGCCAGAAAGTAAATATTTAAAAGTTCATGGGCCATAAAGTCATTTGCAGCTCTGCTAGTATATCATGAAATCAGAAAGAGACAACATATAAATAAACGGTCCAATAAAACTCTATTTAGAAAGACAGGTGGCAGGCTGGATCTAGCCTATGGGCCTAATTTGCCAACCCCATTAGTCTGTTATTTGCAAGAGGGTTGAATCTGAAAGGAACTTGCTCAGCCGTACCAGAGCTGAAACCCTTCTATGTAATATTTTATGTTTTAGATAATTCATTTTAGGCCATTTCCATATTTATTGACTAAATAATGCAGAATACTTTAAAATTAAAAAAAATTGAAATAAACACGTGAAATACAATCATCTTATATATGAACCTTAATTTTGATGAATATGAGATATAAGCCAATGTGAGTTACAACAATACTCATTAATTTAAATGTTTATTGAGGGCATAATATGCATCAGGTATTGTGCTAGGTCCTAGGGATACAAAGGTAAACAAATCAGCATAGAATAATAGGTAAAAGGGAGCATGAACTCTAGACCCAAACTCTTAGGGTTTGAATCCTGGTTTTGTGAACTTGGGCATATTGCTCTACCTTTCTAGGTCTTATTTTTTTTCCATATATGTAGATAATATTGCCTTATGGAGTTGCTGTGAGGATTAAATGAGTAAATATTTGTAAACTGATGAGAAAAAGTACCTTGCACATAGTAAAATTTATAACTGTGTTTGTTAAATAATAAAGACTGACACCATCTTTCCCACTATGGAACTTGGAGTCTAGTGGGAAAGACTGACTTTAATTTTATAAAGTACACTAGTAAATATAAAACTAAATGTAGTAAGTGCTACAAGGGAGCTTGACATGCAGCTATGAGAGTTTGCATTACATGGATTTGACCAGGGATGTTATCTCTGAGGAAATGATATTGGAGCAGAAAGTAAATAGGAATAAATTAGGCAAAAAAAATATGTTTGGGAGGGAGCATGATGAGTGACACTGTATTTCCTGTCTTGCTAACTAAGTAGTCTGTTTAATGAGGGCAAAACCCAAGTCAAAAACTCTGTATTCTCCATCATGGTTGGTAAGAATGGGGATGACCTATTGATAGGCATTACCCACAAGTCTGATGATGCTTGTAATAAGCAAGAGTTGCCATTCCTGAAGCTTATTCTTCCCTCCTGCTGCCTGGCTCGCCCAAATACAGGAAAGTCTTCAGAAACCAACCATACAAGGAATAATTTGAGATGTTAAAACACTCTTCCTAGAAGGCAAAGCCACTGAAGGGATGCAGCAGTTTGGATGATCAATGTAACTCTTCTGTGAGCATTTTGGCTGCTGTAACATTTCAAAAGGATTTACTCCACAGCTAGCCTCTGTAATGTAAGGAGCTATGCTGTCAACTGTACACTGTAGGCCAAGGCTCCTTGTGCTTCCTTTGTTTAATTTTTTTTAAATTTTTGTCTTCATTTTTTTTAATGTTACATTCAAAAAATATGAGGTCCCCATATACCCCCCACCCCCTCACCCCACTCCTCCCCCCATAACAACAACCTCCTCCATCATCATGAGACATTCATTGCATTTGGTGAATACATCTCTGAGCACCGCTGCACCTCATGGTCAATGTTCCACATCATAGCCCACACTCTCCCACAGTCCGCCCAGCGGGCCATGGGAGGACATACAATGTCCTTGTGCTTCCTTGAGGTGTCCAATTTTGAAGGCCACGATCCTCCAGAGAGGCATTCTTTACAAACTAAAGTCTCTGTTTAATCACACCTAAAGTATCAAACAACTGAAAATATTTTATTTCCAGAATTCTTTCTCTTGTCAACTATAGATAAGGAAATAAATGTTTGAAAGCAGCTATCTTTTTTGCCTCATTCAAAATAAGAGCAACTGACATCATTTGCAATATGGAACTGCTGAAAAACCTGAACAATCCATTTGAGGGCACTTCCTGGAGAACATTCTCATCCTGTGTAGAAATCTCAAGACCTACCCATTTGCTTAGTGTTTTTGTTGTTGCTTTTAGGGTTTTGGGGGTGGTTGTTTGGTTTGGTTTTTTTTAAGAGATTTCGTGTTGGTGCATTTGTAAGAAACCAGATAAAAATAGGATTCTTTATTTGAAAGCTGAGGAAACTGAAATCCAGAAAGTTCAAGTGAATTGAATAAGGTTACATAATTGGGTAGTGTTAGAGACACTTGACTTGCAGCTCTGAAGAAATTGTGATTTTCTAAAGACCAAATTTATGTATTGGGTTGTACTCATTTTAATTTTTTTTTTAATCCCATAACCCACTCGAATTCCTCTTCTTCTCCCCATCCCCATCACAGGCATTCTAATATGTTTTAACATGTTGTGATTTCATTTGAAAGTGTTCTTTCAAACTGTGTACTGCTCTTTTGCATGCATGCATTCTTAATCTTCATAAGTGGTAGTATGTTATATATCTCATTCTATTTCTTGCATTTTCAGCATAATGTTCTTAGATCAATCCATGTTGTCTGCATACTTAATCTGTCACTTATGACTTCAGCATAATATTCTACAACATGCAGCTGCCAGTTTTTTCATATCCACTCTCTCAGTGAAGGATATCTCTGGGATTCTCTAACTTGCCACCACCACAAATAACACTTCCATGAGCATCCTTTTATATGTCCCCTAATGGACTTGTGTAGGGATTTTCGTAGATATATATAGTCCAGAGCAGAACTGTTGTGTCATAAGTAATGTCTATATTTATTTTAACTAAGTTATGTGGTCCTCAAGACAGTGTGGGCTTCCTTGACCAGTCTCTTTTCAATTTCAACCTCCACCTAACATTTCTTAACCCCCTTTCTTTAGTTTCTCTTCTTAACATTTATAAATATCTAATATATTATATATTATATATATGTTTTCTTTATTATCTCACTACTTAAATTTATTATTCATCTCCCCCAGTACAATGTAAGCCCCATCACAGCAGGAATTTTTGTCTGTTTATTTCTTATATCACAAGCACCTGGAACAGTACATGGCACATAATGGTGTTCAATAAACATTTCTTTAAAGGAATGGAGAAATGCCATACTGTTTTCCAGAACAGATGAACCATTCTAGATTATTCAGAACATAAATGTTTTTATATCCCCACATCCTCATCAACACTTGGCCTTATCAGTCCCGCTATTTGAGGTAATATTTATTTTGGCAGTCAATGATATTCTGCTGAGACAAGCATAAGTGTAAGCTCAAGAATGACCTCCCAACTCACTTTGAAGTCTGTTAGCCATGTAAACTCATTTGCCTTTACCTTTCCCCCTTTTGGTCAAGGTCATTTTCCAGTTGCATTGCTAGTTGGCACTTCAAAGGAGTTTGTCAAGAAAGCGAAAAGGCAGCCTACTCAATGGGAGAAAATATTTGGTAACCATATGTCTGATAGGGGCATAATATCCAGCATACGTAAAGAAATCATACATCTCGAAAATAAAAAGACAAACAACCCATTTTAAAAATGGGCAAGTGATTTGAATAGATACTTCTTCAAAGAAGAAATACAAATAGCTAAAAAGCATTTGAAAAGATGCTCAACATCACTAACTATTAGGGAAATGCAAATCAAAACTACAATGAGATATCATTTTACACCCATTAGACTGGTGGCTATTAAAAAAAAACAACAGAGGACTACATGTGTTAGAGAGGATGTGAAGGATGAAAACTCTTATCCACTGCTGGTGGGAATGTAGAATGGTGCAGCCATTGTGAAGGACAGTTTGGCAGTTCCTCAGGAAGCTAACAATAGAACTGCCATATGATCCAGCAATCCTACTGCAGATTCTATATGCAGAAGAATTGAAAGCAGCGACATGAACAGATATAAGCACACCAATTTTCATAGCAGCATTATTCACCATTGCCAAAAGTTGAAAGCAACACAAATGCCTATCAACAGATGAAAGGTTATGCAAATTGTGGTATATACAAGGGAATATTACTCATCTTCTATGCAGTATTAACACGTGGTATAACGTGGATGAACCTTGAAGACCTTATTTTAGATGAAACAAGCCAGGCACTGAAGGACAAATATTACATGATCTCACTGATATTAATTAAGCCAACTGAGCAGACTCACAGAGCTAGAGTCTGGAAGACTGGTTTACATGAGACTGAAAGGGAGAAGGTTATGAGCCAATGTCCATATGGGCAAAATCTATGATAAGGTAGTAGGGTGTAGTTGTGCAGTGGATGGGCAAAACAGTGGTGCATTGATGCTATTGGATTGGGTCAAACATCAGGCCTCCCCAGGATGTGGGTACATGTTCACACTCATTGTATGGGTCTCCACCCAATGATATAATGGACTATGACAAAATGAGCACTCACACACTCCCTAGAAGCCAGCCCCTGTGCCAGATGCCCCCCTTAAACACCTTAAACAGGTATACCTTCCTTATTAAATTTTCTGAAGAGTTTTCTCAGCATTATCTTTTGAACCACATACCTGACAATCTCCCATGTTCAAATGTTCCCCCAAGCCCTACCACCAATTCCTTGGACCATCTGGCATATCCTCCCAACACTAGTCCCCCTCAATCCCACAAAGCCCAACCCAAATATATCCCTATGCTCCCATCTTACCCCTTCCCTATACAAACACTTACCTCCAGTTTATCAGAGATTACACCAATCTAGGCGTGAGCTCGCAAACTTCCTCTCCCCACCCCAACTTCCTTTAAGCTTATCCTACAGTCTCTAGCTCTGTGAGACAGCGTGGTTTACTTATTTCATATCAGAGACATCATGTAGTATTTGTCCTTCAATGCCTGGCTTGCTTTACTCAACATAAAGTCCTCAAGATTCACCCATGTTATCCCTTGTGTTTGTACTATATTCCTTCTTATAGCTGAGTAGTATTCCATTGTATGTATATACCACATTTTATTTATCCAGTCATCTGTTGATGGGCATTTGGGTTGATTCCAACTTTTGGTAATAGTGAACAATGCTGCTATGAACTTTGGTGTGCATATATAGGTTCATGTCCTTGTTTTCAGTTTTTCTCTGTATATACCCAGCAGAGAAATTACTGGGTCATATGGCAAATATATAGATAGTTTTTTGAGAAACTGCCAAACTGTCTTCCAGAAGGGTTGGATCCTTCTGCATTCCCTTCCAGCAGTAAATGAGTGTTCACATTCTTCCACATCCTCTCCAACACTTGTAGTCTTCTGTTTTTTCATACCCACTAGACTTATGGGAGCAAGACGGCATCTCATTGTAGTTTTGATTTGCATTTCCCTAATATCTAGTGATTTTGAGCATTTTTTGTGTGCTTTTTAGCCATTTGCATTTCTTCTTTAGAGGAGCATCTGTTCAAATCTCTTGACCATTTTAAAATGGGTTGTCTTCTTATTTTCGAAATTTAGGAGGTCTTTATATATGCAGGATATTAGTCTCCTATCAGATACATGGTTACCAAAAATTTTCTCCCATTGGATCAGCTGTCTTTTCACTTTCTTGACAAATTCCTTTGAGGTGCAAAAGGCTTTAATTTAAGGAAGTCCCATTTATCTGTTTGTTCTTTTGCTATGCATGCCTTGGGTATGAAATTCATGAAGTCATTTCCTATTACAAGGTCCTGTAGGTGCTTCCCTACATTGTTTTCCAAGGTCTTTATGGTCTTGGTTGGTATATGTAGGTCTTTGATCCATTCTGAGTTTATTTTTGCATAAGGTGTGAGATGGTAATCCTCTTTCATTCTTTTGCATATGGATATCCAGTTCTCCAGTCACCATTTGTTGAAGAGGAAATTCTCTCCCAGTTGAGTGGATTTGGCAGCCTTGTCAAATATCATATGACTGTATATATGAAGGTCTATATCAGAACTCTCAATTCAGTTCCATTGGTTGATGTGTCTATCCTTGTGCCAATACAATGACTTTATCACTACTGTAGCTCTGTAGTATGATTTGAAGTCAAGCAGTGTATGATTCCTCCAAATTCATTTTTTTTTCAATATGTCTCTTCTTTCCTTTTCAAATACATTTCATAGATAGCGGTGGTGTATAATTCATTTAAGGTGTTCTTGAATACTATTAGGAAGTATTTTTTGAGGATTTTAGCCTCTAGGTTCATTTGAAAGGTTGGTCTGTAATTTTCCTTTCATGTGGTGTCTCTGTTTTGCTTGGTATTAGGATAATGTTGGCATCATAGAATGTGTTAGGCAATGTTCCTTCTATTTCCATTTTTTGGAAGAGTTTAAGCAAGATTGGTATTAGTTCTTTCCAAAATGTTTGGTAGAATTCACCTGTGAATGCATCTGACCCAGGGCTTTTCTTAATTGGGAATTTTTAAATGACTGATTCTATCTCTTCTGATTGGTTTGTTGAGATCGTCAATTTCTTCTTTCATCAATGTACACTGCTTATGTGTTTCTAGGAATTTTTCCATTCCCTCTAAACTGTCCTTCTTGTTGAAATACCGTTTTTAAAAGTCTCTTCTTAAGATAGTCATTATTTCAATCGGGCCAGTGGTGATATCCCCTTTCTCATTTCTTATTTTGTGTATTTGCATCTTCTCTCTTTTTTTTCTTTGTTAGTCTAGCTAAAGGTTTGTCAATTTTATTAATCTTCACAAAGAACCAGCTCTTGGTTTTGTTTATTTTTTTATCACTTTCATATTTCTATTTCATTTAGTTCTGCTCTGATCTTTGTTATTTCTTTCTCTCATCTTCCTTTGCATTTAGTTTATGGTTTTTTACTAATTCTTCCAAGTATGCAATTAGTTCTCTAATTTTAGCTCTTTCTTCTTTTTTGATGTATGTATTTATGGCTATAAATTTCCCTCTCAGTACAACTTTTGCTTCATCCCATAAGTTTTGATATGTTGTGTTATCATTTTCATTAGTTTCAAGATAGTTATTGATTTCTTTTGAGAGTTCCTCCTTGACCCACTGTTTGTCTAAGAGTGTGTTGTTCAACTTTCATATCTTGGTGCCAAATCTGGGTCTCTGGCCTTGCAGATTTCCAGAGTCATTCCACTGTGGTCAGAGAAATTATTTTGTATGATTTCAATCTGTATGAATTCATTGAAATTTTCTTTGTGGCCTAGTATGTGGCCTATCTTGGGAAATGATCCATGTACACTTAAGAAGAATGCATATCCTGCTGTATTTTGGTGTAATGTTCTGTATATATCTATTAGGTCCAGATTCTCTAATATATTGTTCAAAGTCTTTGTTTCTTTATTTATTCTCTTTTGAGATGTTCTGTCCAATGGTGATAGTGGTGTATTAAAGTCCCCCACTATATTTGTAGAGGCATATATTCTGCCACTTAATTTTTCCAGTGTTTGCCTCACATATTTGGAGGCACCTTTGTTAGAAGCATAAATATTTATGATTTTCTTTCTTCTTGAACGATTATCCCTTTCACTGATATGTAGTCGTCATCTTTGTCTCTCACAATTGTTTTGCATTTAAAGTCTATTTTGTCATTATTAATATATCTACTCCTGACCTTTTTTGGTTATTTTTTGCCTGTAAGATTGTTTTCCCACCATTCACATTCAACCTCCTTGAATCCCTGGGTCTTAAATGTGTTTCTTGTAGACAGCATGTAGATGGTTCATATTTTCTAATCCAATCTTCCAATCTATGTGTCTTAACAGGTGAGTTTAATCCATTGATATTGAGTGTTATTACTTTCAAGGAATTACTTATATTAGGCCATATTTTCTTTGGATTTGTTTTTGTTATATTTTGTTTGAATTTTTTATCTTTTTGTCTTTTTAGTTGTTATTACACTCTCCTCCAACTCTGTTTCTCTTGCTTTTTTCTTTCCTCTTGCAGATCTCTGTTTAGTATTTCTTGAAGGACACATTTCTTGTAGGCATACTCTCTTAGTTTGTTTATCTGTGAATATTTTGAACTCTCCATTATTTTTGAATGCTAACTTTGCTGGATACAATATTATTGGTTGGAATTTTTTTTTCTTTTAATACCTTGACTCTGTCATACCACTGCCTTCTTGCCTCTGTGCTTTCAGGTGAGAAATAAGCACTTAATCTTATGAAGCCTCCTTTGTATGTGATGGTTCTCTTTTCTCTGCTTTTAGTGTTTTACCTTTGTCTTGAGCATTGTATAATTTGACAAGTGTATGTCTTGGGGTAGACCTGTTGGGATTTATGCTGTTGGGGTGTGTTGTGCTTCCTGGAAATGTACATCCATCTTCCTAAATACGTTTGGGAAGTTTTCAGCCATTATTTCCTCCAACACCCCTTCTGTCCCCTTTCCCTTCTCTTTTCCTTCTGGGATGCCTACGGTATGTATGTTTGTGCATTTTGCATTGTCATTCAGGTCTCTAAGTTCCTGCTGGATTTTTTCTATCTTTTTATTGATCAATTCTACTGTCTGTTTCATTTCAGATGTACTGTCTTTCACATCATTAATTCTTACCTCTGCCTCTTCAAATCTGCTGGTATTTGCTGAGAGTGTATTTTTGATTTCTTGAATTGTGCTGTGTACACCATAATATCCATTATCTTTTTGAGTATGATTATAATTTTTTCTATATGCTCTCCAAGTTTTTTCTTAATATCCTTAATCTCTTCCTTCACTTCATTAAATTGGTCCATGATATGTGTTTTGAGTGCTTTGATTAGTTGTTTGATATTCTGCTCCTCTTCCTGGTTTTTAGTTTGCTTATTAGATTAGGTCATGTTTCCTCATTATTGGTATGGCTTGTAGATTTTTGTTGCTGTCTGGTCATCATTTTGCCTTGATGGGTTTATCTAGTTGCTTAGCTTCTTCATCTAGTCTCAGGGTTTAATTAGTTGTTGTTTGTGTGTGTGTGTGTTAAGTCTTCTCTTTGTCACTTTATTATTCTTATTCTATTTCCTTGTTGTTGGCCAAGTTCCCTTGAGCAAGCACTACTTTATCACAGTCTCTCCAGATTGACATCCAGACACCACCTGCTTTGTAGGCTCCCAAAACAGCCTGCTCTGTCAAGATTCCAAACCTACTCAACCAGTCCTTTGCAGGAGAGATAACAAGGGTGTATTCACTCAGATGCTATCTTGCCTTGCCTCTACTTTTTAAAAAGATACACAGCTCACCAAAAAATGTTATATTTGAATCTGTTCATGAGCACAAATTTTGCATAAGAAATATCAGTATATTAGAATCTATAAAATAACCTGGTGAATATTATTGAGACAATAATTAAAACAAAAATAAAACTATAATTCTTTTAACATTAAAATAATAATAATAATAATAATTAATAATAAAGTCCCCAAAATGAAAAGCTCTGGATCAGATGGCTTTACAGGTGTATTCCACCAAGCATTCAAAGAAGATTTAATACCATTTTGCTCAAAAATCTTCCCCCCAAAAATTGAACAGGAGGGAGCACAACCAAACACTTTCTATGAAGCCAACATCACTCTAATACCAAAGATATAAAGAAATTACAAAATAAAGAAAATAACAGACCCATTTCCCTAGTGAATATTCAAAACTCCTCAATAAAATGCTCACTAATCAAATTCAACAAAACATTAAAAGAATTATGCATTATGATCAAGTGGGTTTTATCCCGGACATGCATGGGAGGTTCAACACAAGAAAATCAGTCAGAGTAACACATCACATTAATAAATTGAAGAAGAAAAATCACAAAATCATTTCAATTGATGCATGCGGGCAGTGGCGGACCTCCGGGAGGGTCAGCGCGGTTGGCCGGGCGGGCTCTCCGGACGGGGGCTGCCTGGCGGTCGAAGGAGAGGAGGGGGTTGGGCACGAAGCCGTTGGACCCTCGCTCTCTCCGCTCAGGCACGGGGGACGCTCGGTGCAAGCAAGAACACCACAGAGACAAGGTCTAGGCACAAGTCTACTTTATTGTTGAAGGGGACATGGTTTTATAGGGTCTAGGGATACGTAAAGGGACTTGATTGGTGCCGGCGGGTGCTGTTGTTTGCGTAGGCAGTTACTGGACAGTAAGCTGGCTAAGAGATTAGGAGCAAGGGAGGGGGAAGGGGAAAGTGTGGGCTGTCTAGATAACGGCTAGGCGGAAGACGGAGAGGGGGAGAAGGAGGAGCAGCGCCGGCTGCCAATACTGGGCGGGAAGGAGACGGGGACAATTGCTCACTTTTGTTTAAAAGTATGTGCTTCGGGGGAGGTGAACTGGTGGCAGCAGGGGCAGTATGGGAGGGGGTACTGGGGTAAGACGAGGGGAGGAGGGAGACCACGAGGACCGGCTGGTGGCGAGAAGCAGAGGGCCCTCCCAGCTGCTCTCAGCTGCAGAGGACACAGCGTCTGGCCAGGACGCATGTGCCTGCTGCTGGGGTCGGCGCACACCGGCGCCTGGCGCGCGCCGAGCTCTGCCAGCAAAACGGGGTCGTGATGTTCCTGAACCCCTCGCCCGATTGGGGGAGAAGGAGGGAGATGAGTGAGGAAAGGGAGACAGGAGGTTACAGGCGTGCGGTTCGGTGTTTGTGGCGGGGGTGGGAGGAGAGCGGCGGATGGCTTGGTGGTGGCTCTTTAGTGGCGAGGCGTTGATAATGAACCTGCACAAAGGAGCTGAATACCGCGTTGGCTTGGTCTTTGGCGAGGCGGACTATTTTTTTGACGGCCCAGGGTCCTACAGTGAGGGCTAAGATGATGATGATGAGTGGGCCTAAAAATGGAAGGAGGTATGGGAGGAGGGTATGGAGAACACTGGAAAAATAGTTCGCATTTTCTCGCTCTTTGCCGCGCTTATCCAATCCCTCCTGGACCTTTCTCAAGTTGTCCTCAACCAAGCCGGTGGAGTTGGCATATACGCAGCACTCCTCTCCAAGGGCGGCACAGAGACCTCCTTCCTTAAGGAGGAGGAGGTCGAGGCCGCGGCGGTTCTGGAGGACTACCTCAGAGAGAGAATTGAGAGAATTTTTTAGATGTTTTACAGCATTTTGAAGGTAGGTGATATCTTTGTCGATGGCCTGTCTGAGAGAGGAGAGGGCAGAGGACTGTGTGGCGAGGGCGGCGATCCCTGTGCCTGCCCCTGCAAGACCTAGAAGGGTAGCGACTGTTAGGACTGTGGTGACAGGCTCTCTCCTTTGTAAGTGGAGGGAGGTTTGTCTGCTCAGCACGTGGCGGAAAAATTCGTGGTCAGAATGGTAAACGACTCAAGGAGCGAGAAGGATGAACAGGCAAGTCTCATGGGTAGCATTGAGGGTGGCAACATTGAGGCAGGGGGTTAGCCCGGTGGAGGTGATGGAGAACCCCAAGAATTGATATGGTGGGTGGGTGGTCAGTTTTTGTGGATTGACCTTGAGGTTCAAGTCTTCCAGGTGGCTCAGTAGGCGGTCGAGCACGGTGCTCAATCCCGATTCAGAGGGATGCGCGACAAGCAGATCGTCCATATAGTGGATGATGTTGGCGTATTGCGTGAGCAGCTGGATGGCTTCCTGAACGTATAACTGACAGATGGCGGGGCTGTTCCGCATGCCTTGAGGTAACACGCACCACTGATATCGCTGAGCTGGTTCCCGATGGTTGGTTTGAGGGACCGTAAAGGCAAACTTCGGCCGATCGGCCGGGTGGAGCGGTATAGAGAAGAAACAGTCTTTGATGTCTAGGACAGCCACGAACCAATGCCGAGGGACGGCTGTGGGATGGGGCAGGCCAGGCTGTGACGACCCCATTGGTTTGATGTGCTTGTTGATCTCTCACAAATCCTGTAGCAGGCGAGGCTTGCCACTTTTCTTTTGAATGAAGAATATTGGTGTATTGTAGGGGCTGGGTGAGGGCTCGATGTGCCCAGCTCGCAGCTGTTCGCTTACCAGTACCTTGAGAATGTCCAAATTAGGGATTGAGAAAGGCCATTGTTCCACCCAGATGGGTTCCTCTGTATCCCACTGCAGAGGAACGGGTGCCGGAGGTTGAACGCGAACAATGGCCGAAGCTATTGGGGGGGCAGCTGTGGCAGCGATGCGGTGAGAACAGCCCCCGATTGATGCAGGATGTCATGGCCCCAAAGCACTTGTGATATTTCCTTCAGGACGAGGGGGCGGAAGGTTCCTTGGTGACCCTCTGCATCTCTCCAGGCGATGTCTTGGGCGACCTGTTGGGAGGGTGCTTGACCGGTGGCTCCGACCACCAGGGGCCCATCGGTGAGGGGAAGGTGGCCGGCCTGTTCGAGCGGGATGCAGGAGATTTCTGCACCTGTATCCAGCAACCCGGTGAGCCAGCAGCCCGAAACTTGAATGGAGAGAAGAGGTTTGGTGGAGGGTGCAATGGGAACGGACCAGAGCACCTTCAGGGGCAGGGAGGCTGAGTCGCTGTAGCCTCTTTGTCGCGGGGCTGAGGCTTGCCCCCACGGCCGTTTAAAGGCTTGCGAGTGACGTTGGGGACGCGGCAGTCGCGGGCCCAATGGTACCCCTTTCCACATTGCGGGCACGGGGTAGAAGGCGGCCGAGGTGGATGGCTCGTCTCAGGCTGGCCTGGATGAGGTCGCGACTTGTTGGGGCACTCGCGGGCGTAGTGACCAACCTTGCCACAGCGAAAACACTCGTTGGAGGCTGAGACAGCGGCAAGGATGGCTTGGGCCATGGCGGAGGCCTGGACGTTGACGCCGGAGCAGGCTAGGACCCAATCGTGGAGGGGTTTGTCCCTCAGCGGTCTGATGATTGCCTTGCATGTTGGGTTCGCACCTTCCTGCAGGAGGTCCTTGATGAAGGATGTTTGGGCCCGCGTGCCGACTACCTTGCGCTCAGCAGCGGCCTGGACGCGCGCCATGAAATCGGTGAAGGGCTCCTCCGGCTTTTGAAAGAGCCGGGTAAGCGGCTCCGGGGCGGAGGCCGCGCAATTACGGAAAGCCCGAAGGGCGCACTCCCTCAGTTGGAGAAAGAAGCCTTGTGGGAGGCCCGCATATCTCAGGGGCGCGGCGTAACGCCCCAGTCCAAGGAACGCGTTGGGAGGGTAGGGGGTGCCGTCGCGGGCATTTTCGGCGATTTGCCTTTCGTTTTCGGCGGCGAAGTGTGCGCGCCAGTCAACAAACTGCCCCGGCGGGAGGGTGCCCCTAGCGAGAGAGATCCAATCGTATGGGAGGCAGTGAGCAACAGACATGCGCTCGAGCAGGTCCTGCGCGTGGGGGCTGGTGAGCCTGTCTTCTCGGATGGCGGCATGGAGGGCCTGCATATCTTTGGGCGAGAATGGGACCCACACTTGGGGATTAGCCGCAGAGCGGTTGGGGTTTAGTGGGTAAAGATCAGCGAGCAGGGCGGTGGGAGGCTTCAGGAAGGACTCATCAGTGCGCAGGGAAGGATAGTCCTGGTGGGGGAGGGCCTGTGGCGGTTCATAAGATGGCGGCCGGTCACCCTCGTTATCTAGGTCATCGTCGGACATGGCACTTCCGTTCCTGGGTTAGGCGGGTAGTGGTAAGATGGCGCCGAGACAGGAAGGGGAGGGTATAGAGACGGAGGCTCCTTCCGTGAAGAAGCAGGAAGGGGCGGGGAGTTGGGCTTCTTCCCCTTTTTTGAAGAAGAAGGAGGAAGTGCGTCATCTCGGGCGGACTTTGTGCCATTTTGAGCCGACTTCCCCTTCTTCCGCGAAGAAGAAGGCGGAAGTTCGCCATCTTGATCAGAGTCAGAATCCACTGCACGTGGGGGGTTGAGCTCGAGCGCGGCCTCCAAATGGGCTGAGAGCGACTCTGTGTCACTGTCCGCATGGGAATCGTGTTCGGCACAGGCACCGCTTCCGCAGGAGTCGCAAGGGTAAGTCTCAGCCGCGGGAGTGGGCACGCCCTGCAAGCAGGCGCGAATGGCCACAAGGGCAGGTAGAAGACCGGGAGGAAACATTTTCCCCTCATGTTCCATGGCGGAGGTGACCCGGTCAATTAGTTTAGCGTAAGTCTGGGGCCTCCAGAGTGGGCAGGTAGTGAGCCAGGGATTGAAGGGGAGGAGCAAGTCCCAGTAGCGCTGGAGCTGTCTGACGGAGACTTTGACTTGGTTAGTCTCCAAGAGGGCAGCCAGGGCCCGAACCTGCGGGACCTGCCGGGAGGAAAGTGAAGCACCCATGTCGGGTATTGGACGCCGAAGAGTCCCTACATTGAGCAGAATGTGGGGGGGGGGGGCGTCAGAAGCGGGCCGCCACGTTGGGCGCCAATTGCGGGCAGCGGCGGGCCTCCGGGAGGGTCGGCGCGGTTGGCCGGGCGGGATCTCCGGATGGGGGCTGCCTTGCGGTCGAAGGAGAGGAGGGGGTTCGGCACGAAGCCGTTGGGCCCTCGCTCTCTCCGCTCAGGCACGGGGGACGCGCGGTGCAAGCAAGAACACCACGGAGACAAGGTCTAGGCACAAGTCTACTTTATTGTTGAAGGGGACATGGTTTTATAGGGTCTAGGGATACGTAAAGGGACTTGATTGGTGCCGGTGGGTGCTGTTGCTTGCGTAGGCGGTTACTGGACAGTAAGCTGGCTAAGAGGTTAGGAGCAAAGGAGGAGAAGGGGAAAGTGTGGGCTGTCTAGATAATGGCTAGGCGGAAGACGGAGAGGGGGAGAAAGAGGGGCAGTGCCGGCTGCCAATACTGGGTGGGAAGGAGATGGGGACAGATGCAGACAAGGCATTTGACAAAATATAGCAGCCTTTCTTGACAAAAACACTCTGAAAGATAAGAATTGAAGGAAAGATTCTCAACATGATAAAGGGTATATATGAAAAACACATAGCTTTCCACTGAGATTGAGAACAAGACAATGATGCCCACTATCACCACTGTTGTTCATTATAGACCTAGAAGTTCTAGCTAGATCAATCAAGTGAGAAAATAAAATAAAAGGCAACCGAATTGGAAAGGAAGAAGTAAAACTTTTGCTATTTGCAGATGATATGATCCTATTCCTAGAAAGTCCTGAAACATCTACAAAAGAGCTACTAGTGCTAATGAGCAAGTTCAGTAGATTGGCAGGATAGAAGATTAATATGCAAAAATCAATAATGTTTTCATACACTAGTAATGAATAATTTGAGGAGGAAGTCAGGGAAAAATTCCATTTACAATAGCGACTAAAAGAATCAAATATTTAGGAGTACAGTTAATTAGGATGTTAAGGACCTGTATGCAGAAAACTACAATGCATTACTAAAAGAAATCAAATACCTAAGTAAATGGAATGTCATTCCATGCACATGGATAGGACTAAATATCATTAAGATGTCAATTTTACCCAAATTGATTTACAGATTCAATGCAATCCTGATAAAAACTCCAACATCCTTTTTTAAAAAATAGAAAGTCAATTATTACATTTATTTGGAAGGAAAA
Source organism: Dasypus novemcinctus (assembly GCF_030445035.2). Lineage (NCBI taxonomy): Eukaryota > Metazoa > Chordata > Mammalia > Cingulata > Dasypodidae > Dasypus > Dasypus novemcinctus. Next base: position 119,059,201 of record NC_080704.1, on the reverse strand, counting down.
AGGGCCCCAAAAAGCCAGAAACATCTTAAAAAGGAAGAATGAAGTTGGAGAACACTCACCTTCAGACTTTAAGTCATATTACCTAGCGACAGAGGCAAAAATAGCATTGTACTGACCTAAAGATAGACACATGAATCAATGGATCTAAATTGATAGTTCAGAAACAGACACTCATATCTATGATCAAATGATTTTTAACAAGGCTATCAAGCCCACCCAGCCAGAGCAGAACAGTCTATTCAACAAATGGTGCTGGGAGAAGTGGATAGTCACATCTAAAAGAAATAAAGACAACTCGTATCTCACACCTTATACAAAAATTAACCCAAAATGGTTAAAAGTATTGTGATTAGTAATCGAAGAAAATGTGGCATTGGTGTGGAGAAAGTGGCCATGGTGGCTGCTGGGGGTAGGGAGTGGGAGGAAGAGATGAGATGTGGGGGCATTTTCAGGACATGTCTTGGGTGGTGCTACAGGGACAGTTACCGGGCATTGCATGTCCTCCCATGACCCACTGAGTGGACTGTGGGAGAGTGTGGGCTATGATGTGGACCATTGACCATGAGGTGCAGTGATGCTCAGAGATGTATTCACCAAATGCAATGAATGTCTCATAATGATGGAGGAGATTGTTGTAATGGGGGCAGGAGTGGTGTGAGGGGATTGGGGGATACATGGGGACCTCATATTTTTTTGAATGTAATATTAAAAAATAAATAAAGACAAAAAGAAAAAAGTCTTGTCTTTGTCACTTTGTTCTTCTTATTCTATTTCCTTGTTGTTCTGTCACTTTTACCAGACCTGTGGTTGGCGTTTGTGTTGGTGTATACTCAGGAGACCAGAATCTCTGAACTGTCCATGTGACGGCCAGGCCCTGGGCCTCAGCAGACTTGCAGCTCCTACCATCTGGTTTCTTGGACTTGCCCAGGCCAGCTGACAGGGAGGTGAAGAGGGTCAACCACCACACTAGGGAGCCAAGAGTGCCTACAGCTGCAAGCAGGAGAATTGCATCCATCATCCATGTGGAATATAAACCCCCTCTTGATGTAGAAGGGGACTGAATATAAGCCATCCCAGGCCCACAAGATGGAGGAATAGAGTATGGATTAGAGTGGACTTACTGTTGTTCTGCTGGGGAAATATTGTGATTAGTTAGAGAAGAAATTGTAGTAGTGATGTGGAGAGGGTGGCCACGGTGGCTGCTGATGGTAGGGAGAGGGAAGAAGAGTTATGGTGTGGGGGCATTTTCAAGATTTGGAATTGTTCTAGGTGGTGTTGCAGAGATGGATGCTGGACATTGTGTGACCTGTTGTGGCCCACTGGGTGGACTGGGGGAGAGTGTAGACTACAATGTGGACCACTGTCCATGTGCTGCACCAGTTCTCCAGAATGTATTCTCCAGGTGCAGTGGATGTGCCACCGTGATGGAAGAGTTTGTTGATGTGGGGGGGGGGGGGTGTGGGGGGGGGTGGGGGTTATATGGGGACCTCATATTTCTTTAATGTAACATTTAAAAGAAAATAAAGGAAATAAAGGAAGATACCAGTTTAGTTAGGACAGTAATATATTAAATGGGGATTAGAATAGAAATGGGAGAAAATTACAGATTACAGATCCCTAGGTGTAGGTTCTGGCTTGTGTGGCTACATTTTAAGCCATTAATTATTCCTCCCCTTGGTAAAGTTTGGGGAAGGTATTCCAGTTATTTGCTGTTTTGACTGGTTACCTCACTTGTCAATTCTCCAGGGGGCCCAATGATGTGGCCCCTGAAGGGTATCCAGGGCTTTCCCTTGACCTCAGACAAAATCTTATTCCAACTGGAATTCTCATGGCTGGGTTCTTCTAGCAGCCTACTTGGTGGTGGTCTTTCCTTCAGGGGATTTCCAGGTGGGGCTCCAGGGCCCCATGTTTGGCTGTCAAGTTTTAGATTCATCTCCCCATTCCCTAAACTAGGCTGCCTCATCTCCACACAAGAATGTAAGCTCTGGAAGGGTGGGCACTTGATTTAATTTGCTCACTTACCATTTCCTGCAGAACCTAGAATGCTGCCTGGAACATAACTGGTAGAAAAAAATATTGTTCAATAAATGGATAGGGGAATGAATGAATGAATCAAATTCTCACTGAACCATAGACTTATCCATTAAATCTGTAGACCTTCTCTTTTCACACGAGGGCATATAAGCTTGCACATTTCTTGAAACAGGGCAGTGGCTCAATAATTAACAGAATGAAAGAGAGAGATAGAGAAGTTGGGCAGAGGTAGGAAGAACTTGGCTTAGAGAGAAATCTTTGCTCTTTCTGGGAGGCATTGAGGAAACCTCCCAGGAGGGTAGAATATCAAAATCAGAATCTTTAAAAAGGCACATTTAATACTACAAATATGGATTTATAAAGTGACAATATAAAAAAGAAAGATTGTTTTGATTGTACAAACTACAAAAAGGACATGAACATTTTTGTTTATCTAAAGATTGGCATTTTGTTTATCTAAAGATTTTGTTTATCTAAAGATTGCAAGCCACACTGGACTGACAGTCCCTGAGGGCACCTCTCACTTGAAAATTCTGTGATTCTACACCCACACACATCCCATGGCATGTGGTTCGACTACACAAAATCTCTTTCCTAAGGAGTGCCTCTCACGAAAGAAAGTGCCGCTCAAATTGCTTTCCCTATCATAAAAAAAATAAGCCAAGGACATTACAAAACCACAGCTGGGCTGTGGTCAAAGCAGTCTTGAATGAGCATTAACAAGAGGGTGCCATGAAACAAAGGCAAATTTTCCCTTTCCTTCCCTCCTCCATGCTGATCACATACCATTCTTCAAGATAATGGTAGCTATCTAGGCTGCATTTAATTAATGCAAATCCACAGCAGCTTATCGGTGGAACTTACCTAGCAAGGGACCACAAAAGGCAGACCTGATGTTCTAATTGACATTCTGTCCCTGGAAGGCTGTTGAAAATTAACATACCTCATATACATTCTGGGCTGCACCCACTAAAGTCCAAGCCTGCTTCCAGAAAAGGCAGATCAGACAATGGCAAGCATCATTTTTTAAAATGACTTTAAAATTATGCAAATAATACTTGCTCATTGAGAAAAAAAAGGACAGGAAATAAATAATGCAAGAGGGCATTAAAATGACCAACAACGCAGGGATAGTTACCATTAGTATACTGACATTCCATACCTATCTTCAAGTATATATATTCATTTATTTTACAAAAAACAAGAAATTACAATGTACTGTTTTATGACTTGATTTTTTAAATGATTTTATTCTTTTTATCTATTGTTTGTTTTTATAGATAAATAGATCACACAAAATACTACATTAAAAAAAATCATAAGAGGTTCCCATATACCCCATTCCCCACCTCCCCCAGCTCCTCCCACATCAACATCCTCTTTCATCAGTAAGGCACATTCATTGCTTTTGACGAATACACCCTAGAGCACTGCCACACTGCATGGGCCATAGTCTACATTGTAGTTCACAATCTTCCCCAGTTCATCCAGTGTGTTATGGCAGGATAAACAATGTCCTGCTTCTGTCCCCACAATGTCATTCATGACAACTCCAAGTCTCAAAAATGCCCCATAACACAACTCATCCTCCTTCTCCCAGCACTCACCAACTCCCATGGCCACCATTTACACATCAATGATACAATTTCTTCCATTGTTAGACTCACAACATTTCTATAGTAGAATACAAGAAACTCTACTCCATTCCATATTATATTCTTGCATCTTGTGGACCCTGGGGTAGTGATGTCCACTCCACCTCTAAAGAGAGAGTGTACTTAGATCACACATGACTCATGGATGCAATTCTCCTGCTTGCAGTTGTAGATGCTCTTGGTTCCCTGGTGTGGTGGTTGACCATTCTCATCTCTCTGTCAGCTGACCTGGGTAAGTCCAACGAACCAGAGAGTAGGTGTTGCAACTCTGCTAAGGCTCAGGGCCCAACTGGCACATGGAGAGTCCAGAGATTCAAGTCTTCTGAGAACACAAAAATCCCAGCACCAATCAGAGATTCAGTAAAAATGACAGAAAAGGCATGCATAGAAAGGTCACATCTCAGTAAACTGCATCACAATCAAGAGCACAAATCTGAAAGTAGGGACCACTGGCAAGGTACTGAACTCCAGAGTCATTTGTCATGATCATAGAAACTGTGCATCTCTCTAGTACTCAGGAGCTGCAGTAGCTGGGGTTGTATCGATTTTGGCTATCTCTGGGATCCTGCTGAGATATGCATAAGCATGACCTCTCTGAAGACCTCCTGACTCCTTTTGAAATCTCTTAGCCATATAATCTCATTTATCTTTACCATTTCCCCCTTTTATTCAAGGTCTTTTTCTAGTTGCATCACCAGCTGGTGATGGTAGTAATCCTTTGGTGCCAGGGAGGTTCATCCCCTGGAGTCATGTCCCACGCAGATGGAAAGGTAATGTATTTACATGCTGAGTTTGGCTTAGAGAGTGGCCACATTTGAGAAACATGAAGGCTTTCAGGAGGTAACTCTTAGGCACCCTACTGCTTTAGGCCTAGTTGAAATTTCAAGCATACTGGCTCATAAGCATAGTCATCAGTATCAAGGGCCCATCATTGGACAATCCTTCCTCACTGGTCTTTGTCCTTTCACTTGGGGGATTGTTGCTATTCCATTGGGGAATGTAACAGAGCTCCCCAGGGTGGGAACTCAGCACTCTCTCAGTTGTCATGCGTAACTATGACAATACCCAACAAACATCTGAACATACCTGTATAACCTATATGCATGCCCTAGAGAATTCTCTTGCACCCATACATCACCCATCAATGATACCACACACCAGTGCTCCTCCCCTACCACAGCTGAACCCCTCTGAGATTCCAAACTGAGTTGTCCTGGGTGGTACTGCAGGAACAGATGCTGGACATTGTATGTCCTGCCATGGTACACTGGGTGGACAGGGGGAGAGTGTAAATTACAATGTAAACCATTATCCATGTCGTGCAGCAGTGCTCCAAAATGTATTCACCAAATGCAATGAATTTCCCACAATGGTGAAAGAGAATGTTGATGTGGGAGGAGTGGAGTCAGGGGGATGGGGGTATATGGGGGCCTCTTATACTTTTTGAATGTAATATTTTTAAAAAACTAAAATAGAGAGAAATAAAAGCTGATTTGATTCGCCAAAAAAAACAAAACAAAAACAAAAACTGAAGCCTAATATATTGCCAAATTCAATTAGTAGGAAAATGAAATAGTATTGACAGATTTAAAGATTAGAAATAGAATACATATTAATTTAGAAAAACTAAAATTAAGTAAAAAATAAATTGGAGTATTACAAAATGAAAAATATCATAAAACTTTGTTATTGATATTTTTCCATTCATGACAGTAATAGATGTTGCCCTGCATGTACAGAAGGCAAGGCAATCTCTTCCATTCCTTCCTCAGTGTCTACATCCATTTTTTCTAAATTTTGCCATCTAAAAAGTTATAGATCATAGTAAAGTCACAGACACAAAATATTGTGAAGAGTCCTCCTTGTCAAGACATGTAGGTCTACATTATCAAAGGTTTGTTTTCAGTTTGTCACTATATACATATTGTTGTGGGTAAATATACCTGTATTCAAATCTGTAATTATTTAGTTAGGATAGTTATTTAAAAGAGGGATTGTGGGGTCAAAGGGTATGTGCATTTTAAGACATATGATGGCTTTTCTTCCCTGGTTATAATACAATAAGAATAATAATATGAACAGCAAACACTTATTGAGATCTTACTATATACAGGACAAAGTTCTAAGCATTTTATACATATTAACCCATTTAATCCTCACCTCGATTTTATGTGCTGGGAACTATAATTGCCATTTTGCAGATGGGAAAACTGAGGTAAGGAGATGTTAAGTAACTTGATTAAGTTAACGCAGCTAGCAAATGGGACAGTACAGAAAAGAACTCAGAAAGAGAATAGCCTATAATCATAAACATTGCACAGTATTATCAATTTGATAAAGCAAACAATCAGTCTTAAGCTTTTAAGGGAGAGGTGGGGCAAGATGGCATTCAAATGAGTGCACCCTCATCATCTCTCCTGTAAAAAACCCTGCCACGCGGGGACAGAATAGTACCCGAGTGTGCTGTTTTGGGAACCCACAAAGCAGGAGGTTTCTGCACATCAATCTGGAGAGAGTGCGACAAAAGGAGTGCTTGCTCAAAGTAAAACCACAGGCTTTTGGCATTCCATCTGGAAGCTGTGGGAAGGCTAAACCCTTTGCCTAGGGCTGCTAGCCACAGCATTCCCTGAACACTGCCGGTTGCAGGCAGCATTCCTGAGGCCCTGTTTCCCAAATACACGATCCTCAGACACGCTTTCCCTGAACTTCACATTCCCTGAATGCTGCATACCCCATAACCTGCATTCCCTGAACTCACATTCCCTGAGCCCACATTCCTTCAAGCCCACGTTCCCTGAACCCAACACTGCCTGATCTCTGGCATTCTCCTAGCCACCAGTCTCAGACTAACTTGTAGAGTGGGAGGGTTCTGGTGAGGAGTGCAGAGGGATCTGAAGAGTACAGGTTCAATAATCTGGTAGACTCCTTTTTTTTTTTAAGAGCTTGTAGGAGCATGCCAGTTTGCTTGGGGAGAGGCTAGTAAGAGAGGAGAGGTGAATCTGCAGATAGATCTTAATTTACTTAAAAGCCATGGGATTGGAAAAATTGGTCTGGGAGAAGGTGAAGTCAGGCAATTAACTAGACCTGTGAAACACACCTTAGGGAGAGGGACAGTAGGGCATGCTTGGTAGACTTTGAATAGCATATTTAGGGTTCCCAGCAAGTTGCGGGTGCTCTCTCTCAAAGAGACTAAGAGTCATTATTTTCTTTGATGAGTTGGTTCACCACGGTCCCATTTGAATCTCTGAGGGGAACTCTCACATGGTCTTCCTGCTGCCCTGGGATGGAGGGAAGTGAGGAAGGAAGGAGGGGGGAAGGATAGATGGCTAAGCAGTTTATTCAGTTGTAAAGAGGACTCCTTGCTTGAGGCTTTCTCTGGTCATTTTGTTTGTTTGATTTCTTGGTTTTCCTTCATCTTTATCCACACACTGCCCTTTTCATTCTCTTTTTTCTTTATTTTTCTTTTTTTCTATTAGGTGAAACAGTCAGTGTTTCTAGTTTGCTGTGCTTCCTCGTCCTCCATTTCCTCTTTTCTGTGTGTACTGATTTAGGCTACCAACTCTATCACCTTTCCTTTACATCTTTCAATCTTCCATATTCTGTTGTTTCTCTTACATTCCACCTCTCTTAGTTTAGCACCCAATTTTTCTGACTTTTTATTTCTAACACCTCTATTCTGCTTTCTTTTATTCACTCTTTAAGTTATTGTCATTGCTGTTTCTTTCCCTTTCTCCTGAAAACACTGGCTTTTTAATTCAAACTATATACTTCTCCATATTCAGTTTGCCATCTCATTTTAGGTATATCCACTTTTTCATTGTTATAACTCTACACAGCTTACATGATTTTAATATTTGTTCTCCTAGGTCTCATATGGTTCTTCTGATAACATTTACTAAGAATACTACTATTATGCTTTTTCTTTTCTTAACTCTATTCATTTCCCTGGCCCTAATATTTTTCTGCAAGGAAACATAGATAAGAACAAGGAAAGACAATAAGAAGAACAAAGTGTCAAAGAGAAGACTTAACACACACACACACACAAACAGCACCTAAGAAAATCCCAAGACTAGACGGAGAAGCTAATCAACTGAAAAAACCCATCAAGATAAAATGATGACCAGGTAGGAACAAAAACTTACAAACCATACCAATAAACAGGAAAACATGGCCCAATCCAATGCCAAACTAAAAACCAGGAAGAGGAGAAGAACAAATAACAACTAATCAAAGCTCTAAAAAACAAATATCATAGACCAATTTAATGAAGGAAGAGATTAAGGATATTAAGAAACACTTGGAAAGCATACAGAAGAAACTGTAAACACATGCAAAAAGATAATGGATATGATGGTGATGAATAGTACATTCTAAGAAATCAAAAATAAACTCTCAGCAAATGACAGCAGATTTGAAGAGGCCGAGCAAAGAATAAGTGATGTGGAAGACCATACATATGAAATCAAAGAGATTGTAGAATTGAATAATAAAAAGATAGAAAAAATCCAGCAGGGACATAGGGACCTGAATGACAATGCAAAACACACAAACATATACATTATATGTATCCCAAAAGGAGAAGAGAAGGGATAGGGGAGAGAAGACGTGTTGGAGGAAATAATGGCTGAAAACTTCCCAAATCTATTGAAGGAGATGGATATACATGTCCAGGAAGCACAACAAACCCCAAACAACATAAATCCCAACAGACCTACCCCAAGACATGTACTTGTCATGTTATCCAATGCTCAAAACAAAGAGAAAATCTTAAAAGCAGCAAGAGAAAAGAGAACCATCACATAAAAAGGAGGCACCATAAGATAAAGGCTGATTTCTCATCTGAAACCATGGAGGAATGAAGGCAGTGGTATGACATAGTAAAGGAAATAAATTAAAAATTTTCCAACCAAAAATCTGCTATCCAGCTAAGCTAGCATTTAAAAATGATGGAGAGTTCAAAATATTCACAGATAAACAGATACTAAGAGAGTATGCCTACAAGAGTCCTGCCCTTCAAAAAATATTAAGGGATATCTGCAGGATGAAAGAAAAACACAGAAGAGACGGAGTTGGAGAAGAGTGCAAGAACAACTAAAAAGACAAAAAGAGGGGAAAAAAATCAAACAAAATATGACAAACAAAATTACAAAGAAAATATGGCTAATATAAATAATTCCTTGAAAGTAATAACACTGAATGCCAATGGATTAAACTCATCTGTAAAAAGACACAGAAGGGAAGATTGGATAAGGAAATATGACCCATCCATATGCTGTCTACAAGAAACACATCATAGACCCAGGGATTCAAGGAGGTTGAAAGTAAATGGCTGGAAAACAATCTTATAAGGAAACAATAACCAAAAAAGGTCAGGAGTAGATATATTAATAATGACAAAATAGACTTTAAATGCAAAACAATTGTGAGAGACAAAGATGAAGACTACATATTAATGAAAGGGATAACCTTTCAAGAAGAACAAACAATCATAAATATTTATGCTCCTAACAAAGGGGTCTCCAAATACACAAAGCAAACACTGGAAAAACTAAGTGAAAGAATAGATGCCTCTACAATTATAGTGGGAGAATTTAATACACCACTAACACCTTTGAACAGAACATCTCGAAAGAAAATCAATAAAGAAAGAAAAACTTTGAGCAGTATATTAGAGGAGCTGGACCTAATGGACATATAAAGAACATTACACCCAAATACAGCAGGATATAAATTTTTCTCAAGTGCACATGGGTCATTCTCCAAGATAGACCAAATGCTAGGAGACACAAAAAGTCTCAATGAATTCAGAAAGATAGAAATCATACAAAATAATTTCTCTGACCACACTGGAGTGAAGCTGGAAATCTGCAAGGGCCAGAGGCCCAGATTTGGCACCAAGATTTAGAAGTTAAACAACACATTCTTAGAAAAACAGTGGGCCAAGGAGGAAATATCAAAAGAAATTAATAACTACCTTGAAAGTAATGAAAATGATAACACAACATATTCTAAATTATGGGATGCAGAAAAACAATACTGAGAGGAAAATTTATAGACATAAACACATGCAGAAAAAAGAAGAAAAAGCTAAAACTGAAAAACTAACTGCACACTTGGAGGAATTAGTAGAAAAACAACAAAGTAATCCCAAGAGAAGAAGAAAGAAAGAAATAACAAAGATAAGAGCAGAACTAAAAGAAATAGAAAATAAGAAAGCACTTGAAAAAATAAACAAAACCAAGAGCTGGTTTTCTGAGATCTATAAAATTAATGAACCCTTAGCTAGACTAACAAAGAAAAAAAGAGAGAAGATGTAAATACACAAAATAAGAAATGAGAAAGGAGATATCACCACTGACCTCACAGAAATAAAGACTGTCATAAGAGGATACTTTGAAAAACTATATTCCAACAAGAAGGACAATTTAGAGGAGATAGACAAATTCCTAGAAACACATAAGTGGCCTACATTGGTGAAGAAAGAAATTAACGATCACAAACAAACCAATCACATATAAACAGATAGAATCAGTCACTTAAAAACTTCCAAATAAGAAGAGCCCTGGGCAATGTGGCTTCACAGGTGAATTCTACAAAACATTCCAGAAAGAATTAACACCAATCTTGCTAAAACTCCCAATCAAAACAGAAGGAACATTGCCTAACTCATTCAATGATGCCAACATTACCCTAGTAACAAAGCCAAAGACACCACAAAAAAGTAAAATTACAGACCAATCTCTAATGAATCTAGAAATGAAAATACTTGCTAACTTTATTCAACAACAAATTAAATGAATTACACACCATGACCAACTGGGTTTCATTCCTGGTATGTAGGAATGGTTCAACATAAGAAAATCAATTAATGCAATACACCATATAAATAGATAGAAGGAAAAAAAACCACATGATCATATCTATAGATGCAGAAAAAGCATTTGACAAAATGTAGCACTGTTTCTTGATAAAAACACTGCAAAAGATCAGAGTAGAAGGATATTTTCTGAACACGATAAAGGGTATATATGAAAAACCCACAGCTAACATCATTTGCAATAGTGAAATCCTAAAATCTTTCCCTTTAAGATCAGGAACAAGACAAGGATGCCCACTACCACACCTTCTATTTAATATTAACTTAGAAATACTTGCTCAATCACTGAGGCAAGAACCAGACATAAAAGGTATCCAAACTGGAAAGGAAGAAGTCAAAATTTCATTATTTACAGATGATATGATCCTATACATAGAAACCCCAAGAAGTCTACAAGAAAGTTTCTAGAACTCATAAATAAGTTCAGTAAAGTCACAGGTGATAAGATCAATGTGCCAAAATCAATAACATTTCTGTAAACGAATAATGAGCAAACTCAGCAGGAAATAAAGAAACAAATACCATTTACAATAGCAAATTTTAAAAATCAAATAATTAGTAATAAATTTAACTAAAGATGTAAAAGACTTATACCCAGAAAACTACACAACACTGTTCAAGGAAATCAAAGAAGACTTAAATAAATGGAAGAATATTCCCTATTTATGGATAGGAAAACTAAAGATTATTTAGATGTCTATCCTACCAAAATTGATGTACACATTCAATGCAATCCCAATAAAAATCAACACAGCATTTTCCAATGAACTAGAAAAACTAGCTATGAAATTTATTTGGAAAGGAAAGAGGCCCCAAATAGCCAAAGACATATTGAAAAAGAAAAATGAAATTGGAGGAATCACTACCTGGCATTAAAACATACTACAAAGCTACGGTAGTGCAAACAGCATGGTATTGGAACAAGGATAGACACTGACCAATGGAATTGAATTGAGAGTCCTGATATAGATCCTCATATATACAGTCATATAATATTTGACAAGGCCACCAAACCCACTCAACTGGGAGAGAATGGTCTCTTCAACAAACGGTACCTTGAGAACTGGATATCCATATGTAAAAGAATGAAAGAGGATTACAAACTCACACGTTATACAAAAATCAACTCAAGTGGATCAAAGACCTAAATATAAGAGTTAAGACCAGAAAGACTTTGGAAATCAATGTAGAGAACCATCTACAGGACCTTGTAATAGGAAATGGCTTCATGAGCTTCAAACCCAAAACAAGAGCAACAAAAGAACAAATAGATAAATGGGACTTCCTCAAAATTAAAGTCTTCTGCACCTCAAAGGAATTTGTCAAGAAAGTGAAAAGAGAGCCTACACAATGGGAGAAAATATTTGATAACCATATATCTGATAGGAAACTTATATCCTGCATATAAAAAGAACTCCTATACCTCAACAATAAAAAGATGAACAGTCTATTTTAAAAAATGTTTGTTCACCCCAGCACGGGACATGACTCCCAGGGATGAGCTTCCTTGGCACTGAGGGATTACTACCAAGTACCAGCTGATGATGTAAGTAGAAAATGACCTTGAATAAAAGGGTCAACATGGACCAGTAGAATATGTCAACCTACATGTAATATCAGGTGTCAAACATGTTTTTTGACCTTGAATAAAAGGGGAAAATGGAAAAGACAAATGAGTTTATATGGCATGAGTCTCCAAAAAAGAGTCAGGAGGTCATTAGAGGGTTAATGCTTATGCACGCTTCAGCAGGTTCCCAGAGACAGCCAAAATAGATGCAAGCCCAGGTGTTGGTTCTTCTGAGGGCTACAGAAACCCGCAGGTTCTATGGTCATGGCAGATGGAGTTCAGTGTCATGTCAGTTGGCCCTACTTTGGAGTTTGTGTTTCTGTGTGATGGAGCTGGACTCAGATGTGATCTTGTTCACAAGCCTCTCCTGTTACTTTTACCAGATCTGTAGTTGGCACTGAGGTTTAGTGTATACCCAGGGGACCTGAATCTCTGGACTGACCATGTGATAGTCAGGCCGTGAGCCACAACAGACTTGCAACTCCTACACTCTTGTTTTTTGGACTTACCCCACTCAGCTAACATGGAGGTGAAGAAGGTCAACCACTACACCAGGGAGCCAAGAGTGCCTACAACTGAAAGCAGGAAAATTGCATCCATCATCCATGAGGAATCTAAGCCCACTCTCGATATAGTGGTGGAGTGGACATAGCTATCCCAAGGTCCACAGGATGGAGGAATAGAGTATGGATTAGAGTGGACTTACTGATATTCTATTATGGAACTATTGTGATTAGTAATGGAAAAAAATGTAGCATTTATTTGGAGAAAGTGGCCATGGTATCTGCTAAGGGTAAGGAGAGGGAAGAAGAGATATGATGTGGGGGCATTTTCAGGACTTGGCATTGTCCTGGGTCATACTGCAGGTAAAGATGCTGACATTGTACATCCTGCCATGGCCCACTGGGTGGACTGGGGGAGAGTGTAATCTATAATTTAAACCACTATCCATTGGTGCAGCAGTGCTCCAAAATGTATCCACCAAATGCATTGTGCCACGATAATGAAAAAGGAAGTTGTTGTGAGAAGAATGAGGTGAGGGGGTGGGGGCTATATGGGGACCTCATATATTTTTAAGGTACCATTAAAAAAGTAAATAAAGACAAAACAATAAACAAAAAAAATAGTCATCTTAAGGACTGAAATTATAAACACTTGGAACTAAATGAAAGTGAAGAAAACCAAAGTATGAATGATTTTCATTGTCTTAGGAATTTTTCCATGTTTTCTTATTATTGGCACTTCTATTATGAACATTCTTTTCAATAACATTTATTTCATAATTAGTCATCTATGGCCTTAAGAATCCATTCTTTCACTTCTTATACATAATGCTAAACTGTGAATTTCTCCACTGAACCATGAAATATATTGTGGCATTGAGTTTCTGTGATATGAAAAGAAAATGAGGGAAAGCAGCTGTGGCTCAATCTATTGGGCTCCCATCTACCATATGGGAGACCTTGGGTTTGTGTCCCAGGGCCTCTTTGTGAAGGCAGGCTGGCCCGTGCCCATGTAGAGCTGATGGCTTGTACCTGCGGAGAGCTGATGGCCCACACCTGCGGAGATGATGTGATAAAGGGAGGCAAGCACACACAGAAGAATGCACAGTGAGTGGACACAAAGAGCAGATAGCAAAACAAGCCACAAGGGGGGGAGAATAAATTTTTAAAAAATATAATGAGGTACTCAGAATTGAGGGTTACGGCCTCATTTCTAAAACAGTGAAGTTTGAGGTTTGGTGCTTTAAATTTATCTCTTAGCACAGAATCTGTATGTGTCCAGAAGACTTATTTTACTGCTGAGATCCATTCAAGAGACTACAAAAGACTATATAAGAAAACTTTAAATCATTACTAATTTAAAGGATCAGCTTCAGACATATAACATTTCTAGAATTGTGTACATGTAAATATTAAATGTCTTCATTTAGTATGCTAATTAATACATGCTATATTTTCATGTTGATGATTTTTATCTGAAAGATTCTTCAGCCATACTGTATCTTTATGAGAGAAGTAGTTGCTTTTTCTGAAAGTGGCTATCGGAGGTGAGATTATCAATATAGAAGCACATAGTACAGGAATATCATTTGCCTCAGGCCATCACAAACTAATAATCTTAATAAAATATGAAAATTATTCATATTCCTCCAATATATTAAATATATCTTTATATTTTTAATATTTCAATAACTGTGGACCATATCACGTTTCTTTTTTTAAAAGATTTATTTTTTTAAGATTTATTTTTATTTATTTCTCTCCCCTTCCCCCCCCACCCCCCAGTTGTCTGTTCTCTGTGTGCATTTGCTGTGTGTTCCTTTTGTCTGCCTCTGTTGTTGTCAACGGCACTAGAATCTGTGTTTCTTTTGTTGTTGTTGTTGCATCATCTTGCTGCGTCAACCATCCGCGCATGCAGCGCCATTCCTGGGCAGGCTGAACTTTCCCCTGCACTGGGCGGCCCTCCCTACGGGACGCACCCCCTGTGCGTGGGGCTCCCCTATGCAGGGGACACCCCTGCATGGCATGAGCACTCCTTGCGTGCATCAGCACTGCGCATGGGCCAGCTCCACATGGGTCAAGGAGGCCCGGGGTTTGAACCACGGACCTCCCATGTGGTAGACGGACGTCCCAACCACTGGACCAAATCCGCTTCCCTTTATTTATTTATTTATTTCTCTCCCCTTCCCCTTCCACCCCAGTTGTCTGTTCTCTGTGTCTATTTGCTGCATCTTGTTTGTCCGCTTCTGTTGTTGTCAGCGGCACGGGAATCTGTGTTTCTTTTTGTTGTGTCATCTTGTTGTGTCAGCTCTCTGTGAGTGTGGCACCATTCCTGGGCAGGCTGCACTTTCTTTCATGCTGGGTGTCTCCCTTACGGGGCTCACTCCTTTCACGTGGGGCTCCCCTACGTAGGGGACACCCCTGTGTGAAATGGCACTCCTTGCGCACATCAGCACTGCACATGGGCCAGCTCCACACGGGTCAAGGAGGCCCGGGATTTGAACCGCAGCCCTCTCATGTGGTAGACAGATGCCCTAACCACTGGGTCAAGTCCACCACCACATTTCTTTTTTTTCAGATGAATCCTATGTGTACTTCACAAAATACCTCATAGAATGACCAAAGTAAGTTGCTTTATCAAATAAAACTAAATATGTTTGCTTGCAGAATTCAGTTAATAAAACTTGAGCCTGTTATTTAAATTGAGTTTCAATAAAACACAAAAATCTGAAAGAAAAAAAAACACTGCAAAAGATAGGAATAGAAGGAAACTTTCTGAACATGATAAAGGGTATATATGAAAAACCCACAGCTAACATGATTTATAATGGTGAAATCCTAAAATCTTTCCTTCTAAGACCAAGAGCAAGACAAAGATACTATCACCTCTCCTTTTTAACACTGTGTGAGAAGTACTTGCTCAAGCACTTAGGCACTAACCAGATATAAAAGGCATCCAAATTGGAAAGGAAGAAGTAAAAATTTCACCATTTGCAGATGACATGATCCTATACATAGAAAGCCCTGATAAATCTACAACAAAGCTTCTAGAATTTATACATGAGTTCAGTAAAGTCGCAAATTATAAGATCAATGCACAAAAATCATGAACCAGGACCATAAATACCTTGGAAAACAATGTAGGGAAGCATCTACTGGACCTTGTAATAGGAAATGGCTTCACGAAATTCACACGCAAAGCACGTGCAACAAAAGAACAAATAGATAAATGGGACTTCCTCAAAATTAAAGCCTTTTTCCCCACAAAGGAGTTTGTCAAGAAAGTGAAAAGACAGCCTACCCAATAGAAGAAAATATTTGGTAACCATATATCTGATAGGAAATTAATATCTTGCATATATATAGAAATCCTATATCTCAAAAATAAAAGAACCCATTTTAAAACTGGTCAAGGGGGAGTGGAGCCAAGATGTCAGCAGAGTAAGGAGATCCTGGAGCCAGTTCATGAAATGCGGCAGTTGGTGGTCATGCAGAGCTACCTAAAACACCTGTTTGGGGGACCCAGGAGACCAGTGGAGTATCCTGCAGCATCCTTGAGAGTGTGGAAGGAGGAGACTACCCATCTGCACAGAGGAATCCTGAATAGAGCACTCCACACCATGGTGGTCAGTGCCCATTTCCTGCAAGCTGCCTCAGGAGCTATTTCATGGTTGGAGTTGGAAGTTCCATTCCCCACCCCCACCCCCCAAAATGGGAGGAAAACACAGTGTGACACCAACTTCAGGTACTGATTAGTGGATTCAGCATGCTGAAGCAGAATCTTAGGAACAACTAAACTTTGAGCCTGTCCAGGTCAGAGGGAAGCCAGTGGCCACCATTTTGACTCTGCTCCAGGCATGAGAGGAAGTGGCACTAACTGAAAATTATAGTGTTTGTAAGGACCGGCTTCTTTCCACCCAGGTTGGATTGCAGGTCTAGCCTAAACCCCAGTCCCAACTCTGGAAGGGAGGAAGCTGGGGAGACCCGCACCACCTCTCTGGGAAGCTGTAAGCCACACTACAGAGGCCAGTGCCCATCCTACTCTAGGGGTGGAAGCTGCTACAGGAGCTATTCTGTGGCTGAAGTTGGGGGCTCCATTTGCCATAAACAGTGGAGGAAGAGACAGTTGTCCACTGACCTCAGCTACTGATTAGTGGACTCAGCTGGCTAAAGTATAATCTTAGAGACAGCTAGGGTCTGAGCATGTCCAAGTGGGAAAGAGTCCAATTGGGTAGCTGCCATTTAGACTCTGCCCCCTGCCTGAAGGGAAGCCTGGCTGACTGAAATCCAGTGAAGTTAGAGAAATGGGTCTTTAATTTTCTTTTTTTGTAATGCATTTATCTGGCTTTGGTATTAGGGTGATATTGGCTTCATAGAATGAGTGTGGTAGTGTTCCTTCTTGTTCAATTTTTCAGAAGAGCTTGAGTAACATTGGTATTAAATATTCTTTGAATGCTTGTTAGAACTCACCTGATATACTTCAATAAAAAATGGGCAAGAGATTTAAACAGATGCCTCTTCAAAGAAGAAATACAATGGCTATAAAGCACCTGAAAAGGTTATAAAAATCATTAGCTGTTAGGTAAATGCAAATCAAAACTACAATGAGATACAATCTTGCTCCCATTAGACTGGTCGCTACTAAAAGAAGAGAAGACTACAAGTGTTGGAGCAGATGTGGAGGAATGGGAACCCTCATCCACTGCTGGTGAGAATGCAGAAGGATCCAGGATCCAGCCATTCTAGAAGACAGTTTGGTTGTTCCTCAAAAAACTAGCTATAAATTTACCATATGACCTGGCAAATCCACTGCTGGGTATATACCCAGAAGAATTGAAAACAAGGACACAAATTGATATATGCACACCAGGGTTCAGAGTGGTATTATTCACTATTGCCAGAAGTTGTAATCAACCCAAATGCCCATCAACAGAAGAATAGATAAGCAAAATGTGGTATATACATACAATGGAATACTACTGAGCTGTAAGAAAGAATACAGTACAGACACATAGGATAAAATGGATGAATCTTGTGGACCTTATGTTGAGTGAAGCAAGCCAGGCATTGAAGGACAAATACTACAAGACCTCTCTGATATAAAATAAGCAAACCACACTGTCTCAGAGACCTAGAGACTAGATGATAGGCTTACAAGAGATGGGAGGAGGGGCAGATTGTGAGCTGATGCCTACATGGGAGAAATCTATGATAAAGTGGAGGTAAGTAGTTGTACAGGGAAGGGATAAGATGAGGGCATAGAGATACTATTGGTTTCGCCTTTGCAGGCTTGAAGGGGGCTAGAGTTGGGAGGATGGGTCATATTGCCCAAAGAATTGGGAAGAGAGTTGGCAGGAGCAGATGAACATGGGAGATTTTCGGGTATGTGGTTGAAACTGTAATGTTGAGAAAATTCTTTAGAAAATATAATAAGGAAGGGTTAATTGTTTAAGGTGCTTGATGGAGAGCAACTGGCACAGGGGTAGGCTTCTAGGAAGTGTGTGAGTGCCCATCTTGTCATAATGTGTTAGGTCATAGGGTGGAGACCCATGCAATGAAAGGGAAGGTATACCCAAATACTGGGGAGGCCTGATGGTCTCAGAGGGAAGGGTGTCTCAAGAGAGAAATAGTGGCTCTGAGTGGAAGATGGACAGTCTAGTGTTTCAAACCCTCAGCGTTGTTGCAAGTATCTGTGAATCTGGTCCCTCAAGCAGTGAAACTTGGTTGTCACTGTGGGCCCTGAGGGGAGGGAGAGAGAGGGATAGAATAGAGGGAAGCAGGGGTAACTGGGAGGAAATGGAAGTTTTCCACAAGATCATGCAATGATGGACAAAGGACATGTTAAATTTCACCAAAAATTTATAAAAGTGTATAGTCTAGAATGTAACCCACAATGTAAACCATAATGTAACTAAAAATTTAGAAAAGTTTACTGTCTAAAATATAAACTACAATGTAAACCAAAATGGAACCATATTTGGCAGCTATGTTTCATTATCTCTATATCAGCTGCAGCAAATATAACATGAATATGTATAAAGATCATTGCTGGGAAAGGTGAATATATGGGAGTCCCCTAAATTTTATATGTGACTTTACTGTGATCTAAAACATATTTTAAGACAAAATTAAAAATTTTTAAAAAGCATGTAGACACTGAGGAAGGAATGAAAGAAATTGCCTTGCCACTGCACTTACAGGGCAACACCTATTATACTGATTAAAGGCAAAATGTCCAAAATGAAGTTTTATGATATTTTTCATTTTTAATACCCCAATTTATTTTTTACTTTATTTTCGTTTTTCTAAATTATTATGTATTCCATTTCTAATCTTTATACTTATCATTGCTATTTCATTTTCCTACTATTTGAATTTTGCAATATATTAGGCTTCATTTTTTAAGAAGTTTTGTAAAACAGAGGGGTTCAACTATGGCAGGGGAGGACCACTAGTGTGGGGTGTTATTGATGGGGGACCCATGATTGGTAAGGAATTCTCAAGGGCACGCATATAGTGTATACAGATATGTTTGGATGATTGTTGGCTAGTCATAGTTGATAGAGTTGTGCATGACAACTGGGGGGAGTGTTGAGTTCCCATCCTGGGGACCTCTGTTGCATTCCCAAATGGAATAGCAACAATCCCCCAAGTGCAAGAACAAAGACCAGTGAAGAAGGATGGTCCAATGTTGGGCCCTTGATAGTTATGACTATGCTTATGAACCAGTGTGCTTGAAATTTGAACTGGACCTAGAGCTGCAGGATGCCTAAAAGTTACCTCCTGAGAGCCTTCATGTTGCTCAAATGTGGCCCCTCTCTAAGCCAAACTCAGCATGTAAATGCATTACCTTCAGCCCCATGTGGGACATGACTTCCAGAGATGAACCTCCCTGGCACTGAGGGATTACTACCATCACCAGCTAGTGATGCAACTAGAAAAAAGACCTTGAATAAAAGGGGAAAATGATAAAGATAGATGAGTTCATATGGCTAAGAGACTTCAAAAAGTGTTGGGAGATCATCAGAGGGGTCATGCTTACACACTTTTCAGCAGGATCCCAGAGAGAGCCAAAGTAGATACAACCCCAGGTTTAGTGCTCCTGAGGGCTATGGAGACCCACAGGTTCTATGGTCATGGTAGATGGCTCTGGAGTTGAATGCCTTGTCAGTGGGTCCTACTTCGGAATTTGTGCTCCTGAGCGTGATAGATTTGTACTCAGATGTGGTCTTTCTACACATGCTTCTTCTGTCACTTTTGCTGAACCTGTAATTGCTGCTGGGGTTGGTATATACTCAGGAGACTTGAATCTCAGGACTTACCATGTTCCAGCTGAGCTCTGAGCCTCAGCAGAGTTGCAACTCCTACTCTCCAGTTCATTGAGCTTACCAAGATCAGCTAACAGGAAGTTGAAGATGGTCAACACCCACACCAGGGAACCAAGAGTACCTACAACTGCAAGAAGGAGAATCACATCCATCAACCATGTGGGATCTAAGCCCCCTCTCAATTTAGAGGTGGAGTGGTTGCCACCATCCCAGGATCCACTGGATGTATGAATCAAATATGGATTAGAGTGAATGTACTGGTATTCTTCTATAGAACGATTGTGACTCTAGCAATGGAAGAAATTGTATCACTGATGTAGAGACAGTGGTCACAGTAGTTGCTGAGGGCAGGGGGAGGGAATAAAAGATTTGATGTGGGGACATTTTCGGGACTTGAAGATGTCCTAAATGATATTGCAGGCACTGATGCTGGACATTATATATCCTGCCATAATCCATTGAGTGTCCTGGAGGAAAGTGTTAACTACAGTGTAAACTATAATCCATATGGTGCAGCAGTGATCCAAATTGTATTCACCAAATGCAATGAATGTGCCACAGTGATGAAGGGGGTTGTTGATGTGTGTAGAGTGGGGTGGGGTATGGTATATATGGGAACCTCTTGTATTTTTTAATGTAACTTTTTTGTGACCTATGTATCTTTTTTAAAAAGACAGTTAAAAGCTAATTAATTAATTAATTTTAAAAATTATTTAGCCCACAGTCTGAGTTATAGGTATTTGTCATTTCACAGCTTGGAAAAGATAAAATACCAAATGTAAAAGTTTTACTTCTTAAACAAAAATGCAATTGAAACCCATTCTAAAGGAAAACCTGTGCTTCTGCTTTGGCTCCATTGCCAAATGCTGATGGGACATTGGGAATACATTTGTATTTAAACAGCATTTTGGATAACCAGCAATAAACAGCATTTTGGTTATTTACCCAAAAAAGCTCCCCATGTCAACAAGTCTCAACTGAACCTCTCAGCTAATTTTGTTCTCACTTTTACTTCTCTCACTACTAAGTTATAATCACACTGTCCTTCTTTCTATTCTTGTTATAATGAACTTCTCCCTCCCTAAATCCACCCCAGAACTTTCGTACAATCTGTAACCTTTGCCAGAAGTTCCTCTCCCCACTCTTCTCAATCCTTTATGCTCACCATTATTACTGAGCATTAGATTATATTCCTTTATCAGAGAGATCTTCCCTGCCAAACCTATCTAAAAATGACCTCCTCAGATACTCACATATCATCTTGTTATATATCCCTCATATCTTTTTCTAAAAGTTTATTTCAAAATAACCAAACATTGTGTACCCAGCAAGCAACAACTCCCACTCTACTCTACGTTCTGATTCTAAGAATTCTGTATTTCTACATATTTCATATAAATGAAATCAAACAGTATTTTTCTTTACTTTTGTCTTTATTTTTAATGTTATATTCCAAAAATATGAGGTCCCCCCATATGCCACCCACCCCCCTCACCCCACTCCTTCTCCCATAACAACAACCTCCTCCATCATCATGAGACATTCATTGCATTTGGTGAGTACATCTCTGAGCATCATTGCACCACATGGTCAGTGGTCCACACCATAGCCCACACTCTCCCACAGTCCACCCAGGGGGCCATGGGAAGACATACAATGTCCAGTAGCTATCCCTGAACACCACACAGGACAACTCCAAGTCCTGAAAACGCCCCCACATCACATCTCTTCCTCCCACTCTCTACCCACAGCAGTCACCATGGCCACTTTCTCCACATCAATGCCACATTTTCTTCAATTACTAATCACAATAGTTCATGAATAGAATATCAGTAAGTCCACTCTAATCCATACTCTATTCCTCCATCCTGTGGACCTTAGAATGGTTGTGTCCACTCCACATCTATATCAAGAGGGGAATTAGATTCCACATGGATGCTGGATGCAATTCTCTTGCTTTCAGTTGTAGGCACTCTTGGCTCCCCTGGTGTGGTGGTTCACCTTCTTCACCTCCATGTTAGCTGAGTGGGGTAAATCCAATAAACCAGAGTGTATGGGTTGCAAGTCTGTTGAGGCTCAGGGCCTGGCTAACACATGGTCAGTCCAGAGATTCAGGTCCCCTGGGTATACATTAACCCCCAGCACCAACTACAGTTCTGTTAAAAGTAACAGGAGAAGCTTGTGGGTGAAGATCACATCTCAGTCCAGCTCCATCACAGAAACACAAACTCCAAATTGGGGCCAACTGATGTGGCACTGAACTCCATCTGGAATGACCACAGAACCTGTGCGTCTCTGTATCCCTCAGAAGAACCAATACCTGGGGTTTTATCTACTTTATCTGTCTTTGGGACTCTGCTTGGGTGTGCATAAGGGCAACCCCTCTGATAACCTCCCAGCTCTTTTTGAAGACTCATAGCCATATAAACTCATTTGTCCTTTCCATTTCCCGCTTTTATTCAGGTCAAAACGCATTTTTAACTCCTGGTATTATATGTAGACTGAGATATTCTGCTGGTTCAAGTTGACCCATTTCTAGTTACATCATCAGCTGGTACTTGGTAGTAATCCCTCTGTGCAAGGGAGGCTCATCCCCAGGAGTCATTTGCCACACTGGGTGGGAAGGCAGCACATTTACATGCTGAATTAGGCTTTGAGACTGGCCACATTTGAGCAACACTGAGGCTCTCAGGAGGTAACTCTTAGGCACCCTGCAGCTCTAGGCCTTGTTCTTATTTCAGGTGCACAGTCTTACAAGCATAGTCATTAGTATCAAGGGCTCATTGTTCGACCTTCCTTCCTTTTTGGTCATGGACTTGGGAGATTTTTGCTGTTCCTTTAGGGACTGTGATAGAGTTCCCCTGGCTAGGAACTCAGCACTCCTCAGTTGCTGTTTTAATTGTATCCACTATGAAAATATCCAAACATTTTTATGTACCCTAGATATATGCCCTGGAGAACTCCCTGCCAACCATGTGTCCCCTGTCAATAACATCCCATCCCAGTATTTCTCCCTTGCCATTGTTGAACCGCTCTGTGATCCAAAATTTCTTGAAAAATGAAGCCCAATATATTGCCAGTTTCCATTAATAGTAAAATGGAATATAGTGATGAGTTTAAAGGTTAGATATAGAATACATATTAACTTAGAAAAATTAAGGTAAAAATAAATTGGGGTATCAAAAAATGAAAAAAATGAAAAGACTTTGTTTTTTGCCTTCTATCACTGCAATAAGTGTTGCCCTGTTTGCAAATTGGCAAGACAACTTCTTCCATCTTTTCCTCAGTGTCTATGTCCTTTCTTTTTCTTTTTTTTCCTAATTATTAAGCTTGTCTTCACAAAAGTTTTAGATCATAGTAATTCATATATACAATATACAGTACTCCCACATATCCAACATAAAACCCTCTTCCCTTCCACAGCAATAATCTTTTTACCTATTCCTACTATATTTACTGAAACTGATGTACAGATATTGAGACAATAGCTTTCAAACAAGGTAACTTTTGGGTTTACATTGTAGTTTATATTTTAGACTATAAAATTTTCTAAATTTTTAGTTATCTTATGTTTTACATTATGCATTACATTTTATCCTATCAGCCCCTATACATTTTTGGTGTAATTTAACATGTCTTATATCCATCCTTGCGTAATCTTGTGGAACACTTCTATTGCCCCACAGTTACATTTACTCCATCTATTCAATACCTCTTTCCCCCTCCCCTTAGGGCCCACAGTGACAGTCAATCTCCCTTTTTTGAAGGGACATGTTCAGAGATACTTGCAACATTACTGAGGGCTTGACATGCTCAACTGCCCTAATGCATTGGGAGCCACCATTTCTCTCGAGAAATACAATTCCCTCTATTTGAGAACATCAGTCCTCCCCAGGATGTGGGAATACCTTCACTCTCATTATATGGGTTTCTATCCAATGATATAAGCCACTATGGCAAAATGAGCCCTCACACATTCCCTAGGAGCCTGTCCTGCATCGGATTATCCCCTTTAAGCCTCTTGAACAGGTAACCTTCCTTACTATATTTTTGAAAAAGTTTTCTCAGCATTATACTCTCAACCAAATACCTGACAATTTCCTATGTTCATATGTTCCCCCACTCTCCCCCCAATTTCTTGGGCAATACTACCCATCCTCCCATCCCTAGCCCCCCTCAAGCCCGCAAAGCCCCACCCAAAGGTAACCCTATGCCCCCATTTTATCCCTTCCATATACAAATACTTACCTCCAGCTTATCATAGATTTCTCCCATGTAGGTGTCAGCTTACATTCTTCCTCTATCCCCAAATTTCCTTTAAGCCTATCATCCAGTCTCTAGCTCTCTGAGGCAGCTTGGTTTACTTATTTCATATCATTGAGGTCATGTAGTATTTGACCTTCAATGCCTGGGTTGCTTCACTCAACATAAGGTTCTCAAGATTCATCCATGCTTTCACGCATGTTTGTAGTGTATTCTTTCTTAAAGCTGAGTAGTATTCCATTGTATGTATATGCCACATTTTATTGATGTGCATTTGGTTTGATTCCAACTTATGGCAATAGTGAACACTGCTGCTATGAACATTGGTGTTCATGTATCAGTTTGTGTCCTTGTTTTCAGTTCTACTGGGTATATACCCAGCAGTGGTATTGCTGGGTCATATGGCAAATCTATAGCTAGTTTTTTGAGAAACCGCCAAATTGTCCTCCAGAATGGCTGGATCCTTCTGCATTCCCACCAGCAGTGGATGAGTGTTCCCATTCCTCCACATCCTCTTCAACATTTATAGTCTTCTGTTTTTTTTCATAGCTGCCAGTCTTATGGGAGTAGGATGGTATCTCATTGTAGTTTTGATTTGCATTTCCCTAATAGCTGGAGATTTGGAGCATTTTTTCATGTGCTTTTTAGTTATTTGTATTTCTTCTTTGGAGAAGTGTCTGTTTCAATCTTTTTCCCATTTTTTAAATGGGTTGTTTGTCTTTTTCTTTTCGAGATATAGGAGTTCTTTACATATGCAGGTTATGTCTCCTATCAGATATATGGTTACCAAATATTTTCTCCCATTGTGTAGGCTCTCTTCTCACTTTCTTGACAAACTTCTTTGAGGTGCAGAAGGCTTTAATTTTGAGGAAGAGTATTTTTCTTTATATGCCTTGCTTATTTCAGTCAGCATAATATTTTCAAGGTACAACCATGTTGTACTATATCTCAGGATTCCATTCTTCATATGACTGAATAATATTCAGTTATGTGTGTATACCATATTTTGTTTGTCCATTCATTTGTCATTGTATACTTGGGATATTTCCACCTTTTTATTACTGTGAATATGGTTACACCCAACTTTTTATTTTTAAGGAAACTTTAGATTACATAACTGTTACATCAAAAAACATAAAGGATTCCCATATACCTGACCCCCCCCCATTCCCCACTTTTCCCCATTAACAATATCTTTCATTAGTGTTGTACATTTGTTACAATTGACGAACACATGCTGACATATTGTTAATAGCAAAGATCTATATAGTTTACCTTATGTTTTACAGTGTGCCCCGCACAATTTTATAGGTGTTAACGAAATGTATAATTCTTGTATCCATCATTGTAATGTCATACAGAACAATTCCAATGTCCCAATAATGTCCCATGTTTTATTTATTCTTCCTTTTCCTTCCCCTTAGAACTTCTGGTGACCACTGCCTTTTTATCAGTGTTACAACTTCTTCCATTAAAAGAATAATAATAAATCAACTTTAGTCCATAGTTTTGCTACCTTATGTTTGTTCATTCTTCAGTATTGAGGATTTGAGGATGGTGATGCCCATTCTGTTTCCGATTGAGAGGGGACTTAGATCCTATGGGGCAGATGGATGGAACTGTCTTGCTTGCAGTTGTAGATACTCTGTTTTGGGGAATGGGAATTGTCCATCATCATCCTTTTGTTAATTGTCTTAGGAGAATCTGATTAACTGGAGAGGTGTTGGCTGCAATTCTTCTGAGATGCAGGGCTCAACTGGCATATGACAGCCAGAAGATTTTAGTCTCTGGGACACATATTTAATGGGTATAGTGCTAATTATAGGTTCAAATAGAAGGGGCATAAGAATCATATGTAGGAAAATTATAAATGAGTCTAACTCCGATACACTGGGGAAGAGGTTATCATATTTTCCAAGATAAGGCCCACAGACAGGGAACCAAATTCTTTGGGTGTCTGCCCTGCCAATATTGTCAGATGTCTCTAGAGCCTACAGGAGACCTCGGCTTGAGGCACTGTTTACCACAACAGTCAGTGTGGTCCCAAGATGAGCATGACCTCTGGAATAACCTCCCGACTCACTTTGAAATCTCTTAGCCATAAACTCATTTGTAGTTATATTCCTCCTTATAATCAAGATCTTTTTCCAAATGAACCACTACTTGGCACTTGTTAATAATTGCTCAGTGCCAGGAAGGTTCATCCTCAAGAGTCGGATCCCAATCCAGGGGGAAGGTAATGAATTTATATGATGAGTTTGGCTTAGAGAGAGGCAACAAGGAGGCTTTCAGAAGGTAAATTTTAGGTAATACATAATACTATGCTAAGCTTCAATTTCACAAGAAAAAAGTTTATATGTACAAGCATAATTATCAAGAGCCTGGCATGTTGGTCTCTCCTCCTTCACTAGGCACTGCCCACGTACTCTAGAGATTCTTGTCACTTTATGAGAGAATGTAGCAGAACTCCCCAGGATGGAATTTCAATATTCTGTCAGTTATTTTTTGGGTCTCTACCCACTGAAACAACACTCCATAACCAATTGAACACATTCACATTCCATAGAGGTATACCAGGTGCACCCCTTCCTGCACATTCTCCTACCACTGACATCTCACACCAGTGATCCTCACCTGCCACAGTTGTGACTCTTCTGCAATCAAAAACCTCCCCCAGAACAAAGCCAAAATAAAATAAATAAAAATACAAAATAAAATAATTTTTCTGCTTGTGTCTTTCATCCCTGTAACATGTTGTCTTTTATGTATAGTGACAATTTCTTTCGTATGTTCGACCAGTACCTTATTTTTCACTTTATTTTCAAAGAAGCTTTAGGTTACAGAAAAGTCATAGAAAACAGAGGGAATTCCCATATACACCACACCCTCCTCCGCTCACATTTTCCCCTATTAATAACATCTTACATGAATTTGGTACAATGGGTCAAACTGATGAACAAATACTGAAATATTGCCACTAACCATAGTCAATGGTTTATATTATGGTTCATATTCTGTACCATACACTTTTATAAGTTTTAACAAAATGCATAATGGCCTGTATCCATCATTGCAAGAAAATGCAAAACAATGCCAATGCCCTAAAAATGCCCCATGCTCCATCCACTCTTCCCTACCCCTCCCCTCAAAACCCATGGTAGCCACTATGTGGCAATTTTTGAAGAACAAGATTCACAGTTACATGCATTAATATTGACGGCTTGACATATTGGTCTGCATTCTTTTATTTGGCATTGCCTATGTTCTTGAAAGATTCTTGCCCCTATTTGAGAACATAGCAGGACTCCCCAGGAATGGAGTTTAATATTTTCTTGTTTATTGTGTGGGTCTTCAACCACTGAGATAACACACAATAAGCACAAACAATGATGGGGGGAGAAAATAAATAAATAATAAAATATCTTTTTAAAAACAAACCTATTGCTACTGCCATTTTCCAGATGAGGAAACTAGGCACAGATATGATAATTGAATTTCCCGATTTCACACAGGCTATAAAATGTCAGAGTCAAGATGTGAACACTTTAATATTCTATAGAAGCATGCTCCATGTGCACCCTTTCCCACATATCCCACCACTCCTGATGCCCTCCTCCATAACCCTCCCCTGCCATACTTACTAAAAAAACATTTCCACCATTATAATTTTAACCATAGACCTTCACATCCCAGGTTCACCTGTTCCTTCCTCCAGATCTCCTCCAAATTCCATGGCTAGCCCAATCCAACACCCCACACTGCTTACCCTCACATTCCAGCACCATCAATTCCACTCCCATCCCTGCACCACTATCACCCCCATCCACTGCCTGACCACCCCCCTTTTGCCTTATCATAACTTTTGCCCATATTGAGCATTGAGTCTCCACACTCTGGTCCTTTTTCTGTCTCCTGTTAATCTATCTTCCAGACTCTAGCTCTGTGAGTCTGCTCATTTTGCTTAGGTCATATCAGCGAGGTCATGTAATATTTGTCCTTTAACACCTGGCTTGCTTCACTCAACATAAGGTCTTCAAGATTCATCCATGTTGTCTTTTATGTCAATAATTCATTCCTTCTTACAGCTGAGTAAAATTCCATTGTTTGTATATACTGCAATTTGCTTATCCATTCATCTGTTTATGGACATATTTGGGTTGCTTCCAACTTTTGACAATAGTGAATAATGGTGCTATAAACATTGCACTCACCTTTTAATTGCAGATGTTTTTGAGCAGACATTACTAGGAACACATTGGGGTTGAGATGATGCTGTTTTCTGCAGCTTTTACACCTTGAGGGGGTAATAGGTTATAGATACTATATTCCATTCAGTTTTCTACCATTGGGGCTGCTTGAGATTCAGCTCCATTCAAAAGAGCAGAGCAACTAAGTGTCCTTGACCTGAATTTGCAATTTGGTTTCACAAGATACAAGAAATGGTACCTTAAATAAATTACTTAGCCCTTCTGTAATTTTGTTTCTTCATCTGAAAAATGAGGATGATAAAAATAACACCCAATTCATAGGGATTTTTTGAGGAATAAATGAGAAAATGGATATAAAATACTTAGAATGTAAGTTATCATTATTATAGACATTGTTGAATATTTTTCAAGAGCACAAACTTTGGAGTCAAACTGCATGTATTCATATCTTGGCTCTGAAATTTTTTAGCCTGTGTGAAATTGGGGAATTCAAATATAATATCTATGCCTAGTTTCCTCATCTGGAAAATGGCAATAGCAATAGATTTTTTTAAAAGATATTTTATTATTTATTTATTTCTCTCCTCCCATCATTATTTGTGCTCATTGTCTGCTCTCTGTGTCTATTTGCTGTGTGCTCCCTATGTCTGCTACTCTTCTTTATGAGGCACTGGGAACTGAACCCAGGATCACCCATGTGGTAAGTGGGTGCCCAACTTCTTGAGCCACATCTGCTTCCCCAACAATAGTTTTCTTATGAGGGTTGAATGCATTAATTTAAAGTGCTTAGAGCAAACTATAGAAATGATCCCTTCTCTCTAAGCCAAACTCAGCCTTCCCCCACCCCCCAACATGGGACATGATTCCAGGCAATGAGCCTCCCTGGCACTGAAGGATTATTTCCAAGCACCAACTAGCAATGCATTTAAAGAAAAACCTTGACCAAAAGGGGGAAATTGAAAATACAAATGAGATTTTATGACTTAGATATTTCAATGTGAATTGGGAAGTCATTCCAGGGGTTACACTTATGCATGTCTCAGCAGGATCTCATTGATGGGCACAGTAAACAGTGCATAAAATAGCAGGGCCTCTGAGGGTTCTAGAGACATCAGACAGTGTAAACAGGGCAGACAGCTCAGAAAGTTGGCACCCTATCAGTGTAACTTATTTTGGATATACTCCCCAGTGTAATAGAGTTAGACTTATTCATAGTTTCCCTACAAACAGCTCTTCTGCCCCTTTTATTTGAACCTATAATTAGCACTGTACTCAATAAATATGTTCCAGAGACTTAAATTTTTAGTCCATCCATGTGCCAGTTGAGCCTTGAATCTCAGCAGAGTTGGAACACCTACTTTCTAGTTCACTAAGCTCACCCAGGGCAACTAACAAGGAGATGATGATGGACAATGCCCATCCCAAGGAAGAGAGTGTCTGCAACTGCAAGCAAGATAATTCCATCCATCTGCCCCATGGGATCTAGACGCCCTCACAATCAGAAGCAGAGGGGGCATCACCATGCCCAAATCCTCAAGATTGGGGAGTAAATTATGGACTAAAGTAGACTTACTATTCTACTATTAGACTTCTTATTATTCTAACAATGGAAGATTTTTTTATCATTGATATGGAACACAGGCTACCAAAGGTTCTGGGGGGAGAGAGAGGGAAGAATGGGTGAAGTGTGGGGGCATTTCTGGGACATTGGAATGGCCCTGAATGGCACTGTGGTAATGGATACAGGCCACTCTATATTTTGTCATAGCCTACAGAATTGTGCTGGACAGAGTGTAAACTGTAGTGGAAAGTATTGCCCACAGTTTGTAGCAGTGCTTCAATATGTGTTCATCAATTGTAGCATATGTGCCACACTGGCGAAGGATGTGCCTAGTGTGGGGAATTGTGGGAGGTAGAGAGAGTAGTGCATGTGGGAGTCACCTATATTTTTTGTGCAATATTTATGTAATCTAAAGCTTCTTTAAAAATAAAAAAAATAATTTAAAAAAATAAAGTGATCTGTCCATGTGGTGCAGCAGTGCTCCAAAATGTATGCACCAGGTACAGTGAATGTGCCACGATGATGGAAGAGGCTGTTCATGGGGGAGGAGTAGGGTGAGGGGAGTGGGGGGTATATGGGGACCTCATATTTTTTAATGTAACATTTAAAAGAAAATAAAGAAGAAGAAGAAAAAAATGAAATAAAGTGAAATGGGAAAGAGCAATCAAAAAACAGCTGACCTTATGAAGAGAACAGAGCAGCTGAGCCCAGAAATAAATGAGTCTGGGAAGACAGACAAGCCCTGTGCCAGCCTGCACCTGAGATCAAAAGAGGCTGGACCCATAGATCCTTAAGAGGCAAGAAAAAGGCTGAACCCTCATCACTTGACATCTTGCATCAACATGTGGCCACAGACTTTGTGTGAGAAAGTACCTTTTATGGTACCTTGAGGTGGACTCTTTAGGGACTTGTAACTGTAAGTTTTTACTCCCAAATATACCTTTTATAAAAGCCAACAAATTTCTGGTACTTTGCATCAGCACCCCTTTTGGCTGACTAATACAAAATTTGGTATCAAGAAGTGGGGTGGTGCTTTTGCAATTACCAAAATATTGGAAGTTTTATAAAAGGGTAAGGGTATTTTTTTAAGGAATTGTGAAATGCCTGATAGAAAAGGCCTATATTGTTTTGAAGAGACTTTTAGAGGAATATGGATGCTAAAGAGACTTTTTATGAGGCCTTAGAAATAAATGATGAGGGAAGCAGACTTAGCCCAATGGATAGGGCATCTGCCTACCACATGGGAGGTCTGCAGTTCAAACCCCAGGTCTCCTTGAACCATGTGGAGCTGGCCCATGTGCAGTGCTGATGCATGCAAGGAGTGCCCTGCCATGCAGTGGTGTTCCCCGCATAGAAGAGCCCCAAGTGCAAGGAGTGCACACACAAGCAGAGCCACCCAGCACGAAAGAAAGTGAAGCCTTCCCAAGAATGGCGCTGCACACACAGAGAGCTGACACAACAAGAAAACACAACAAAAAGAAACACAGATTCCCAGTGCCACTGATAAGTATAGAAGCAGTCACTGAAGAACACACAGCGAATGGATACAGAGAGCAAACAACTTGGGGGTGGGGGAGAGAAATAAATTTTAAAAATAAAATAAAATCGTAAAAAAGAGAAGCAAATGATGAAACTATTATTGGAAACTGGAGGAAAGGTGATCTGTGTTTTAAAGTTGCAAAGAATTATAAAGATTAATTCCTGATGTATTATGGAAGGTAGATTTGAAAATGGCAAGCCTGAACATTTAGCTGAAGAACTGTTCAAAGTAAACACAGAGAATATGGCTCGGCTTCTCCTTGCAATATATAGTAAAATTCTAGATGAGAGGGATAAGCTGAGAATGAAACTGATTCTAGAAATCCCAAGCCTCTGGAAATCACACATCCAGGTAATAGTGCCCCATTTGAGGAATTAACTAACCATGGAACTTGTAAGTGAGGATTGAAAATGCAGTTATCTAGGAAAGACTTGTGGAATGTTTTACTGTCAGATGGCTTGGACTCCTGCTTCCTGAATGCTAAACCAATAAACTTTTAGTGAGAGCTGTATGAACAAAGCCACTGTTGGTCTGGACTAAAAGAGTTATGGAGGGGAGATATAGAAGGAAAAATAGCTTTAAGAGGAATACCATGGAATCTGAGATCTGGAATTAAGACATCTCCTTGGACCGAGAAAGGAGCCCCACCCATAGAAGTTGAAGGGGGTGGATGTTCCAGCCTGCTGTTCAGGAAGATTTTTGCTGCTTCAGGCTAAAGAGAGAGTGGAGTACATTCCCCAAAGGTTGGGGAAGGCGTGGTCATCACCCCAGTGTTCTTGGTGGGTGAGATCTTGAGGTCAGTAACCACATAGATGCTTGATGAGGGTGGAAACAAGAAAGTAGCTATTGGGCAAGACTGTGGAAAGGGTGGGCCCCCATGAGAATCTAAGAATGAGAAGAAAGCATCATCTTAAGAATGACTCTCAGACTTTGAAATCTAATGAAGTATGCACTGCAGGTGTGTGGAACTCTAAGGGGAACTGTGACTCATGTTTCCCTCCCAATTTCTCTTTCTCTCATTTTTTTAAGCTGGTGCTAAGTGGTTTTATTTATTTATTTATTTGTTTAAAAGAAACTTTAGATTACATAAATGTTACATAAAAAATATAGGGGGAAGCAGATGTGGCTCAAGCAACTGGGCTCCAATCTACAATATAGGAGGCCCAGGGTTCAATTCCCAGGGCCTCATGGTGAAGGCACGCTGACCCATGTAGCCAGTTGGCCTGAGTGGAGAGCTGACCCACACAGAGTGCTGGCTCATGCAGCAAGCTGGTCTGAGTGGAGTGCTGGCCTGTGCAGGAGTGCTGGCATATGTGGCAAGATGACCCAAGCAAGAGCTGACAGAGCAGGATGATGCAACAAAAAGAGACACAGAGAAGAAACAATAAGGGATGCATCATACCAGGGAGCTGAGGTGGCACAAGAGATTGAGCACCTATGTTCCACTACAGAAGATCCCAGGATTGGTTCCCAGTGCCACCTAAAGAGAAGACAAGCAGACACAGAAGAATGCACAGGAAATGGACACAGAGAGCAGACAATGGGGATTCCCATAGGACCCACACCCTATGCCTCCCACACTTTCCCACATTAACAACATTCTTCATTAGTGTGGTACATTTGTTACAATTGATGAACATGTATTGGAGCATTGCCACTAAGTGTGGATTATAATTTACATTAAATGTTAAATTATATTCTGTAAATTTTTTTAAGTTATGACAAGATACATAATGGCCTGTATCTGTCATTGCAAAGTCATTCAGGACAATTCCAAGGTTCCCAAAATGCCCATATTACACCTATCAGTGAGGTCATGTGATATTTGTCCTTCAGTGTCTGGTTTGCTTCACTCAACATAAGGTCTTCAAGGTTCATCCAGGTTACCCATGTGTTAATAATGCATTCTTTCTTAAAACTGAGTAATATTCCATTGTATGTATATACCAGCTTATCCATTCATCTGTTGATGGACATTTGGGTTGTTTCCAACTTTGGACAATATTGAATAATGCCACTATGAACATTGGTGTGCATATATGTGTTCATGTCCCTGCTTTGAATTCTTCTCGATATATACCCAGTAGTGGGATTGCTGGATCATGTGGCAGTTCTATAGTTAGCTTTCTGAGGAACCACAAAACTGTCCTCCACAATGGTTGTACCATCTCTCAATTTCTCTTTATGATAATGCAAATGTTTATCCTTTGTCTGTTCCTTTGTATATTGGAAGAGATAAATTGTTTGTGAGTTTCTGAGGTCTGCAGCCAGATGCAACTTTGCCCCAAGACAAACTATATTTCTATAAACTGATTGTGATGGAATTTTTTTACTTAGTAGAGCTACTGAAATTCATTTTTTCGAATTTTGTAATGCCTTTTGGAATTCACAGGGTGGAATGTGGCAGTTTGGTGTTATTTGTGAATTTCAAAAAGAGAGTATATTTGTAAACTGGTCTGTTCCTCTGGGTGTTGTAACCCTTTGATTGTATTACATTCAGCTGAGATGTCTTTGATTAAATTATATAAGATTAGGGCTTTGATTTGACCATGCCATTAGGACATGCAGGGTTCAGTCCACACCCCTTGGTGGGATGATAAAACAGACTCACTCACAGAGAAGAAGCACACAGAGATAGACAGCTCATTAGACACAGAAGAAACCCCAGGAAGAGAGATGAGCATGATAAATTACAGCTGTCCTTATAAAAAGAACAGAGCAGCTGGACTCAGGAAGAAATGAACCTTGGGAATAGAGATGAGTCCCTTGCCCACCAACAGCTGAGATAGGAAGACCCTGGACCCATAGACCTTTTTTTTTTTTTTTAAGATTTTATTTATTTATTTATTTCCACTCCCACCCCCACCCCAGTTGTCTGTTCTCTGTGTCTATTTGCTGCTTCTTCTTTGTCCGCTTCTGTTGTTGTCAGTGGCACGGGAATCTGTGTTTCTTTTTGTTGCGTCACCTTGTGTGTCAGCTCTCCGTGTGAGCAGCACCATTCCTGGGCAGGCTGTACTTTCTTTCACGCTGGGCAGCTCTCCTTACAGGGCGCACTCTTTGTGTGTGGAGCTCCCCTATGCAGGGGACACCCCTATGTTGCACAGCACTCCTTGCGCGCATCAGCACTGCACATGGGCCAGCTCCACACGAGATACATGGACCTTTAAGAGGGAAGAAGAATGTCAAACCCTCAGAGACATTGCCTGCGATCTTGCATCAACACGTGGTCTCAGACTTTAAGCGAGAAAATACCTCTTATGGTACCTTGAGTTGGACACTTTAGGGCCTTGTAACTGTAAGTTTTACCCCATATAAATACCCTTTATAAAAGCCAACAGATTTCTGGTACTTTGCATCAGCACCCCTTTTGGCTGACTAATACATTGATAAATGAACTAGACCAAACAGAGATCTATATAACATTGCAACCAAAAAAAGAAATACATTCTTTCAAAGCACTCATGGATGCTTCTTCAGGAGAGACCATATGTTGGGTCATAAGACAACACTCAATAAACTTTAAAAATTTAAAATTATAATAAACACTTTTTTGGATCATAACAGAATGAAACTGGAAATCAATAATAGATGGTGAAAGGGAAAGTTTATAAATATATGGAGATATATCAATTCACTCAATTAATCAATGGGTCAAAGAAGAAATTGCAAGAGAATTCAGCAAAGAGTGGGAAACTAATGAATATGAGAACACAATGTATCAAAATGTATGGGACACTGCAAAGACAGGGCTGAGAGGGAAATTTCTAGCCCTCAATGCTTACAATATAAAAAGAAGAAAGAGTGAAAATTGAACATCTAATGGCACACCTGGAGGAGCCAGAAAAAGAAAAACAACCTAATCCAAAACCAAGCTGAAGGAAATAGTAAAGATCAGGGCAAAAATAAATGAAATCAAGAACAACAACAACAACAACAACAACAAAACAATAGGGAGAATGAAGAAAACCAAAAGTTGGTTCTTTGAGAAGATCTACAAAATTGACAGGCCCTTAGCTAGACTGACAAAGAAAAAAGAGATAAGATGCTAATAAATTAAATCAGAAATGAGAGGGGGACATTACCACTGACCCCACAGAAATAAGATTTCATAAGAGGATTTTACAAACAACTGTATGCCAAATAACTAGAGACTTTAATTGAGGTAGAACAATTCCTAGAAACACACAAACCACCTACACTGACCCTAAAAGAATTAGAAGACCTCAACAAACCAATTACAAGTGAAGAGGTTAAAACTGTTGTATTAGTCAGCCAAAGGAGTGCTGATGCAAAATACCAGAAATTGGTTGGTTTTTATAAAGGGTAATTATTTAGGATAGGAGCTTACAGATACCAGGTCAAAAGCATAAGTTACTTTCCCACCAAAGTCTATTTTCATGTGTTGGAGCAAGATGGATACCTATGTCTGTGAGGGTTCAGGCTTCCTGGGTTCCTCTGGGCTCAGCTCCTCTCTTTTCTACATAAGATCAGCTGTAGATGATCAGGTGAATGGCTCTGTCTCTCTCCCTGGGAGTTCTTCCATGTATAAGGAGTCATCTCTATTCCTCTTTTTTCTCCTGGCTCAGGTTCTCTCTTCCCTGTCCTTGCTTCTCTTTCCTCTGTGTGCTGACTTCCTGGGGCTCCAGCTTAAGACTTCAGCATCAAAATCCAACATCAAACCTCCAACATCAGAAAACCTTAAGTCTGTCCTTTGCCATGCCTTTTATCTGTGAGTTCCCACCCTTTGCCCTACTGACACAAGAGGTATACATAATTACTTAACCAAGTAAACCTGTGGATCCAATATAATCTAATTGGAAAAGAGGAAAAGATCAGTTCACAAACATAATCCAATATTTTTTTTGGAATTCATCAATAATATCAAACTGCTACACCCCATCCTCTGAATTCCAAAAAGACATTACAATATTCAATAAAACCTTAAATCAGTTACAATGCAAGTACTAAATCATATCACAATCAGTTTAAAGAAATACAGTTTGTCTTGGGGCAAATCCCCATCTGCTATAGACCTCTGAAATTTACCAAAAAAATTCATCTGCTTTCCATACACAAATGGACAGATAAAGGATAAACATTTTCATTACAGTAAGGAGAAATTGGTAGGGAAACATGAGTCACAGTTACTCTACTGTTCAGTAGACCTGCAGGGTATCCTCTCTTTGATTTTCAAAGTCTGGGAGTCATTCTTAAGATGATGGTTTCTTCTCTTTGGGGCTATATGGGGACCTACCCTTTCCACTGTCTTGCTCAATGGCCATTTTCTTGGTTCCACCCCCATCAAGCATCTGGGTGTCAACCAAGCTGCAGACTTCTCCCTACAAGAGTGATTGGGAGATTGCCACAACTTACACAGTCTTTGGGTTAGAGT
Organism: Dasypus novemcinctus; assembly: GCF_030445035.2. Taxonomy (NCBI): domain Eukaryota; kingdom Metazoa; phylum Chordata; class Mammalia; order Cingulata; family Dasypodidae; genus Dasypus; species Dasypus novemcinctus. The sequence continues at coordinate 119,022,270 of NC_080704.1, read as the reverse complement.
CTTAACCCCCCTAGTAGAGTGATGTGAAGACAACATTCCCCCTAACCTTTGGCATACAGGCTCAACCCTCTCAGAGCAATGATTGACCACTTAGCCTTCCCTAACCTTTGGGGGACAGGTCCACCCCACTCTGATTTGTGGGGTACTGACCTTCACCACAGTAATCCTTGGAGAATATGCTCTATCCTCTCTGTACCTTGGGCAGCAAAACTCTCCCAAAACATTGGACAGGAACACCCACCCTCTTTAACTGCTGGGGCAAACTCACCCTCTCTGTACACATGGATGGGGTTCCTCTCTTGGCCCAAGGTGATTTCCTAATTCCATATCTCAGCTTCCCTGATTTTCTTCTTAAAGATCTTTTTCCTTCAATCTCTCCTTCCCATGTCCTTTGTATTCCAGGCTGACAGTGGTTTTCTTCATACAGCTCTCTCAAAAATCTTGTTGGTTTAGCATGCAGGAAGCAGGGGTCCAAGCCATCATATAGTAAGAATCTCCACAAGTCTTTCACAGATAACTGCATCTTCAATCTTGATTTACAAGTTTCAAGTTTAAGCCCTCCAATGGGGTACTTTCATTTGGGAGCTTGATTTCCAGAGGCTTGGAATTTCCAGAATCAGTTTCTGTTTTCTTTGTGCCTGACAGTTCAGTCCTCAGAATAACTTGCTGATCTAGCATTTTTCTATAAACTGCAAGGAGAAGCCAAGCCACATTCTCTGAGTTTCCTTTGGAAATTTCTTCAGCCAAATGCCCAGGCTCACCATTTGGAAATTTTTCCTTTCATAAAACACCAGTAGTTAATCTTGCTAAGTTCTCTGCAACTTTAAAACATAGATCACCTTTCCTCTAGTTTCCAATAATAGTTTCATCTTTTACTTCTAAGGCATCATAAAAAGTTTCTTTAACATCCATATCCCTACCAACAGACTCTGCAAAATAATCTTGGCCGTTTCTATTAAGCATCTCACAATTCCTCCAAAAAATGTCTCTTTCCCATTTATAAAACCATTCCAGCATTTTGGTAACTGCAAAAACACTTCCCCACTCCTCAGCACCAAATTCTGTCTCTCTATCCCTGGGGTTCTTCTCTTCCCGGGGCTTGCTTCTTTCCAGGCTTAGGGGTCCTCTCTTCCCAGGGCTCCAGCTTAAGGCTTCAGAATCAAACCCATCATCAAAACTCCAACATCAGAAAATCTTACCTCTGTCCTTTGCCATGCCTTTTATTTGTGAGTCTTCACCCACCAAAGGGTGGGGACTCCATCCCCTACTGGCACAAGAGGTTTACATAATTACTTAATCAAGCAAACCCATGAATCCAATATAATATAATATGCACAGAGGAAAAGATCAGTTTACTAACATAATCCAATATTTCTTTTTGGAATTCATCAATAATATCAAACTGCTACAACCATCATCAACAACTCCCCAAAGATGAAAAACCTAGGATGAGATGGCTTCACAGGTGAATTCTACCAAATATTCAAAGACCAATCTTACTCAAGCTCTTCCAAAAAATTGAACAGGAAAGAACACTACCAGACTTATTCTATGATGCTAATACAAAAAAAAAAGCAACAGATAAAGATACTACAAAAAAGAAAAGTACAGACCAATATTGCTAGTGAATACAAATGCAAAAATTCTCAAGAAAATACTTTGCAAATCAAATCCAAAAGCACATTAAAAGAATTATATGTCATGAGCAAGTGAGTTTTATCTCAGATATGCAATGGTAGTTCGACACAGGAACATCAATTTGGATAACAAAACACATTGTTAAATTGAAGAAGAAAAATCAATGATCCTCTCCATTGATGCAAAAAAGATGTTTGACAAAGTACAGCACTCTTCCTTGATAAAACAAAAAACAAAAAACAGTCCAAAATAAAGGAACAGAAGAAAGCTTTTTCAATATGGTAAAGTACATATATGAAAAACCTACAGCTAGCATTGTACTCAACCTTGAAAAACTGAAATCTTTTCTGCTGATATCAGGAACAACACAAGGATGCCCAACATCACCACTGTTATTCAATATTGTGCTAGCAGTTCTAGCTAGAGCAATTACACTAGACATGGAAATAAAAGCCTCCCAAATAGGAAAAGTAGATGAAAACCTTTATTCGCTGATGATACGATTCTATATCTAGAAAATACTGAAAAGCTCACAGCAAAGCTACTAGAACTAATAGAGTTCACCAATGTGATGGAATACAAAATTTTAAAAACTAAAATACCAGACATGTTTCTATACACTATTGAAGTGCAATCTGAGGAGGAAATATGAAAAAAGTCCATTTACAACAGTGAGTAAAATAATCAAATATTTAGTAATAAACTTAACCAAGGACATCAAGGATCTTTATTCAGAAAACCACAAAACATTGCTAAAAGAAACTGAACATGACTTAAATAAATGGAAGGACATTCTGTGTTAATAGATTGGAAAACTAAATATCATTAAGATGTCAATTCTACCCAAACTGAATTACAAATTCAATGCAATCCCAGTAAAAATCCCAACAGATCCTCCAAAAATCTCCCCAATACTCTGGAGAATGGTAGAGACTGAAGAAGGGCTCCACAAATTCTGAATTGAAGAAAGAGAAAAAAATATCAGATTCAGTACCTTAAACCTGAAAGTGGACATGCATTGTTAAGGGTCTGCAGCAGTGAAAGCATACCTCGTGAGAGAAGTGGCAAGATGGCATCAGTTTAAGTGCACATTCACCATCTCTCTCACAAAAAACAGCCGAGGGGGCAAGATCCTGCCTGAGTGAGTTGTTATGGGAACCCACAAGGCAGGAGGTTTCAGGGCACGATCCGGAGAGAGCTGGACAAAGAAATAAATTGCTCAAGGTAAAACACTGAGATTTTTGTCCCTGAGGCTGGAAACTGCAGGACAGCTAAGCCTCACCCTCAATGCAAAGCTGTTGTGAGCCTCCAGCCCTGTCTCCTGTCAGCCACCCAGCAAGAAGGAGCATTCTCCAAGAGTGAGAGGGCTCTGGTGAAGGGTGGAGAGGAGTATCCTTTCTGTGTGTTTGGTGGCCTGGACCCTCTTTGAGCTTTGAGGAGCATACCAACTGGCTCGAGGTGGCACCAGGAAGAGGGAAAAGGTGAATCTACTGAGGCAACCTGATTTACCTAACCACCATGGGATAAAAAACCTCAACCTAGACTAGGGCAAAGTTAGGCAATTGAATAGTCCTGTACTGAAAACTATGAGATTTCCAACTCCTGTAAGGGAAGCAAGCAGTAGGAAGCACTTACTAAGCTTCCAAGGGCCTATTTAGGACCCCCCTGCAAGGAGGAGATGGTTTGGAAGTGGGTTGAGAGTCATTTTCCTCTGGTGAGTTCAGTCACCAAGGTCCCATTTGAATTTCAAAAAGGAAGTCAACCTGACCTGGAGATGTAAGGGGAGACCTCCTCACACAGGCTATTGCACCCTGATGCCCTGGAAGAGAAAGCAATAAGAATAGAAAGGGGGCAGGGACAGACTCCTAATCAGCAGGAATCTATCCAAATGCAAAAAGTCAAACCTGCCCAAGGGAAAGTGACTGGATAGCTTTCTGAAGAACTAAATGACCCAATGAGAAAGTTAAGCTCAGTATAGGAGTTTCCACCTTGAATGTATGAGCTCCCTAGTTTGAATCCCGGCTCCTCTTAGAGTAGTGACCTACTGGGATATCAAGCACCTAGCTGATACTTTAGGACAGGGAAAACAGACATGATTTGAACAAACACTTCTCTAAAAGAGAAATACAAATGGCTAAAAAGCATGTGAAAAGATGTTCAACATCACTAGCTATTAGGGAAATGCAAACCAAAATGACAATGAGATACCATCTTACACCCATTAGACTGGTGGCCATTAAAAAAACAGGACTACAAGGGTTGGAGAGGATGTGGAGAAATGGGAACCCTCATCCATCGCTAGTGGAAATGTAGAATGGTCCAGCCATTGTGGAGGAGAGTTTGACAGTTCCTCAAAAAACTAACTATAGGGAAGCATATGCAGCTCAAGTGATAGGGCTTCTGCCTACCATATGGGAAGACCAGGGTTTAATTCCTGGGGCCTCCTGGTAAAAATGAAAGAAGAGAAAGTGGGTCTGCATGGAAAGCCAGAAGCCCACATGGCAAGCCAAGTGCCTGTGTGGTGAGCCAAGTGCCCACATGAATGCCCACACAGTGAGCCGAATGCCCACATGGTGAGCTCAGTGCCAGCACAGTGAGCCAAGTGCCCACAAGAGTGCCCACATGGCAAGCCAAGTGCATGTGCAGTGAGCTGAGCTCATGCATGAGTGTGTGCACAACAAGCCAGAGCCCACACAGTGAGTCAGTGCCCATACAGTGAGCTGAGTGCCTACACATTGAACCAGTGCCCACTTAAGTGAGTTATGTAGCAAGATGGTGATGCAACCAAAAGGAGACAAAAAGGAGAATCAAGGTGAAATGCAGCAGAAACCAGGAAATGAGGTCGTGCAAGTGACAGGGAAACTCTCCATATCAGAGGTCCCCAGGATCAAATCCTGATGAATCCTAGGGGAGAAAAAATGAGAAGAGTAAACAAAAAGAAAAATAGATACAGAAGATCACACAGCAAATGGACACACACACCAAAAAAACAGGGTGGGGGGAGGGGTAGCTGAGAGGAAAATAAATAACTAATTTTATTTTAAAAATCTAACTATAGATCTGCCATATGACCCAGCAATTCCACTGCTGTGTATATACCCAGAAGAATTGAAAGCAAGGATATGAATAGACATATGAACACCAATGTTCATAGCATTCACTATTGCCAAAAGTTGGAATCAACCCAAACACTCATTAACAGAAGAATGGATAAGCAAAATGTGATATATACATACAAAGGAATATTACTCAGCTGTAAGAAGGAATACAGTACTAACTAATGGTATAACATGGATGAATCTTGAGGATCTTATGTTGAGTGAAGCAAGCAAAACATTTATGGACAAATGTTACATGACCTCTCTGATATGAGTTAAGTAAATCAAGACGATTAAGAGAGCTAGAGTCTGGAAGATAGATTTACAAGAAATAGAAAGGGAGAAGGTTGTGAACCTATGCCCATACAGGCAAAATCCATGATAAGGTGTGCATTGAATGGATATTATAAGGGTGTAAAGATACTGTTGGGTTGGGCAGTGCAAGTTTGACAGGGGTGTAAGGTGGGTAAGATGGGTTGGACAGTCCATGGAACTGAGGGAGGGTTAGGGGAGGGAGTTGGTAAATATTGGAGATTTGTGAGTACATGGTTGAAACTACAATGTTGAGAAAATTCTTCTGGCACTATAACAAGAAAGGGTTACTGGTTTAGGGTGTTGGATGGGGGGACATTTGGGACAGGGTGCACCTAGGGCAGTCTTCTAGAAAATGTGTGAGTGATGATTTTGTCATAATGAGTTGTATCAGTAGGGGGAGACTCACATAATGAGCAGGAAGGAGTTAGACTCTCAAATTGGGGAGGCCCAATATGGCCTCAAAACAGAAGTGAGGGTGTCTCTCAAGAGTATGGGTGGTTCCTAATAGGAGAGGTCAGACTAGTTGTCAAGCCTTCAGCATTGTTGCAAGTATCTATGAATCTTATCCTTCAAGGAGTGAAGCCTTGTGGTCGCCATGATCCCTGAGGGGTATGGGAGGGAGGAATTGAATAGATGGAAGAGGGAGTATTTAGGGGGCAATGGAAGTGTTCTGCATGATCTTGCACTGATGTACAGAGGCCATTTTCATCAAAAATTTATAAAAGTGTATGGTCTAAAGTGTAAATCATAATGTAAACTACTGACCATGGTTAGTAGCCATGTTTCAATATTTGTGTATCAGTTGTAGCAAATGTAATAGCCACATGTAAAAAGGTTATTAATAGGGAAGGGAGAAAGGGGGAGGATATTGGTTATATGGAAGTCTCCTACATTCCCTATGTGACTTTACTCAGACCTAAAACTTCTTTGAAGACAAAATGGAAAAAAAAAAAGTAAGACACTGGGGAAGAAATGGAAGAAAATGCCACTGTACATACAGGACAACAGATATCACAGTGATGAAAGGCAAAATGTCCAAAAAAATTTAATATTTTCATTTTTAATACCCCAATTTTTCCTTTATTTTAGTTTTAGTTTTTCTAAATTATTATGTATTTTTTTCATATGTGCAAACCTATCATTATTATTTCATTTACTTCTTAATCAAATTTGGCAAAATTCTTGGTTTCATTTTTGAGCAGGATTTGGATCACAGAAGGATTACAACTATGGCAGGGTGGAACATTAATGTGCAGTGCCAGTGATGGTGGATACATGGGAGGAAGTTCACCTGGGTGTATATAAATATGTTCAATGTTCATGGGGCATGTCATGGTGGGTGGAGATTCATACAACAACTGAAAGAATATTGAATTCCCATCCTGGGGAGCTCTGCCCCATTCTCTAATGGAACAGCTACAATCCCCCAAGTACAGGGGTAATGACTAGAGAGTAAGAATGATCCACTGGGGAAGCGGACTTGGCCCAATGGATAGGGTATCCGCCTACCACATGGGAGATCCGCGGTTCAAACCCTGGGCCTCCTTGACTCATGTGGAGCTAGCCCACATGCAGTGCTGATGCGTGCAAGGAGTGCCCTGCCACACAGGGGTGTCCCCGTGTAGGGGAGCCCCACGTTCAAGGAGTGAGCCCCATAAGGAGAGATGCCCAGCACAAAAGAAAGTTCAGCCTGCCCAAGAATGGCACCACACAGATGGAGAGCTGACACAACATGATGATGCAACAAAAAGAAACACAGATTCCCATGCCACTGACAACAACAGAAGCAGATGAAGAACACACAGCAAATAGACACAGAGAACAGACAACTGGGGTGGGGGGGAGGGGGTACAAGGGGGGGAAGGGGAGAGAAATAAAATAAATAAATCTTTAAAAAAATATGGTCCATTGGTGGGCCCTTTATTTTGACAATGAGCTTATGAGCCTTTTGCTCTTGATATTGCAACTTAGCCTAGTATCGTAAGGTGCCTAAGAGTTACCTCCTTAAAGCTTCCATGTTGCTCAAATGTGGCCTCTCTCTAAGGCAAACTCAGCAGATAATTGCATTACCTTCCCCATAGTGTAGGGCATGACTCCTGGGGATAAGCCTCCCTGGCACCAAGGGATTACTATTAAGCACTGGCTGGTGATGCAACTGAAAAAAGACCTTGAATGAAAGGGAAAAAATGTAAAGACAAATGAGTTCATATGGCTAAGAGACTTCAAAGTGAGTCAGGAGGTCACCAGAGAGGTAATGCTTATGCCTGCCTCAGCAGGATCTCATGGACAGCCAAAGTAGATATTACACCAAATAGTGGGGATCCTGAGGGCTCTGGTGACACTCAGGTCCTACAGTCATGGCAGATAGCTCTGGAGTTTGATGCCTTTGGATTTTATGCTTCTAAGTGTGATAGAGTTGGGTTCAGATGTGACTTCTCTACACATGCCTCTTCTGCCCCTTTTATTTGAACATATAGTTGGTGCTGGAGTTGATAGGTGTAAATCTAAGAAACTTGACTCTCTGGGCTGTCCATGTGCTAACTAGCCCTGAGCCTCAGCAGAGTTGCAACACCTAATCTCCAGTTCATTGGACTCACCCAGGACTACCAACAAGGAGGTGAGGATGGACAACCTCCATGCCAAGGAACCAAGAGAGTCTACAGCTGCAAGCAAGAGAGTCCCATCCATCAACCATGTGGGATCAAACCCCCTCTCAATTAGAGATAGAGTGGACATCACCATCTCAGAATCTTCAGGATTGGGAATAAAATATGGGCTAGTGCAGACTTATTGTGATTCTAGCAATGGAAAAAATTATATCATTGATGTGGAGAGAGTGGCCACTGAAGGTGCTGAAGTCAGGGAGAGGGAAAAAGAGGTGTAATATGCAGGTATTTTCAGGACTTGGAACTGACTTCAATGACATTGTAATGACAGAAACAGGCCGTTACATATCCTGCCTTAGCCTACAGAATTGAGTGGGAGAGAGTGTAAACTATAATGTAAACCATAACCCATGCTTAGTGGCAATGCTCCAAGATGTGTCCATCAATTGCAATGAATGTACCACACTAATGAAAGAAGTTACTAACTTAGTGAAAGTGGGAAGCGTGGGGAGTGAGGTATATGGGAATCTCTTATATTTTTTATATAACATTTTATGTAATCTAAGTATCTTTTAAAAATAAATACAAATTATAGATATATTTTTTAAATCCCAACAGTTTTTTTTTCAGAAATGGATAAGTCAATTTTCAAATTTATTTGGGAAGATGAACAGCCAAAAATAGACAAAATATCCTAAAAAAGAACGAGGAAGGAGGACTCCCACTTCCAGGCTTCAAAGCATACTGCTTAGAAATCCTTATTGATGAAGGGTTAAAGGATAACGCCCACCAGAAGCTCCTGGAGAATCTAGCGTTTCACCAACTCGGAAGACCTAATGGGGTCTTATACGCTCATTGCGAAGTTTTCGGTGTAGTGGAAAACAGCCGTTGGACACGGACAACGGCTTACAGGAGATCCGGGAACGGCAGAAGCTATGTCGACAGCTCCTCGCCCAGCAGATGAAGAAAATAAATCTCAAAGAATTTAAGTAACTTGCTCAAAGCCACAAAGTTGCTGGGAGTTGAAAGTGCAGATAGCTTTGGTGTTGTGTAAAATAGCAAAGATGAGCAGAGAGAAATTGCTGAAACAAGAGAAACCTGAAGGGCTTCCTATGATACCACTGCTCCAAATGCAAATCGTAAATATTTGGATAAAGGAAAGACAGATGAAGACGAAATGGAAGAATATAAGTATGAGCTGGAAATGTAACAGGAGGAAGAGAACTTGCCATATGAAGAAGAGATTTACAAAGATTCTAGTACTTTTCTTAAGGGGACGCAGAGCTTAAATACCATAATGATTATTGTCAACATTTTGCAGACACTGCACATAGACCTCAGAATTTCATCAGAGATGTAGGTTTAGCTGACATATTTGAAGAATACCCTAAACTGAGGAAGCTCATCAGACTTAAGGATGAGTTAATAGCTAAGTATAACACCCCTCCTCTGTACTTACAAGCAGATATAGAAGCTTTTGACATCAGAGAATTAACATCCAAATTTGATGTGATTTTTCTGGAATCTCCTTTAGAAGAACATTACTGAGAGACTGGTATCACTGCTAGTGAAAAATGCTGGACTTGGGATGATATTATGAAATTAGAAATTGATGAGATTGCAGCACCTCAATCATTTCTTTTCCTCTGATGTAGTTCCAGAGAAGGAATAGACCTTGGAAGAGTGTTTTTACACATGTGGGGCCACAGAAGATGTGAAGATATTTGTTGGATCAAAACTAATAATAACAATCCTGGGAAGACAAAGACTTTAGATCCAAAGACTGTCTTTCAAAGAACAAAGGAACACTGCCTTATGGGGATCAAAAGAACTGTTAAACGTAGCACAGACAGGTACTTCATTCATGCTAATGTTGACATTGACTTAATTATCAGAGAAGAGCCAGAAATTGGCAATATAGAAAAACCTGTAGAAATATTTCGCGTAAGTGAACATTTTTGCCTTGGTAGAAGACACCTTCATCTTTTTGGAAGAGATAGTACAATTCGATCAGGCTGGTTTACTGTTGGACCAACACTTACAAACAGCAACTACAATTCAGAAATGTATATATCCTATTTCAGCATCCTTAATTCCTAGTTGACTGGATGTACAGAAGAAATTGAGAGACTTCGACGAAAGTCACCTCCTCCTAAATCTAAATCTGATCGGGGAGGTGGAGCTCCCAGGGGTGGAGCGAGAGGTGGAACTTCTGCTCGTCGTGGAGGAGAAAGAAATCAATCTAACATTCATGGAGAAAGAAGTGGCTTTAGGAGAGGCTGTCGAGGAGCACACAGGGGTGGTTTTCCACCTCGATAATTTCTGAAGAACTGATCCTGTTACCACCCCTCTATTTTCATAATTTCAGTTTGAATTTCAGTTGAGAGACATATTTTAGAACTTAATTCCAGCTCGTACTTTTCTTGTTACTCTAAGCTGCAGGGGTTTCTTAGCCAGCCTCCCCTACAGATGTCACATGCTGTCTAGTTTTGTGCAGGATAAATGAGTGCTCATGCATTTTGTCATGTGCATGTAACTGAAAAGAATGGAACAATACAAATACCTTCACCTTCAGAGACTGCCTGAGTTTTATTCTGATATATTCCAACTAATTGCAAAGGCTTTTGCCTTTTAGAAATAGTTGAACAGTGAAGAAGACCTATGCGGTAGTGCTGACACGAGTTGAGATAATGTGCTTCTTCCCGCTGCTGTCTCAGCAAATGGGAAGCTGTTTGGGAGAACTGAGAGAATAGAGTTCTATCAAGATGGTAAACTTTTGTGCGGATTTTAACATTTTATTGAGATAGGTGACTTTTTTTCCTTTTTAAAAAATCTTAAACTCATATAATTTGCATATTCTGGCAGGCTCAAAAAGCTCATCACCATATTCTTAATTTTGTAGCTACAGATGATTCTTGATTATGCTTCCTTAGAAGCAGACACAAGGACGAAAACCACACACTAGAACAGTGTGGACTTCAACTTGGATTGATCTTCGAAACAGTTTTATATTCCTTAGCAAAATAAAAGTAACAGAGAAAACAGCAAAGACACCTGGTTATCAGGTTCTCGGTTTAAGCATTTTGAGGAATAATGTACTTGGTGATGAGGAAATGGCATATATCTTTAAACTTATGGAGAAAACTTAATGTGCAAACCAATTACAGAAATCTGTCAAGAATACAGCTTGGAAAATGGAACTGTGGTTACTTTTTATTAAAACCATATGGTGTGATGTTTGTTATTAAGGGACTGGTTTTGCACATCAGTTTGTTGTATAACACTCTGCTGTTATTTCTCTTTCTTTACTCTAACTCATGTTTTAAATGAATTTGCTGAATTTTATGAATGAAGTATCATTATTCTTGATAAATACATTTTTTATTTTGTGTATGATTTTTCTAATGAAACCTTAATCCTTTAAAATTTGGTAGTCTGTTTTCTGCAAGTGGAATTACTGTTGTTACCAAATGAAGAAAGAACTAACATAAAGTCAAACACTTCCTTTTAAAAAAAAAGCATACTGCTTAGGTACAGTGGTAAAAGCAGCATAGATCTGGCATAAAGACAGACAGTTTGACCAATAGAAATGAGTCAAGAACTCAGAAACAGACCTTCACCTCTACAGTCAAGTGATTTTTGATAAGGCTGTCAAGTCCTCCCAGTTGAGTCAGAACAGTTTATTCTACAAATGATGCTGGAAGAGCTAGATAACCATAGCCAAATGAAAGAAAAAGAACCCTATCTCACACCTTGTATAAAAATTAACTCAAAATGGATCAAGGATCTAAACATAAAAGCAACAATCATAAAGCACCTAGAAGAATATGTGAAAAAAACATATTTAAGATCTGGTGGCAGTCATTAGTTTCTTAAAACTTACCCCCAAAATTTGAGCAACAAAAGAAAAAAAAATAAATTGGACCTCCTCAAAATTAAACACTTTTGCACCTCAAAGGAATTTGTCAAGAGGATGAAAAGGCAGCCAACTCAATGGGAGAAAATATTTGGCAATTATATATCCAGTAAAGGTTTAGTATTCATAATATATAAAGAGACCATACAACTCAACAACAACAAAAAAGACAAACTACCTGATTAAAAATTAAGCAAAAGACTTAAACAGGCAATTGTCCAAAGAAGAAATATAAATGGCAAAGAAACACATGAAAAAAATGTTCAACACTACTAACGATTAAGGAAAAGGAAATCAAAACTACAATGAGATATCATTTCACACCTATTAGACTGGCCACTATTAAAAAGTAGGAAAACTGCAAGAGTTGGAGAGTATGTGGAGAGATAGGAACACTTATTCACTGTTGGTGGGAATGTAGAGTGGTGCAGCAACTGTGGAGAAGTGTCTGACGGTTCCTGGGGAAGTTGAACATAGACTTGCCAAATGATCTGGTAAAACCATTTCTAGTTATATACACAGAAGAACTTAGAGCAGTAACAAGAACAGACATCTGCACATTGACAATAACTGAAATGAAAAATGCCCAGGAGTGATTCAAGAGAAGATTGGAGCTGGCAGAAAAAGAACCAGTGAAGCTGAAGGGAAGACACTTGAAATAAGTCAGCTTGAGGAGCAGAAAGGAAAAAGAAATATTAAAAGCAAAAATAACCTAAGACAGCTATAGGACACCATCAAGTGCACCAATATACACATTATGAGAGTCTCAAAAAGATAACAGAGGAACAGAAGGAAAGATCAAAGAAATAATGATAAAGAACTTCCCAAACATACAAAAGACATGATTTTGCACAGCCAAGCATCTCAGAGAACTCCAAATAGGATAAACATGAAGAAAACTGCACCCATCATATATTAATTATATTATTAAATGCGAAGGACAAGGAGAGAATTTTGAAAGCTGCAAGAGAAAAGCAATGTGTTATACACAAGGCAGTCCCATTTAGACTGAGTCCCAATTTCTCATCAGAAACCATGGATGCAAGAAGGCAGTTGGTTGAAATACAAAGTGCTGAAGGAAAACAACTGCCAGCTATGAATGTTATATGCAGCGAGACTCTTTCAAAAATGAAGGAGAGATTAAGACATTTTCAGATGAACAAAAATTGGCCTGCCCTACAAGCAATGCTAAAGGGAGTTCTTCAGATTTGCAGTAAAGATTACCATTTGGGTAAATATAAATGCCAGTATAAATTGTTTGGTATGTTGACTTCTTACTTCCCAAAGGTGCTAAAATTCAAATGCATAAAAATTAACAAAAAATCTACACTTTTAGGTATACAATGTACAAAGATATAAGTGGTAACAAGGATAAAAAATGCTAGGGTTATGGACATGTATAGGAAAATGCACGCTTTTGAAATTAAGCTGCTTTCACACCAAGTAAGATTGTTACAAAATTAGCATGTTAAATCTTTTATTTATCTTCTATTATATTTTTAAAGATACATAGATCACATTAAATGTTACATTAAAAAATATAAGAGGATCCTATATACCCCATTCCCCACCCCAACCCCCACTCTTCCCACATCAATAACCTCTTTCAACAGCGTGGCACATTCATTGCATTCGATGAATACATTTTGGAGCAATGCTACACAGCATGGATTATGGTTTACCTTGTAGTTTATACGCTTTCTCAGTCCATTCAATGAGTTATGGCAGGATATATAATGTCCTGCATCTGTCCCTGCAATATCAGCATGTTAAATCTTAAACCCATGGTAATACAAGGAAATTAAATGAAAAATATATCCAAATGGAAATGAGAAGGCACTCAATATCATGCAACACACACACACAAAAAAAAGAAATATAAAAGAAGGCTTTAAAAGAAATTAGGGACAATAAATGTATATGACTTACAAAGCATAAAATTGTAAAAATGCAGAAGAAAGTCCTACATTATCAGTTCTGAATTTAAATGTAAATGGATTAAATTCACCAAAGGCAGAAATTGGCAGAATGGGTAAAAAAGCATGACTTAACTATATATTCTATGCAAGTGTCTCACCTAATATTCAAAGCTACAATTACATTGAAGATGAAAGTTTGAAAAAATATATACCATGCAAGTAGTAAACATAAGAGAGCTGGGGTTCTTATACTAACATTAGATAAAATAGATGTTAAGTAAAAAAAGTTATGAGGGACAATGATGGTCATTATATACTTATAAAGGGTACAATTCAACAGGGAGTTGTAAAAAATATTAATATATATGCACCTAACAGCAGAGCCCCCAAATATATGAAGCAAATACTGAAAAATTTAAGGGAGAAATTGATGGTTCTACCTTAATAATAGCAGGATTTAACACACCACTTTCAGTAATGAGTAGAACCGCTAGTCAGAAGGTCAATAAGAAAGTTCAGGACTTGAATGATACACTAAACCAACTAGACCCAACAAACATATGTAGAACACTGCACCCAATGAAAACAGAAAACACCTTCTTGAGACCACATGGGTCATTCTCCAAGATAGACCATATGTTGGATCACAAAACAAGTCTCAATAATTTTTTAAAAATGAAATCATGTTCTTTGCCCATAGCAAAATGAAGCTAAAAGACAGTAACAGAGGGAGACATGGAAAGTTCACAAATACGGGGAAATTTAAAACATTTTCTTTAACAATTAATGTGTTAAAGAGGAAATCAAAAGCAATATTAGAAAATATTCTGAGGTGAATGAAAATGAAAAAAATACAATATATCAAAACTTATGGGATGCCGTGAAGGCAATGCTGAGAAGGAGGTGTATAACTCTAAATGTTTATATTAAAAAAGAAGAAAGAATTCAAACCAGAGACTTAACCTCAAAACTGGAAGAACTAGAATAAGAAAAGTAAACCTACTGCAAAGCAAACAAAAGGAAAAAAATAACAGAGATTAGAGCAGAGGTAAATAGAAAAAAATAGAAAAGATCAATAAAATTGGCACACCTTTAGTTAACCTAAGTAAAAAAAGATAGGATAGAAATAACAAAAATCAGAGATCAAAGGGGGGACATTATTACCTATACAACAGAAATCAAAAGAACCATAAGCGGGGAAGCAGACTTGGCCCAATGAATAGGGCATCCCCCTACCACGTGGGAGGTTAGTTGTTCAAACCCCGGCCTCCTTGACCCATGTGGAACTGGCCTATGTGCAGTGCTGATGCATGCAAGGAGTGCCCTGCCACACAGGGTGTCCCCTGTATAGGAGAGCCCCACGCACAAGGAGTGCACCCCAGAAGGAGAGCCACCCAGTGTGAAAGAAAGTACAGCCTGTCCAAGAATGGCACTGCACACTCAGAGAGCTGACACAACAAAGATGATGCAACAAAAAGAAAACACAGATTCCCGGTGCTGCTGATAAGGATAGAAGTGGTCACAGAAGAACACAGAGCAAATGGACACAGAGAGCAGACAACTGGGGGAGGGGGGGCGGTGGAAGGGGAGATAAATAAATAAATAATAAATCTTTAAAGAAAGAAGAACTATAAGTGAATATGGCTCAATGGATAGAGCATCTGTCTACCACATGGGAGGTCCAAGGCTCAAACCCAGGGCCTCCTGACCCATGTGGTGAAGCTGGCCCATGCACAGGAATGATGTGCACAAGGAGTGCCCTGCTATACTGGGGTGTCCCCTGCATAGGGAAGCTCCACATGCAAGGAGTGCACCCTGTAAGGAGAGTCACCTGACATGAAAAAGTTGCAGCCTGCCCAAGGAGTGGGGGTGCACACATGGAGAGCTGATGCAGCCAGATGACACAACAAAAAGAGACACAGATTTCCAGTGCGGCTGACAAGAATGCAAGCAAACACAGAAGAACACACAGTGAATGGACACAGAAAGCAGATAACTCAGGGGGGTGGGGGAAGGGGAGAGAAATAAACATAATAAAATAAATCTCTAAAAAAAGAACTATAAGAAGATACTATGAGTAAATGTATGCCAATAAATTAGATAACCTAATTATTAGGTTAATAACCTAATTTAGGTTAATTTATGAGTTTAAGAATTGGACAAATTCTAAGAAGCACACAAACTACTTACATTAATTCAAGAAGAAATAGAAGATCTCAAGGGAGGGGCAACATGGTGGCAGTGTAGTGAGTTCCAAGTGTCAGCTCATCTGACAGTGCAGTTAGTAATAAACCAGAGATATGGAAATCAACTGTTTGGGGGCCCAGGAGACCAGAAGAGCATCCTGCAACATCCTTCAAAGAATGGTAGGAGACAACTCATATGCAGTGAAGATTCAGGAATAGAGCACTCCACACAATGGACGCCAGTGCCCATCGCTGGCTGAAAGCAACAGATGCTT
This sequence comes from Dasypus novemcinctus, assembly GCF_030445035.2. Classification (NCBI taxonomy): domain Eukaryota; kingdom Metazoa; phylum Chordata; class Mammalia; order Cingulata; family Dasypodidae; genus Dasypus; species Dasypus novemcinctus. The sequence goes on along the minus strand of NC_080704.1, from coordinate 119,006,317 downwards.
CTGGAGCTATTCCCTGGTTAGAGTTGGAAGATCCATTTCCCAAAAACTGGTTAGGAAGAGAGAGTCAGGCACCATAAATTTGGCTGGCTAAATTCCAGTCCAAAAACAGCCAAGTTGGAAAGATGCCAGTAGCCTCCATTTTAACTCCACCTCTAGCATGAGGAGAAGTGTGGCTGATTGAAAAGCACAATGATGTTAGGTAATGGTTTCTTTTCACCCAGGTCATATGGTTTCCATGGTCTGGGTTCTAGTCCCACCTCCAGCAGAGAGGAAACTGAGGGTAAACACATCAGCCTCTCTGGACTACTGTAGTTGCTTTCAGGCCACACAGACCAGACTATTGGCTACCCATGTGGTTAAACCCCTGCCCACAATAGGACAGGAAGAGAGTCTTGTTTCCTCAGCCTCTCTGGGCAACTGCAAACCCTTTTGGACCACACAGACAAGGTTGCTGGGCAAATCTGTGGCTCCATCCCCACCCCTGATAGGGCAGGAAAAGGGAAAGAACCTCCTCAAACTCCTCAGGAAACTAAAGTCACCTTCAACCTCCATGGACTAGACTGTTGGACACACCTGTGTCTACATCCTTACCCCCATAGGATGGGAGGAGAGAGAAGTGTTTCCTTGGCCTCCCTGGCCAATTGCATCTGCTTTCTGCCCACAAAGAAAAGATTGTTAGGCACACCTATGGCTCCATCCCTGCCCCTAACAGGGCAGGAAGGACAGTGTTCCCTCAGCCTCTCTGAGCAACTGCAGCTGCTATTGGTCCACACAGACTAGACTGTTGGGCACATCTGTGACTCCATCCATAATCATAACTGGACAGGAGGGATAGTGCTCCCTCACCCTCTCCAGGAAACTACAGTTATTTTCAGTCCACACAGAACAGATTGTTGGGCAGACTTGTGCTTCCATCCTCACCCTTGATAGGACAGGAGGGATGGCAGTGCTCCCTCAGCCTTTCTGGGCAACTGTAGTCACTTTTAACCTACACAAATAAGATTGTTGGGCAGACCTGTGAACACATCCCCACATGAAACAGGGCAAAGAGAGAGTACTACCTCATACTCTCCATTCAAATGAAAGTACTTTTGGATGACATGGACTAGATTGCTGGGCACACCTGTAGCTCCAACCCCACCACAGGCAGGGCAGGAAGGGCATGGGAGCTTCAGCAGTCTCTCCCAGCAACTACAGATGATGTTGGCATGCCTAGCCTGGATTACTAAAAACTGCTATAGCTCCATCCCCAACCCTGGCAAAGAAGAAAGGTAGGAGAAGACTCATTAGTTCCTGGAGTGATGTTGGAATTTCAGCCCCTATGGCTTATGGAAGCAGCTGCATCCTCGGCTCCAGCTCCACCCCCAGCAAAGGATAAAGGGCAAGAAATAGATGAAAAAGAGTGCCAAACACTCAGATTGGCTAATAATGAGGCATAACAAAGTTACAATAGAAGCTGAACAAACTATCAAGGAGGGGCTGTAGCAAAAAAACAATCAAATAGAAAGCTCTAGACTGAAGAGAGAAACTGAGACCAGAATAAATACATCAAGGAAAGAAGATGCTGAAATACCAACAATAAATTACAAGCCATAGCACGAAACAGGAAGATATGGCCCAGTCAAAGGAACAAACTAAACCTCCAGATGACATAAAGAAGTTAACAAAATTAATCACAGATGTTAAAACAAAACTCCTTAATAAATTCAATGAGATGGCTAAAGAGATTAATGACATTAAGAAGACTCTGGGTGAGCACGAAGAAGAATTTGAAAGAATACATAGAAAAATACCAGATTTTATGGGATTAAACGTCACAATAAATGGAATAAAAACTACACTGGATGAATGTAACAGCAGATTTGAAGAGGCAGAAGAAATGATCAATTAGCTTGAAGACAGGGCCTCTGAAAGTGAACACAAAAAACTACAGATAAAGAAAAGAATGGAGGGGGGGAATCAAACATGTTCTCAGGGAACTAAATGAAAAGGGACATGCAAAATATGTGTCTTGGGTGTCCAAGAAGGAAAGGAGAAGGGAAAAGGGGCATAAGGAATATTTGAGGAAATAATAGTAGAACATTTCCCATGTCTACTGAAGGATATAGATATCTGTGTCCAAGAGCCACAATGTACTCCAATCTGAATAAATCCAAATAGACTAACTCTGAGACACATACTAATCAGAATATCAAGTGCCAAAGATGAAGAAATAACTGTGAAAGCAGCAAGAGAAAAGAGATTCATCACATACAAGTCATGCCTAGTAAGATTAAGTGCTGATTTCTCATCAGAAACCATGGATGTAAGAAGGCATTGGTATGATATATTTAAGATACTGAAAGAGAAAAACTGCCAGACAAGAATCCTATATATGAAAAGACTGTCTTTCAAAAATGAGGGTGAGTTTAGAATATTCACAGATAACCAGGTTCTGAGAGACTTTTTAACCAAGAGATCAGCTTTGCAGGAAATACTACAGGGAGTGCTACAGCCTGAAAAGAAGAGAGAGAGGCTTGGAAGAGAGTCTAGAACTGAAGATTATATCAGAAAAAAATGACTAAAAGTGTAAAAAGAGTGGTGCAAATAAGATATGACAAATAAGGCCCAAAGGTCAAAATGAGTGAAGAACTGCCTTTACAGTAAAAATATTGAATGTTAATGCATTAAACTCCCCAATCAAAACACACAGACTGTTGGAATATATAAGAAAATATGAGCCACCTATATGCTGTCTACAAGAGATTCACCTTAGACCCAAGGATACAAAGACATTGAAAGTAAAAGACTGGAAAAATATATTCCACACATGCAATAACCAAATATAAAAGCTGGAATAGCTATATTATATCAGATGAAATAGACTTTAAAACTAAAACTGTTATTAGAGACAAGGAAGGACATTATATATTAATAAAAAAGCCAAATCACCAAGAAGAAATCACAGTCATAAATGTATGTGTACCTAACCACGATACCCCAGATTACATGAGGCCAATGGAGCTGCCCTGGATGGCGCTTCAGAGGCAATCACTGGACATTGTAAATCCTCACAGGGCCCACTGGATGGAATGGAGGAGAGTATGGGCCATGATGTGGACCACTGACTATGAGGTGCAGAGGTGCCCAAAGATGTACTTACCAAATCCAATGGATGTGTCATGATGATGGGAATGAGTGTTGCTGGGGGGGGAGAGGTGGGGTGGGGGGGGTGGAGTTGAATGGGACCTCACATATATATTTTTAATGTAATATTATTACAAAGTCAAGAAAAAAAAAGAAAAAAAGAAAAAAAAAGAAGAAGGGAGAAATAGATGTCTCAAAAATAATAGTTGGAGGTTTCAATACAGCACTCTCTCATTGGATAGAGCATCTAGGGACAGGACCAATAAAGAAACAGAAAGCTTGAGTAACACAAAAAATTACCTAAACCTAATAGACATGTGAAGAATATTGTACCCCAAAACAGCAGAATATACATTCTTTTCATGCACTCATGGATCTTTCTCCAGGATAGACCATATGTTGGGTCTCAAAACATCTCAATAAATTTAAGTAAATTGAAAGTATACAAAGCAATTTTTCTGATCAAAATGAATGAAGCTGAAACCAACAACAGGCAGAAAAAGGGAAAATTCGCAAGTGTATGGAGATTAAGCAACACACTCTTAAATAATCAGTGGGTAAAAGAGAAGTTTCAAGAGAAATCAGTAAATATCTCAGGACAAATGAAAACGAGAATACAACATAACAAAACCTATGTGATACAGAAGAGGCAATGCTGAGAAGGAAATTTATAGCCTTCAAAGCTTACACTAAAAAAGAAGAAAGAGCTAAAAACTATGACCTAACAACCCAGCTGAAAGAACTAAAAATTACCAGAAAAGTAATCCTAAATCAAGTAGAAGGAATGAAATATCAAAGATCAGAGCAGAAATAAAAGAACTTGAGGAGAAAAAGACAATAGAGAAAACATTAAAAATCAAAAGTTGGTTCTTTGAGAAGATCAACAAAATTGACAAGCCCTTAGCTAGACTGACTAAGAACAAAGAAAGATGATGCAAATGAGTAAAATCAGAAATGAAAATGGAGACAGTACTATTGACCACACAGAAATAAAATAGACCATAAAAGGATTCTATGAACAACTGTACACTAACAAACTAGAAAATATGGATGAAATGGACAAATTCCTAGGAACAAATGAGTAGCGTACAATGACAATAAAAGAAGTAGAAGACCCCATCAAACCAATCATAAGCAAAGAGATTGAAACAGTCATCAAACAACTAGCCAAAATGAAAGGCAAATGACCAGATGTCTTCACAGGTGTATTCTACCCAAGCTTTCAAAGAAGATTTACTACTAATCTTACCCAACAATTCCAAAAAATTGAAAGGAAGGAAAGCTACAACTCATTCTATGAAGCCAGTATCACCCTAGTTCCAAAGACAGATAAAGATATAATGAAAAAACAAAATTAAAAACCCATTTCCCTAATAAATATACATGCAAAAATCCTCAAAAAAACTCTTAGTAATCAAATCCAACAACATATTAAAAGAATTATTCATCATGATAAAGTGGGTTTTATCCCAGGAATGCAAGAATGGTTCGACACAAGGTAACCAATCAGTGTAATACATCACATTAGTAAATTGAAGAAGAAAAATCACATGATCATCTTGTTTATTCTTATTGAAATAATGAAAATACTCTAATAATGTTTGAAGTGATGAATGTACAACTATGTAGCTATACCAAAATACCATGGATTGCACTTTGGATGAATAGTATGCTTTATTAATATATAGACTGGAGGGGCATGGCAGTGGTGTAATGATATTTTTTGGGCTGGGGAGTGCTGGTTTATCACAGGGGAGGATGGGTAGGGTGGGCTGAACTTTTCATGGAACTGGGGGGAGGATTGGAGGAGGAAGCAGATGAACACTGGGGATTGGTGGGTACATGTTTGAAACTACAATGCTGGGGATCCTCTTTTGGCAATATGGCAAATGAGGGATGCTGGTTTAGGGTGTTGGATGTGGGGGCATAAGGGACAGAGCACACCTGGGGCAGGCTTCTTGTGAGTGTGTGAGTGTTCATCTTGTCATAGTGTGTTGTATCAGTCAGTGAAGACTCACATAATTAATGGCAAGGTGGTGGACTCCCATTCTGGGGACGCCTGTTGTGTTTTCATGTAGAGGAACAGGAATCTTTAAAGAACAAAGGCAGTGCCTAATAGCAGAGGCAGACCAGTGTGTCAAGCCCACAGTGTTGTTGCAACTAACTATGAATCTTGTCCTTCAAGGTGTGAAGCCTGGTGGTTGTCCTGAGTGCCTAGGGGAGGAGGAAGGAGTAAGAGAATAGATGGAAGATGAAACTTTTGCTGGGAGATGGAAGTGTTCTACATGATCTTGCTATGATGGATACAGGCCATGTTGAATTGCATCAAAGTTTATAAAATTGTATTGTCCAAAATGTAAACCATAATGTAACCATTTACCATGGCTGGCAGCGATGAGTCAATAGTTGTACATCAGCTGTAACAAACTTACCATCTACATATAAAATGTTAATAGAGGAAAAGGGCAAAAGGGGAGGATGTTGGCTATATGGGAGTTCCCTGTATTCAGTATGTGACTTTTCTGTAACCTAAAACATATTTGAGGGCAAAATGAAAAAAAAAGTAAGACACTGGGGGAATAAACAGAAGAAAATGTCAATGTATTAATAAACATAAGACTGCAGATCTTACAGTGATGAAAGGCAAAATGTCAAAAAAATTTTAATATTTTTTCATTATTTTTCATTATCCCAAACTTTATTTTTTATTTTAATATTTTTAATTTTTTGTATTTTATTTCTTATTTTTAAAACTATTGTTATTTCATTTTTTTATTAATTATATTTGGCTTTTTTATTGGCTCCATTTTTTAAGAAGTATTGGATCACAGAAGGGTTACAACTGTGGCAGGGGAGGATCATTGGTGTGAGGTGTCAATGATGGTAGATACATGGGAGGAAGCTCACCTGGGCATACATATAAAACATATAAATGTATTCAGATATTCATGGGGCATTGTCACAGTGGGTGGAGATTCACACAATAACCAAAGAAATATCAAATTCACATTCTGGGGAGCTCTGCCACATTCTCTAATGGATCAGCACGAATCCTAAGAGTACAGGAGCAAGGACTTGTGAAGGAAGATAGGCCTTTGACAGGCCCTTGATATTGATAACTGAGCATATGAACCTTTACTCTTGAATTGAAACTTAGCCTAGTGTTATAGGGTGCCTAAGGGTTGCCTCCTGGGAGCCTCCTTGTTGCTCAAATGTTGTCTCTAAGCTGAATTCAGCATATAAATACATTACCTTCCCCCAGCATTGGGCATGCCTCCTGAGGATGAGCACTGAAGGATTACTGGCACTGAAGGATTACTACCAACCACCAGCTAGTAATGCAACTGGAAAAAGACCTTGAGCAAAAGGGGTAAAGAGTAAAGACAAACGAGCTTATATGGCTAAGGCACATGAAAGTGAGTGGGGAGTTCATTCCAGAGGTTATGCTTATGCATGTCTCAGCAGGATCTCATTGACTGCCAAAGTAGATACTACCCCAAATAACAGGGCTCCTGAGGGCTCTGTAGACATCCAGACAGTAGAGTCAGGTAGATAGCTCAGGAGATTGGTGTCTTGCCAGTGGGCCCTACTTTGGAATTTAAGCTCCCCAGAGTGACAGAGTTGGGCTCAGTTGTGGTTTTCCTACCTCTTCTGTCCTTTTATTTGAACTATAATTAGTACTAGAGTTGGTAGGTGTATGTCCAAGAGACTTAAATCTTTGGGCTGTCCATGTACCAGCTGAGTCCTGAATCGCAACTGAGCTGCAACACCTATTCTCCAGTTCATTGGTCTCACCCAAGACAACTAACATGGAAATATTGGTGGACAACTACCATACCAGGGAACTGAGAGAGTCTACAACTGCAAGCAAGAGAGTCCCATCCATTAGCCCTATGGAATCACATCCCTTTCCCAATTAGAGGTGGAGTGGACATCATTATCCTAGAATCCTCAAGATTGAGGAATGAACTATAGATTAAAGTAGTCTTACTGGTATTCTACTATAGACATATTGTGAGTCTAGCAATGGAAGAAATTACATCATTGATGTGGAGATTCTGAGGGCAGGGAAATGGAAAAACAAGTGTAATATGGGGGCATTTTTGGGACTTGGGAATTGTCCTGAATGACATTGCAATGACAGATGCAGGCCATTATAAATCTTGCCATAACCTACAGAATTGGATGGGAAAGAGTGTAAACTACAATGTAAACTTTAATCCACGCTTAGCGGCAATGCTCTAAAATGTGTTCATGATTGCAATGAATGTACCTCAGTAATGAAGGATGTTGTTAATGTGGGAAAATGTAGGAAGTATGGGGAGTGGGGCATGTGGGAATTCCCAAATTTTTATATGACATTTGTATAATCCAAATATCTTTAAGAAAAGAAAACCAAAAAATGAAATATGTTTATTTTTAATATCCAAAGTAATAAAAGTGGCTGTTTTTTCTTTTCCTTTAAAAAGTGTATATCAATAAAATTGATTTCTTTTTTTAAAAAAAAGAAGGAAGCCAGGAAAAATTCCATTTACAACTACTAAATGAATCAAATATTTAGGAATAAACTTAACCAAGGATGTAAAGCACTTGTATTCAGAAAACAACAATGCATTTCTAAAAGAAATACAAGAAGACCTCTATAAATTGAAGGTCATTCTGTGTTCATACATTGGAAAACAAAATACCACTAAGATGTCAATTTCGTCCAAATTGATTTACAGCTTTAATGCAATTCCAATAAAACTTCCAACAGCCATTTTTAAAGAAATGGAAATCCAATTATCAAATTCATTTGGAAATGTAAGGGGCCCTGGATAGCCAGAAACATCTTAAAAAGGAAGAACGAAGTTGGAAGACTCTTGCTTCTGGGCTTTAAAGCATATTACCTAGATACAATTGTAAACACAGCATGTTACTGGCATAAAGATAGACATATGGACCAGTGGAACTGAATAGATTGTTCACAAACTGACTTTCTCATATATGGTCATGTGATTTTGGACATGGCTGTCAAACCCACCCAACTGGAGCAGAATAGTCTATTCAACAAATGGTGCTGGGAGAACCGGATATCCATATCCAAAAGAAAGAGAACCCCTATCTCACACCTTATACAAATGTAACTCAAAATGGATCAAAGACCTAAATATAAAAGATAGGACCATAAAACTTCTAGAAAAATATGTAAGGATGCATCTTCAAGACCTTGTGGTAGATGGTACTTTCTTAAACCTTACACCAAAGTACAAGCAATGAAAGAAAAAATGAAAAATTAGAACCTGCTCAAACTTAAATGATTTTGTACTACAAAGGACTGTCAAGAAGGTGAAAACGCAGACCTCTCAATGAAAGAAAGTATTTGGAAACTGACCACATATCTGATAAAGGTTTGATTTCCATGCTATATAAAAAGATCATATAACTCAATAAAAGGGCAAGCAATACAATATAAGTGGGCAAAAGAATTTAGCAGATATTTTTTCCAAAAAGGGAATACAAATGGCAAAAATAATTTGAAAAATATGTTCAATATCACTAGCTATGGGGAAATGCAAATAAATATTGCAATAAGATATCTCACACCTCATAAAATGACCATTAATAAAAAAATAAAAAAATAAAAAACAGAAAACTGCAAATCCTGGAGAGGATGTGGAGAAATAGGAATACTCCTTCACTATTTTTGGGAACATAGAATGGTACAACCTCTATGGAATACAGTTAGTGGGTTCCAGAGGAAACTAAAGATGAAACTAAATATAGAAACCCCATATGATCCGGCAGTCCCCCTACTAAGACTATATCAGAAAAACTGAAAACAGGAACATGAACAGACATTTGCACATTGATGTTCATAGCAGCATTATTCACAATTGTGAAAAAAATGGAAACAACCCAAGTGTCCATCAACTGATGAATGGATAAACAAAATGTGGTGTTTACATACAATACTATGCTGCTGTAAGAAGAAATGAAATTGGGACAGATATTACAATATGGATGAACCTTGAGGACATAGGCTAAGTGAATAAGCCAGACTAAAAAGGACAAATACTGTATGGTCTCACTAATATGAACTAAATATGAAGAATAAACACAGGGAATTAAAGCCTAAAGTACAGGTTACTAGGAGATAGGATGAAGACTGAGAATGGGTACTAATGCTTATTGTATGTAGAATTGTTAATTAGCTTGATCGTAAAAGTGTGGAAATGGATAGCGTTGATTGAATCACACATAGTGAGTATAACTAACATGGTTGGTTTATAAATGTGATTGTGACTGAAAGAGGTAGTCTAGGGTCATAAATGTCAATTGAAAGAAAGCTAGAGAATAATCCAATGACTGAATAATATAGGGAACTGGTAGGGGATGAGGATTTTGGTTAATAATACAAATACAAGACTGTTCTATGAACTAGAACAAGCGTATGCCACTATTACAAGGTGTAAGATTATGGGATGCATGGGAAAAAACACAACTAATGTAACTTATGGACTATAGTTGCCAGCAATATTTAATTTTCATGCATCATTGTCAAAGAAGGTACTATATCAATACTAACGATCAATAATGGGGGTATGAAATTTTTTCTTTTGGACTAAGGAAAACATTCAAAAATTTACTGAGGTGATTGCTGCACACCTCTGAGATGAAAGTGAGAGCCACTGAGTGGTACAAGGTAACAAATGAATAATACTAATAAATGGTGTTGATAATAGGGGGTATTTGGAAAATATACTAAATGTAAGCTATGGCTCATAGTTAGTAGAAATATTTTGATGACGTTCTTTCATAATCTGTAACAAATGACCCACAACAATGCAAGTTGTTGGTGGAAGAGTGGTGTATTGGAATTCTACATACTATGCTTGACTGTTCTGTAAGTTCACAATTTCTCTAATTTTTTAAGGAGGAAGAGATTATCTCAACAAAACTTCTACTAGTAAAGAGATTGAATCAGTAATCAAAAACATCCCAACAATAAAAGCCCAGGACCAGATGGCTTCAAAGTGGAATTCTTCCAAACATTCCAGGAACATATCTCCACTTCTGCTGAAACTCTTCCAAAAAAATGAAGAGGAGAAAGCACTCCCTAATTCATTCTATGAAGTCACCATTACCCTCATAGCAAAGTCATATAAAAATACCACAAGTATAGAAAACTACAGACCAATATATTTTATGAATATCATGGAAAAAGTCAACAAAATACCAGCAAACAGTGCATTAAAAAAATTATACACCATGATAAAGTGGCATTCATTCCTGGTATTCAAGGTTGGTTCAACAAAAGAAAATCAATTAATGTAATACAACACATTTACAAATGAAAGAATAAAACAAAAACTCATCTTAATTAACTGAGAAAAGACATTTGACAAAATAGAGCACACTTTCTTAATAAAAACATTTAGAACACCAGGAACAGAAGGAAGCTTCCTTAACCTGAAAAAAGGCATATATGAAAAGCTCACAGCTAACATCCTACTTAGTGATGAATGTTTGAAAACTTTCCTTCTAAGATCAGGGACAAGGTAAGGATACCCATTGGCACCAATGTTATTCAACAATGTACTGGAAGCACTTGCCAGAATAATTAGGCAATAAAAAGGGAAAAAGGCATGGAAATTGGAAAGGAAGAAGTTAAACATTCCCTACTGGTAGATGGTATGATCCTATATACAAAAACTCCTGAAAAAATTCACAACAAATTTCCTAGAGCTAGTGAATGAATTTAGCGAAGTGACGGGGTACAAAACCAACACCCCAAAATCAGTAGTGTTTCCATACACACTCAATGAACAATTGGAAGAATAAATCAAGAAAATAATTCCCTTCACATTAACAACAAAAAGAAGCAAATATCTAGGAATAAATCTAACCAAGGATGTAAAGGACTTGTACACACAAAAAAATACCAAACGTTGCTAAAACAAATTTAAGAATACCTAAATAAATGGAAGGACATTCCATGTTCATGGATTGGAAGCCTAAACATCGTTAAAATGTCATTCCTATCCAAAGCAATTTATAGTTTCAATGCTGTCCCAATCAACACTCCAATAACCTTGTTTGCATAAATGGAAAAGTCAATCATCATTTTTATATGGAAGGTAAAGGGGCCCCAATTATTTAAAGCCATCTTGAAAAAGATGAATGATGTTGTAGGACTCACACTTCTTGATCTTAAAACATTTTACAAACCACAGTATTCAAAACAGCATGGTATTGGCACAAGGACAGCCACATAGACCAATGGAACAGAATTGAGAGTTCAGAAATCAACCCTTACATTATGGCCAACTGATTTTTAATCTATTTTTTAGCATATCAATTTTATTGTTACATATTAGTAAATCCATCTGAAGTGTACAATCGATGGTATATGTTATAATGACATAATTGTGCATTCATCACTTCATTTTTTAAAGATTTATTTTTTTTATTTCTCTCCCCTTCCCTCCCCCAACCCAGTTGTCTTCTTTCTGTGTCCATTTGCTGTATGTTCTTCTGTGACCACTTCTATCCTTATCAGCAGCACCAGGAATCTGTGTTTCTTTTTGTTGCATCATCTTGTTGTGTAAGCTCTCCATGTGTGCGGCACCATTCCTGGACAGGCTGCACTTTCTTTTGCACTGGGTGGCTCTCCTTCCAAGGCGCACTCCTTGCGCTTGGGGCTCCCCTATGCGGGGAACACCCCTGGGTGGCACGGTGCTCCTTGTGCACATCAGCATTGTACATGGGCCAGCTCCACATGGGTCAAGGAGGCCCTGGGTTTCAACATTGGACCTCCCATGTGGTAGGCAGATGCCCTATCCATTGGGCCAAGTCTGCTTCCCTCATCACTTCATTTTTGAGCATTTTTATTATTCCAGTAATAATAATAATAATAAACAATAAATAACTGAACAAACAAACCAGTCTCATCACCTCTCAATCTCTCTATGCTTCCCCTGCTATACATAGCTGCTATTGTTTCCTTCTATTTGGTTTATTTGTATTTATATTTAATAAAAATAGTCTTATTTATATAATATCACCCATATTCATGTTTTACATGAGGTTTCATTATGTTATACAGTCCCATGTTACATTTTTTAGCTTTCCTCCTAGTAATATAAATGTCCTTAAGCTTTCCCTTTTAACCACTGTCATACCCTGCTAGTCATGAACACCATGATGTGCTCTCACCATTTCCATTCATTTTCAAAGATTTTCAAGCAACCTTTAAATCTGCACAGATTAACCCTCAGCTTTTCATTCTCTACCCTCATTCTATTTTCTGGTCACCTATATTCTAATTATTAATTCCATAAGTTTACATAATATATTTAGATCATATGGTATTTGTCCTTTGGTGTCTGGCTTGCTTCACTCAGTATAATGTCCTCCAGGTTCATCCATGTTGTCATATGCTTCACAACTTCATTTCTTCTTACCACTGCATAATATTCCATCATGTGTAAACACCATAATTTCAACTTCCTTAGGAACTGCAAACAGTCCTGCACAGTGGCTGTACCATTTTATATTCCCACCAACAGTGAATAAATATTCCTTTCTCTTCACATCCTCTTACAGTTTTCTGACTCTTTCATAGTTGGCCTATTGATTTTTGACAAGGTGACAAAGAGCACTCAATTGTGAAAGAATAGTCTCTTTAACAAATGGTGCTGGAAAAACTGGATCTCTATTTGCAAAAGAAAGAAGCATGACCCCTACATCATCCTATATACAAAAATCAACTCAAAAGGAACCTTAATATAAGAGCCAGAGCTATCAAATTCCAGAGGAAATTGAAGGGAAGCATCTTCTGGATGTTGCATTAGGCAATGATTTCTTAGATTTTACACCCAAAGCACAAGAAACAAAGAAAAACATAGATAAGTAAGACCAGATTAAAATTTAAACATTTTTTACCTGAAAGGATTTTATCATGGAAGTAAAAAAACAAGCTACACAATAGGATAAAACATATGGAAACCGTATGTCCAATAATGATTTAATATCCAGAATATGTAAAGAAATCCTTCAACTTAACAACAAAAATACAATCAACCCAATATAAAAATGGACAGAAGATTTGAACAGACATCTTTCCAAAGAAGATATACCAAAGACCAGAAAGCACATGAAAAGATGTTCAACATGATTAGTCACCAGGGGAATTCATCTCAAAACCACAATGAGATACCATTTCACTCCCATTAAAATGGCTACTAAAAATGGAAAATGACAAGTATTGGATAGGCTTCAGTGAAATAGAAACATTCATTCCTTGCAGGTAACAATGCAAAATGGTGCAGATGCTATAGGAGACAATTTGGCAGTTCCTCACAAAATTAAGTATTGGACTACAATATGACCCAGCAATTTCACTACTATGTGTATATCAAAAATAACTGAAAGCAGGAACTCGAACATATGTTTGCATATTGAAGTTCATAGCAGCATTATTCAAAATTGCCAAAAGATTGAAGCAACCCAAATGTACATCAACCAAGGAATGGATAAATAAAACATGGAATATACATGCAATGGGATATTATTCATCCATAAAAAGGAATGGAGTCCTGATACAGGCAATAACATAGGTGAATCTTGAAAACTTCATGTTGAGTGAAATAAGCCAAACAAGGACAAATATTGTTTGATGCCATTGTTTTGAAACAATTAGAATTAGCAAACTCATTGAGTCACAATCTAGAATATAGGTTACCAGAGAACGACATGGGGATAGGGAGTGGGAAGTTAAGGCCTACAATGTAGAGGGTTCCTATTTGGAATGATGGAAATATATTGTTAATGAATGGTGGTGATGATAGCATAACATTGTGAATGCAATTAATAGCACTTAAATATATATCTGAATATGACTAAAAGGAGAAATGTTTGATTGTGGATATGGTAACAGAATAAATTTTTTTTAAAAAACCATGGAACTATACTACCCAAACAGTGAACCTTAAGTTAAACTGTGGACTTTAGTCAATAATGCAATCATTAAAATATGTTATTATCAATTGTATCAAATGTTCCACGCCAATGAAAGATGTCGGTGGTGGGGTGGAATATGGGAATCCTGTATCTTATGCAAACTTATGCAAATCTGTAAACCCACAACTCAACCTCCCTAATAAAAAAATAAAAAAATATTTGTGAGTATGTGGGAAATTGGAGTCCTCCTAAATGGTTGGCATGAATGAAAAATGATATAGCCCCAGTGGAAAATATTTTTTTCATTACTCAATGAATTAAGCATAGATTTACCATATGGCCTGGTAATACCACTTCAAGTTATATACCCAGAAGAATCAAAAACAGGTATTCAAACAAAAGTTTATACACAAATGTCCATAGTAGCACAGTTCTCAATAACCAGAGATATAAATAATTGAAATTTCCATCAACTGAATGGACAAATAAATATAGTATACTATATAATGGAATATTATTCAATCATAAAAAGAATGGAGTACTGATATAGGCTATAAGAATAAACCTTAAAAAACATTATATTAAATGAAAGAAGCCAGTCAAAAAAGACTACATATTGCATGATTCTATTTAAGAGAAAAATAAAGAATAAGCAAATCCGTAGAGACAGAAATTAGATTAGTAGTTTTCTAGGGATGGAGCAGAGATGGAGGCAGGACCGGAATCGGGAATGACTACTAATGTTTTTGTGGGTTTTTCTGTAGTGATGAAAGTGTTCTAAAGTTAGATTATGGTGATGGTTGTACAACTCTGGAAATATACTTTGAAACATTGAATTATATACCTCAACTGGTTGAATTTTATGGCATGTATATTATACAATCAATAAAATTGTTTTTAAGAATCCTGTATACATGAGAAATTTGACTTGCCCTCATTCTGCTTTTCCAGCAGTCTTGATCAAATATGATGGGATCTTTTGGGGATCCCAATAAGATGATGTTCAGATAAAAGACTGGTGCCTCTCCTGACCAAGGTTTGCTGGCTCTCACCATGGCCTTCCTGGATCATTGTAATCAAATAATGTGTTTTGAGTGTTCATGAAGTTGCTTGTTATTCTTTGGTCAACAATATTTAGGATAATTTCTTACTGTACATTAAACATAATGGAGAGCATGACCCTTGTCTATATTGTTCCCCATTGTATTTAGAGTGTCTGTCTAGTACATAATAGGAGTGCAATAAATATATGATGAATAAGTTGATGGATGAATGGACAGCATGAGTTGTGTACTTTGAAACTAAAAGAATTTGAATTCAAATCTCATTCCCACCAATTACTAGATTGGTAATATTGAGCAAACCATTTAAACTTTCTCAATCTCAATTTGTTGTAAAATTGAAAAATAACACCTACTTCATAACCAGTCTTAACTAAGATAATACATGTTCAGGATAATTCAATAAATGTTAGTTGACTTCCCTTTCCTTCCTCCAATTTGAAAAGCCCTGGGGCACCGTAGTATTCATTATTGAAACCATGAAGCAAATAGCTTTGTGTTAAGTTCTGTGATGGCAATAAACATGGGAATTGACACTTTCCTAAGCACAAACAATGTCATGTGATAACTGCCTTCAACCACGGAAGCTGGCAGTGAAATTTCAGCCCATAAAATGCCAAAATTGTGAGGGATCTAAGTAAGAGGTCATCTATTCCAAGCCCTAAACTTGATAGAGAATATTCAAATGCCACAACATTAGTGGGACATTTGGAGACTGGCTTAGTAAAAAAAGAGTGGGCAAATAAATAGCTGGCAAGGTGGATCATAGACATCTGGAGGGCCATCAGTGAGAAATTCCAGAAGTGATTCATTGTCCTTAGTCCTGAAAATGTCCCGTGTAATATCTGACAGCTTAATCACCACGTGTGAATTTATAGAGGGTAAATTAAAGGTCACTGTATAAGAGAGAACCACCAGAGGAACAGGTGTTGATCTTTAACCTTCTAAATATATTAATCAAAGCAGGATGTCTGCAGCAGGGCAAAACAGTCAGCATAACTGTCCAGGATCCTACTTACACTTAAATTCTAAGGTCTAAATACTAGTCTCTTTATTAAATTGTGGGACTTGTTTTCACATAAAGGAAGTAACTGAATTTAGCTCCCTGGTATCCAGGAAAAGGTGGTATATAATTAGAATAGTCTTTATTTATTAAGGTCTTGAATTCAGAACCCAACTGTTAACTAATGACAGAAGTATTTGACTCATTTGAAAAGTAAACAAAGGATAATTAACTTTTTTACATTCTCAATAATGTCAAGTGTGACAGATGTGTCTATTTATATTGTACAGGGAAAGAGTATGTCATTTATTCTGTCTCTTAATTATAAAGTACACAGAAGTATCAAGGATAATATTAGAGGACTAAGAGGAGCAACAACACTGGGAGGCAGTAGAACCTGGTGGTTAAGAGCAAAGACTTGCTTTTCAGTCACGATTGAAGCTTAAACTGTTGTAGGAAGTAACCCAACATCCCACCAACACACCCAGAGATATACACTCACACACTCATACATACACATTCCAGATATGTGTAAATGCTAGATGATTAAATTATAAATTTACAGGTGAACTTGGAAGCAAGAAGGAAATATTCAAGTATCAGAAACAAAGAAAGTACCCAAAATGTTAAGTAGAATTTTTGGCTCAAAAGAATTTTTGTTCAAAGAGATAAGTGAACCAGATATAGATCTTAGAATCTAGAGTTTTAATGCTTAAAAGGGGATAGGAGTCACAGATGTGAGTTGTGTGTAGTACAGAGAGCTAGAGCTAGTACACCTGAGGGGTGGTGAGATGGGGGATCAGGGAAATGGAAAGGATGTCCTCTTTGAAAAAAATCTAATCTCTGGCTGAGGACAGCAATTATGTGGTCTCTACCCCAGGACATGTGTGATAACAGAGTCGACCAGAAATATCAAAACTCTGAGATGATGTGGCATGAAAATAGAAGAGAAGAAGCAAAGAAAACCATGGCAAATATAAAGCACAAAATAACATATAAATGTAGTCTCAATACATGTAAAATCACTTATTGGATGACAGAAGTAGAATGGATATTAAAATTTCAACTATAGGCTATTTTTTAAAACTTGACTTAAAACATCATAAACATCATGACACAGAAAAGTGTATTTAAAAATGCAAGGGGGGAAGCGGACTTGGCCCAATGGATAGGGTATCCGCCTACCACATGGGAGATCCGCGGTTCAAACTCCGGGCCTCCTTGACCTTTGTGGAGCTGGCCCATGAGCAGTGCTGATGCGCACAAGGGGTGCCCTTCCAGGCAGGGGTGTCCCCCAGGTAGGGAGCCCCATGCACAAAGTTTGCCCCATAAGGAGAACCTCCCAGCATGAAAGAAAGTACAGCCAGTCCAAGAATGGCACTGCACACAAGGAGAGCTGACACAACAAGATGATGCAACAAAAAGAAACAGATTCCTGGTGCCACTGATAAGGATAGAAGTGGTCAAGGAGGAGCACACAACGAATGGACACAGAGAGCAGACAACTGGGGGGAGGGGGAAGGGGAGAGAAATAATAAATAAATAATACATTTTTAATAAGGCAAGGGTAGAAATTTTAGGTCACAGTAAATTCGCATATAGAATATAGGGGACTCCCATATACACTACATCTTCCCCCTTTTTCCCCTTCCCTATTAATGACCTTTTTACATGTGGATGGTACATTTGTTACAAATGATGTACAAGAATTGAAACAGGGGAGTGGAGGCAAGATGGCAGCTGAGTGAACTTCCCGGTTAATAGCTCCTGGGGGGAATCGGCTGGGAGGCGTCGGAGACTCTTTGGGACCGGGCTGTTTCGGGATTTTTCCTGGTCCGGAGGTGTCTGGACATCGATTTGGAGGGAAGGTAACAGAGAGGATCCATCTGTGAAATATACACGGAGATCCCAGCTACGTGGGGAGGATTCCCTCCTTGGGTAGGCGGAGCCGAGGCAGCTAGCACCGCGCCGAGCCCCGGCGGGCGGGGGCCAGGGTAGCCTAGCTGGGCCGTGGTGGGCAGCGGGCGGGGGATCCGAGCCACACAGCGGCGGGCGGCAGGCGGGAGAGCCGAGCTGCGCTGCACCACGGCGGGCGGCGGGCGGCGGGCGGGAGAACCGAGTCCAGCCGAGCCCAGCCGAACCCAGCCTAGCTGCGGCGGGCGGGGAAGCCGAGCCCAGCCGAGCCCAGCCGCGCTACAGCGAGCGGTGGGTGGGAGAGCCGAGCCGCGCTGTGCCGCGGCGGGCGGCGGGCGACGGAGCCAAGCCCAGCCGAGCCTAGTCGTGCCGCGGAGGGCGGCGGGCGAGGGAGCCGAGTCCGGCCGAGCCCAGCTGAGCCGCGGTGGGCGGGGGGGCCGAGCCCAGCTGAGCTCGGTCGAGCCCAGCCGCGTCGCAGCGGGCGGCAAGCGGGAGAGCCGAGTCGCGCTGCGCCGCGGCGGGTGGCGGGCGGGGAAGCCCAGCCAAGCTGCGGCGGGCGAGGGAGCCGAGCCCAGATGAGCTCGGCTGAGCCCAGCTGCGCCGCGCCGGGCGGGAGAGCCGAGCGGCGCTGCGCCGCGGCAGGCGGCTATCGGGAAAGCTGGGCCCGGCCGAGCCCAGCTGAGCCGCGGCGGGCGACGGGCGGGGGACCCGAGCCCAGCCGAGCCCAGCCAAGCCCAGCCAAGCCGCGGCGGGCGGCGGGCGCGGGACTGGAGCCCAGCCGAGCCCGGCCGAGCCCGGCCGAGGCCAGCCGAGCCTGACGGCGGGGTTTCTGTTCTTTGTTTTTTTTTTTATTTTTTTTTTTTTTTATTTTTTATTTTTTGTTGTTGTTGTTGTTGTTCTTTTTTTTATCCTCTCTTTCTTGTCCCCAATATTCTTCTTATACTATTTTACCTTAACAATACAATAGGTCCTACAGGAAATACCTCACATTTGCTGGGTTTCCTCACCCTCCACTGCCTCATTTCTCTGTGAATAGATTTAGCCTATCTACACTATCCCCTTTCCCCTACAACTTGATATCCTCCACCATCTGCTATCTCTCCTATATTCCATCTCCCTTTCTTTGATCCACAAAGTGTCTAACTCTTAATTTCTAATACCTTTGTTTAGTTTTCCATCTGGTATTCGTCCCTGAAACTATTACCTTTCTTTTCTCTTTCCCTCTCTCACGAAAACAATAGCCTCTTAATACGTACCACATTCCTCCCATATTCAGTCATCTACCTCATTATAGGTACTTTCCTACTACTATAACCCTACACAATTTACATGACCTAACCTCCATCCTCCCAGAACTCAAATTGTTGCTTTGTTAACATATATCACGAATACTACTTCACACTTTTTCCTTCCTTACACAATTGCCTTTCCCCAGCACTAATACTTTCCTTTAAAGTGAGCTTAACTAGCAATAAGAAATTGGAATAAGAAGAACAAAGTGACAAAGAGAAGATATAACACTTACGCAAAAACAACAGCTAATTAATCTCCAAGACTAGAAAAAGAAGCTAAGGAACTGATTAAACACGTCAAGAAAAAATGTTGACAAGACAGCAACAAAAATCTACAAACCAAACCAGCAATCAGGAAAACATGGCTGAATCCAATCAACAAACTAAAAATCAGGAAGGGGGCCAGGACTTTGCACAAGCAATGAAATATCTCAGAACATTTATCACCGACAAATTTCATGAAGTAATGAAAGAGGTTAACAGCGTGAAGACAACACTTGGAGGGGAAATTGCAGACATGTGCAAAAAAATAACAGATATGATGGAAATGAACACCACAATTCAAGAAATCAAAAATACACTTGCAGCAAATATCAGCAGACTAGAAGAGGCAGAGCAGAGAATTAGTGATGTGGAAGACAGTGCATTGGAAATCAAACAGATAGTAGAAGTGGTCAATAAAAAGGTAGAAAAAAATCCAGATAGGACTTAGGGACCTGAATGATAATGCAAAACGCTCAAACATACGTATTATAGACATTCCAGAAGGAGAAGAGAAGGGAAAGGGGTCAGAAGGAGTGTTGCAGGAAATAATGAATGAAAACTTCCCAAATCTACTGAAAGATTCAGATGTACATATCCAAGAAGCACAGCACACTCCACTGGTCATAAACCCCAACAGGCCCACCCCAAGACATATACTTGTCAAATTATCCAATGCTCAAGACAAAGAAAAAATTCTAAAAGCAAGAGAAAAGAAAACCATCACATACAAGGGAAACTCCATAAGATTAAGTGCTGATTTCTCATCTCATACGATGGAGGCAAGAAGGCAGTGGTATGATATAGTCAAGGTACTAAAGGAAAAAAATTTCCAACCAAGAATACTATATCCAGCTAAACTAGCATTCAAAAATGATGGAGAGTTCAAAATATTCACAGATAAACAGAAACTAAAAGAGTATATCAACAAGAAACCTCCCCTTCAAGAAATTCTTAAGGGAGTTCTGCAGGAAGAAAGGAAAAAACAGGACAGTCAGAGATGGAGGAGAGTGTAAAAGCAACAAGAAAGGCAAAAATAGAAGGGGAAAATAAAATAATACAAACAAAATATAACAAACACAAATCCAACCAAAATATGGCTACCATAAATAACTCTCTAAATGTAATAACACTGAATGTCAATGGATTAAACTCACCTATCAAAAGATTCAGACTGGGACACTGGATAAGGAAATACGACCCATCTATATGCTGCCTACAAGAGACACATCTTAGACCCAGAGACTCATGGAGGTTGAAAGTGAATGGCTGGAAAACAATCATACAAGCAAACAACAAAAAAAAAAAGGCAGGAGTAGCTATATTAATATCAGACAAAATAGACTTTAAATGCGAAACAATTGTGAGAGACAAAGAAGGATACTATATTTTAGTGAAAGGGACAATTTGTCAAGAAGATCGAACAATCATAAATATTTATGCTCCTAACAAGGGCGCCTCTAAATATGTGAGGCAAACGCTGGAAAAACTAAGTGAAAGAATAGATGCATCTACAATTATAGTGGGGGATTTTAATACACCACTATCAACTCTGGACAGAACATCTCAAAAGAGAATCACTAAAGAAACAAAACATTTGAACAGTATATTAGAAGAGCTGGATCTAATAGACATATATAGATCATTACACCCAAACACAGCAGGAAATACATTTTTCTCAAGTGCACATGGAACATTCTCCAAGATTGACCATATGCTAGGCCACAAAGAAAGGCTTAATGAATTCAGAAAGATCGAAATCATACAAAACAATATCTCTGACCACAGTGGAATCAAGCTGGAAATTTGCCAGGGACAGAGACCCAGACTTCACACGACAATTTGGAAATTAAACAGCACACTCTTAGAAAAACAGTGGGTCAAAGAGGAAATCTCAAAAGAAATCAATGACTACCTTGAAACAAATGATAATGATAACACAACATACCAAAATTTATGGGATGCAGCAAAAGCGGGACTGAGAGGGAAATTTATAGCCATAAATTCACATATCAAAAAAGAAGAAAGAGCAAAAACTGGAGAACTAACTGCACTTTTGACGGAATTAGAAAAACAACAACAAAGTAACCCAACAGGAAGAAGAAGGAAGGAAATAACAAAGATAAGAGCAGAACTAAATGAAATAGAAAATAAGAAAGCACTTGGAAATATAAACAAGACCAAGAGCTGGTTTTTTGAGAAGATCAACAAAATTGACAAAACTTTAGCAAGACTAACAAAGGAAAAAAGAGAAAAGATACAAATACACAAAATAAGAAATGAGAAAGGTGATATCACCACTGACCCCACAGAAATAAAGACTATCATAAGAGGATACTTTGAAAAACTATATTCCAACAAAAATGACAATTTAGAGGAAATGGACAAATTCCTAGAAATACATAAGCAGCCCATACTGATGAAAGAAGAAATTGATGATCTTAACAAACCAATCACAAGCAAAGAGATAGAATCAGTCATTAAAAATCTCCCAACTAAGTAGAGCCCAGGGCCAGACGGCTTCACAGGTGAATTCTACAAAACATTCCGGAAAGAACTAACACCAATCCTGTTGAAACTATTCCAAAAAATCGAAACAGAAGGAACACTGCCTAATTCCTTCTATGATGCCAACATTACCCAAGTACCAAAGCCAAACAAAGACACCACAAGAAAGGAAAATTACAGACCAATTTCTCTAATGAACGTAGACGCAAAAATACTTAACAAAATACTTGCTAATCATATTCAACAACACATTAAACAAATTATACACCATGGCCAAGTGGGATTTATTCCAGGTATGCAAGGATGGTTCAACATAAGAAAATCAATCAATGTAATACACCATATAAACAGATTGAGAGAAAAAAAGCACATGATTATATCTATAGATACAGAAAAGGCATTTGACAAAATACAGCACCCCTTCCTGATAAAAACACTCCAAAAGATCGGAATACAAGGAAACTTTTTGAACATGATAAAGAGTATATATGAAAAACCTAAAGCCAACATTGTTTACAATGGCGAAATCCTGAAATCTGTCCCTCTAAAATCAGGAACAAGACAAGGATGCCCATTGTCTCCGCTCCTATTTAACATTGTCTTGGAAGTACTGGCTCGAGCACTGAGACAAGAACCAGATATAAAAGGCATTCAAATTGGAAGGGAAGAAGTCAAAATTTCATTATTTGCAGATGACATGATCCTATATATAGAAAACACTGAGAGATCTACAACAAAGCTCCTAGAACTCATAAATGAGTTTAGCAAAGTCGCAGGTTATAAGATCAATGCGCAAAAATCAGTAGCATTTCTGTACACCAATTATGAGCAGGATCAGGAGGAAATCAAGAAACAAATATCATTCACAATAGTAAATTAAAAAATCAAATACTTAGGAATAAATTTAACTAAAGAGGTAAAAAACTTATACATCGAGAACTATACAAGATTGTTCAAGGAAATCAAAGAAGACCTAAATAAATGGAAGAATATTCCCTGTTCATGGATAGGAAGACTGAATATTATTAAGATGTCTATCCTACCAAAACTGATCTACACATTCAATGCAATCCCAATAAAAATCAACACAGCCTTCTTTAAGGAACTAGAAAAACTAACTATGAAATTTATTTGGAATAAAAAGAGGCCCCGAATAGCCAAAGACATATTGAAAAAGAAAAACGAAATAGGAGGAATCACACTTCCTGACTTCAAAACATACTACAAAGCTACAGTAGTGAAAACAGCATGGTACTGGCATAAGGAGAGACACACAGACCAATGGAATCGAATTGAAAGTTCAGATATAGAACCTCATGTATATAGCCATATAATATTTGATAAAGCCACCAAACCCTCTCAACTGGGAGAGAATGGCCTATTCAACAAATGGTGCCTGGAGAACTGGATAGCCATATGTAGAAGAATGAAAGAGGATTACCATCTCACACCTTATACAAAGATCAACTCAAGATGGATCAAAGACCTAAATATAAGAGCCAAGACCATAAAGACCTTAGAAAGCAGTGTAGGGAAACATCTACAGGACCTTGTAATAGGAAATGGCTTCATGAATATCACACCAAAAGCACGAGCAGCAAAAGAACAAATAGATAAATGGGACTTCCTCAAAATTAAAGCCTTCTGCACCTCAAAGGAGTTTGTCAAAAAAGTAAAAAGGGAACCCACACAATGGGAGAAAATATTTGGCAACCATATATCTGATAAGAGACTTATAACTTGCATATATAGAGAACTCATATATCTCAAAAACAAAAAGATAAACAACCCATTTAAAAAATGGGAAAAAGATTTAAACAGACACTTCTCCAAAAAAGAAATACAAATGGCTAAAAAGCACATGAAAAAATGCTCCAAATCTCTAGCTATCAGGGAAATGCAAATCAAAACTACAATGAGATACCATCTTACTCCCATAAGATTGGCAGCCATGAAAAAAACAGTAGAATACAAATGCTGGAGAGGCTGTGAAGAAAGGGGAACACTCATCCATTGCTGGTGGGAATGCAGAAGGATGCAACCATTCTGGAGGACAGTTTGGCGGTTTCTCAAAAAATTATCCATAGATTTGCCATATGACCCAGCAATACCACTGCTGGGTATATACCCATCAGATCTGAAAACAAGGACACAAACCGATATATGTACACCAATGTTCATAGCAGCATTGTTCACTATCGCCAAAAGTTGGAATCAATCCAAATGTCCATCAACAGATGAGTGGATCAATAAAATGTGGTATATACACACAATGGAATACTACTCAGCTGTAAGAACCAATACACTACAATCGCATGTGATAACATGGATGAACTTTGAGAATCTTAGGTTGAGTGAAGCAACCCAGGCATTGAAGGACAAATACTATATGACCTCAATGATATGAAATAAGTTAACTGCCTCAGAGAGCTAGAGTCTGGAAAAGTGGCTTACAGGAAATCGGGGGGTGGAGGAAGGATGTGAGTTAATGTCTGCAGGGGTGGAATCTGTGATGAGCTGGCGGTAAGTATGAGCACAATGAAGGGACAAAATGGGGGCAAGGGGTTACCTTCGGGTGGGGTTTTCTGGGTTTGAGGGGGGCTGGGGATGGGAAGAGGGGTAATATGGTCCAAGAAATAAGTGGGAGGGAGGGGCAACATATGAACATGGGAGCGTGTCAGAAGGTCATTGAGAACTAAATGTTGAGTAAAACGTACCAAAGTATAAGTAGGAGGGTTACCTGGTAAGGA
The DNA here is from genome assembly GCF_030445035.2 of Dasypus novemcinctus. Classification (NCBI taxonomy): domain Eukaryota; kingdom Metazoa; phylum Chordata; class Mammalia; order Cingulata; family Dasypodidae; genus Dasypus; species Dasypus novemcinctus. The sequence continues at coordinate 118,981,458 of NC_080704.1, read as the reverse complement.
CGCTCAGGGGGTATGGTCTGATGCATGACGGACTCCGGAGGGAATAGCTGAAGGCTCATTTTGCCAAGGTGGGTTCTACCATTGGGTGGGGTGGACCTATATCCTGGGGAAGACTAATGCCGTCGAATAGAGAGAACTGTATCTCTCGTGAGAAAGGACGGCTCCCAGGGCATTAGATTGGCAGGCGTTGTGGGCTCTAAGGGGAGGGGAAAATGGATGTGCAATGGATGGAACAAAGGTAAATAAGGGGACAAAAGAGGAGTTATGTGAGAGTACACGAGGATGAATATAAAACAGCTAATATTACACCAAAAACATATAGGGGACGAAAGACTAATAATGAAAACCATAAGACAAAACATAGGATAACTAAAAAATTTAGAAAACTGTACAACCTAAAGTATGGACCACATAGTAAGCACAAATGTCACATTGTTCGAAAACTATAGTTTCGGAATCTGTACATCAGTTTCAGGAAATATGATATGAATAAGTTAAAAGAGTATTGCTGTGGAAGGGAAAAGGTTTTATGGTGGATCTGGGGAAATACTGTATATTGTATATATGAATTTCGGTGATCTAAGACTCTTCTGAAGCTGACATCATGTTGGGATTCACTTTACGGGAAGTTTTGGATCACAGAGTGGTTCAACAATGGCAGCGGAGGAATACTGATATGGGATGTTATTGACAAGATATATATGGTTGACAGGGAGTTATACAGGGCATATGCCCAGGGTATATGGTAATGTCTATATATACTCATAGTGGAAACACTTAAAAACAACAGCTGGGGGTGTACTGGGCTCCTGGCCGGGGGGTCACTGTTGTGGGCCCTGGGAAAGCAGCGGCAATCCTCCAGGTGCAACGGCAAGAACCAGGAAGGAAGGAGGGCCCAACAGTGGGCTCTTGATACTAATGGCTACACTTTTGAGCTTATACACCTGCAATAAGAACAAGGCCTAGAGTAGCATTGTGCCTGGGGGTTTCCTCCTGACAGCCTTCATATTACTCAAATGTGGCCACTCTCACAGCCAAACTCAGCGTGTAGATGCAATGCATTCCCCCCAGCGTGGGACACGACACCCGGGGATGAGCCTCCCTGGCACCGAGGGATCACTACCACATACCAGCTGAAGAAGCAACTAGAAAATGACCTTGAATTAAAGCTTCAATGCGGAACAGCAGAATATACCTGTCTACATATAATAACATGACTTCGGGAAGCGGTTTGACCTAATGTAAGGGGGAAATGGAAAGGAGAAATGAGATTATAAGGCTGTGAGTCTCTAAAAAAGAGTCTGGAGGTTGTCAGAAGAATACCGCTATGTACAACTGAACAGAGTCTAAGAGACAGATAAGGTAGATACAACCCCAGGTATTGGTTCTTTTGAGGGATAAAGAGACCCACGGGTTCTATGGTCATGGCAGAAGGGGTTCACTGCCATGACAGATGGCCCTTCTTTGGAGCTGGTGTTTCTGCGTGATGGAATTGGACTCAGAGGGGATCTCTTTTCACAAGACTTGCATGCTACTTTATTGGAATTGTAGTTGGTGCTGGGTTTAAGATATATGTAGGGGATTTGAATCTCTGGACTGATAATATGACACCCAGGCCCAGAGCCTCAACAGACTTCAGCTCCTACACTTTGATTTATTGGACTTACTCCACTCAGCTAACATGGAGTTGAAGAAGGTCAACCACCACAACATGGAGCCTAGAGTGTCTACAACTAGAAGCAGGAGGAGTGCATCCAGTACCCATGTGGAATCTAAGCCCTCACTTGACATAGGTGTGCAATGGACACAACCAATCCAATGTCCACAGAGAAAATGTGGAATGGGTGTGGGAACGGTAGCCATGGGGGCTGCTGGGTGTGGGGAACGGGAGCAAGAGATGAGATGTGGAGGCGTTTTCGGGACGTGGAGTTGTCCTGGATAGTGCTTCACGGACAATTACGGGACACTGTAGATCCCCCCAGGGCCCACTGGATGGAACGTGAGAGAGTCTGGGCTATGATGTGGACCATTGACTATGGGGTGCAGTGATGCTCAGAGATGAACTTACCAGGTGCAATGGATGTGTCATGATGATGGGAGAGAGTGTGGGGGAGTGGGGGGCGGGGGCGGTGGGGTTGAATGGGACCTCATATTTTTTTTTAATGTAATAATGTAATAAATAATTTTAAAAAAATTTAAAAAAAGAAAAAAAAGAAAGAAAGAAAAAAAAAGAATTGAAACATAGCTACTAACCATTGTCAATGGTTTACATTGTGGTTTACATTTTAGACCATACACGTTTATAAATTTTTGATGAAATTTAACATGGCCTGTATCCATCATTGCAAGATCATGCATAACACTTTCATTGCCCCCTAACTACCCACCCTTCCATCTATTCGATTCCTCCCTCCCACTCCCCTCGTGGTTCATGGAGACCACCAGGCTTCACTCCAAGAAGGACAAGCTTCATAGATACTTGCAACACCACTGAGGGTTTGACATACTAGTCTGTCCTCCCCAATTAGGAACCGCCCATGCTCTTGAGAGACACCCTCCCCTCTGTTTAGGAATATATGGGGCCTCCCCAGGATGAGAGTTCTACTTCTTCCCATTAATTATGTGGATCTCCACCCACCGATACAACACACTATTACAAAATGATCACTCACACATTCTTAAGAAGACAGCCCCAGGTGAGCCCTGTCCCAAATGCCCCCCCTTCAAACACCCTAAACCAGTAATCCTTCTTTGTCATATTGCCCAAAGAGCTTTCTCAACACTGTAGTTTCAACCACATACCTGCAAATCCCCAGTGCTCACCTGCTCCCTCTCCCAATTCTCAGTATTGGGGAATAAAATATGGACTAGAGTGGACTCACTGGTATTCTACTATAAACTTATCTTGATTCTAAAAATGGAACAAATTATATCATTGATGTGGAGACAGTGGCCATTGGAGATTCTGAGGGCAGGGAGAGGAAAAAAGAGGTGTAATATGGGGTCATTTTCAGGACTTGGAATTTTCCTGAATGACATTGCACTCACAGATGCAGGCCATTATATATCCTCCCTTAACCTACAGAACTGAGTGGAAGAGAGTGTAAACTACAGTCTACAGTATAATCCATGCTTAGCGGCAATGATCCAAAATATGTTCATCAATTGCAACGAATGTCACACTAATGAAAGAAGTTGTTAATATGGGGAAATAAGGGAGGTGTAGGGAGTGGAGCATGTAGGAATCCCTTATATTTTTTATGTAACATTTTATGTAATCTAAGCATCTCTTAAAATAAATAAAATATATTAAAAAAATAAAAATCACATGAAAAAATGTACAACATCCCTAGCTGTTAGGGAAATGCAGATCAAATTACAATGAGATACCATTGCATACCTTACAGATTGACCATAATTAAAACAAAACAAAACAGAAACCTTCAAGTGCTGGGAAGGATGTGGAGAAACAGGTATACTTTTTTACTGTTGGTGGTCATGTAGAATGGCGTAGCCACTGAGTAAGACAGTTTGTTCATACATCAAGAAGCTGGATCATACTGCAATTCTATTTGCTAGTAATATATTCAGAACTAATAGCAAAGACCGGAACTGACATTTGCACACAGATGTTCATGGCAAAATTATTCACAAATGTTAAAATATAGAACCCACCCATATGTCCATAAAACAATGAATGGATAAACACAATGTGGTATATACATAGAATGGAATACTATTTAACTGTAAGAAGAAATGTGATCATGATTCATATGACAATGTAGATGAACCTAGAAGATATTATGTTGAATGAAATAAGACACAAAAGGACAGATATTGTATGGTCTCACTAATATGAAAAAATACCATGGGTAAACTCACAGAGGTAAACTGTAGATTATAGATTACTAAGAGATAGAATGTGTGTTGAGAAGGGGATCTGATGATTAATGTATGTAACTATTAATACGATCAATTGTAAAAGCATGGAAATGGAGAGTTGAGAGTAAGACATTATAGTAAGTATAACTAACACTGCTGATTTATAAATGTGATTCTGGCTATGAGGGGTAGTCTAAGGATATAAATGTCAATTGAAAGGAAACTAGAGAATAATCTAGGGAATGTATAACATAATGATTTTGCTGATGGATGAAGATTGTGGTTAATAGTATAAATGTAAGAATGTTCTTCATTCACAAAATGCTAAGAATATGTTGATACACATGAAAATTAGAACTAATGTTACTTATAGATGATAATTAAGAGTGATATTGTAATAATGGTTTTCATCAATGGAAAGAAGTTGTTATTTCAGTACTAAGGGAAAACAATAAGAAGGTATAGTGGGTATAGCATGTTTCCTTTTGGATGAAGGAAAACATTCTAAAATTGATTAAGCTGATGACAGCACAACTCTATGATGAAAGTGAGAGCCAAGGAGTTTAAACTTTGAATGGATTGTGCAAGGCAAAAGACGTGCTCAAGTCTTAACTCCTGGTCCTTTGGATGGAAACTCCTTTGTAAATACAGTCTTCAGAGATCCTATTAAGATGAGGTCAAACTGAATAAGAGTGGTACTATTCTAATATTTCTGGACTTCTTATAAACAGAAGAAATTTGAACACAGAAGTAATAGGGGTATCAAGGAAATAGTAGGAGACAGACTCTTGTGAAACAAAGGCAGGGGTTGATTGTTAGCCAGCCACCACCATTCTATTACTGACTTTGGAGAAAGTATAGCCTGCCAATCACGTGAATCTGAAATTCTAACTTTCAAAGCTGCAAGAAAATAAATACCAGTTGTTTGCTATAAAAAAAAGCAAGGAAGATAGAAAAATATATAATGGACAAAACAGAATTTAAGTGGTACATCTCTTAATGATTTAAAGAATAACAAACCACTAAGAGAAAAATAACTGCATGCATTTAATAATATAGCTCTAAAATGTATAAAGTGAAGGTTGACAGAATAAAAATGAGAAACAACCAATAATCATAGTGAGAAATTTAAATACACCTTTTTCAGGAACTGATAAAGTAGACAAAAATTACTACACATATATAAGATAGGAATAACATTGAGCTAATAAGTATATAAGTAAACAATGCCTGCACCATCAAATAGAGAAAAAATATTCTTTCAAGTACATTTGGAAAACTTGCAAATATTGAACAAATACTAAACCATGAAAAATTTCAAACAAATCTAAAAGGATGAATATCATTCTTCAACCATAAAGCAATAAAATGAGAAAGAAAGAGTCATAAGAAGCCCCTCAAAAACTCATAGACCTTCAAACTACAAATATACCTTTCTAAATATTTCAAAAGTTAAAGATTAATGTCAATAAAAATTATGAAATATTTTGTACTGAATGATAGAAACCACATATCAGAAGTTACAGCATGTAGCTAATCAGTGGTAGGCTAGAGCCAACTCATAAGTGCTTCTAAGACTGGTTGTTAAATATTCAGGAATATTGCTAGTCCATTGTTAAATGGCTTGAAATCAGTCATAGTGGGAGTATTTATGCTATGGAAATCAGTAAATGCTACATATCAGGGCTTTTTTCCCCCCTTTTTTTCTCTTCCCCTTTTCTTTCATTTTTTCACAAAATTATATTACCAGCAGACCATGGTTAAAGTGGCTTAAGTGGAAGGACATATAAAAGCATAAATGCATTTATTATAAAACAAGAAACACTGAAAATTAATAAGCAAAACCTTCAACACAAGATGATAGAAGAAAAAGAGAATAAAGCAGTTGTGCTTAGGTAAATGTTTAACAGCCTTACCTCTGAATGTAGTCCTATCATGAATATTGGTTTACATTTTCATTTATATTAATGAATAATATGAAAGTGAAACAGAGAAGATGCATGTTAGACCACTTATTTTTCAATGACATGAGTGACTTATTCGCTGCTTCAGCTCATAGTTTTGAATACTGGATGAATATTTCCTCAATTTTTTATGCTATTCAAAATGTAGTAGCTATTGATGCAACAGTTTCAAGGTCATTCTGCATTATTAACATTTTCTTCATCACTTTTTTAAGAAAACTCTGATTTATAGTATTTACATATTTCTGTGCTTTAAATACTGTAACCATGAGTGATTCAAGCTACCAACATGACATCACTAGGAAGAGATGCACAGTAACACACCATTATATAACATTTTCATCATCTTGATAAAATAGAATAAAAAATGTCAAGAGTATGAGTAATAGTAAAATGAAGTAAAATAATTAATAAAAGTGATGGATTTTGAATTTTTATTACCTTTGTTTTGAATCTACTTTATTGAATTTTAATTTTGATTAATAGTTGATCTTAACAACCACATTGCAAAATAACTAGAATATAACAATCTGCTCTTGTTAACTGTTATGAGCTGGCTCCAGCACACCAATGGTATATCCAAAGAATGTAGAAGGAAAGAAATAATAAAGATGAAAGCAAAAGTTAACAAAATAGAAAGCAGACAAACTGTATAGATGATTCACAAAACTAAAAACTTGCTCTTTGTAAATATTACACAACAGTAAAATCTTTGGCAAGACCAATGGAAAAAAAGAAGGCACAAATAAACACGATTTGGTATATAAAATGAGACAAATATAGGCAGTTTTTAATCATAAGAGAGTACTATGAACAACTTTATGACAATGACTAGAATGAAATGGGTAATTTTCTAGAAAAATTTAATTTTAAAAAATTGACTCAAGAGGGAATAGAAAACATTAATATATCAATAACCATTAAAGAAATTGACTTAGTAATTGAAAATATCCCTCATAAAAAGATCCAAGTCCATGCAGTTTTTATCAAGCTTTCAAGGAATTACTAATGCTATCTTTTAGAAACTGTCCTAGGGAACAGGAAAAGAGGGAAAAGTACCCATCTTTCTTATTAGTTGATATAACCTTGATACTAAAATTGAAGAAAAACAAAGTAAGAAAAATACTGATTGGTCTCACTTAAAAACAAAGGTGAAAAATACAATCATAAATTTAAAAAATAACCATGAAATCCATCAGTGTAAAAACACCACAACAATCATCATGACTAAGTTTATTCAGGAATGCAAGGATGATTCAATATTAGCAAATCAATCAAGCCAATGCATTAACAGATTCACTGTTCATTGGTCATTGCTTTTTCCAAGGCCTGATCACACAGTGTCGTGAAGATGATTACTAGAACACGAGTATTGCATCTCAGGGAGGATGGCAGGGAATAGTGGTACCTTTAAAGATCTTAAAGATGAATGGGTGGTGATCTCAATATCTATGTTTAATCCACCAGTCTGGTCCCTACAAAAACCAGTTGGATTCTGGAGAACAACTGTAGACTACAGGAAACTCAATCAAGTAGTAGTCCCAATTGCAGTTACCTTGTTAGACAGGTTTGAAAGATATATTCTTTTCTATCCCAGTGAAAAAAATATCAGAAACAGACCACATTCATGTGAAATAAATAAAAATACACATTTACAATTTTTCCCCAAGATTATGTAAACTCTTCTCCTGTCCTCTGTCTGATATAGTCTGGAGAGATCTGGCCCAACTGCATATCCCTTAGGACATCACAAAGAATCATTACATTGTTGAAATCATGATGACTGAGCAGAATGAACAAGGGGTGGCTAATGCACTTGACACATATGCTACAGAGAGTGAAAGATAAACTCTTTAAGTATCCAGACACCTGCCACTTTGGTAGTTTTTAGGGGTCCCGTGATCAGAGGCATGTCAAAATATCCCTTCTGTAGCAAAAGAAAATATATACTATTTTGCATTCCTTACCACAAAAAAAAAAAGAAGCACAATGTGATATGCAAGGTGACATAAAAGACTGCCTGCTTTGAATGAAGCTATGAGAAAGAAAAGGCCCCACAGCAGGCTCAGGCTATAGTGCAAGCAGCTTTTTAGTGGAGGGCATATGAAATTTGAATGGAAGAATAACAATCTAAAAATAGCCAAAATACACAGGAAGAAGAAAGAAAGAAAGAACAAAGATAAGAGCGGAACTAAATGAAATAGAAAAGAAGAAAGCACTTGAAAAGATAAACAAAACCAAGAGTTGGTTCTTTGAGAAGATCAATAAAATAGACAAACCCTTACCTAGACAAACAAAGAAAAAAAGAGAGAAGATGCAAATAAAATAAGAAATTAGAAAGGAGATATCACCACGTGAACTCACAGAAATAAAGACTATCATAAGAGGATACTTTGAAAAATTATATTCCAACAAAAATGACAATTCAGAGGAAATGGATAAATTCCTAGAAACACAGAAGCAGCCTATATTGATGAAAGAAGAAATTGACGATCTCAACAAACCAATCGCAATAAAGAGATAGAATCAGTCATTAAAAACCTCCCAACTAAGAAGAGCCCTGGGCCAGATGGCTTAACAAGTGAATTCTACAAAACATTCCAGAAAGAACTAATGACAATCTTGCTGAAATTCGTCCAAAAAATAGAAACAGAAGGAAAATTACCTAACTCATTCTACGATGTCAACATTACCCTAGCACCAAAACCAAACAAAGACACAAGAAAGGAAAATTACAAACCAACTGCTCTAATGAACTTAGATGCAAAAATCCTCAATAACATTATGCTAACCGTATTCAACAACACATTAAACGAATTATACACCATGACCAAGTGGGATTCATCCCAGGTATGCAAGGATGGTTCAATATAAGATAATCAATCAATGTAATACACCATATAAACAGACTGAAGGAAAAAATCACATGATTATATTTATAGATGCAGAAAAAGCATTTGACAAAATACAGCACCATTTCTTGAAAAAGACACAGTAAAAGATTGGAATACAAGGAAATTTTCTGAACATGATAAAGAGTATATATGAAAAACCCACAGACAACATCATTTACAATGGTGAAATCCTAAAATCTTTCCCTCTAAGATCAGGAACAAGACAAGGATGCCCACTATCACTTCCTCTATTTAACATTGGCTTAGAAGTACTTGCTAGAGCAATGAGGCAAGAACCAGATAGAAAAGACATTCAAATTCGAAAGGAAAAAGTCAAAATTTCAGTATCTTGCAGATGACATGATCCTATACATAGAAAACCCTGAGAAGTCTACAACAAAGCTTCTAGAACTCATAAATGAGTTTAGTAAAGGCACAGGTTATAAGATCAATGTGCAAAAATCAGTAGCATTTCTGTACACCAATAATGAGCAAGTTCAGGAGGAAATCAAGAAACAAATACTATTTACAATAGTATATAAAAAAATCAAATACCTAGGAATAAATTTAACTAAAGATATAAAAAAACTTATACACAGAGTACTATACAACACTGTTCAAAGAAATCAAAGAAGATCTAAATAAATGGAAGAATATTCCCTGTTCATGGATAGGAAGACTAAATATTATTAAGATGTCTACCCTACCAAAATAGATCTTCACATTCAATGCAATCCCAATAAAAATCAACACAGCATTCTTTAAGGAACTAGAAAAACTAGCTATAAAATTTATTTGGAATGCAAAGAGGCCTTGAATAGCCAAAGACATTTTGAAAAAGAAAAACGAAATTGGAGGAATCACACTACCGGACTTCAAAACATACTACAAAGCTACAGTAGTGAAAAAAGCATGATATTGGCACAAGGAGAGACACACAAACCAATGGAACCAAATTGAGAGTTCTGATATAGATCCTCATATATATAGTCATATAATATTCGATAAAGCCACCAAACCATCTCAACTGGAAGAAAATGGCCTATTCAACAAATGGTGCCTGGAGAACTGGATAGCCATATGTAGAAGAATGAAAGAGGATTACCATCTCACACCTTATACAAAGATCAACTCAAGATGGATCAAAGACCTAAATATAAGAGCCAAGACCATAACGACTTTGGAAAGCAGTGTATGGAAGCATCTACAGGACCTTGTAATAGGAAATGGCTTCATGAACTTCACACCAAAAGCATGAACATCAAAAGAACAAATAAAAAATTGGGGCTTCCTCAAAATCAAAGCCTTCTGCACCTCAAAGGAGTTTGTCAAGAAAGTGAAAAGAGAGCCTACAAAATGGAAGAAAATATTTGGTAAACATATATCTGATAGGAGACTTATAACCTGCATATATAAAGAACTCCTATATCTCAAAAATAAAAAGAGAAACAACCCATTTAAAAAATGGGAAAAAGATTTGAACAGATGCTTCTCCAAAGAAGAAATACAAATGGCTAAAAAGCACATGAAAAAATGCTCCAAAGCTCTAGCTATTAGGGAAATGCAAATCAAAACTCCAATGAGATACCATCCTACTCCCATAAGATTGGCAGCTGTGAAAAAAACAGAAGACTACAAATGTTGGACACGGTGTGGAGGAATGGGAACACACATCCACTGCTGGTGGGAAAACAGAAGGATCCAGCCGTTCTGAAGGACAGTTTGGCAGTTTCTCAAAAAACTAGCTATAGATTTGCCATATGACCCAGCAATTCCACTGCTGAGTATATACCCAGTAGAACTGAAAACAAGGACACAAACCGATACATGCAAACCAATGTTCATAGCAGCATTGTTCACTATTGCCAAAAGTTGGAATCAACACAAATGTCCGTCAACAGAAGAATGGATAAATAAAATGTGGTATATACATACAATGGAATACTACTCAGCTTTAGGAACGAATAAACTACAAACACACATGATAACATGGATGAATCTTGAGAACCTTATGTTGAGTGAAGCAACCCAGGCATTGAAGGACAAATACTACATGATCTCAATGATATGAAATAAGTAATCCAAGCTGCCTTAAAGAGCTAGGGACTCAATGATAGGCGTAAAGGAAATTAGTGGGTAGAGGAAGGATGTAAGCTGACACCTACATGGGAGAAATCTATGATAAGCTGGAGGTAAATATTTGTACAAGGAAGGGATAAAATGGGGGCACAGGATTACCTTTGGGTGGGGTTTTGTGGGTTTGAGGGGGGTTAGGGATGGGAGGATGGGTAATATTGCCCAAGAAATTGGGGGGAGGGTGCGAGAACATATGAACATAGGAGATTGTCAGATTTGGTTGAGAATATACTGCTGAGAAAATTTTTTTTCAAAAATATAATACGGAAGGTTACCTGTTTAAGATGCTTAAAGGGGATAATCTGATGCAGGACAGGCTTCTAGGGAGTGTGTGAGTGCTCATTTGCCATAGTGGCTTATATCATTGGATAGAGACCTATATAATGAGAGTGAAGGTATACCCATATCCTGGGGAGGACTGATGTTCTCAGATAGAGGGAATTATATCTCTCGAGTGAAGTGGTGGCTCCCAATGCATTAGGGCAGTTGAGCATGTCAAGGCCTCAACATTGTTGCAAGTATCTCTTGGCCCTTCAAGCAATGAAGATTGACTGCCACTGTGGGCCCTGAGGGGAGGGGGAAAGATGTATTGAATAGATGGAGTCAATGTAACTGTGTGGGCAATAGAAGTGTTCCACAAGATTACACGAGAATGGATATAAGACATGTTAAATTACACCAAAAATATTTAGGGGCTGATAGACTAAAATGTAAATCATAATGTAAAACATAAGATAACTAAAAATTTAGAAAATTGTATAGTCTAAAATATAAACCACAAAGTAAACCCAAAAGTTACCTTGTTTGAAAGCTATTGTTTCAATATCTGTACATCACTTTCAGTAAATATGCTATGAATATGTAAAAAGGTTATTGCTGTGGAAGAGAAAAGGGTTTTATGTTCGATATGTGGGAGTACTGTATATTGTATATATGAATTACTGTGATCTAAAACTTTCGTGAAGATAAGCTTAATAATTAGGAAAGGAAAAGGAAAAGAAAGGACATAGACACTGAGGAAAAGATGGAAGAAGTTGCCTTGCCAATTTGCATACAGGGCAACACTTATTGCAGTGATGAGAGGCAAAACATTTTTAAAAATTTGCATTTTTACATATTTTGATAGCCCAATTTATTTATACCTTAATTTTTATAAATTAATATTTATTCTATATCTAGCCTTTAAACTCAACACTATATTCCATTTTACTATTAATGGAAACTGGCAATATCTTGGGCTTCATTTTTGAAGAAGTTTTGGATCACAGAGAGGCTCAACAATAGCAGAGGAGGAATACAGGTGTAGGATGTCATTGACAGGGGACACATGATTGGCAGGGAGTTCTCCAGGGCATATATCCAGGGTACATAAAAATATTTGTATATTTTCCTAGTGGTTACAATTAAAAACAAGAACTGAGGGAGTCCTGAGTTCCTAGCCAGGGGAGCTCTATCACAGGCCCTAAAGGAACAGCAACAATCCCTCAAGTGCAATGGCAAAGACCAAAAAAGAAGGAAGGTCAAACAATGAGCCCTTGATACTAATGACTGTGCTTGTAAGCCTGTATACCTGAAATACAACAAGGCCTAGAGCTGCAGGGTGCCTAAGATTTACCTCCTGAGAGCCTCTGTGTTGCTCAAATGTAGCCAGTCTCAAAGCCAAACTCAGCATGCAAATGTGTTGCCCTCTCCCCAGCATGGGACATGACTCCCAGGGATGAGCCTCCCTGGTGCTGAGGGATTACTACCAAGTACCAGCTGATGATGTAACTAGAAAATGACCTTGAATAAAAGAGTCAACTCGAACCAGCAGAATATCTCGGTCTACATATAATACCAGGAGTTAAAAATGCTTTTTGACCTGAATCAAAGGGAGAAATGGAGAGGACAAATGAGTTTGTATGGCTATGAGTCTTCAAAAAGAGCCGGGAGGTTATCAGAGGGGTTGCCGTTATGCACACCTGAGCAGAGTCCCAGAGACAGATAAAATAGATACAACCCCAGGTATTGGTTCTTCTGAGGGCTACAGAGACCCACAGGTTCTTTGGTCATGGCAGATGGCGTTCAGTGCCATGTCAGTTGGTCCTACTTTGGAGTTTGTGTTTCTGTGTGATGGAGCTGGACTCAGATATGATCTTTGTTCACAAGCCTCTTCTGTTACTTTTACCAGGTCTGTAGTTGGTGCTAGGGCTTCATACATACCCAGGGGACCTGAATCTCTGGACTGACCATGTGATAGCCAGGCCATGACCCTCAACAGACTTCAGTTCCTACACTCTGGTTTATTGGACCTATCCCACTCAGCTAACATGGAGTTGAAGAAGGTCAACCACCACACCAGGGAGCCAAGAGTGCCTACAACTGAAAGTAGGAGGATTGCATCTAGCATCCATGTGGAATGTAAGCCCATTCTTTTTTTTTCATTATTGATTTTGTAAAAATATTACATTAAAAAAACAATATGAGGTCCCATTCAACCCCACCACCCCCACCCCACCACTCCCCCCCCCCCCCCCCCCAGCAACACTCACTCCCATCATCATGATACATCCATTGCATTTGGTAAGTACCTCTCTGGGCATCTCTGCACCTCATGGTCAGTGGTCCACATCATGGCCCATACTCTCCCACATTCCATCCAGTGGGCCCTGGGAGGATTTATAATGTCCGGTGATTGCCCCTGCAGCACCATCCAGGGCAACTCCAAGTCCCAAAGGCGCCTCCACATCTCATCTCTTCCTGCCATTCCCCATACCCATATCAGCCACCATGTCCACTTTTCCCACTCCACTCCAATGCCACCTTTTCCCTGTGGACCTTGGATTGGTTATGTCTGTGGCATCTCTATGTCAAGAGGAGGCTCAGATTCCACATGGATACTGGATGCAATCCTCCTGCTTTTAGTTGTAGGCACTCTAGGCTCCATGGTGTGGTGGTTGTCCTTCTTCAACTCCATCTTAGCTGAGTGAGGTGAGTCCAATAAATCAGATTGTAGGAGCTGAAGTCTCTTGAGGCTCAGGGCCTGGCTATCATATTGTCAGTCCAGAGATTCAAATCCCCTAAATATATCTTAAACCCCAACACCAACTACAATTCCAGTAAAGTAGCATGAAAGTCTTACGAAAAGAGATTCCATCTGAGTCCAGTTTCATCATGCAGAAACACCAGCTCCAAAGAAGGGCCGTCTGACATGGCAGTGAACCCCATCTGCCATGACCATAGAACCCGTGGGTTTCTCTAGCCCTCAAAGGAACCGATATCTGGGGGTTGTATCTGCTTTATCTGTCTCTCAGACTCTGCTCAGTTATGCATAGGGGCAATCCTTCTGACAACCTCCAGACTCTTTTTTAGAGACTTGTAGCCATATAAACTCATTTCTCCTTTCCATTTCCCCCTTACATTAGGTCTAACAGCATTTTAAAGTCATGTTATTATATGTAGACAGGGATATTCTGCTAGATCCGCATTGAACCTTCAATTCAAGGTCATTTTCCAGTTGCATCATCAGTTGGTACTTCATAGTGATCCCTCAGTGCCAGGGAGGCTCATCCCCGGGTGTCATGTCCCACGCTGGGGGGAAGGCATTGCATTTACATGCTGAGTTTGGCTTCAAGACTGGCCACATTTGATTAACATAAAGGACGTCAGGAGGAAATTCACAGGCACAGTCCTGCTCTAGGCCTTGTTCTTATTTCAGGCATATAGGCTCACAAGCCTAGTCATTAGTATCATGCTCTCACTGTTGGACCCTCATTCCTTCCTGGTCCTTACCGTTGCACCTGGGGGACTGCCGCTACTCCCCTAGTGACCATGACAGAGCACCCCCTAAGCCCATTCTTGATAAAGATGTGGAGTGGACACAACCATTCTAAGGTCCACAGGATGGAGGAATAGAGTATGGATTAGAATGGACTTACTGATATTCTGTTCATGAACTATTGAGATTAGTATTTGAAGAAAATGTGGCTTTGGTGTGGAGAAAGTGGCCATGGTGGCTACTGGGTGCAGGGAATGGGAGGAGGAGATGAGATGTGGAGGCATTTTCGGGACTTGGAGTTGTCCTGGGTGGTGCTGCAGGGACAGTTACCAGACATTGTATGTCCTCCCATGGCCCACTGGGTAGAATGTGGGAGAGTGAGCTATGATGTGGACCATTGACCATGAGGTGCAGCAGTGCTCAGAGATGTATTCACCAAGTGCAATGAATGTCTCATGATGATGGAGGAGATTGTTGTTATGGGGGGAGGAGTGGGGTGGGAGGGATGTGGGGTATATGGGGACCTCATATTTTTTTAATGTGACATTAGAAAAATAATTAAAGACAAAAAAATAAAGATAATTATTTCAAAAAAACAAATCATAAAAAATAAAATAAAATAAAAATAAAAATAGCCAAAATAATCCTGGAAGACCAAAGAGGAATAACTTGCTTACTAAATGGCATAACACCATAGTAGTTAAAACAATATACTATTGGTACAGGAATAGTCAAACCAATCAATGCAACAGAAAATAAATCCCAGTAATAGATTCGTATATATTTTGGAATTTAGGATATGATATAGATAGTATTACAGTTCAGTGTAGAAAAGATAGACTGTTCCATGTATAGAATTAAGATAATTGGCTTTACATATAGGGAAAAATTAATTAGACCCCTCTCTCTGACCATAGAGAAAATTAAAGTCTAGATAAATAAAAAACACAAATATGAAAACCAAAATTTTTAATCATTAGAACAAAATTCAGGTGAATATTAATATGACCTTAGAATGTCATAAAAAAGGCATAAAAATCTCACAAATCAAGGAATTACTGATAGAACTGACAATTTTAATTATCTATAGAATAATAAACTTGTAAAAGAAAAGCAACAAATTGGAAGAAAATATTTGCAAAATATGTAATAAACAAAGAATTAGCATGTATAATATATAAAGAACTTCTAAAAAGAAGAAAAACACAAGCATTCTAACGAAAAAATGAGAAAAGGTTATGAATAAGAACAACAATGCAAGGTATTGGTGGTGGTAGGGTGAGGTATGAGAGTCCTGTATGTTATATACGCTTATTTTGTAAGTTAACAACAATTACTATACACTTATTGTTTATGTACATTTATGTATAAGTGATATACTTCAATAAATTTTTTTAAATGTAAAAAATAAGAAAATCACTTAAGAGGAAACTTGATGGATCAAAAAAAGAAGAACTATTCAACTTTATTTGTAATTAAATAAATCAAACAAAATTAAATTAAATACTGTTTACCATCCATTAGTGTGGCAAAGATTTGAAAATCTGATAATAGCAAGAGGATGGGAATATGAGAGTAGTCATTTTGAAGAGTAATTTGACAGTTTCTAGTAAAATTAAAACTATTTATGGCTTATAAATCAGTTCCTCATCAGAATGCATACCCTAGATAAACTCCGGACATACGTACAAAGATGTTTTGTAGCACAATTTTTAACAGTGAGAAATAAGGAACAACCTTATTGTACATAAATATAGGAATGCAAATATAAATGGTAATATAGTCATTCAATGAAATTAATGATTTAGATCTGTGTTATTTCAACATGTACAGATCTCAAAAATGTAATGTTGAATTAAACAAGTACACTTGCTATTATATCACTTACATTAAAAATATTAAACCCTAAAAACAATCCTACATATTGTTTGTAGGCACATGTATTTGTAGTAAATGTATAAAATTGGACTAGAAATATATACACTTAAGTTATGATTGTCATTGCCTTTAGGAAGGCAGGGAATTAGAATTGTGGAGTACAAGAGGAATGTGAATTTTTTGGTAATACTTTATTTAATATATATATATATAGATCAGAAGTAAATATGACACAAATTGTTAGGTTTCGTAAATTGAGTGGTAGGTATAAAATTGTTATATTATTCTATGTACTTTTCTGAAGATTTCAATTTTTTCCTGCCTCTCAAAAAATACAGGGAGAAGAATTACAGCCTTTAGATTCAATCAGGCCTAGATTAGAATTACAGCTCTGCCGAAAACTAACAGTGTGTTAGATAATTTTCTTAACCTCTCAGTACCTTACTTTCCTCATTTTGTAAATGAAAATATCTCATATGGTTGCTGTGAAAATTAAATAAAATGGCCCTTGCCCTGTGCCTGGCACATAGTATAATAGTAACTGTTGTTATTAGAGACTCATGGACTGAATGGATCCTTGGATTGTGTAGAGAACTAGTACTACAACCTCTCCCAGTAGCTTAATCCACGATTTAGTTTCTCATCCAATTAAATACTTTCTCTTGACAATAATGCAGCCTAGTTATGCTAGTTTGGACCCTTGTGAAACTGAAGAACAAAGTCCATTATCCTCATATTAACACATAAGGAGTACTGGACCAGGAGTCTAAAAACCTTGGCTTCACAGCTCCACCACTAACTGGATGCCGTTTAACACTTTGTTTTGTGGCCCATGTAAGAGGATAATAACTCCTACTCCACCTAACTCTGAAGGTTGTTGTAAGGGCCAAGTAATGTGCCTGATCATGGTTTGAAAGTCTAAACTGTTCTAAAAAGTAAGGAATTAATATTTGCTTGAAGAAATATATTATTTTTTAGTCTTCTCCATTTAAGATTAATTAGACTCTGATCTTTTCCATATTCCTGTGAAAACGCAGAGACCAGTAACATATACATTCATTCCAAAAACATGAATTAAGGGCTTACTTTGTGTCATGCACTCTATTTGATGCTGGGAGAACACAGATTAGTAAGATATGTTCCCTGCAGCCAAGAAGCTTAAATTTCTCATTGAATGACAGACATGAATAATAAATTTTGTATAACGTAATATGAGTGCTTTGGGGAAGACATAGATATGTTATGGGGACACAGAAGGACAGGATTTATTATAGGGATGCCATGGAAGACTTCACAGAGAAGGTGATATTAGTGCTGGACTTTGAGGGATGAATAGGAAATTTCCAGATGGAGAAGTGTACTTCAGGCAGAGGGAAGAGTGTTATTAAATGCATGTGTGGGGCATAAGAGCACATGGCATGTTTTGTGATGATGACATTTAAGTATTTGTGGGACATAAAGTAAATGAAGTAGACTGGGGAAAGGTGAAGTAGTGAATTGTATTTGGAAAATATTGGCAATATTAAGTCGCCTGTGAAACATCTCTTGGCATGTTATAAACTAATGGAAACATAGATATGGAGAGATTTAGGGGTCATCAATATATAAATATTAGCTAGATATGATGAGGGAAAGGTAGTGATCTTGAATAATATTTTATTGCTCGAGCAACTGGGGAGATGATGGTGCCTTCACTAAGATAAGTAACATAATAGAAGGAGGAGTAGAGGGGATTGGAGATCATATGATCTCCAATACATTTATTATCAGATACCCATGGAGATCATATGATCTCCAATACATTTATTATCAGATACCCATGGGATATCAAATGAAAACATATATCTAGTAAGCATTTGGATATATAGATATGAAGTTCTAGAAAGAGGTTTTGTTTAAAATACAGAGGAAGCATAAAGTTGCTACCTGAAACAATGAAATGAATGAAATTTTCAAGGAAATAGTGTGTGGAATAAGCTAAGAAGAGGTGTTAATGGTAAATGTTGGACTGTGGTTAACAGTACAAATATGAGAATGTTCTCTCATGAACTATAATAAATATATAATACTAATACATGGTGTTAATAATAAATGGTTTGTGAGAAAAAATATACCAAGTGTAAGTTATGGATTATAGGTAGCAGTAATATTGTGATGATGTACTTTCATTATTTGTAACAAATGTGCTACAAAAATGTAAGATATTGATGGGGGCATGACAAATGGGAATCCTATAACAATGCATGATTGTTCTTTAAAAATTCAAAATAAAAATTTTAATTTAATTTAATTTTTAAAACTTCCAAAAAAAAAGAAAAAGAAAAGGTGCTAGGATGATGCCTGGTGAATAACAACATTTAATAACTAAGAAGAGGAGGCTGTAGCAAAAGAAACTAAGAAGGAGATAGAGGGGAATGATGAGAACCAGTAAAGGGGTGTCAAAGAAACCAAGGGAAGAGAACATTTCAAGAAGGGAGTAGTTAATTATGGGAAAGCTAAGGACTGAGAGATTAAGTATAATAAGGCCTGAAAACTGTCCAGTGAATATTTTTTGGAATACTTAGTTTTCATTTACATTTTCTGAATACAAATGACTCTGAATATATCAAATCTGAAGCTACTTGTTTTCTACCCATCTTGTTACTAATACAGGACTTACCTCAAGTTTACCAATTACTGTGTGCTCCAACAGCTTGATTTACCCGGTTGCCCCTGAGATGCCCAGACAAGGAAATCACCTGGTCACTTGTTAGAACATTTGTAATTAATTTAAGGAAAGAAGAAAATCAGAAATTCAGCCCATAACAGAATTGACCATACAGGCCTCTCCATGGTGTAGAAGTTAATGTGCTGGGTCTGGTATATGTTTAAAAAAGTTAAAACTGGGTTTTAATAGAAGAGCCAAAATTTCAAGTCACTAATAGAAAATTCCATTTGCATTTCAGATGCCACTAATATTGGTTTATGATGAGAGAAAGTGAATATTTGTAATATGCTTTCCGCAAAGTCCTGACAGCTGCTAAAATGGGACCTCTGGGGACCAGCTGAGAGGTTTTAACTCATTAGCCAGGGAGAGAGGGCAAAAGAGGAGGCCCACTAAGTGCTTAATCACCAAACAGTTCTTTTCTTTAGGAGGACCACTTCTCACACCATTTGAGATGGACTTCTTGAACTCTCTGGTTTGGCCTTTCTCAATATTTTTAACAGAATCAAAGCAAGAAGTAAGTTGACCCCTTAGCTCAAACCCAACGAACAGTTTTCATGTACCAACTGCAGATGAATTGTTTATAGGCACTGTTGTGACATCCTTGGAAGCTGTGTAAGGCAGGATAGGCTAGGTTATGCTTCAATAACAAACAATCCCAAAACCTTAGTGGCTTATAATAATCAATGTTTATTTCTTAGGCTTACTACATGTCCAAAATAGGCCAGTTGGAGGGACAGAGGGAATGGTTCTACTCATATTGGTTTTGAGCCTGAGACACAGGCTGATAGAGCAAGAACTGTCTGACTGAAATTGTCGGTCAATATAGTATATGCAAAAGAGAATGGGGCAAAGCAAGCACTAGCTCTTCAAGTTTCCAGCTAGGAGTGACATGTGCCACATCTGCCCACATTTCATTGGCTGTAGCAAGTAATATGTCTGAGCCTGATTTTAAAGGGATGAGGAAGTATAACCCTTCTTTAGTTGAAAGCATGGCTGATAGGGGCACAGAGTATGGATGACCAATATTATCATCTACCAAAGAAGCTATATTAAATATGTGTTGAATCTGAATAGATCATATAATAGGTATTTTTAACACTAATGTCTAAGTAGCTGTTATGAAATTACCCACTGCCCACTGACTGGCTACAGTGCCTCAGAATCCACCATTCGAATTCATTCCATTGGGTTAAAACATTGCACTGCCAAAAGTCATTGACTGTCAAAGAGCTAATGCCTGAAGTGGGACAGTGCACCAACCTATATCAAGCTAACATAGTATTCAGAATATATGTCTACAGTGGGCTATTATTGGAAGCAGGGAGCAGGAGCACCGCTCTGAGATATTTTAATACCTACTACATTCCAGGCACTGTGCTAGGCTCTTTCTTAGAGTATGTCTTATTTTCTTCCCAGACCAATTCCAATTTAAAGATAATGTAAATGTTAGAGATGTAGAGGGCATTGTCCATGGTCCCACAGATTGTCAGGGATGTCATAATGGGTGCCAGAGGAAAGTAACACTTAGGGTATCACTTAGAGAGGATATATAAGGAGCCATGCAGTGGGGTCTTTGGTCATTTAAGGAGGACACCAGGTGCTGGGGTGAGAGAGTAGTACGCACCTCATAAGGCAGGAGAAACCTGCCCTAAGAGGAAATCTCAACAGGTTTGACCTACTTCATACTTGCACCCAGGGTCAAATCCTTACTTGCATCTGAGATTGGTGGTGATTCTTTTTTAGGTGAGGAAGAGAAGCAACATGATTCCCCAGAGGAATCTATTGTAGAGCCATCTCCAGGGAACTGGAGAAGTTTCTTTCAGAAAACATCTGTCAGTAGAGTCTGGCTTGCCAATCTATCAGCCTTCTGCCAGTGGCTACCAGTACCTTGCTTGATTATGCATTTATTAAATTATAAAGCCTGCCAAGGTGGATTACAGTGGCTGTCTTTTATCTCTGTCTGCCTGGTAGTAGATAACTTAGCAGGAAAATTATATTTAAAAGCCATAAAAAAAAATAGAACACTCTTGAACCTAGCACCTCCTCCACCTGTAATCCTACCCTGAAAAACCTGAATTTAGATTGTAAAATTAATAAAAACCAAGAGGAGGATTTCTCTTCAAAGGGACAAAACCAAAGGTGTACTCAGGTGTTTAGCAAATTTCTTCCACACAACACATACATGCACTTATTCATTTATTCATTCACTCAACAAATGTTTATTGGACAATTACTGTGTGCCAAGCATTGTACTAGGTCCTGGAGAGAGAAAAAAAGGACAGACATGACCCTTGCATTCATGGATCTTACTGTCTAGTAGAAAACACACATTAAACAAAGACAAATTGATAAATAATGACAAATTAGGGTGAGTGCTGTGAAGAAAATAAACAGGGGGTAAAATCAAGAGCATGTTTTAGATAGGGGTAGTCAAGGAAGACCTCTTTGAGGAGGTAACATTTAGGTTGAAACCAAAATAATGACCAAGCGGAGTATTTATATGGTCTTAAAAGTATCTCTCTACTTCTTGCCCATTAGTTTCTATGGAAAAAGTAGTAACTGTCCAGTGGAGAGAACAGATAACCCCTTAACTAGATGATCAAAATTAATATTACCAATGAGGAGGAGATAGACACCATGTGTCTTTATATGTAATATCCAGAGAAGAACTTATATAGTATAGGGACTTATGTCATTTATATAGTGTTCTGGCATAACCTGAATTTAATCATGAAGAAATATCAGAAAAGCCCAAAATGAAGAGCATTTTAGTTTCAAAAGGGGGACTGTATTCTACAAAAATGTCAAATTATTTAAAAAAAGGCTGAGGAACTGTTCCAGAGTAAAGAAAGCAGAGCAGAGCTGGTATAAAAGTCGGGAAGCAGATAGGCCAGGGGTGATGTGATCCAGATTTATATTCTTAGATGTTCTGTCAATAAGGAAAAATAAAGACAGGTTATTTTAAAAAATAATTATAGATTATCCTTTTCTTTTTTAAGAATTACAGACTTTTCTAAGCCAATGAATAGTATATAGCAGCTAGAAGGGAAGGTTTCAGCTACTAAGAAAACAAAACATATTAATTGCAACTATTTTATAAAGATAAATAATGCATCTTAACTCTCCAGTCTATTTCCTAAAGTTTTCCCCGATCTTACATCTTCTGACCAATACTTCATTTTTTATTTGAAATATTGCAAGTATTAGACAATAATAAAGCTAAAATTGAAGTACCAAATAGCAACACAAAAAGCACTTGGCACAGTATTGTATGTTTGCCTCTTAGGAGGCAATGATCCAGGCAAGAAACATTGGTGGCTCAGGTTGGGTAGAGATAGCAGAGGTGGAGTGGAAGTGAGAAGACAGGAGGGATTTGAGAACAATTTTGGAGGTTTGTTTCTTGTATACAGCCCCTTTTCCTATAGGGCATCTAAAGGAATTTGATAGCACTTGGGGCTGCAGGGCAAGGTTGACTAGGTTGGGGTAGGGACCTCTTAAAAATCTTCTTTCTTTCAACCTATTGAATTTCCAGTTTATGTCTTCATTGGGCTGTAGGAGCTAAATAAGAATTTTAGCTGGATTGAAGGCCTCATGAAGGACTCAAAGGAAGAAGAAACTAGTAAACAGGGCTCATGAAGGACTTCATTATATATTAATTGCACCTAATTTTTCACTGTAATATATATAATCTCTTCGAGGATTAGTGAGAGTTGACTGTACCTACAGTGAATACATTAGCTCAATAATGTAATAATAATGCCTGAGCCATACAGTCTCTAAAATGCAGAGGGAAGAGGGCCTTCCCTTTCTACTTTTATATCCCCAAGGTAGCCAGATTTGTGTCAGGCTTCCAGGAAGCCACCCATTAACTCCCACAGGCAGGATCCTGGTGAAATGGTACCCATGCAAATGTCTCTCTGCATGCAGACAAGTTCACGGAGAGTCATTTCCAGAGGCCCATGGTGAGCTAAGCCAGAGCTGTAGGCTAGGGAAAGTCTGTCAGCCAAGCAATTAGTCAATAAATATTTACTCAGCACCTACTTCATACTAACTAGACACACGCTTGTAGTTCTCAACCAGAAGGCAGTAACTTCCCCAAAGAGCAATAAAAAATGTGTTGAGGCATTTTTCAGTTGTCACAACGAAAGAGTGGAGGAGTGGTAATGCTACTGGAATTTAGTGAGAAGAAGCTTGAGATACTAAACACCCTGCAAAGTGTGAAAAATCTTGCACAACATAGAAGTGTGCTGTATAAATTTTGAAAGTACTCCCTTGGAGAAACACTGTGGCAGATAGGTACCAGGGATTTTGATATGAGTAGGACACAGCCCATCCCTGTTCTCAAGAGTTAATTGATTCCAGAAGGTAACCAATGTCTCTCTGCTTATACCCTGGCTCCTTATTCTTTCCTTGAGAAGAATTATAACTCCCATTTTATTTATTTTTTTATTATTATTTTTTATTGATTTTGTAAAAATATTACATTAAAAAAATATATGAGGTCCCATTCAACCCCACCACCCCCACCCCACCACTCCCCCCGCCCCAGCTACACTCATTCCCTTCACCATGACATAACTCCCATTTTAAAGATAAGGGAACAGACATCATGGCAGGAGTCACAGCAGCTAATAAGTGGCAGAGCTGGGACCCAATTTCTTGACACCACAATTCCATTGAAGAATCCATTGAGTCACCCAATGGGCACCATAAAACAGAACCCTTTATAATTTAAACCATCAATTCAATTCAGCTATCTGGAGCAGACCAGTGGTATGGTTTGGGGTGACAATGTATCCTAAAAAATATATAATATCAAGATTTATAAATATTAGCTCCTTTTAATTGAAATTTTTATTGATATTTGTACATTCACATGCAGTGGTGCTCAGAGATGTATTCTCCAAGAGCAATGAATGTCTCATGATGATGGAGGAGGTTGTTGTTATGGGAGAAGGAGTGGGGGGAGGAGGGTGGGGGTATATGGGGACCTCATGTTTTTTTAATGTAACATTAAAAAATAAATAAAGACAAAAAAAGAAATAATAAGAGCGATTCTATGTACCCTTTACCCAGTTTTCCCCACTGTTAATATCTTACATAGCTAGAGTAAAATATCACAATGAGGATACTGACATGGATACAAATTCTGAAGCTTATTCAGATTCTCCAGATTTACTTGTGCTCACTTGTGTGTATGTGTGTGTGTGCATTAAGATCTAGCAATTTCATCACGTGTAGGAATTCATCTATCACATATGTAGGGGTTTGTGTATCTACCATCACAGTCAAGATACTGAGCAGTCCCAAAAACACAAGGATCCATCATGCTACCTGTTTATAACCACAACTACTTCCCTGCCCCTGCCACTCCTCCTTGTCTCTAATCCCCAGATATTACTAATATATCATATATTTCTGTAATTTTGTCATATACAAAAAAGTTCCTTAAAGGAAACAGACAATATGTAACCTTTTGAGACTGGCTTTTTAGATTCACCATAATTCCCTGGCGATTCATCTAAGTTGTGTGCATCAATATTTTGTTCCTTTTTAATGCTGAATAGTATTCCATGCTATGGATAAACCAGTTTCTTTAACTATTCACCTATTGAAGGGCATCTGGGTTGTTTCCAGTTTTTAGCTACCAAGAATAAAGCTACTATGAACATTTATGTACAGGTTTGTGTATGAACATAAGCTTTCATTTCTTTGGATAAATGCCCTAGAGTGCAAGTGTTGGGTTATATGGTAGCTGCATGTTTACTTTTGTACAAAACTCATACACTGTTTTCCAGCATGGCTATACCACTTTACATTTTCACCAGCAAATTATGAGTGATCCACTTTCTCAACATCTTTGCCAGCATCTGGTGCTTTCACTACTTTTTATTTTAACTATTCTTGTAGGTTTGTAGAGATATCTCAATGTGGTTTTAATTTACATTTTCCTGATAGCTAATGTTCAAGTGCTTATTTAACAACAGTATCTCCACTTTGGTGATATATATCTTCATATCCTTTGCCTATTTTCTAATTGGATTGTTTTTTTTTAATGTTAAGTTTTAAAAGTTATTTTTTATATTCAAGATACTAGTCCTTGTTGGACATGTGATTTGCAAATATCTTCTCCCAGTCTGTAACTTGTCTTTTTCCTCTTCACATCCAACTTTCACAGAACAAGTGTTTAATTTTGGTGAGGTCCAATTGATCATTTTTTTTCCTTTTATGGATCCTGTTTGAGTGTCATGGCTAAGAACATTTTGCCTAGCACTAGATTCCAAAGAATTTCTCCTATTTTTAATTAAAAGTTTTAGGGTTTTATGTTCTGCATCCATAACTTAATATGGATACATTAACATATCCATATTAAGTTAACTTTTGTATAAGGTATGAAGTTTAAGTCAAGGTCCCCCCCCCTTTGCCTATGGGTATCTAATTCTTCCAGTACCACTTGTTAAAAAGGCTATCTTCCTCTACTGCTTTGTTTTTGCTCCTTTGTCAAAAGTCAACTGAGGGGAGCAGATGTAGCTCAAGTGGTTGAATTCCTGCTTTCCATGTAAGAGGTCTCTGTTCAATCCCAGCTACCTCATAAAAATAAAACTAGCAAATTAAAAAACAACTCTCACTGGGGATATAGCTCAGTAATTGAGTGCCTGCTTCCCATGTCGAGGTCTGGGTTCAATTGCTCATACCTCCTAAAAGGAAAAAAAAAGTCAGTTGGGCATCTTGGTATGGGTCTACATCTGGGGACTCTTCTGTTCCATTGATCTGTCTATCGCTAAATGTATACCACAGTCTTGAAAACTGAATCTATAAAATAAGACTTGAAATCAGGTAGAGTTATTCTTCCTACTTTATTCTTCTCTTTCAAGACTGATTTAGCTATTATAGGGTCTGTGCTCTCCCACTCAAATTTTAGAATAAAATTGTCTGTGTCTACAAAAACTTTCCTGAGATTTGGACAAGAATTGTATTAAATCTATAGAATAATTTGGGGAGAATTGACATTTTCACTATGTTGAATTTTCCAACCCAAGAACACAGCATGTCTCTCCATTCATTTAAGGCTTCTTTGGCTTATTTCATCAGCATTTTGCAATTTTCAGCATATGGATCCTGTACGTCTTTTGTTAAGCTTATACCAAGGTACTTCATTTTCTTTGAAATGATTGTATAAGGTCTGTAGGTTTTTCTCTTTTTTAAATTTTTAAATTTTTATTCAAATGTATTTTTTAAGAAACATAGATGAAAAAAAATTACACTCAAAAATATAAGAGTTTCCCATATACCCCACACCCCACCACACCCCACTCCTCCCACACCAACAACCTCTTTCATCAGTGTGGCACATCCATTGCATTTGGTGAATACATTTTGGAGCACTGTTACACAGCATGGATTATAGTTTACATTTTAGTTTACACTCTCCCCCAGTCCATTCAGTGGGTTATACCAAGATATATGATGTCCCGCATCTGTCCCTGAAATACCATTCAGGACAACTCCAAGTCCCGAAAATGCCCCCACATCACACCTCTTCTTCCTTCTCCCTGCCCTCAAAAATTCCCATGGCCACTGTCTCCACATCAATGATACAATTTCTTCCATTGTTAGAGTCACTATAGTTCTATAGTAGAATACCAGGAAGACCACTCTAATCCATATTTTAATTCTACATCCTGTGGACCCTGCGATAGTGATGTCCACTCCACTTCTAAATAGAGAGGGGGCTTAGGTCCCACCTGGCTGATTGATGTAATACTCCTGCTTGCAACTGTAGACACTCTTGGTTCCCTGGTGTGGTGGTTAACCATCTTCAACTCCCTGTTAGCTGACCTGTAAGTCCAATGAACTGGAGAGTAGGAGTTGCAACTTTGCTGAGTCTTAGGGCCCAGCTGACATATGACCAGTCCGGATATTCAAGTCTCCTGGGTATACACCAACCCCAATGCCAACCACAGGTTCAATAAAAGTGACAGAAAAGGCATGTGCAGAAAGGTCACATCTGAGTTCAACTCAATCACACTCAGGAACACAAATTCCAAAGTAGGGCCCACTGGCAAGATACTGAACTCCAGAGCCATCTTCCATGACCATAGAACTGTGTGTTTCCATAGCACTCTGTAGCACCAGTATCTGGGGTTGTAGCTACTTTGGCTGTCTCTGGGATCCTGTTGTGAGGTGCATAATCATGACACCTCTGATGACCTTCCAACTCATTTTGAAGTCTCTTAGCCATATAAACCCATTTTTCTTTACCATTTCCTCCTATTATTCAAGGTCTTTTTCTAGTTGCATCACCAGCTGGTGATTGGTAGTAATCCCTTGACTCCAGGAAGTCTCATCCCCGGGAGTCATATCCCTTGCTGAGTTTGGCCTAGAGAGTGGCCACATTTGAGGAACATGGAGGCTCTCAGGAGGTAACACTTAGGCACCCTGCTGCTCTAGGCATAGTTCATATTTCAGGAACACAGGCTCATAAGCACAGTCATCAGTATCAAGTGCCCATCATTGGACCATCCTTCTTCACTTGTCTTTGTCCTTGCAGTTGGGGGATGTTGCTATTCCATTGGAGAATTTGACAGAGCTCCCCCAGCTAAGAACTCAGCACTCCCTCAGTTGTTGTGTGTAACTCTACCTACTATGACAATACCCAATGAATATCTGAATATTTTTATATACTCTATATACATGCCCTGGAGAACTCCCTCCAAACCATGTGTCCCACATCAATGACATCCCACACCAGTGCTCCACCCTCTGCCATAGTTGAATCCTTCTGTGACCCAAAACTTCTTGAAAAATGAAGGCTAATATATTGACAAATTCAATTAGTAGGAAAATGAAATAGTAATGATCAGTTTAAAGGTTAGAAATAGAATAAATACTAATTTAGAAAAACTAAAATAAAGAATACATTGGGGTATTAAAAAATGAAAGAAAATCATAAAACTTTAGTTTTGACATTTTTCCTTTCATCACTGTAACAGGTGATGCCCCATAAGTACTGTGGCAAGGTAATCCCTATGATTCCTTCCTCAGTGTCTACATCCTTTTTTTTTTAATTTTTAATTTTGTCTTAAAAAATGTTTTAGATCACAGTAAAGTCACATATACAATATAGGGGACTCACATATACCCAACATCAAACCCTTTTCCCCCTTCCCCAGCAATGATCTTATTACATATGGATTTTATCTTTGCTCCATCTAATGTACAGATATTGAAACATAGCTACTAACCGTGGTTCCATTTTGTTTGCATTATGGTATATGTTAGACTGTACAATTTTCTGAATTTTTAGTTACATTATGGTTTACTGTATGGTTTACAGTTTTAAAACATCAGGTCCCCCCATGATGGGGGTACAACACCATACAGCTCATTGCAAGGGTCTCTACCCAATGATATAACACACCTATGACAAGATGAGCACTCACACAATTCCTAGAAGCCTGCCCCAGGTGCACCCACTGCCAGATGCCCCCCGTGAAACACCTTAAACAAGTAACATTCCTTATTATATTTTCTAAAGAGTTTTCTCGACATTAGAGTTTCAATCACATACCAGACAATCTCCCATATTCACCTGCTTCCCCCTAACTCCCCGCCAACTCAATGGACCATCTGACCCATCCTCCCAACCCTAACACCCCTCAAAACTTCAAAGCCGTACCCAACAGAATCCCTATGCCCCCTTCTTTTACCTTACCTGCACAACTACTTGCCTCCACTTTATCATAGATTTCACTCATGTAGGCGTTAACTCACAACCATCCTGTTCCCCCCCCCACAATTTTCTGTAAGACTATCATCCAGTCTCTAGCTCTGTGAAACAGCTTGATTTGCTTAATTCCTACCATAGAGGTCATGTAGTATTTGTCCTTCAATGCCTGGTTTGCTTTACTCACCATAAGTCCTCAAGATTCATCCATGTTATCCCATGTGTTAGTACTGTATTCCTTCTTACAGCTGAGTAGTATTCCACTGCACATATATTCCACATTTTATTTATCCATTCATCTGTTGATGGACATTTGGGTTGGTTCCAATTTTCGTCAATAATGAATAATGCTGCTATGAATATTGGTGTTCTTATATTGGTTGTATCCTTGTTTTCATTTCTTCTGGGTATATACCCAGCAGTGGAATTGCTGGGTGATATGGCAAATCTATAGCTATTTTTCTGAGAAACCACCAAAATGTCCTCCAGAATGGCTGGATCATTCTGCATTCCCACCAGCAGTGCATGAGGGTTCCCATTACTCTACATCCCCTCCAACACTTGTAGTCTTCAGGTTTTTTTAATAGCTGCCATTCTAATGGGTGTAAGATGGTATCTAAATATAGTTGTGATTTGCATTTCCCTAATAGCTAGTGAGGGTGAGCATCTTTTTAGGTGCTTTTTAGCCATTCGTATTCCTTGTTTGGAGAAGCATCTGTTCAAATCTCTTGCATTTTTTAAAGGAGCTGTTTGTCATTTTAACTTTGAGATATAAGATTTCTTTATATATGCTGGATATTAGTCTCCTATCAGATATAAGTTTTTCAAACACTTTCTCCCATTAGGTAGGCTTTCTTGTCACTTCTTGATAAATTCCTTTGAGGTGCAAAAGGCTTTAATTTTGAGGAGGTCGCACTTATCTATTTTTTTTTCTTTTGTGGCTCATGTTTTGTGTGTGAATTTCATGAAGCCATTTCCTATTACAAGGTCCTGAAGATGCTTCCAAACAATGTATGGACCTTGTTTTCCAAGGTCCTTATGGTCTTGGCTCTTATATTTAGGTCTTCGATCCATCTTGAGTTGATTTTTATATAATGTGTGAGATGGTAATCCTCTTTCATTATTTGCATATGGATATCCAATTCTCCAAGCACCATTTGTTGAAGAGGCCATTCTCACCCAGTTGAGTGGGCTTGGTGGTCTTGTTGAATATTGGATAACTGTATATGCGAGGATTTATATCAGAATTCTCAATTCGGTTCCTTTGGTCAGTATGTCTGTCCTTGTGCCAATACCATGCCATTTTGACCACTGTAGCTTTGTATTATGATTTGAAATCAGGAAGTGTGTATCTTACAATTTCATTTTTCTTTATCAATATGCCTTTGGCTACTCGTGGCCTCTTACCTTTCCAAATAAATTTCATAGTTTTTCTATTTCATTTAAATTGTTGCATTGATTTTTACTGGGATTGCATTAAATCTGTAGATCGGTTTGGGTAGGATAGACATCTTAATGATATTTAGGCTTCCTATCCATAACAGGGAATATTCTTCCATTTATTTAGGTCTTCTTTGATTTCCTTGAACAGTGTTGTGTAGTTTTCTGTGTATAAATCTTTTACATCTTTAGTTAAATTCATTTCTAGGTATGTGATTTTTTTATTTACTATCATAAATGGTATTTGTTTCTTGGTTTCCTCCTCAAATTGGTCATTATTGGTGTACAGGAATGCTACTGATTTTTGTGCATTGATCTTATAATCTGCAACTTTACTGAGCTCATTTATAAATTAGAAGCTTTTTTGTAGATTTCTCAGAGCTTCCTATGTATAGGATCATGTCGTCTACAAATAGAAAAATTTTTACTTCTTCCTTTCTAAAATGAATGCATTTTATATCTGGTTCTTGCCTCAGTGCTCAAGCAAGTACTTCTAACACAGTGTTAAAAAAGGAGGGATGACAGTGGGCATTCTTGTCTTGTTCCTGATCTTTGAGGGAAAGAGTTTAGGGTTTCACCATTGCAAATGATGTTGGCTGTGGGTTTTCCATATATACCTATTATCATGTTCAGAAAGTTTCCTTCTATTCTTATCTTTTTTGTGTTTTTGTCCAGAAAGTGTGCTGTATTTGGTCAAATGCTTTTTTGGCATCTATAGATATGATCATGTGATTCTTTTTCCTTCTATCTGTTTATGTAGTGTATTGCATTAATGATTTTCTTATGTTGAACCATCCTTGCATACCAGGGATGTAACCCACTTGGTCATGAGTATAATCCATTTGATGTGTTATTGAATATGATTAGCAAGTATTTTGTTGAGGATTTTAGCACCTAGGTTCATTATAGAGATTTGTCTGTAATTTTCCTTTCCTGCGGTCTCTTTGCTTGGCTTTGGTATTAGTGTAATGTTAACATCATGAAATGAGTTAGGAAATGTCCCTTCTATATTGATTTTTTAAAAGAGTTTAAGGAAAATTGGTGTTAGTTCTTTCCAGAATGTTT
The DNA here is from genome assembly GCF_030445035.2 of Dasypus novemcinctus. Taxonomy (NCBI): domain Eukaryota; kingdom Metazoa; phylum Chordata; class Mammalia; order Cingulata; family Dasypodidae; genus Dasypus; species Dasypus novemcinctus. The sequence goes on along the minus strand of NC_080704.1, from coordinate 118,950,008 downwards.
GGAAGAATTCACCTGTGAAGCTGTCTGGCCCAGGACACATCTTATTTGGGAGGATTTTAATGACTGATTCTATCTCTTTACTTTCGATTGGTTTGTTGAGATCATCAATTTCTTCTTTCATCAATGTAGGCTGCTTATGTGTTTCTAGGAATTTGTCCATTTCCTCTAAACTGTCCTTCTTGTTAGCATATAGTTTTCCAAAGTATCCTCTTATGATAACCTTTATTTCTGTGGGGTTAGTGGTTTTATCTCCTTTCTCATTATTTATTTTGAATATTTGCATTTTCTCTTTTTTTCTTTGTTAGTCTAGGTAAAGTTTGTCAATTTTATTGATCTTCTCAAAGAACCAGCTCTTGGTTTTGGTTTTTATTTTCTAGTGCTTTCTTATTTTCTATTTCATTTAGATCTGCTCTGATCTTTGTTACTTCTTTCTCTCTTCTTCCTTTGGGATTAGTTTGTGGTTTTTTTACTAAGTCCTCCAAGTGTGCAGTTAGGTCTTCAATTATAGCTCCTTCTTTCATGATGTAGGAATTTATGGCTATGAATTTCCCTCTTAATACAGCCTTTACTGCATCCCATAAGTTTTGATACGTTTTGTTGTCATTTTCATTGGTTTCAAGGTAGTTACTGACTTTTTTTGAGATTTTCTCCTTTATCCATGGTTTGTCTAACAGTGCGTTGCTTAATTTCCATACCTTGGTATCCCATCTGGTTCTCTGGCCCTGGCAGATTTCCAGATTCATTGCACTGTACTCAGAGAAATTATTCTGTATGTATTCAATCTTTCTGAATTCATTGAGAATTGCTCTGTGGCCTAGCATGTGGTCTCTCTTGGAGAATGATCCATGTGCACTTGAGAAGAATGTATATCCTGCTGTATTTGGGTATAATGTTCTGTATATGTCTATTAGTTCCAGATCCTTTAATATATTGTTCAAAGTCTTTGGTTCTATTGCTTCTCTGTTGAGATATTCTGTCCAATGGTGATAATGGTGTATTAAAGTCCCACAGTATAATTTTAGAGGCATCTATTCCTTCATTAATTTTTTCCAGTGTTTGCCTCACATAATTGGATGTATCCTGATTAGGAGCATAAATGTTTATGATTGATCTTTCTTCTTGAAAGATTACCCATTTTACTAATATGTAGTGTCCATTTTTGTCTCTCACAATAATTTTGCATTTAAAGTCTATTTCGTCTGATATTAGTATAGCTACTCCTGTCCTTTTTTGGTTATTGTTTGTCTGTAAGATTGTTTTCCAGCCATTCACTTGCACCCTCCTTGAATCCCAGGATCTAAGATGGTTTTCTCATAACATATTGATGGGTCATATTTCCTTATCCATTCTGCCAATCTGTTTCTCTTGACTGGTGAGTTTAATCCATTGACATTCAGTGTTATTACTCTCTAGGAAATACTTGCATTAGCCATATTTTCCTTGGATTTACATATGTTATATGTTGTTTTTATTTCTCTTTTTGTCTTTTTAGTTGGTCTTACACTCTCCTCCAACTCTGTCCTACTCTTATTTTCTTTCCTTCTGCAGAATTTCCTTCAGTATTTCTTGAAGTGCAGGTTTATTGTTGGCACACTTTCTTAGTTTCTATTTATCTGTGAATATTTTAAAGTCTCTGCCATTTTTGAATATCAGCTTTGCTGGATAGAGAATTCTTGGCTGGAATTTTTTTTTCTTTTAGTACCTTGACTATATCATACCACTGCCTTCTTGATTCCATGGTTTCAGATGAGAAATCAACACTTAATCTTATTGAGCTTCCCTTTTCTCTTCTCTTTTCTCTTGCTGCCTTCAATATTTTCTCTTTGTCTTGAGCATTGGATAATATGACAAGTACATGTCTTGGTGTAGGTCTGTTGGAATTTATGCTGTTTGGGGTGCATTGCATTTCTTGGACATATACATCCATCTCCATCAATAGGTTTGGGATGATTTCAGTCATTATTTCCTCCAGTGCCCCTTCTTTCCATTTTTCCTTGTCTTTTCCTTCTGGGATGCTTATGATGTGTATGTTTGTGCACTTTGAGTTGTCATTCAGATCCATTAGTCCCTGCTGGATTTTTTCTACATTTTAATTGATATATTCTACTCTGTTTGATTTCTAATGTACTGTCTTCCACATCATGAATTCTTTCCTTTGCCTCTTCAGATCTGCTATTATTTGCTGAGAGAGTATTTTTGATTTCTTGAATTTTGCCATTCATCACCATCATATCTGTTATTTTTTTGCATATGTTTACAATTTCTTCTGTATGCTCTCCATGTGTTTCCTTAATATCCTTAATTTCTTCCTTCACTTCATTAAGTTGACCCTTGATATTTGTTTAGACAGCTTTGATTAGTTGTTCAATGTTCTGCTGCTCTTCATGGTTTTTAGTTTGTTCATTGGATTGGGCCACGTCTTCCAGATTATTGGAATGGTTTGTAATTTTTTGTTGCTGTCTGGTCATGATTTTATCTTGATGTGTTTGTTTAGATGATTAGCTTCTCTGTCTAGTCTCGGGGTTTTCTTAGCTGCTATTTTTGTACATGTTAAGTCTTCTCTTTGACACTTTGTTCTTCTTATTCTATTTCCTTGCTGTTATCTAAGTTTTCTTGAAGGAAAAAGGTTAGGGCTAGGGAAAACAAATGAAGTAAAAAAAGAAAAATTATTATAGTAGTATTGATAGTAAATGTTAGCAGAAGAACGATGTAAGACCTAGGAGACTGAATATCAAACTCATGTAAGCTGGGTTGAGTTATAACCATAAAAAAGTAGAGGGGGGAGGGGCAAGATGGTGGCTTAGTGAGCATACCTGATAGATCTTTCCTGCAAAGAAGTGGGTGGGCACCGTTGCAGGTTCTTTGGGACCAGGCTGTTTCGGGATTTTTGCAGGGCAGGAGGTGTCTGGACATCGATTTGGTGGAAGGTGCTACAGGGAACACCTCACATTTGCTGGGTTTCCTCATCCTCCACTGCCTCATTTCTGTGTGAATTGATTTTGGCTACCTACACTAACCCCTTTCCCCTACATCTTGATATCCCCCTTCATCTACTGTCTCTCCGATATTCCATCTCCCTTTCTTGATCCCCAAAGTGTCTAACTCTCAACGTCTAATACCTTTGATTTGTTTTCTGTCTTTTATCCACACTTGAAATACTTGCCTTTCTTTTCTCTTTCCCTCTCTCACAAAAACAATAGTTTTTAAATTTATACCATATTCCTCCCATATTCAGTCAACTACCTCATTATAAGTACTCTACCTACTGCTATAACTCTACACAACTTGCATGAATCTAATATCCATCCTCCCAGATCTCATATTGTTGCTCTGTTAACATTTATCACCAATACTACTTTACACTTTTTCCTTGCTTACACAATTGCCTTTCCCTGGCCCTAATACTTTCCTTTAAAGTGAAGTCAACCAGCAATAAGAAATTAGAATAAGAAGAACAAAGTGACAAAGAGAAGATATAACACTTACACAAAGACAACAGCTAATTAATCCCCAAGACTAAACAAAGAAGCTAACGAACTGATTAAACCCGTCAAGATAAAATGATGACCAGACAGCAAAAAAATCTACAAACCAAACCAGTAACAGGAAAATATGGCTGAATCCAATGAACAAACTAAAAACCAGAAAGGGGAGCAGAACTTCGCACAAGTAATTAAAGATCTCAGAACATTTATCACCGACAAATTTAATGAAGTAAAGGAAGAGGTTAACAACATGAAGACAACATTGGAATGGGAAATTGGAGACATACGCAAAAAGATAACAGATATGATGGGAATGAACACCACAGTTCAAGAAATCAAAAATACAATTGCAGCAAATATCAGCAGACAAGAAGAGGCAGAGAAGAGAATTAGTGATGTGGAAGACAGTACATCAGAAATCAAACACATAGTAGAATTGGTTGATAAAAAGATAGAAAAAATGCAGCTAGGACTTAGGGACCTGAATGACAATACAAAATGCTCAAACATACATATTATAGGCATCCCAGAAGGAGAAGAGAAGGGAAAGGGATCAGAAGGAGTGTTGCAGGAAATAATGGCGGAAAACGTCCCAAATCTACTGAAAGAGACAGATGTACATATCCAAGAGGCACAGCACACCCCAATCATCATAAACCCCAACAGGCCTACCCCAAGACATATACTTGTCAAATTATCCAATGCTCAAGACAAAGAGAAAATTCTAAAAGCAGCAAGAGAAAAGAAAACTATCACATACAAGGGAAGCTCCATAAGATTAAGTGCTGATTTCTCATCTGAAACCTTGGAGGCAAGAAGGCAATGGTATGATATAGTCAAGGTACTAAAAGAAAATATTTCCAACCAAGAATACTCTATCCAGCTAAACTAGCATTCAAAAATGATGGAAAGTTCAAAATATTCACAGATAAACAGAAACTGAAAGAGTATGCCAACAAGTAACCTCCCCTTCAAGAAATTCTAAAGGGAGTTCTGCAGGAAGAAAGGAAAAAACAGGACAGACAGAGTTGGAGGAGAGTGTAAGAGCACCAAAAAAGACAAAAGGGAAGGTGAAAAAAATAAACAAAATATGACAAACACGAGGCCAATCAAAATAAGGCTAACATAAATAATTCCTTTAAAGTAATAACACTGAATGTCAATGGATTAAACTCACCTATCAAAAGATAAGGACTGGGACACTGGATAAGGAAATATGACCCATCTATATGCTGTATACAAGAGACACATCTTAGACCCAGAGACTCATGGAGGCTGAAAGTGAATGGTTGGAAAACAATCATACAAGCAAGCAAACAATAACCAAAAAAAGGCAGGAGTAGCTGTATTAATATTAATAAAGACAAAATAGACTTTAAATGTGAAACAATTGTGAGAGACAAAGAAGGACACTACATGTCAGTGAAAGGGACAATCTGTGAAGAAGATCGAACAATCATAAATATTTAAGCTCCTAACAAGGGCGCCTCTAAATATAAGAGGCAAATGCTGGAAAAACTAAGTGAAAGAATAGATGCATCTACAATTATACTAGGGGATTTTAATAAATGTCTATCAACTCTGGACAGAACATATCAAAAGAGAATCACTAAAGAAACAAAATATTTGAACAGTATATTAGAGGAGCTGGATCTAATAGACAAATACAGATCACTACACCCAAACACAGCAGGATATACATTTTTCTCAAGTGCACATGGATCATTCTCCAAGATAGACCATATGCTAGGCCACAAAGAAAGGCTTAATGAATTCAGAAAGATCAAAATCATACAAAATAATATCTCTGACCACAGTGGAGAGAAGCTGGAAATTTGCAAGGGCCACAGGCCCAGATTTCACACCATGGTTTGGAAATTCAACAGCACACTCTAAGAAAAACAGTGGGTCAAAAAGGGAATCTCAAAAGAAATCAACAACTACCTTGAAACAAATGATAATGATAACACAACATACCAAAATTTATGGGATGCAGAAAAAGCAGTACTGAGAGGGAAATTGATAAACATAAATACATATATCAAAAAAAAAGAAAGAGCAAAAATTGAAGAACTAACTGCACATTTGGAGTAAATAGGAAAAAAACAACAAAGTAATCCAACAGGAAGAAAAAGGAAGGAAATAACAAAGATAAGAGCAGAACTAAATGAAACAGAAAATAAGAAAGCACTTGAAAAGATAAAAAAGACCAAGAGCTGGTTTTTTGAGAAGATCAACAAAATTGACAAACCTTTAGCGAGACTAACAAAGAAAAAAAGAGAAGATGCAAATACACAAAATAAGAAATGAGAAAGGAGATATCACCACTGACCCCACAGAAATAAAGACTATCATAAGAGGATACTTTGAAAAACTATACTCCAACAAAAATGACAATTCAGGGGAAATGGACAAATTCCTAGAAATGCATAAGCAGCCCATATTGACGAAAGAAGAAATTGATAATCTCAACAAACCAATCACAAGTAAAGAGATAGAATCAGTCATTAAAAACCTCCCAACTAAGAAGAGCCCAGGGCCAGATGGCTTCACAGGTGAATTCTACAAAACATTCCGGAAAGAACTAACACCAATCCTGCTGAAACTATTCCAAAAAATCAAAACAGAAGGAACATTGCCTAACTCCTTCTATGATGCCAACATCATCCTAGTACCAAAGCCAAACAAAGACACCACAAGAAAGGAAAATTACAGACCAATTTCTCTAATAAACCTAGATGCAAAAATACTTAACAAAATACCTGTTAATCATATTCAACAACACATTAAATAAATTATAAACCACGACCAAGTGGGATTTATTCCAGGTATGCAAGGATGGTTCAACATAAGAAAATCAATCAATGTAATACACCATATAAACAGATTGAAGGAAAAAAATCACATGATTATATCTATAGATGCAGAAAAAGCATTTGACAAAATACAGCACCCTTTCTTGATAAAAACACTCCAAAAGATTGGAATACAAGGATTTTTTTTTAACATGATAAAGAGTATGTATGAAAAACCTACACCCAACATTGTTTACAATGGAGAAATCCTAAAATCCTTCCTTCTAAAATCAGGAACAAGACAAGGATGCCCACTCTCTCCCCTTCTATTTAACATTGTCTTAGAAGTACATGCTCGAGCACTGAGGCAAGAACCAGATACAAAAGGCACTCAGATTGGAAAGGAAGATATCAAAATTTCATTATTTCCAGATGACATGATCGTATACATAGAAAACCCTGAGAGATCTACAACAAAGTTCCTAGAACTCATAAATGAGTTTAGCAAAGTCGCAGGTTATAAGATCAATGCGCAAAAATCAGTAGCATTTCTGTACACCAATAATGAGCAAGATCAGGAGAAAATCAAGAAACAAATACCATTCACAATAGTAAATTTAAGAAAATCAAATATTTAGGAATAAATTTAACTAAAGATGTAAAAAACTTATACACTGAGAACTATACAAACTGTTCAAGGAAATCAAAGAAGACTTAACTAAATGGAAGAATATTCCCTGTTCATGGAGAGGAAGACTACCTATTATTAAGGTGTCTATCCTACCAAAACTGATCTACACATTCAATGCAATCCCAATAAAAATCAACACAGCCTTCTTTAAGGAACTAGAAAAACTAACTCTGAAATTTATTTGGAAAAGAAAGAGGCCCCGAATAGCCAAAGACATATTGAAAAAGAAAAACGAAATTGGAGGAATCACACTATCTGACTTCAAAACATACTACAAAGGTACAGTAGTGAAAACAGCATGGTACTGGCATAAGGAGAGACACACAGACCAATGGAATCGAATTGAAAGTTCTGATATAGAACCTCATGTATATGGCCATATAATATTCGATAAAGCCACCAAACCCTCTCAACTGGGAGAGAATGGCCTATTCAACAAATGGTGCCTGGAGAACTGGATAGCCATATGTAGAAGAATGAAAGAGGATTACCATCTCAAACATTATACAAAGATCAACTCAAGATGGATCAAAGACCTAAATATAAGATCCAAGACTATAAAGACCTTGGAAAGCAGTGTAGGGAAACATCTACAGGACCTTGTAATAGGAAATGGCTTCATGAATATCACACCAAAAGCACAAGCAGCAAAAGAACAAATAGATAAATGGGACTTCCTGAAAATTAAAGCCTTCTGCACCTCAAAGCAGTTTGTCAAGAAAGTAAAAAGGGAACCCACACAATGGGAGAAAATATTTGGCAACCATGTATCTGATAAGGGACTTATAATTTGCATATATAAAGATCTCCTATATCTTGAAAATAAAAAGATAAACAACCCATTTTAAAAATGGGAAAAAGATTTAAACAGACACTTCTCGAAAGAAGAAATACAAATGGCTAAAAAGCACATGAAAAAATGCTCCAAATCTCTAGCTATCAGGTGTAGGGAGCCACCCGCTGTGAGACCTATTTACAGTCTCTCACAACATGGCAGATCTCACAACATGGCGGAGTTCACAAATCTGCCCTGTCATTTCCTTATTCTTCTTCCTCCCTGCTTCTTTATTCTCCCCTTCCCGCTGCAACTCAGGTGACCACAGCAATACGCATGCGCAAGGCGTGAAACTCTGCAGACCCGGCACGAACTTTCAGCCAATCCCCTCCTTGGACGTCTGCCACCCGCAAAACCAGCCTATCACCTATGTACAGGTTCCCTTCCCTCTCTATATATTCCCGTGTTTTACCCCCAATAAACGAGGCTTGATCAGAATCCTGTCTTGCCTCCATTCTTTCCCGTCCCCTGCCCCCACTTCTTCCCACAGGCCCCTGGAATCTGCCCCCGCCGGTTCGGACAATCAGGGAAATGCAAATCAAAACTACAATGAGATACCATCTTACTCCCATAAGATTGGCAGCTATGAAAAATACAGAACACAAATGCTGGAGAGGATGTGAAGAAAGGGGAACACTCATCCACTGCTGGTGGAAATGCAGAAGGATCCAACCATTCTGGAGGAGAGTTTGGCAGTTTCTCAAAAGACTAACCACAAATTTGCCATATGACCCAGCAATACCACTGCTGGGTATATGCCCAGCAGAACTGAAAACAAGGACACAAACCGGTATATGTACACCAAGGTTCATAGTAGCATTGTTCACTATTGCCAAAAGTTGGAATCAATCCAAATGCCCATCAACAGATGAGTGGATCAATAAAATGTGGTATATACATATAATGAAATACTACTCAGCTTTAAGAACAAATACACTATAAACACATGTGATAACATGGATGAATCTTGATAACCTTATGTTAAGTGAAGCAACCCAGGCATTGAAGGACAAATACTACATGACCTCAATAATATGAAATAAGCAAGCTGCCTCAGAGAGCTAGAGACTGGAAGATAGGCTTACAGGAAATCAGGGGGTGGAGGAAGGATGTGAGCTGACATCTGTAGGGGTGGAATCTATGATGAGCTGGCGGTAAGTATGAGCACAAAGAAGAGATAAAATGGTGCAAGGGGTTTCCTTTGGGTGGGGCTTTGTGGGTTTGAGGGGGGCTGGAGATGGGCGGATGGGTAATATTGCCCAAAAAATTAGGGGGAGGGAGGGGCAACATAAGAAAATAGGAGATTGTCAGGTGTTGGTTGAGAGTAAAATGCTGAGAAAACAGTATCAAAATATAATTTGGAGGTTTACCTGTTTAGGATGCTCAGAGGGGATGGTTTGACGTGGGACATACTCCTGGGGAATGTCTGAATGCTCATTTTGCCAGGGTGGGTTGTACCATTGGGTAGAGACCCAAGTAGTGAGAGTGGGGGTGGACCCACATCCTGGGGAGGACTAATGCCATCAAATAGAGGGAACTGTATCTCTCGAGAGAAAGGATGGCTCCCAGGGCATTAGGGCAGTTGAGCAAGTCAGGCCCTGAACACTGTTGCAAGTATCTCTGGACATGGCTCCTTGGGAAATGGAGATTGGCTGTCGCTGTGGGCCCCAAGGGAAGGGGAAAATGGATGTTGAATGGATGGAACCAAGGTAAATGTGGGGGCAAGAGAGGAGTTTCATGAGAGTACACAAGGATGGATATAAAACATGTAGTATTAGATCAAAAACATATAGGGGACGACAGACGAATAATGTAAACCATAATATAAAACATAGGATAACTAAAAAATTTAGAAAACTGTATATCCTAAAGTATGGTCCACAATGTAAACACAGATGTCACCTTGTTTGAAAGCTATTGTCTCAGAGTCTGTACATCAGTTTCAGTAAATATGATATGAATAAGTTAAAAGATTATCTCTGTGGAAGGGAAAAGGTTTTATGGTGGATGTGTGGGAGTACTGTATATTTTATATATGAATTACTGTGATCTAGGGCTCTTGTGAAGAGAAGCTCAATAATTAGGAAAAAAGAAAAGAAAAAGATAGGATGTAGAATTTTTCCAAATCAATATGTATTCTATATCTAACCATTGGACTCATCGCTATGTTTCGTTCTGCTGATGAGGGAACCTGACATTATGTTGGGCTTCACTTTTCAGGAAGTTTTGGATCACAGAGTGGTTCAACAATGGCAGCGGAGGAATACTGGTATGGGATGTTGTTGACAGGCGATATATGGTTGACAGGGAGTTATACAGGGCATATGTCCAGGGTGCATGGAAATGATTGGATATACTCATAGTGGAAACAATTAAAAACAACAGCTGGGGGGTTACTGGGTTACTGGCCGGGTGGAGGGGGCTCTGTCATGGTCCCTAGGGGAGCAGCAGCAGTCCCCCAGATGCAATGGCAAGGACCAGGAAGAAATGAGGGTCCAACAGTGAGCCCCTGATACTAATGATTATGCTTGTCAGCCTATACACCTGAAATAAGAACAAGGCCTAGAGCAGCACTGTGCCTAGGAGTTCCCTCCTGACAGCCTCCGTGTTACTCAAATGTGGCCAGTCTCGAAGCCAAATCAGCATGTAAATGCAATGCCTTCCCCCCAGCATGGGACAAGACACCCAGGGATGAGCCTCCCTGGCACTGAGGGATCGCTACCAAGTACCACCTGATGATGCAACTAGAAAATTACCTTGAATTAAAGGTTCAAAGCGGACCAGCAGAATATCCCTGTGTACATATAATAACAGGAGTTAAAAATGCTGTTTGACCTAAATTAAGGGGGAAATGGAAAGGACAAATGAGTTTATATGGCTATGAGTCTCTAAAAAAGAGTCTGGAGGTTGTCAGAAGGATTGCCCTTATGCACACCTGAGCAGAGTCTCAGAGACAGATAAAGTAGATACAACCCCAGGTATTGGTCCTTTTGAAGGCTAAAGAATCCCGCAGGTTCTATGGTCATGGCAGATGGGGTTCACTGCCCTGTCAGTTGGCCCTTCTTTGGAGCTGGTGTTTCTGCGTGATGGAGCTGGACTCAGATAGGATCTGTTTTCACAAGACTTTCATGCTACTTACTGGAATTGTAGTTGGTGCTGGGGCTTAAGATATATCTAGGAGATTTGAATCTCTGGACTGACAATATGATAGCCAGGCCCTGACCTCAACAGACTACAGCTCCTACACTCTGATTTATTGGACTTACTCCACTCAGCTAACATGGAGTTGAAGAATGTCAACCACCACACCATGGAGCCTAGAGTGCCTACAACTGAAAGCAGGAGGATTGAATCCAAAATCCATGTGGAATCTAAACCCCCTCTTGACACAGATGTGGAATGGACACAACCAAGCCAAGGTCCACAGGAAGGAGGAATACAGTAAGGATCAGAGTGGACTTAATGATATTCTATTCATCAACTATTCTGGTTAATAATTGAGAAAATGTGGCATTGATGTGGAAAAAATGGTCATGGTGGATGCTGGGTGTGGGGAAGGCGAGGAAGAGAAGAGATGTGGAGGCATTCTCAGGACTTGGAGTTGTCCTGGGTGGTGCCCCAGAGACAATTGCCAGATATTGTATGTCCTCCCATGGCCGACTGGGTGGAACATGGGAAAGTGTGGGTTATGGTGTGGAACACAGGACATGAGGTGCAGCGATGCCCAGAGATGTACTCACCAAGTGCAGTGGTTATGACATGATGATGGGGGAGAGTGTTATTGGGGGTGGGGAGGTGGGGTGGGGGCGGTGGGGGCGAATGGGGATCTCATTTTTTTAATGTAATATCTTTTTAAAAAATGAATTAATTGAGTAGAATTTGGAAAATAAAAGAAAATATACCTAAATAAATAAACAAAAAATTGTATTACGTACAGTGAGATGGGAAACTGAATATAGAGAATAATATAGTATGAATTAATAGGGCAGTGTGATCGAGAGAGAGTGAAAGAGAAAACAAAGGACATAACATAAAGGGTGAATAAAAGAAAACAGTAGAGAGGTGTTAGAAATAAAAAAGCCAGAAAAATTGGGGGCTAAACAAAGAGAGGTAGAATATAAGAGCAACAACAGAAGATGGAAGACAGAAAGCTGTGAAGGAAAGGGGATAACATTGGTAGCCAAAATCAGTACACACAGAATACAGGAAATTGAGGATGAGAAAGTATGGCAAACAAGAAACACTGCTTGCAGCACCTTGAGCAAGCACTCCTTTTGTTGCACTCTCTCCAGATTGATGTCCAGAAATCTGCTTTGTGGATTCCCAAAACAGCTCATTCAGAGAGGATTCTTTCCCCACTCAGTCAGTTTTTTGCAGGAGAGATGATGAGGGTGCCCTTACTTGGATGCCATCTTGCCCTGCCTCTCTGTTTGTTTTTTTCTTCTTAACAGCTATTCTTGTATAATCAATACAATTTCTCTCTCTCTCTCTGATAAACATCTAATGTGAACAAAGAGAATAAACTTCTTTCTAAGAGAAAAACTTTATTTCCAACCTTAATGATAAGCAAAGAAATCTTCTAAAAGTTTCTGATGCACAGTCTTAGGGCTATATAAACCCTTTTTATTTTTTTTTAATTTTTACTGTATTTTTTGAAGATACATATATCACAAAAAATATTACATTCAAAAAATATAAGAGGTTCCCAAATACCCCCAACCCCCCTCACCCCACTCCTCCCACATCAACAACCTCTCTCATCATTGGGGCACATTTATTGCATTTGGCCAATACATTTTGGGGCACTGCTGCACCACATGTATAATAGTTTACATTGTAATTTACACTCTCCCACTTCCATTCAGTGGGTTATGTCAGGATATATAATGTCCAGGATCTGTCCCTGTAGTATCATTTAGGACAACTCCAAGTCCCGAAAATGCCCCCACATCACATCTCTTCTTCCCTCTCCCTGCCCTCAGCAACTTCCGTGGCCACATTCTCCACATCAGTCCTACAATTTCTTCCATTACTAGTCACAATATTTCCATAGTAGAATATCAGTAAGTCCACTCTAATCCATATTTTATTCCTCCATCCTTTAGACCCGGGAATGGTGATGTCCACTCCACCTCTGTATTGAGAGGGAACTTAGACTCCACATGGATGATGGATTATAAACCCTTTTTAAAATTAGGGCCAGTTGTTATAATCAATCATATCAGTCATTTTTTTCTTGGTTGTTTTAACAAATCAATTTTATTGATACTTATTAATTAAGCATAAATCATTCCAAAGTGTGTGATCACTGGTATTCAGGATAATCACATAGTTGTGCATTTATCATGTCAATCATTTTTAAAGCATTTTCATTATTCAAATAATAATAATATTTTGTAAACAGTCTTATATATGCGATATCACCTATATTCATATTTTACTTGAGGTTTCAGTATGTTATACAGTCTCTTGTTAAATTTTTTATCATTCCTTCACATAATATACATGGCCTTAGACTTACCCTTTCAACCACTGTCATACCCATACAGTAGCTCTGCTAGTTACAAACACTATGATGTGCTTTCACTATTTTTATTCATTTCCAAAGATTTACAAACAATTCTTTTACCAATTCAGCACAGATTATCCCTCAGCTTTCCATTCTCTAGCCTCCTTCTCTTTTCTGGTGACCTATATTCTAATTATTAACTCAATGAGTTTGCACAATATATTTAGTTCATAATAGCACAATCATATAGTATTTGCCCTTTTGAGTCTGGCTTGCTTCACTCAATGTAATATCCTCCAGGTTCATCCATGTTGTCATATGCTTCACAGCTCCATTTCTTCCTAGCACTGCATAATATTCCATTGTGTGTATATGCAATTCATCAGTTTCCATTCATCACCGTTGATGGAAACCTGGGTTGTTTCCAACTTTTTGGCAATCATAAATAACTCAGTGATGAACTTTGGTGTGTAGATCTGTTAGTGTTATTGCTTTCAATTCTTCTGGGGATATACCTAGTAATGGTATTGCCCGTTCATATTTCAAGTCTATATTCAACTTCCTTAGGAATGGCCAAACAGTCCTCCACAGAGACTGTACCATTCTACATTCCCACCAAAAGTGAATAAGAGTTCCTATCTCTCCTCATCCTCTCCAACACTTAGAGTTTATTGATTTTTTAATACTGGCCAGTCTCACATTTGTGAAATGATATCTCATTGTAATTTTGATTTGCACTTCCCTAACTGCTAGTGATGTTGAACATTTTTTCATGTGTTTCTTTGCCATTTGTATTTCTTCTTTGGACGATTGTCTGTTCAAGCCTTTTGTCCATTTTTTAAATTGGGTAGTTTGTCTTTTTATCATTGAGTTGTATGATTTCTTTATATATCAAGAATATTAAACCCTCATCAGACATGTGATTTCCAAATATTTTCTCCCATTGAGTCAGATGCCTTATCACCCATTGGACAAAGTCCTTTAGAGGTAACAGTGTTTAATTTTGAGCAAGTTTCCATTTATCTATTTTTTAAATTGTTGCTTGTGTTTGGAGTGTAAGGTTTAGAAAACTACTGCCTAACACAAGATCTTGAAGATGTTTTCCTGCATTTTCTTCTAGGAATTTTAAGGTTGTCTCTATTATACTTAAGTCCTTGAACCATCTTGTGTTAGTTTTTGTATAAGGTGTGAGATGGAGGTCCTCTTTCTTTCTTTTGGATATGGCTATCTAGTTCTCCCAGCACCATTTGTTGAATAGATTGTTCTGAACCGGCTGGGAGGGCTTGATAGCCTTGTCAAAAATCACTTGACTGTAGATATGACATTCTATTTCTAAGTTCTCTATTTTGTTTCATTGGTCAGTCTGTCTATCTTTATACCAGTACCATGCTGTTTTTACCACTGTAGCTAATTAATATGCTTTGAGGTCAGGAAGTGAGTGTCATCCAAATTAGTTCTTTCTTATGATATTTTTGGCTATTTGGGGCCACTTACCCTTTGAATTAAATTTGATAGCTGACTTTTCATTTTCTGCAAAAAGGGCTGTTGAGATTTTTATTAGGATTGCATTGAATCTGTAAATCAGTTTGGGTAGAATTGACATGTTAATGATATTTAGTCTTCCAATCCATGAACATGAAATGTCCTTCTTTAGTTTCCTTTAGTAATGTTTTGCAATAATGTTCTGAATACAGATCCTTTATGTCTTTGCTTAAGTTTATTCCTAAATATTTGGTTCTTGTAGTCACTATTATAAATGGATTTTTTTCTCATTTCCTCCCCTGATTGCACACCAGTAGTGTAAAGAAACACTATTGATGTTTATATATTAGTCTTGTATCCCACCAATTTGCTGATCTCGTCTCAGTTCTAGTGACTTCGTTGTGGATTTTTCAGGATTTTCTAGATATAGGATCATATCATCAGTGAATAGTGAAAGTTTTACATCTCCTTTTCCTATCTGGTTGGATTTTATTTCTTTATCTAGCTCTAGCTAGAACCTCTAGTACAATATTGAATAACAATGGTGATAGTGGGCATCCTAGTCTTGTTCCTGATCTCAGCAGGAAAGCTATCAGTCTTTCAAGGTTGAGTATAATGCTAGCTGTAGGTTTTTCATATATGCATTTTATCATATTGAGAAAACTTTCTTCTATTCCTATATTTTGGATGGTTTTTAATCAAGAAAAGGTGCCATGTTTTGTCGAATGTCTTTTCTGCATCAAAAGAGAGGATCGTGTGTTTTTTCTAGTTCAATTTATCAATATGATTTATTACACTAATTGATTTTCTTGTGTTGAACCACCGTTGCATACCTGGGATAAAATCCGCTTGATTGAGGTGTGTGATTCTTTTAATGTGCTTTTGGATTCGGTTTGCAAGAATTTTGTTGAGAATTTTTGCATCTATATTCACTAGGGATATTCATCTGTAATTTTCTTTTTTAATAGTATCTTTGCCTGGTTTCATAGAATGAGTTTCATAGTGTTCTTTCCTGCTCCATTTTTTTAAAAGAACTTGAGCAGATTGTATTAGTTTGTCTTTGAGTGATTGGTAGAATTCACCTGTGAAGCCATTTCATCCTGGGTTTTTCATCTTTGGGAGGTTTTTGTTGACTGCTTCAACACCTTCATTTGTGATTGGTTTGTTGAGGTCTCCTATTTCTTCTAGATTCAGTGTAGCTGGTTCATGTGTTTCTGGGAGTTTGTCCATCTTTCCTATAGAGTCTAGTTTTTTGGCATACAGTTGTTCATAGTATCCTTTTATGAGCTCTCTTATTTCTGTGGGGTCAGTGGTAAAATCCCTCCTTTCATTTCTGATTCTTTTTCAGTCTAGTTAAGGGTTTGCCAATTTTGTTGATCTTCTGAAAGAACCAACTTTTGGTTTTTTTAAATTCTATTGTTTTGGTTTTTTGTTGTTGTCCTCGATTCCATTTATTTTTGCTCTGATTTTTACTATGTCTTTCCTTTGCCTGGTTTGAGATTAGTTTGCTGTTCTTTATCTAGTTCCTCTGATGACCTCCCGACTCTTTTTTGGAGACTCATAGCCATATAATCTCACATATCCTTTCCATTTCCCCCTTTTATCCAAAGTCAAAAAGCAGTTTTTAACACCTGATTTTACATGTAGGCTGAAATATTCTGCCGATCTGAGTCGGACCTCTTTATTCAAGGTATTTTTCTAGTTACATCATCAGCTAGTGCTTGGTAGTAATCCCTTGGCACCAGGGAGGCTCATCCCTGGGAGCCATGTCCCATGCTGGGAGGAAGGCAATGCATCTACATGCTGTGTTTAGCTTAGAGAGTGGCCACATTTGAGCAACATGGAGGTTCTCAGGAGGTAATTCTTAGGCACACTCCATGTCTGGGCCTAGTTCATATTTCAGGCACACAGGCTCATAATCAGAACCATCAGTATCAAGGGCTCATCATTGGACCATCCATCTTTGTTGGTCTTTGCTATTGCCCTTGCGGGATTGTTGCTGTTCCACTGGGGAATGTGATAGAGCCCCCCAGGTCAGAAACTCAGAAGTCTTTTTCAACTGAAACCACTATGAAAATATCCAAACCTTTCTATGTACCCTGTGTACATGCCCTGGAGAACTCCAAACCATGTGCCCCCCACCAATAACACCCCACACAAGTGCTCCTCCCCTGCCATAGTTGTAGTCTCTGTAGTCCAAAACTTCTTCAAAATGGAAGCCCAATATATTGCCAGGATCCATTAAGAGTAAATTGGAATATAGTGATGGGTTTAAAGGTTAAATATAGAATACATAGTAATTTAAAAAATTAAATAAAGGAAAAATAAATTCTGGTATCAAGAACATTTAAAAATGAAAAAGCTTTGTTTTTGACATTTTGCCTTTCATCACTGCTATAGGTGTTGCACTGTATGTGCAGTGGGAAGGCAGTTTCTTCCATTTCTTCCTTAGTGTCTACCTCCTTTATATATTTTTTCTAATTATTAAGTTTGTTTTCACATAATTTTAGATCACAGTAATTCACATATACAATATCTGGTACTCCCACATATCCAAGATCAAACCCTTTGTCCCTTCCCCAACAATGACCTTTTTACATGTTCATATTATATTTGCTGTAGCTAATGTATAGATATTGAAACAATAGATTTCAAACATCGTTCCATTTAGGTTTACATTATGGTTTACATTTTAGCCTATAGACTTTTACACATTTTTGATGTACTTTAACATGCCCTATATCCACCATTGCATGATCTTGTGGAACACTTCCATTGCCCCACAGTTACACTGATTCCATCTATTCAACACCTCTGTCCCCCTCCCCCAGGGCCCACCATGACAATCAATCTTCATTACTTGAAGGACCATATTCAGAGATACTTGCAACAATGTTGAGGGCTTGTCATACTTGACTGCCCTAACCCATTGCGAGCCACCAATTCTCTCAAGAGATACAATTCCCTCTGTTTAAGAACATCAGTCCTCCCCAGGATGTGGGTTAACTTCACTCTCATTGTATGGGTCTCCACCCAATGATATAATCTACTATGAAAAAATGAGCACTCACACACTCCCTAGAAGCTTTCCCTGTGTCAGATGCCCCCCTTAAGCATCCTAAACAGGTAACCCTCCATATTATATTTTCTCAAGAGTTTTCTCTGCATTATAATTTCAAATACATACCTGAAAATCTGCTATGTTCAAATGTTCCCTTCACACTCCTCCCAATTTCTTGGGTAATCTGACACATCCTCCCATCTCTAGCCCCCGTCAAGCCTGCAAAGACCCATTGAAAGGTATCCCTATGTCCCCATCTTATCCCTTCCCTGTACAAATACTTACCTCCAGCTTATCATAGATTTCACTCAAGTAGGTGTTAGTTTGCAACCTTCCTCTACCCCCCCAACTTCTTTTAAGTTTATCATCCAGTCTCTAGCTCTCTGAGACAGCTTGGTTTACTTATTTCATATCTGAGAGGTCATGTAGTATTTGTCCTTCAATGCCTGGGTTGCTTCACTCGACATAATGTTCTCAAGATTCATCCATGTTATCACATGCGTTTGTACTAGTATTTGTTCTTATAGCTGATTAATATTCCATTGTATGTATATACCACATTTTATTTATTCATTCATCTGTTGATGGGCTTTTGGGTTGATTCAACTTTTGGCAACAGTGAACAATGATGCTATGAATATTGGTGTGCATGTATCAGTTTTGTGTCCTTGTTTTCAGGTTTTCTGAAAACAGTGGAATTGCTGGGTCATATGGCAAATCTATAGTTAGTTTTTTGAGTAACCGCCAAACTGTCCTCCAGAATGGCTGGATCCTTCCGTATTCCCACCAGCAATGGATGAGTGTTCCAATTCCTTCACATCCTCTCCAACATTTGTAGTCTTCTGGATTTTTGATAGCTGCCAGGTTTATGGGAGTAAGATGGTATCTCATTGTAGTTTTGATTTGCATTTCCCTAATAGCTAGTGATTTTGAGCATTTTTTCATGTGTTTTTTAGCCATTTGTATATCTTCTTTGCAGAATTGCCTGTTCAAATCTTTTTCCCATTTTTTAAATGGGCTGTTGTGTTTTTATTTTCAAGATAGAGGGGTTCTTTATATATGCAAGATATATGTCTCCTATCAGATATATGGTTACAAAATATTTTCTCCCATTGTGTAGGCTCTCTTTTCACTTTCTTGTCAAACTTATTTGAGGTGCAGACGACTCTAATTTTGAGGAAGCCCATTTATCTATTTGTTCTTTTGCTGCTCATGCTTTTGGTGTGAAGTTCATGAAGCCATTTCCTATTACAATGTCCTGTAGATGCTTCCCTACACTGCTTTCCAAAGTCTTTATGGTCTTGGCTCATATATTTAGGTCTTTGATCCATCTTGAGTTGATTTTTGAATAAGGTATGAGTTGGTAATCCTCTTTCATTCTTTTACATATGGATATCCAGTTCTCCAGGAACCATTTGTTGGAAAGGTCATTCTCTCCCAGTTGAGAGGGTTTGGTGGCCTTGTCAAATACCATGTGGCTGTATATATGAGTATCTATATTAGAACTCTCAACTTGGTTCCATTGGTCAGTGTGTCTATCCTTGTACCAACCATGCCTTTTTCACTACTGTAGCTTTGTAGTATGTTTTGATGTCAGGTAGTAAGATTCCTCCAATTTCATTTTTCTTTTTCAATGTGTCTTTGGCTATTCAGGGCCTTGTTCCTTTCCAAATAAAATTCATAGTTTGTTTCTCTAGTTCATTAAAGAATGTTGATTTTTATTGGGATTACATTGAATCTGTAGATCACTTGTGGTAGGATAGACATCTTAGTAATATTTATTCTTCCTATCCATAAACAGGGAATATTCTTCGATTAATTTAGGTTTTCTTTGATTTTCTTGAACAGTGTTATGTAGTTTTCTGTGTATAAGTCTATTATGTCTTTAGTTAAATTTACTCCTAAGTATTTGATTTTATAATTTACTACTGGGAATGGTATTTGATTCCTGATTTCCTCCTCAGATAGCTCATTATTGGTGTACAGAAATGCTACTGATTTTTGCATGTTGATCTTGTAACCTGCGACTTTACTGAACTAATTTATAAGTTCTAGAAGCTTTGTTGTAGACGTCTAAGGGTTTTCTATGTATAGGATCATATTATCTGCAAATAGTGAATTTTGCCTTCTTCCTTTAAAATTTGGATGCCTTTTATGTCTGGTTCTTGCCTCAGTTTTTGAGCAAGTACTTCTAGGACTATGTTAAATAGGAGGAGTAATAGTGGGCTTCCTTGTCTTGTTTCTCAACTTTGAGGGAAAGATTTTAGGATTTCACCATTGTAAATGATGTTAGCTGTGGAGTTTTCATGTATACTCTTTATCATGTTCCAAATGTTTCCTTCTATTCCAATCTTTTGCAGTGTTTTTATCAAGAAAGTGTGCTGTATTTTGTCAAATGCTTTTTCTGCATCTATAGATATGATCATGTAATTTTTTCCTTCAATCTGTTTATGTAGTGTATTACATTACCTGATTTTGTTATGTTGAACCACGCTTGCATACTAGGAATGAATCCCCCTTAGTCATGGTGTATAATTTGTTTAATGTGTTGTTGAATATGATTAGCAAGTGTTTTGTTGAGAATTTTCATGTCTAGGTTCATTAGAGAGACTGGTCTGTAATTTTTCTTTCTTGTCACATCTTTGTTTGGCTTTCGTACTAGAGTAATGTTGGCATCATAGAATGAGTTAGGCAATGTTCCTTCTGTTTTGATTTTTTGGAAGAGTTTAAGCAAGACTGGTGTTAGTTCTTTCTGGAATGTTCTTCAGAATTAACCTGTGAAGCCATCTGGCCCAGAGCTATTCTTTGTTGGGAGGTTTTTAATAATGGATTCTATCTCTTTACTTGTGATTTGTTTGTTGATATCATCAACTTCATCTTTTGTCAATGTAGGCTGCTTATGTTATGTGTTTCTAGGAATTTATCCATTTCCTCTAAATTGTCATCTTTGTTGGAATATAGTTTTTCAAAGTATCCTTTTATGATAGTCTTTATTTCTGTGGGATCAGTGGTGATATCTCCCTTCTCATTGCTTATTTTTTATATTTGCATCTTCTCTCTTTTTCTTTGTTCATCTAGCTAAAGGTTTGTCAATTTTATTGATTTTCTCAAAGAACCAGCTCTTAGTTTTGTTTATTTTTTCAAGTGCTTTCTTATTTTCTATTTCATTTAGTCCTACTCTGATCTTTGTTATTTCTTTCTTTCTTCTTCCCTTGGTGTTAGTTTGTAGTTTTTTTTAACAATTCCTCCAAGTGAGCTCTTAATTCTTCAATTTTAATTCTGCTTTTTTGATTTATGAATCTGTGGCTATAAATTTCCTTCTCAGTACTTCTTTTGCAGCCTTCTGTAAGTTTGATATGTTGTATTATCATTTTCATTAGTTTCAAGGTAGTTATTAATTTCTTTTGAGATTTCCTCCTTGACCCACTGTTTTTCTAAGAGTATGCTGTTTAACTTCCAAATCTTGGTGCCAAATCTGGGACTCTTGCCCTTGCAGATTTCCAGATACATTCAACTGTGGTCAGAGAAATTATTTTGTATGATTTCAATCTTTCTGAATTCATTGAGACTGTTTTTGTGGCCTAGCTTGTGGTCTCTCTTGGAGAATGATCCATGTGTACTTGAGAAGAATGTGTATCCTGCTGTATTTGGGTGTAATGTTTTGTATATGTCTATTATGTCCAGCTCCTCTAATATATTGTTCAAAGTCTTTTTTTATCAATTCTCTTTTGAGATGTTCTGTCCAAAGTTGCTAGTGGTATATTAAAGTCCCCCACTATAATTGTAGAAGCATCTATTCCTTCACTTAGTTTTTCCAGTGTTTGTCTCCCATATTTGGAGGCACCCTTGTTAGTAGCATAAATATTTATGATTGTCCTTTCTTCTTGAAAGATTATCCCTTTCACATCTTTACCTCTCACAATTGTTTTATGCTTAAAGTCTATTTTGTCTGATATTAGTATAGCAACTCCTGCCCTTTTTTGGCTATTGTTTGCTTGTTAGATTGTTTTCCAGCCATTCCCTTTCAACCTCTTTGAATCCTTGGGTCTCAGATGTGTTTCTTTTAAACAGCATATAGATAGGTCATATTTCCTTATCCAGTCTTCCCGTCTGAGTTCTTGACAGGTGAGTTTCATCCCTTGACACTCAATGTTATAACATTCAAGGAATTAATTATATTAGCCATATTTTCTTTGGATTTGTGTTTGTCATATTTCATTTGATTTTCTTTTTTTTTGTTTTTGTCTTTTTAGTTGCTCTTACACTCTCCTCCAACTCTGACTCTCTTGTTTTTTTCTTTCTTTCTGCAGGACGCCCTTTAGTATTTCTTGAAAGGTATGATTCCTGTTGGCATATTCTCTTAGTTTCTGTTTATCTGTGAATATTTTGAACTCTCCATCACTTCTGAATGCCAACTTTGCTGGATGGAGTATTCTTGGTTGCAAATTTTTTTCTTTTAGTACCTTGAATATGTCATACCACTGCCTTCTTGCCTCCATGGTTTCAGATGAGAAATCAACACTTAATCTTATGGACCCTCCTTTGTATGTGGTGGTTCTCTTTTCTCTTGCTGCTTTTAGTATTTTCTATTTACATTGAGCATTGGATAATTTGACAAGTATATATCTTGGGGTAGGCCTCTTGGGATTTATGCTGTTTGGGGTGCATTTTACTTCCAGGAGAGGTACATCCATCTCCCTCAATAGGTTTGGGAAGTGTTCAGCCATTATTTCCTCCAACACCCCTTCTGTCCCCTTTGCCTCTCTTCTCCTTCTGGGATGCCTATCATGCATATGTTTGCACATTTTGCATTGTCATTCAGGTTCCTAAGTCCCTCCTGGATTTTTTCTATCTTTTTATCGATCAGTTCACTCTCTGATTTCATATGTACTGTCTTCCACATCACTAATTCTCTCCTCTGCCTCTTCGAGTCTGCTGTTATTTGCTGAGAGTGTATTTTTGAATTCTTGAACTGTGCTCTTAATCACCATTATATCTGTTATCTCTTTGAGTATGATCATGATTTCTTCTGTATTCTCTCCAATTGTTTTCTTCATATTCTTAATCTCTTCCTTCACTTCATCAAATTGGTCCTTAGTATATGTTTTGAGAGATTTAATTACTTTTTCGATGTTCTGCTCCTTTTCCTGTTTTTTTGTTTGTTCATTGGATTGGGGCCTGTTTTCCTGGTTATTGGTTTGGTTTGTAGTTTTTTTTTCCTGTCTGGTCATTTTTTTCTTGACAGGTTTAATCAGTTGCTTAGTTTCTTTGTCTAGTTTGGAATTTAATTAGTTGTTGTTTTTGTATGCATGTTAATTCTTCTCTTTGTCACCTTGTTCTTCTTATTCTATTTCTTTTTGTTGGCTAAGTTCACTTGAAGGAAAATATTAGGGCCAGAGAAAAGAAAAGGAGTAAGAAAAGAAAATGAATAATAGTGGCATTGATAGTAAATATTAACAGAGGAACCATGTGAAATCTAGGAGAATGGAAATTAGACTCATGTAAGGTTTGTAGAGGTATAACAGTAAGAAAAGTCGAGTATGTGTAATGAGACAATAATCTGAATATGAGGAGGAATATAGTGTGAATTAAAAGGCCAGTGTGTTCAGGAAAGAGGGAAAGAGAAAAGAAAGGACAATAATATTAAGAGTAAATATAGGACAGAAAACAGAGCAAAGGTATTAGAAATAAAAAGTCAGGAATATAGGGGGCAAACAAAGAGAGGTGTAATGTAAGAGAAATTATCAATGATGGAGGATAGAAAGTTGTAAAGGAAAGGGAATAGTGTTAGTGGCCAAAATCAATACACACAGAAAAGTGTAAATGGAAAATGAGGAAATATAGCAAATGTGAAGTCCTCCCTGCAGCACCTAATGTAAAAAGAATAAAAAAGAAGAGAAAGAAAGAAAGAAAGAAAGAAAGAAAGAAAGAAAGAAAGAAAGAAAGAAACAAAAGGGAGTGGGGAAGTAAACATGAAAAAGAGGAAAAAAGAAAGAAAAAAGGGCCTTGGGGGATAAAAAGGAAGGGAAAACAAGATAAACCAACCAAATACTAGGGAAAGTTTCAAGCAAGGAGTCCTCTTTGTGGTTAAATAAAACGCTTAGCTATCAGATGTTCCCCTTTCTCCCTTCCTCACTTCCCTTTCTCCCAGGCAGCAGGAAAGATGCCTGAGAGGTCCAGTAGGAGATTCAAGTGGGTCCTTGTTGAGCCAGCTATGCAAAGAAAACAATAACTCTTAATTTCCAGCGAGAGAATACCCACACCTCACCAGAAGTCCCAAGTATGCTATTGGAAGCTTGGAAAACACCTCCTACAATCCCTCTCCTTTAGGTGTGCTATAAGAGGGCTAGTTGATTTTCTGGCTCCTCATTCTCCCAGGTCAATTTTCCTATCCCAGGGTATTTGGATAAATTGGGCTTTCTCAGCAGATTCTCCACTCTTCTCTTCCCAGACTTGCCCCAAGCCAGCCAGTATGCTAAGCGCAAAAAAAAAAAAAAAAAGAAAGAAAGAAAAAAAAATGTGGGGGTGGTGGAACACCAGAAAATCGAACCCATATTAGTCAGCACCCCCTGCTTCACTCCCCACGAAATCCCTCCCACATACAGAATCAGTCCAACACTGTAGGGCTAAGGCAATCCCGGACCTCTGGGAGTGCTGGACTTGGGAAAGGGAAGTCCAGGACACGGCAGACACAAGGTACAAAGGTACGTGGAACACGGGCTATGGGGACTCAGAGGACTTGGACCTAGGAACCACGCATCTGGAGACCACGGGGTCCAGGAACATCACTGTACAACCAACAGTTCTCAGGGAACACTGTGGCCACCAGCTCCAGGGGAAAGGGTCCCACCAGCCCACAGCTTCCGACCTCTCTACTTGTAAGCTGCAATTCTACCTTTAGCAAACACCACCTCCATCCCTGTCTCTCCAAATCAACATCCATACACCCTCTGACCTGGAAGCCCCCAACACCACCCACTCTGGCAAGTCTCCAACCCCACTTGGCTGCCTCTTTGCAGGAGAGACCATAAGGCACACTCATTCAGATGCCATCTTGCCCCACCTCTCTGTCTTTCTTTTTATACTTTAACTTGCCCTTCTTAGTAATCTTCATTTCTACGCTCTTTTCCGAGTCTTACATTTGTTTTGTTTTTTTCCTTTCAGGCTGCAGCATTCCCTTAGTATCTTTTATAATTATGGTCTTTTGGCAAAATATTTGTATCAGTTTTTGTTTGCCTGCAAATACTTTGAAATTTTCCTCAGTTTTAAGGACAGTTTTGCCTAATGCAGAATTCTTCACTGGCAGTTTTTTTCTTTCAGTACCTTAAATATATCATACTACTTTCTTCTTTCCTCCATGGTTTCTGATGAGTGGTCTGCACTTAATCTTATTGAGATTCCCTTTTTTGTTATGCTTCATATTTCTCTTGCTGCTTTTACAATCTTCACTTTATCTCTGATATTTGTCATTCTGAAGAGTAAGTGTCTCATTGTAGGCTATCAGATTTATTCTTATTGAAGGGCATTTTCCTTTTTGGATATTGATGTTTACGTTTTTAATAAGGGTCAGGAAGTTTTCTGTCATTTCCTCAACTATATTTTCCTCACCTTTTCCATTCTCTTCTCCTTCTGGGACACCATTAATGGAAATGCTTGTGCATTTCACATTGTCATTCAATTGCCTGAGACCATGTTCCATTTTTTGCATACTCTTCTCTCTGTTCTCATCTTTTCCAGTTCAGATGTTCTGTCTTCAAAATCACTAATTCTGTCTTTAAGCAACTCAAATCTACTCTTATGTGTTTCTAATGGATTTTTAATCTCATCCATTGTGTCCTTCATTTACCTAAGTGCTATTAATTTTCTTTGAAGGCTTTCAAATTGTTCTTTATGCTCATCCAGTGTCTTTTTAATATCCTTTATCTCTTTAGTCACATTTTCTTTCAATTCTTTGAATTGATTTAGATTTGTGTGATTATCATTGTTTAATTTTCTTAAATCCTCAATCTCTTCAGGATATTTTGAATTGTCTTTTATCTGAGCCATCTCTTCCTGTTTTCTTGTATGGCTTGTAATTTTTTTATGATGTCTAAGCATATGAATATGTTGGCAAATTTACTCTGATGGCAATTTCCCTCTATTGCTTACTGTTTTTTCACAGCTCTTCTTTGATATTTAGTTCAACTTATTCTAAGTCTTTGACATTACCCAGCTCAAGTTATCAAAATTGGGCCAAGGACTCACTAATGGGGCAGAGATTTTCTCCCAGGAGTTGGGGTTAAGAGAGACCTAAAAGTGGGTTTTCTCTGTGCAATTTCCATACTGGCCAGCAGATGATGCTTGTCAGTGCACCTTTCCACAGAAGTATTTCCTTCAATCTCTGTTTTCCTGTGGTTTGGTCTGGCCAGAGTCGAGATTCAAAGTGGGTACTGCTGGCTGAATTCACTGAAAGAAAGTTCCCCAACTTCCCCTCCCTTTTACCTTGTAACAGCTGACAGGGAAGAAAATGCCTGTTCCCTTCTCAGTCAGTGGCAGTGACCCGGGGTTTTATCCCCACTTAGTGTCTTGGGGGTGAGGGATGGGAGCCCTTCCTGGCTGCCATGGGGGTTTGGTAACTTATGTTTGTTATTTTGGGTTCTTTGTCTCTCTTTCCCTAAACCTACTAGACGTTGTGTAACATTGTCCTGGTCTGCTGACCCCCAAAGTAAGTCCCTCAGGCAGCTTTTGGCACATTCTCCATTATTTCTGTAAGCCAGCTTAGTTCTGCTTACCTACTCCAATGTCATCTTCCCATAACTTGGCTTTATGTTTTTCATTTCAGTTTCTGTATGTTCATTGTTAGTGCAAGAAATGTAACTGATTTTTGTGTATTTATCGTATATACTATGACCTTTCTTAACTCTTGTATTAGTTATATGAGTATTTTTGTAGATTACTGGAGATTTTGTATGTAAACCTTTCTGTCATCTGCAAATAAGCACAATTTTATTTCTTCATTTCCAGTCTGATTGCCGTTGATTTCCTTTTCTTTTTTTGCTTTATGGAAGTGGCTAGAACTTATAGTATGATGTTGAATAAGATTAATAAAAGTGGTCCAGAGTGTATACATGTTACTAGAATTTAAAAAAATAATAAAATCATAGCACTGTACAATACAAACAGTAAATCATATTTTAAACAACTGACTATAGTTATTAGTACAATTATAGCTAATAGTACAATTATTTTTTTAAAAAATAGACATCTTTTGACTTGTTCCCAATCTTAGAGGGAAAATGTTCAGTCTTTCAACATTAAGTATGACTTTGGCTATGGGATTTTTTGGTAGGTGCTCTTTATGCAGTTGAGGTAATTCCCCTCTGTATTAGTCGGCCAAAAGGGTGTTGATGCAAAATACCAGAAATCAGTTGGTTTTTATAAAGTGTATTTATTTGGGGTAGGAGCTTACAGATACCAGAGCCATAAGGCATAAGTTACTTCTCTCACCAAAGTCTTGTGTTGGAGCAAGATGGCTGCCGACATCTGCAATGGTTCAGGTTTCCTGAATTCCTCTTCCAGGGTCTTGTTTCTCTTAGGGTGCAGGGTTCCTCTCTTACCAGGGCTTCCTTCTTCCTTGGTTTAGGTTTCCTCTGTTCCTGGGACTGGCTTCTCTTTCTTCTGTGAGCTTACTTCCTGGGGCTCCAGCTTAAGGCTTCAGCATCAAACTTCAACATCAAAACTCCAACATCAACAACCCTAAGCTCTGTACTTTGCCATGCCTTTTATCTGTGAGTCCCCACCTCTTGGTAGGTGAGAACTCAATGCCCTAATGATGCGGCCCAATCAGAGCCCTAATCATAACTTAACCACGCCCAGGTACAGACCAGATTAAAAATGTAATTCAATATCTATTTTTGGAATTCATAACCATATCAAACTGCTACACTCTTTATTCCTAACTTGCTGAGAGTTTTTATTGTTAATTGATATTGGATTTTGTTGAATGCCTTTTCTGGGTCAATTGATATGATCTTATGATTTTTCATTGTTCATTTCCTTAGTTTCTTAATATTATGGATTACATTGATTTTTCAATATAGTTATGCTTATATAGTTAATAGTTATTGAACATTTACCACATTATCTCATTTGAACCTTAGAACAGCCATGTGTGATGGCTGTTTTAATATAAGCCCCATTGTACAAATGAGGAAACAAGCTCAGAGAAATTAAATGAATTGCTTAAGGCTGCATACCCAGCAAGGGGAAAATCTGGGTATTGAACCCAAAACAGGTTCAAACCACTTCCCATGTCTTCCACTCTGTTAGCCTCTCTCTGGGTGTTGATAAGAAATTCCTTAGCTGAGGAACCTCTATCATTTGTGTAAATAATCAGAGGAATTTATAATGAGGGATCTGGACAAAAATAGGAGTCTCTCTCTTCTTTCCTGTTACTGAACTTGAACAACAGTCCCTTTCCTGGATATCATCAGTGCTTGTTTTGAGTCAGAGCCAAAGCTCTTGGAAATGCCTTTTGGTGGACCATAGGATTACATGGCGGTAATAGAGGGTATAATGATCAAGCTCAATTATTTCAAGATCAGCATTCTAGGGTGGTTGCAAAGGCCTCTGAACCCAAAGGTAGAAAAGAAACTGTCTACGAAGCTTCCCTTAAAATGATCCATGTGTGTGCCAAATTGGTCTGGAATTCTCCTTTAGTGACACATTGGAATCATGGACTCTGGTGACTCAGAAGAAGGAAATGTCACAACAGAGTAGGAAAATCTACTTCATGCAATTGTTTTCCTCAAATTTTAAAATTATCTTTCCCTGTGTTGTTGTTTTTCATTTTTTCAAATTAACATCCCCAGAATTTTTTCTCTACTCTCATTAATACTATTTCACAGACAAGGGAGACAGTTCACAAAAGCACTCGGGGAGCAGAATTTACAGTGTTTATTAGATTTCCATTTGTTTTCTTGGTTAATCCAGATAAACATTTCCCTCCTCTTTTAAAGGAAAAAAGTTTCTGGGGCCAACATTTTTAGAACATTCCTCCCTTCTCTTCTTCCTTCTTTTTTCTTTCTCTCTCTCTCTTGCCCTCTTTCCTACACCTAGCCTCATAAGATCTGCCCCTCTGACTCAGTTTTTTCTTCTACTTTCCAGTAGAATCTTCAAAGAAAGTTTCATGTTCTAGCTTCTCCAACTGTTTTTTCTCCCAAAATGACCCCAAGACTATGTTTTGTGCTAGTCTTTTGCTCAATAAACTCTCAAGTTTTGTACTTACTTTCTTTCCCTTCAAAAGCTATGACCACCACAAATTATAAGCTGTATATGGCCATTTTGTTCTCAAGGTGTCAAAGAAGGAGAACATTATTTGACTTTTCTTTCCAGTAAGTCCAACACTTAGAGGATTCTCTTTTTTGGTTTCCTGGGTTCCCTTGAGATACCTCCTCATTTTTCACCTCTATTTCTGAGGGGCTCAATCAGTTAAAGAAACTCTCATATGTTTGCCTAAAGCAGATGATGGAAAAATTTATCAAACTCTCATATTCAGTTGTCTGTGATCCAAATTCTGTGGAGGTGAAAGGAACTTTTCAGGAAAGGAATGGCAGCAAGAACTGCCATTCAGCAAAGGAAATCTGTTCAGCAACCATCCCTTTACTTACTTACTGAGTCAGACCTTTGATCCCTTTTCCTACCAATTACAGAGAATGTAAGAGTATATATAGAGCATTGGCTGCCATTTTCCTGGGGAGAGAAGTAACCTCAGCGGGTGTGGCCAACAGTGTAAGGGAGATAGCCTAAGGGCACAAGGTCCCCGGCCCTTGCAAGTGGTGGGAGAATAATCATCTTGCAACAAGAGTATAGCCTCAGGACAGGGTACCCAACGACTAACAGTGACCAAATGAAAATGTAGCTACAAGCTCACCCTGGGCAGGGTTTAACATAAAATCTGGTACAATTATTTTAGTGTGGACCAGATAAATGTTGCTGTTCCCTGACATGTATAGGTGATTCTCCAGATCTATCCAGAAATAGTAGTATATTCTGGCCCATCCTACATGCTGTGAGTTCTGTCTCTCTCACAGAGAGGAAATTCTTAAAGAGGTTGAAGGAATCCTAGCTCTTGGTACATCCTAGGTTCTGAAGGCTGCAAGAGAAGAACACATTTCTTGGCCACAATTATTCATTGTCTTCTTTATGGCTCCCAAAATGTCCAGTGGTTAGGGCATCCGTCTACCACATGGGAGGTCTGTGGTTCAAACCCCGGGCCTCCTTGACCAGTGTGGAGCTGCCCCACATGCAGTGCTGATGCGCACAAGGAGTGCCGTGCAACGCAGGGGTGTCCCCAGTGTAGGGGAGCCTCACAAGCAAGGAATGCGCCCCGTAAGAACAGCCCAGTGCAAAAAAAGTGCAGCCTCCCTAAGAATGGCGCCGCCCACATGGAGAGCTGACACAACAAGATGACGCAGCAAAAAAAGAAACACAGATTCCCGTGCTGCTGACAACAACAGAAGCGGACAAAAAAGAAGACGCAGCAAATAGACACAGAGAACAGACAACCGGGGTGGGAGGGAAGGGGAGAGAAATAAATAAATAATTAAATCTTTTTTAAAAATGTATCTCCTAGTAACAAAACATGCTGATTGGCTAAACCACGGAAGTTGCTCTGGTCTGGGACGGACTTAGATGGACAGGGTTGGATTGGACTAGGCTAAAGCAGAGATAAGCATCATGAGGTTTTGATAATTCTCAATTTATTCTACCATTCCTTTATCTGCTTGAGTACTATATCTTCTCCACCCCCTTAACCTCCATCATCCAATTATGGAAAAAATGCGATGGGAGGTAGCTAATTGTACTTGGCACTGGCAAGGAAAAACCTAAGAGTGCAAAAATGGAGTTCATGCTAGTGGGGAAGAGGGGGGAAAAGATAGGGAATAAGACAGATTTTCACATAAGAGGCCCAAGGCTCAAGAAAGCATCTCTGGCTAGACAAGAATTGGCAGCTAGATTCTAAAGACTGAGGAGCAGATAACTCTGGTAATTGGAGAAAGTAAGGTCACTTTGCTTTTGGACTTCTAGGGTCCAGAACTGAGACAATAAATTTCTACTGTCTTAAGCCACCCAGTTTGTGGTACTTTGTTATGGCATCCTTGGGAAACTAGACACTGGAAGTTACATGTTAAAGATACTAGTACCTCATCAGCCTGGGTCCTGAAAGACTTTATAGAACAGAACACATAACATTACCACCCACTCTTCAATCACCGATTGGATTTTTTGGGAATAAAAAATAAACTTCTTAAACTTCTACTGTGTTAAATCACTGAGATTAAGATTTGGGAGGTTAACTCTTCCTGAAGCTATAGCTATCTTAACTTGTACTGCAATCAGTGGTCCTTACCTTTATGGAGTTTGCAGCCTAGTGGAAATACAGGGTAGGGAGTGACTAACTAGTCTAGGGAAATAATGAAAGACTTCACATAGACTGTGACATTTGACATGAGTCTTGAAGGGAAAACAAAGTTTAACCAGAAGAGACAGTGAGCTAAGTTGAAGACAGAAAATATGCAAAGGCACCGAAATGAAGAATTCAAGGACTGTTCAGGGAAAACTGAGAAGTCCAATATGGCTAAAGAGTGGAAGGCATTGGGGTGGGGGGTTAGTCCATGGGAGTGAAAGCACTGATGATAAATGAAAAATGCCAGATCACTGCACGGATATATGTTTATGTGACCCTAGGCATCTACATATTTAGAAACATCTGGGAGGTTTGGAGTAGGCCAACATGAAACAGTCTGCTTCATGACATCAGTTGAAGACAATCCCCAAATAAGAAGACCAAGAGCCTAGAAATGAAGGATGTGACCTTGGTTCTTGCTGTTGAGGAGTCTGGATTCCCTGACTCCTACCCTGTACCCCATCTCTCAACAATCTCATCCCTATCCACTGGAAAAGAAGCCCAATTAGTGGGCTTCATCCCTCTCATTCACAGAGGTTTCACTTCTGGGAAATAATCCTCAGGCTGTGCTTTGCAGCTGCAACCTGTGAACACCCTCCAATAGGCAAGATCCCAGGAGACAGAGGCTGAAGGGAAAGAGCAACCACCTGCATGCTTTATTGTATCTGATTAATTTCAAATGAATATTCCAATGCTTCAGATGTTCCTGGACAGTTCTTCAACATCCTGCAACTAGCTTTAAATGGATGCACTCCATGTAGGAACAAGAAATGAGGATGACTCTGAGCTGCCAATCACAGACAAATAAGAAAAAGCATAGACTGTTTGGATTGGAAGGGACCTTTAATATCATCCCAGTTCAAATGCCTTCTGTAACAAATGAGAAAACTTAGGTTCAGGGAAGGGTCATGGCTTATCTTAAATCACAGAATGAATCACTAGCATGGACAGGACCTCTCAGTCTCAACTCTCAGCTGAGCGCTCTTTCCACTATATTCATCAAGCATCTAGATCAGTTGGAAGAAGCATTTTGAAAGCTACTGATGAAGGAAATAGTGAGTGGTTCCAATGCAGGGTTGCTTAACATCTTGCCAAAATGTTGCAGACAAGGGTCATTCACATGCTTTCCTTGTATAGTCTTTCCACTGTTGCATGTGTCTAAGAAAAAAAGACAGGGAAAAGTTTAATTTGAGCCTGTGCCTAGTGCACTGTGTAGAAGGGAGCAGACAGTGCCATCTATGATCTAATACAAGGAGGGTTAAGGAGGATCTCCTTCCCCAGATGATCTTCCCCATCAGCTTGCTATTTCAGTTAAGTATTGCACTTTCTGGAGGCTGCTTTTAAATAAGCCAAGGAGATAAAACACAAAGGCTATTTCCAGTCACTAAAATCTTAGTATGAATTAGTTCTATATTTGAATTCCAGGGTTTTTATTAATCCACTTTGAGAAAAGCAGCAAATGACATAAGCTAGGGCCCTACCCCATACCTTGTGAGCAGCTTAGATCTCCTTGGGACTCTCCTGTCCATACAGAGAGTGTGCACCTTCTTTAAATACTAATTGCCATAAGAGAATAGCCCAGAGACCTGAATGAGGCCTAGAAATTCAGGCTGTCTCACACTGCAGGCTCCAGGGAGCTGTGTTGGGTACATGTTTCAAATCTAATCCTTGTGTTCCAAGGTCTCTCTGGACACATCTTTGAACTCACCATACAAAGAGTCCTTTTTTTCACCTTTCCCTATACCTGGATTCACAGTGACCACTACTGCTAATAGTCCCTGAGGTTAATATAGTGAGTTACAGCTTACAAAGATTGCCTGGCTTTCCCAAAGTCACAAGCACAATAGAGATTATTTGGCAAGTGAAACTGGAGCCACACTAGTGAAAGAAGTTGTCAGTGTGGGAGGAGTGGGGAGATGTGGGGAGTGGAGGTATATGGGAACCTCATATTTTTTAATGTAACATTTTGTGTGATCTATGTATCTTTAAAAAAGATAATATATATTTTTTTAATTTAAAAAGGCATTTGCGAACAAAAAGAACTCACAGCAACTGAACACTTACTGTACTAGGCCCTGTGGTAAGCCTTTTGCATGCATTAGCTTATTCTAGCATCCAAACTATCTTCTGGTCTTTGCACTGTGCTTATGTATATATCAACAGTGATGAAACCAAGGCTCACAGAAATGAGGTGGTTTGCCCAAGTTCACACAGAAAGTGCATGACTGATAACACTCTTAAACCCAGAATTCTTTTCTTTTTATTTTTTTAATTTTATTTTTAAAGTAACTTAAAATTACTACAAAGTTACATATAAAATTATAAGGGATTCCTATATGCCCCACCCCTTCCCCTTCCCACACTTTCCCATATTAACAACATCCTTCATTAATGTAGTACATTTGCTAAAATTGATTAACACATATTAAGCATTGCTACTAACCATGGACTGTAGTTTACATTAGAATTTACACTCTATCTGCAAAATTTTGTAGGTTATGGTAAAATATATAATGGCCTGTATCCATCATTGCAATGTCATGCAGGACAATTTCAATGTCCTGAAAATGCCCCCATATTATATCTATTGTTCCCTCTTCCTCCACTCAGAAACTTTGGTGGCCATTGCCTTTATATCATTGATAAAAGTTCTTCCATTCCCAGAATAACAAGCTCCTGAGGGCTCTAAAGAGATCCAGAATTATGATTCTATGCAATATTTGGTAACAAAATGTTTCTCCCTGTAAGCCTTCTTTACATCCCTTTGAACTAACATCTTATAGAAGCAATTTTGTGAAAAGCAATCCTCCACTCCACACCCTCTTACAAAAAACCTTACCTTGTTCTTGCAGCCTCATTTATCAAAACCCAGAACCACTCAGAAACAGTGTTACTTTCAACCATTGAGCAATGAACCCACAGACTGGAACATAAAAGAGATATTTGGTTACTGGGGAAAAAGAAAGGTCTAAAGAGTATAAACACTGCTCCAGGAGGGCAAACAGAGACTGAGTCCCTGAAAGATAAGACCAGAGGATATCACCAACCAAACTGGCCTATTTCAGTTTTGCTTTACATGCTCAGCATAATAATAACAGAATTCTCAACTCATCCAATAAACTATCTTCTCTCTACCCTGCAGGACAACTGGAGCAACATATATCCTCTGGGAAACTACACCTGATACTCCAGGTAAATGGACCAAGGCTGATCAGTTTAACTGTAAGTAGTGATTGAAACCACTGTGCAGGGGAGTGGGGGGTATATGGGGACCTCATATATTTTGAATGTAATATTAAAAAAATAAATAAAGACAAAAAATAAAATAAATTAAAAAAAGAAACCACTGTGCAATGGTTTACCATTGAGTATATGCATGCATCACTCACCCACAGCCACACACAAAGATTCATATTGCCAAGAAGCCTGGTGATTAAGTCAATTCAGTCAAAAAACTCAGCCAGCTTAGTGGAGAGGGAAAAAAGTAAGTCAAAGGAGATGTTTGTCTAAACTGGTCAGTCATTCAATCCAGTTATCCAGTTAGTAGAAAAGCTCCAATCAACAGCTCAGTTGTCTTGGGGAATATGGAAAATGATAATGAAGCACAGAACCCAGGGAAAGAGAGATGAACTATAACACAAAGAATTTAAGTTAAATGTAAGGGAAAGCTTTTTGACAATTAAAAGGATACACAAATATATTTTTGAAAGGGAGGGAGCAATGGAAAAAAATCAATAGACAAGCGAACTGAGAGAAAATATTTTAAAAAATAGGGAATACTAAGTATTGATAGAGTTGATATCCCCGATAACATTTTAAATTCTTACAATTTGATATAAAAAGGCAGTCCTTACAACAGAAAAACAGCGAAGATTATGAAAGTCAAATCATAGCAGAAAATCTCTATCTGCTACTTGGCATCACAACAGAAAGTGTCTCAGAATGCAAATGGTCAAGCTACATATGACAATACAGCAAAATACTCAACCTCATTAGCAGTTAAGAAAATGAACATTGTTATAACAAGGAGAAACTTTCTACCCTTCACACTGAAAAAATATCTATATATCAAAGATTGATAGTATTCATTGTTGATGAGTAGTATCAAGCACACTACTGGTGGGAATGTGAATCACCTCAAAGTTCTATATTATGACAGTTATACAAATATTAAATTCACATATTTTTTGACCCAGCATGCTTACTGTGGGGCACATATTCTACAGAATTAAAAGTACAAATATGAAAGGATATATCTATATAAAGAATGCTTGTTACAACATTGTACATAGTAGTCACAAAACTGGAAACAGCGTAAATATTCATAATAAGGGAATGGTGGAATACATTAAAGTCCATCGATTTAAAAGAATATTCTGTGAGTATTTTCTAAGGAAAGAGATATATAATGTTGATCTAGAAGAATATCTGTAATATATTGTTAAATAAAAGTAGGTTTTATAATAATGTATATAGTGTGGCACCACTTTTGCAAATCATAAATGGGTAGGGCACTGTATGTTTATGTGAGTGCACATATAAAAGACTATGGAGATATACACATCAAACTGATAATATTCCGTTGGGAGAATAGAATTGAAGGGAAAAGGGAAGAAACTACTATTTTTTCTTTTCTTTTTTTTCAAATTCTACTCAATTTATTGATTTTTTAAAAAATATTACATTCAAAAAATATAAGGTCCCCATTCACCCCCACCGTCCCCACCCCACCGCTCCCCCCACAGTAACAATCTGCCCCACCCTCATCATGACACATCCATTGCATCTGGTGAGTACATCTCTGGGTATTGCTGCACCCCATGGCCTGTGGTCCACACCAGAGCCCACACTCTCCCACGTTCCATCCAGTAGGCCATGGGAGGACATACAATGTGCGGCAATTGTCCCTGCAGCACCACCCAGGACAACTCCAAGTCCCGAAAATGCCTCCACATCTCTTCTCTTCCTCCCATTCCCACACCCAGCAGCCACCATGGCCACTTTTTCCACACCAATGCAACATCTTCTCGATTATTAACCACAATAATTGATGAATAGAATATCATTAAGTCCACTCCAATCCTTACTGTATTTGTCCTTCCTGTGGACCTCGGCTTGGTTGTGTCCATTCCACATCTATGTGAAGAGGGGGCTTAGATTCCACATGGATACTGGATGCAATCCTCCTGCTTTCAGTTGTAGGCACTCTAGGCTCCATGGTGTGGTGGTTGACATTCTTCAACTCCATGTTGGCTGAGTGGGGTAAGTCCAATAAATCAGAGTGTAGGAGCTGAAGTCTGTTGAGGCTCAGGGCCTGGCTATCATATTGTCAGTCCAGAGATTCAAATCCCCTAGGTATATCTTAAACCCCAGCACCAGCTACAATTCCAGTAAAGTAGCTTGAAAGGCTTGTGAAAAGAGATCCCATCTGAGTCCAGCTCCATCACGCAGAAACACCAGCTCCAAAGAAGGGCCAACTGACAGGGCAGTGAACCTCATCTGCCATGACAACAAAACCTGTGGGTCTCTTTAGCCCTCAAAAGGAACAATACACGGGGTTGTATCCACTTTATCTGTCTCTGAGACTCTGCTCAGGTGTGCATAAGGGCAATCCTTCTGACAACCTCCAGACTCTTTTTTAGAGACTCATAGCCAAATAAACTCATTTGTCCTTTCCATTTCCCCCTTATTTTAGGTCAAACAGCATTTTTAACTGCTGTTAATATATGTAGACAGGGATATTCCACTGGTCCATGTTGAACCTTTAATTCAAGGTCATTTTTTAGTTACATCATCAGCTGGTACTTGGTAGTGATCCCTCGGTGCCAGGGAGGCTCATCCTCCGGTGTCATGTCCATGCTGGGGGGAAGGCATTGCATTACATGCTGAGTTTGGCTTCGAGACTGGCCACATTTGAGTAACACGGAGGCTGTCAGGAGGGAACTCTTAGGCGCAGTGCTGCTCTAGGCCTTGTTCTTATTTCAGGTGTATAGGCTCACAAGCATAGTCATTAGTATCAGGGGCTCACTGTTGGACCCTCATTCCTTCCTGGTCCTTGCCATTGCACCTGGGGGACTGACGCTGCTCCCCTAGGGACCACGACAGAGCCCCCCCCCCCGGCCAGTAACCCAGTAACCCCCCAGCTGTTGTTTTTAATTGTTTCCACTATGAGTATATCCAAACATTTCCATGCACCCTGGACGTATGCCCTGTATAACTCCCTGTCAACCATATATCACCTGTCAATAACATCCTATACCGGTATTCCTCCACTGCCATTGTTGAACCACTCTGTGATCCAAAACTTCCTGAAAAGTGAAGCCCAATATAATGTCAGGTTCCCTTACTAGTAAAATGGAATATAGCGATGAGTTTAAAGGTTAAATATAGAATAAATATTGATTTGGAAAAATTCTACATCCTATCTTTTTCTTTTCTTTTTTCCTAATTATTGAGCTTCTCTTCACAAGAGCCTTAGATCACAGTAATTCATATATACAATATACAGTACTCCCACATATCAATTATAAAACCTTTTCCCTTCCACAGGGATAATCTTTTAACTTATTCATATCATATTACTGAAACTGATGCACAGATATTGAGAAAATAGCTTTCAAACAAGGTAACATTTGTGTTTACATTGTGGTCCATACTTTAGGCTATACAGTTTTTTAAATTTTTTAGTTATCCTATGTTTTACGTTATGGTTAACATTATTAGTCTGTCGTCCCCTGTATGTTTTTGGTGTAATATTACATGTTTTATATCCATCCTTGTGTACTCTTGTGAAACACTTCTTTTGCCCTCACATTTACTTTGGTTCCATCTATTCAATATCTATTTCCCCTCCTCTAGGGGCCAACAGTGACAGCCAATCTTCATTTCTTGAGGAGCCATGTTCAGAGATACTTGCAACAGTGTTGAGGGCTTGACTTGCTCAACTGCCCTAATGCCCTGGGAGCCACCCTTTCTCTTGAGAGATATAGTTCCCTCTATTTGATGGCATTAGTCCTCCCCAGGATGTGGGTCTAACTTCACTCTCATTATATGGGTCTTTACCCAATGGTATAACCCATTCTGGCAAAATGAGCATTCAGATATTGCCTAGGAGTCTGTCCTACGTCAGATTATCCCTTTTGAGTATCTTAAACAGGTAACTTTCCGAATTATATTTTGAAAAGATTTTCTCAGCATTATATACTCAACCAACACCTGACAATCTCCTGTGTTCGTATGTTGCCCCACGCTCCCCCCAATTTCTTGGGCAATATTACCCATCCGCCCATCCCTATCCCCCTCAAACACACAAAGCCCCACCCACAGGTAACCTTATGCCCCCATTTTATCTCTTCCTTCTGCACATACTTACCTCCACCATATCATAGATTTCACCCATGTAGATGTCAGCTACATCCTTCCTCTACCCCCCAAATTCCTTGAAGCCTATCTTCCAGTTTCTAGCTCTCTGAGGCATCTTGCTTATTTCATATCATTGAGGTCATGTAGCATTTGTCGTTCAATGCCTAGGTTGCTTCACTCAACATAAGGTTCTCAAGATTCATCCATGTTATCACGTGTGTTTGTAGTGTATTTGTCTTAAAGCCGAGTAGTATTCCATTGTATGTATATACCACATTTTATTGATCCACTCATCTGTTGATGGGCATTTGGGTTGATTCCAACTTTTGGCGATAGTGAACAATGCTGCTATGAACATTGGTGTGCATATATCGGTTTGTGTCCTTGTTTTCAGTTCTGCTGGGTATATACCCAGCAGTGGTATTGCTGGGTCATATGGAAAATCTATGGTTAGTTTTTTGAGAAACTGCCAAACTGTCCTCAAGAATGGTTGGATCCTTCTGCATTCCCACCAGCAGTGGATGAATGTTCCCATTTCTTCACAACCTCTCCAGCATTTGTATTCTTCTGTTTTTTTCATACCTGTCAATCTTATGAGAGTAAGATGGTATCTCATTGTAGTTTTGATTTGCATTTCCCTGATAGCTAGAGATTTGGAGCATTTATTCATGTGCTTTTTAGCCATTTGTATTTCTTCTTTGGAGAAGTGTCTGTTTAAATCTTTTTCCCATTTTTTAAATGGGTTGTTTATCTTTTTATTTTCAAGATACAGGAGTTCTTTATATACACAAGTTCTAAGTCTCTTATTAGATATATGGTTGCCAAATACTTTCTCCCATTGTGTAGGCTCCCTTTTTACTTTCTTGACAAACTCCTTTGAGGTGCAGAAGGCTTTAATTTTGAGGAAGTCCCATTTATCTATTTGTTCTTTTGCTACTCGTGCTTTTGGTGTAATATTCATGAAGCCAATTCCTATTACAAATTCTTGTAGATGTTTCCCTACACTGCTTTCCAAAGTCTTTATGGTCTTGGCTCTTATATTTAAGTCTTTGTTCCATCTTGAGTTGATTTTGTATAAGATGTGAGATGGTAATCCTCTTTCATTCTTCTACATATGAATATCCAGTTCTCCAGGCACCATTTGTTGAATAGGCCATTCTCTCCCAGTTGAGAGGGTTTGGTGGCTTTATCGAATATTATATGGCTATATATATGTGCGGTGGCTTGCTCGGTCGGTAGAGGTGGGGTCTGGCTGCGGACGAGGGGTCGGTCCAGCTCTGGACGAGGGGTCGGTCCCGCTCGGGACGAGGGGTCGGTCCGGCAGCAGACGAGGGATCGGTCTCACAGGGGTTGCGCGGTTCCGCTGACGAGGTCGCCCGGAGAAGCCGGCGACGAAGGGGTTGCCCGGAGAAGCAGGCGACGAACTGGGGACAAGGGAGGCCAGGCCCTTGTCGGGGGCTCTCAGGACTGGAGGGCGCACGGCAGAAGAACTACCGCGGAGACAAGGTAAACACGCAAGTCCAACTTTATTGAGGGAGAGGCAACAGTTTTATAGGGGCTGGGGAAGGCTGATTGGTCGAAGCCACGCCCTGTTCTGATTGGTTGCCGGCGAAAGGTCAGTGGGCGGTACCAGATGGGGGAGGGGTGGTGGTTAGCGATTGGCTGTTGCTGTTGCTGGGGGAAGGAGTAGGGTTTAGGGATTGGTGGCTGCTGTTGCTGGGGTGGAGGGCAGACTGGATTTTTCCGCCCACGCCTGGCTGTTGCTGCTGTCGGGGGAGGGGAAAAGGGCAGACTGGAATTTTCCGCCCTGCGCCTGCGCAGGGAGAAAGAAGAAGAAGGGTGCCGCCCTACAGGCATCGTGTGGCGCCATCCGGGAGGAGGGGCGGCCGCGGAAGCATGGCTGCTGAGAAGGGGAGACCCGAGGGCACTCTGCGCCCATGCCGAGCTTCCTTCAGGGGTGGCGGTGGGCCCGACCAACCACCCTTTTATGGGGGCAGCGGAATTAGGCCTACCGCGGCCGCTCCCCTCACCAGGCTAGCAAACCACACTTCAGCCCGAGGGGTGACCGCATTTCCCCCTTCTTTTCAAATAAGGGCCAGGATGGCAGCAGCAGCAAGTAGCCGAGGCCCAAGAGGCAGTAAGCAATGAGGGAAGCGGGGCTGAAGAGGGAGGTGAGTATGACGGGGATATAAATGTACAATTTAGGGGGTGGTATCTTGCCGTTGCAAGCAAGGGTGGCCAATGTCCAATTCTTGTTGATCTCGGTGGCTATAAGATCCATCTGCTGTTAAAAGTCCAGGATGACAGCGCGTTACAGGTAGTTGATCTCTTCTTGGCGGCGAAGAGCGGCTGAGGCAGACTGTGTGATGGTCTGGAGGATCGCAGCTGTGAGGACAAGTTGCATCAGGGCACCAGCGGCGGTGGTGGTGGCAGCATCGGGAGTAGTGGAGACGTAGGCGAGGATAACAAGAAGGCCAAAGTCTCCATAGGCGCAAGAGAGGCCGATGTTAACGGGGCGGGCCGACATGGGGCAGCCCAATCTGCAACGCAGTAGGGGTTCAAGCGAAAAAAGGAGGGGGGCGGGGGACGAGAAAGGACGCTTTGGATGGCTGAGAAGAGGAGTGAGGTCGAGACAGGAGGAAGCTCCGCAGAAGTATGGGGAGGCAAGAGCAGAAGCGTTATTGGATGCTAGAAAGCAGGCCGCAGGCCGGGGAAAGCGGGTTGCGGGCCGTTTAGCGGGGCTGGAGCTGCTTGAGAACGATGGCGGCATGGGGGGCCGTGGTTACAATCTTCTGGGGTGGTAGCGGCTAGACAGATGGCGGAAAATATTATCAAGAAAGCAAAGGTTATGAGGAAGAAATAGAGTATTAAAGGCTGTGGGGGAAGTGAGAAGATCATTTAGAGGATAGGGTTGAGAATGGTATGTTTAAGACAGAAGCTTTGTGGTTTGTAGGAGACTGCTTTATAAACGAAGGAGAATGAGGGCAGTAAATATAGTAACGATAGATAGGAAGATGACAGTGAGGAGGAGTCTTTGTTTAAGGTTCCAATCGTCCGGCGCAACAGTGGCTAGGCCGATAGCAAGGGGTGTTGCTAAGTAGACTGCGGCGGCTTGCTCGGTCGGTAGAGGTGGGGTCTGGCTGCGGACGAGGGGTCGGTCCAGCTCTGGACGAGGGGTCAGTCCCGCTTGGGACGAGGGGTCGGTCCCACCTGGGACGAGGGATCGGTCCGGCAGCAGACGAGGGATCGGTCTCACAAGGGGTTGCGCGGTTCGGCTGACGGGGTCGCCCGGCGAAGCCGGTGACGAAGGGGTCGCCCGGAGAAGCAGGCGACGAACTGGGGACAAGGGAGGCCAGGCCCTTGTCGGGGGCTCTCAGGACTGGAGGGCGCACGGCAGAAGAACTACCGCGGAGACAAGGTAAACACGCAAGTCCACCTTACTGAGGGAGAGGCAACAGTTTTATAGGGGCTGGGGAAGGCTGATTGGTCGAAGCCATGCCCTGTTCTGATTGGTTGCTGGCGAAAGGTCAGTGGGCGGTACTGGACGGGGGAGGGGTGGTGGTTAGGGATTGGCTGTCGCTGTTGCTGGGGAAAGGGGCAGGGTTTAGGGATTGGTGGCTGCTGTTGCTGGGGTGGAGGGCAGACTTGAGTTTCCCGCCCACGCCTGGCTGTTGCTGCTGTCGGGGGAAGGGAAAAGGGCGGGCTGGATTTTTCCGCCCACACCTGGCTGTTGCTGCTGTCGGGGGAGGGGAAAAGGGCGGGCTGGATTTTTCCGCCCACACCTGGCTGTTGCTGCTGTCGGGGGAGGGGAAAAGGGCAGACTGGAATTTTCTGCCCTGCGCCTGCGCAGGGAGAAAGAAGGCATCGTGTGGCGCCATCCGGGAGGAGGGGCGGCCGCGGAAGCATGGCTGCCGAGAAGGGGAGACCCGAGGGCACTCTGCGCCCATGCCGAGCTCCCTTCAGGGGTGGCGGTGAGTCCGACCAGCCACCCTATTATGGGGGCAGCGGCTTGGCCTACCGCGGCCGCTCCCCCGCCAGGCCAGCAAACCACGCTTCAGCCCGAGGGGTGACCGCAGTAGACAATGGCTGCAAAGACAAAATCATCCTCTGTTTCCTTAAGAATAACTTTTCTTTAAATACTTAGTAGCATGCAATATTAGAAACTGTTTCCTAAAAGCAAGTTGGCAGGGGAGCTTGGTTGCTGTTAATCTTTCCTGTTATAAAATTACCTTTTATTATTATTATCATCAATTCAGTTTTATATATATATGTTTAAGAATGACCTTTTGGAATTAGCCATTTAATACCTTAATGTAAGCTATTGAAGATAAATTTTATCTTTACAGAACACATTCCCTTACATAAAGTTATCACAATACCTTTTACACTTGCCGCATGCAAATTAAATTTCAAGAGTTTATGAAAAATTAGCCCTCTTACTTTAGGACAAAATACGTCTTTTTGCAAAACTTATTACATTTCCGTTAGCATTTTTACAAACTTTTAACCTTTTTAATATTCATATAAGTTTTACATTCTTTATATTATCCTGTGAAGAAAAATAAGTTATTCATTTTAATCTAGGCAAGAACAACTTTTTATGAAGACGTACAGTTAATTTTGTTAATTAAGACTTACAATTTTTTTTTAAATTGTAGATATCTTATTAACATTTAAACATATGTATTAATATAATAAACTTAAGTATTAATATAAGTGCTTATTTAATCTTTGGCCATTTGAATAGAGCTCTTTTAAAGATTTCTAGTAATTTATATTTACCATCCGGAGGTATCACAATATACGTTGACATTGAACGAACAGACAGACAAACACAGAA
This sequence comes from Dasypus novemcinctus, assembly GCF_030445035.2. NCBI lineage: Eukaryota > Metazoa > Chordata > Mammalia > Cingulata > Dasypodidae > Dasypus > Dasypus novemcinctus. The sequence goes on along the minus strand of NC_080704.1, from coordinate 118,906,501 downwards.
CAATTACAACACATTAACAGAAATATATAATTTATTTACAGTTGACTCATAATTCTTACTTTCTTGGTATAGCTGCTTTTAAATCCTTTTTTATATAGCATATCATAGATTATACCCTTCAAGATTTCTTCTGGACTTCATGTTGCCTGTAATAAGCCAGGAGGGAATCTTTTACCTTCCTGCTCCACAGCAAAAGTGACCCTATCTATAAGGCAAGTATAGGTGTCCGGGTCCCAAAGCTGACACGTGGTAAGCCACAGATTAAAGGGGAGAAGAAGGTCTCAATATACTTGAAGCTGTTTGAAAGAGATCTTACACCGGTGAATGTCTAGGAGACCGGCGAGAGCCCGAACTTGTGGGGCTTGCTTAGCAGATAGGATGTTACCCATTGCTAATGACCTTTTGGAGCCGATAAGAAAAGGGGCCCTTACCTTGAGAGTGCGGCGATGGGAGCCGAGGTGCGCGGTGAGATGAGGGGTCGGAGCCGGTGGGGCTCCGACGGTGGTCGCGGGCCAAGAGAAGGCCCCGACAAGGGGAGGGCGGGACGACGAGCAGTGGAGCAAGGCAAAGGGGAGCAAGCGCGGAGGGGAGGAGGCAGAGGTGAAGGCAGGAGAGGAGGTGCTCAGGCATGCGCTCCTGAGAGTTTTATTGGTGCCTCTTAATCATAGCGGGTCGGTATAAGCCCCCAACATGGAAGGAGAAAGCCATCCAGCGATTCTCCCAGACCGCCGTGGATCATATGAGGTCACCAAGGTTCAGGAGCAGCAATGCAGAGCGAAAAGATAGGGGTGAGAAGAGAGGAGAGCGTAGGGCTATGGTAGGGTTACTTCAGACGTGCAAGCGCGTGCTCCCGAGAAATCCAAGGCTCCTCTTAATCATAGCGGGTCGGTATAAGCCCCCGACATGGAAGGAGAAAGCCATCCAGCGATTCTCCCAGACCGCCGTGGATCGTATGAGGTAGCCAAGGCTCAGGTAGCAGTAATGTTGCACGAGAGAAGTCCCAAGGTGAGAAGAGAGGAAGGCGTAGGGCTGTGGTAGGATTACTTCAGACGTGCAAGCGCGCGCTCCCGAGAAATCCAAGGCTCCTCTTAATCATAGCGGGTCGGTATAAGCCCCCGACATGGAAGGAGAAAGCCATCCAGCGATTCTCCCAGACCGCCGTGGATCATATGAGGTAGCCAAGGCTCAGGTAGCAGCAATGTTGCACGAGAGAAGTCCCACGGTGAGAAGAGAGGAGGGGGGGCGCCAGGTTATGGAGTGAGGCTGTGGTGGAGTTGCCTTGCCCCACGTTGTGCTGTGGTGGGGTTGCTTTGCCCCACGTTGGGCGCCAGCTGCGGCGGCTTGCTCGGTCGGTAGAGGTGGGGTCTGGCTGCAGACGAGGGGTCGGTCCAGCTCTGGACGAGGGGTCGGTCCCGCTCGGGACGAGGGGTCGGTCCCACTTGGGACGAGGGGTCAGTCCGGCAGCAGACGAGGGATCGGTCTCACAGGGGTTGCGCGGTTCGGCTGACGGGGTCGCCCGGCGAAGCCGGCGACGAAGGGGTCGCCCGGAGAAGCCGGCGACGAAGGGGTCGCCCGGAGAAGCAGGCGACGAACTGGGGACAAGGGAGGCCAGGCCCTTGTCGGGGGCTCTCAGGACTGGAGGGCGCACGGCAGAAGAACTACCACGGAGACAAGGTAAACACGCAAGTCCAACTTTATTGAGGGAGAGGCAACAGTTTTATAGGGGCTGGGGAAGGCTGATTGGTCGAAGCCACGCCCTGTTCTGATTGGTTGCCGGCGAAAGGTCAGTGGGCGGTACCAGACGGGGGAGGGGTGGTGGTTAGCGATTGGCTGTTGCTGTTGCTGGGGGAAGGAGTAGAGTTTAGGGATTGGTGGCTGCTGTTGCTGGGGTGGAGGGCAGACTGGATTTTTCCGCCCACGCCTGGCTGTTGCTGCTGTCGGGGGAGGGGAAAAGGGCACACTGGAATTTTCCGCCCTGCGCCTGCGCAGGGAGAAAGAAGAAGAAGGGTGCCGCCCTACAGGCATCGTGTGGTGCCATCCGGGAGGAGGGGCGGCCGCGGAAGCATGGCTGCCGAGAAGGGGAGACCCGAGGGCACTCTGCGCCCATGCCGAGCTTCCTTCAGGGGTGGCGGTGGGCCCGACCAACCACCCTTTTATGGGGGCAGCGGAATTAGGCCTACCGCGGCCGCTCCCCTCACCAGGCTAGCAAACCACACTTCAGCCCGAGGGGTGACCGCATATATGAGGTTCTATATCAGAACTTTCAATTCGATTCCATTGGTCTGTGTGTCTCTCCTTATGCCAGTACCATGCTGTTTTCACTACTGTAGCTTTGTAGTATGTTTTGAAGTCAGGTAGTGTGATTCCTCCAATTTTGTTTTTCTCTTTCAATATGTCTTTGGCTATTCTGGGCCGCTTTCCTTTCCAAATAAATTTCATAGTTATTTTTTCTAGTTCCTTAAAGAAGGCTGTGTTGATTTTTATTGGGATTGCATTGAATGTGTAGATCAGTTTTGGTAGGATAGACATCTTAATAATATGTAGTCTTCCTATCCATGAACAGGGAATATTCTTCCATTTATTTAAGTCTTCTTTGATTTCCTTGAACAGTCTTGGATAGTTCTCTGTATAAATTTTTTACGTCTTTAGTTAAATTTATTCCTAAATATTTGATTTTTTTATTTACTATTGTGAATGGTATTTGTTTCTTGATTTCCTCCTGATCTTGCTCATTATTGGTGTACAGAAATGCTACTGATTTTTGCGCATTGATCTTATAACCTGAGACTTTACTAAACTCATTTATGAGTTCTAGAAGCTTTGTTGTAGACCTCTCAGGGTTTTCTATGAGTTGGATCATGTCATCTGCAAATAATGAACTTTAGACTTCTTCCTTTCCAATCTGAATGCCTTTTATATCTGGTTCTTCCCTCAGTGCTCGAGCAGGTACTCTAAGACAATGTTAAATAGTAGGGGAGACAGTGGGCATCCTTGTCTTGTTCCTGACTTTAGAGGGAAGGATTTTAGGATTTCTCCATTGTAAACAATGTTGGCTGCAGGTATTCCTTTCTTTTTTTTTTTAAATTTTATTCATTTTGTAAAAATATTATATTCAAAAAATATGAGGTCCCATTCAACCCCACCACCCCCACCCCTTCCATATGAGGTCATTTTCCAGTTGCATCATCAGTTGGTAGTTGATAGTGGTCCCTCGGTGCCAGGGAGGCTCATCCCCGGGTGTCATGCCCCATGCTGGGGGGAAAGCATTGCATTTACATGCTGAGTTTGGCTTCGAGACTGGCCACATTTGAGTAACATGAAGGCTGACAGGAGGAAATTCCCAGGCACAATGCTGCTCTAGGCCTTGTTCTTATTTTATGTTTATCAGCTCACAAGCATAGTCATTAGCGTCATGGGCTCACTGTTGAACCCTCACTCCCTCCCGGTCCCCGCTGCTGCACCTGGGAGACTGTCGCTGCTCCCCTAGGGACCACGACAGAGCACCACTGGCCAGGAACCCAGTACCCCCCCTGCTGTGGTTTTTAATTGTTGCCACTATGAGTATATCCAAACATTGCCATGCACCCTGGACATATGTTCTGTACAGCTCCCTGTCAGCCATATATCCCCTGTCAATGGTATCCCATACCAGTATTCCTCCATTTGCCTTTGTTGAACCACTCTGTGATCCAGAACTCCCTGAAATTTGAAGCCCAATATAATGTCAGGGCCCCTTACTAGGAAATGGCATATAGCGATGGGTTTAAAGGTTATATAAAGAATACGTGTTGACTTGGAAAAAATTCTACATCCTATCTTTCCCCCCCCCCCTAATTATTGAGCTTCTCTTCACAGGAGCCCTAGACCACAGCAATGCATATATATATGGTATACAGCACTCCCATACATCCACCACAAAACCTTTCCCTTCCACAGCGATACTCTTACACCCTATTTACATCATATTTACTTAACGTAATGTACAGAGTCTGAGACAATAGCTTTCAAACAAGGCGACATCTGTGCTTACATTGTGGTGCATACTTTAGGATACACAGTTTTTTACATTCTTAGTTATCCTATGTTTTACATTATGGTTTACATTATCAGTCTGTCATCTCCTATATGTTATGGTGTAATATTACATGTTTTATATCCATCCTTGTGTACTCTCACGAAACTCCTTTCTTACCCCCCATTTATCTTGGTTACACACATTTAACGTCCATTTTCCCTTCCACCTTGGTGCCCACAGTGACAGCCAGCCTCCATTTCCCGAGGAGCCACTTCCAGATATAGATGGAATAGTGTTCAGGGTCTAACTTGCTCAACTGCCCCAATGCCCTGGGAGCCACCCTTTCTTTAGAGGGATACAGTTCCCTCTATTTGATGGCATTAGTCCTCCCCAGGATGTGGGTCCACCCCCACTCTCACTACTTGGGTTTCTACCCCATGGTGTCACCCACTCTGGCAGAATGAGCATTTAGACATTCCCCAGGAGCCCGTCCTGCATCAGACCCTCCCCTCCGAGCATTCTAAACAGGTAACCCTCTTTATTATATTTTGATATGATTTTCTCAGCATTTTACTCTCCACCAACCCCTGACCCTCTCCTGTGTTCGTATGCTACCCCTCCCGCCCCCCACTTTTGGGCAATGTTACCCATCTGCCCATCCCCAGCCTCCCTCAAACCCGCAAAGCCCCAACCAAAGGCAACCCCTTGCCCCCCTTTTATCTCTTCTTTGTGTTCATACTTACCACCATCTCGTCTTAAATTCCACCCCTGCAGACATCAGCTCACATCCTTCCTCCACCCTCCGATTTCCTGTAAGCCTATTGTTCAGTCTCTTGCTATCTAGGGCAGCTTGGTTATTTCAAATCATTGAGGTCATGTAGTATTTGTCCTTTAATGTCTGGGTTGCTTCACTCAACATAAGGTTCTCAAGATTCATCCATGTTATCACATGTGTTTGTAGTGTGTTTGTTCTTACAGCCGAGTAGTATTCCATTGTGTGTATATACCACATTTTATTGATCCACTCATCTGTTGATGGGCATTTGAGTTGATTCCAACTTTTGGCGATAGTGAACAATGCTGCTATGAACATTGGTGTACATATATCGGTTTGCGTCCTTGTTTTCAGTTCTGCTGGGTCTATACCCAGCAGTGGTATTGCTGGGTCATATGGATTAGCAAGTATTTTGTTAAGTATTTTTGCATCTACGTTCATTAGAGAAATTGGTCTGTAATTTTCCTTTCTTGTTGTGTCTTTGTTTGGCTTTGGTACTAGGGTGATGTTGGCATCATAGAAGGAGTTAGGCAATGTTCCTTCTGTTTTGATTTTTTGGAATGGTTTCAGCAGGATTGGTGTTAGTTCTTTCCGGAATGTTTTGTAGAATTCACCTGTGAAGCCGTCTGGTCCTGGGCTCTTCTTAGTTGGGAGGTTTTTAATGACTGATTCTATCTCTTTACTTGTGATTGGTTTGTTGAGATTATCAATTTCTTCTTTCATCGATATAGGCTACTTATGTGTTTCTAGAAATTTGTCCATTTCCTCTGAATTGTCATTTTTGTTGGAGTATAGTTTTTTAAAGTATCCACTTACGATAGTCTTTATTTCTGTGCGGTCAGTGGTGATATCTCCTTTCTCATTTCTTATTTTGTGTATTTGCATCTTCTCTCTTTTTTTTTTGTTAGTCTCGCTAAAGGTTTGTCAATTTTCTTGATCTTCTCAAAAAACCATCTCTTGGTCTTGTTTATCTTTTCAAGGGCTTTCTTATTTTCTATTTCATTTAGTTCTGCTCTTATCTTTGTTATTTTTTCCTTCTTCTTCCTGTGGGATTACTTTGTTATTTTTTTTCTAATTCCTCCAAATGTGTAGTTAGTTCTTCAATTTTTGCTCTTTCTTCTTTTTGGATGTATGAACTTATGGCTCTAAATTTCCCTCTCAGTACTGCTTTTGCTGCATCCCATAAATTTTAGTATGTTGTGTTATCATTATCATTTGTTTCAAGGTAGTCATTGATTTCTTTTGAGATTTCCTCTTTGACCCACTGTTTTTCTAAGAGTGTGCTGTTTAATTTCCATATCTTGGTGTGAAATCTGAGTCTCTGGCCATAGCAAATTTCCAGCTTCACTCCACTGTTGTCAGAGATATTATTTTGTATGATTTTGATCTTTCTGAATTCATTAAGCCTTTCTTTGTGGCCTAGCATATGGTCTATCTTGGAGAATGATCCATGTGCACTTGAGAAAAACGTATATCCTGCTGTGTTTGGGTGAAATGATCTGTATATGTCTATTAGATCCAGCTCCTCTAATATACTGCTCAAATATTTAGTTTCTTTAGTGATTCTCTTTTGAGATGTTCTGTCCAAAGTTGACAGTGGTGTATTAAAATCCCCCACAATAATTGTAGATGCATCTATTCTTTCACTTAGTTTTTCCAGTATTTGCCTCACATATTTAGAGGCGCCCTTGTTAGGAGCATAAATATTTATGATTGTTCGTTCTCCTTGACAGATTGTCCCTTTCACTAATATGTAGTATCCTTCTTTGTCTCTCACAATTGTTTCGCATTTAAAGTCTATTTTGTCTGATATTAATATAGCTACTCCTGCCTTTTTTTTTGGTTATTGTTTGCTTGTAAGATTGTTTTCCAACCATTCACTTTCAGCCTCCATGAATCTCTGGGTCTATGATGTTTCTCTTGTAGACAGCATATAGATGGGTCATATTTCCTTATCCAATGTCTCAGTCTGAATCTTTTGATAGGTGAGTTTAATCTGTTGACATTCAGGGTTATTACTTTCAAAGAATTATTTATGTTAGCCATATTTTAATTGGACTTGTGTTTGTCGTATTTTGTTTGTTTTTTCATCTCTCTTTTTCTTTTTTATTGCTCTTACACTCTCCTCCAACTCTGCCTGTCCTGTTTTTTTTTTCCTTTCTTCCTGCAGAACTCCCTTTAGTATTTCTTGAAGGGGAGGTTTCTTGTTGGCATGCTCTTTCAATTTCTGTTTATCTGTGAATATTTTGAACTCTCCATCATTTTTGAATGCTAGTTTAGCTGGATAGAGTATTCTTGGTTGAAAATTTTTTTTTTGGTACTTTGACTATATCATACCACTGCCTTCTTGCCTCCATGGTTTCAAATGAGAAATCAGCACTTAATCTTATGGAGCTTCTCTTGTATGTGATGGTTTTCTTTTCTCTTGCTGCTTTTAGAATTTTTTCTTTGTCTTGAGCATTGGATAATTTGACAAGTATATGTCTTGGGGTGGGCCTGTTGGGGTTTATGACGATTGGGGTGCCCTGTGCTTCTTGGATATGTACATCTCTCCCTTTCAGTAGATTTGGGAAGTTTTCAGCCATTATTTCCTGCAACACTCCTTCTGACCCCTTTCCCTTCTCTTCTTCTTCTGGGATGCCTATAATTCATATGTTTGAGCATTTTGCATTGTCATTCAGATCCCTAAGACCTAGCTGGATTTTTTCTATCTTTTTATCGATCAATTCTACTATCTGTTTGATTTCTGGTGTACTGTCTTCTACATCACTAATTCTCTGCTCTGCCTCTTCTAATCTGCTATTATTTGCTGCGAGTGTATTTTTGATTTCTTGAACTGTGGTCTTCATTCCAATTGTATCTGTTATCTTTTTGCGTATGTCTGCAATTTCCCCTCCAAGTGTTGTCTTCATGTTGTTAACCTCTTCCTTTACTTCCTTAAATTTGTTGGTGATATATGTTCTGGCATCTTTAATTACTTGTGGGAAGTTCTGCTCCCCTTCCTGGTTTTTAGTTTGTTCATTGGATTCAGCCATGTTTTCCTGATTACTGGTTTGGTTTGTAGATTTTTGTTGCTGTCTGGTCATCATTTTATCTTGATGGGTTTAATCAGTTCATTAGCTTCTTTGTCTAGTCTTGGGGATTAATTAGCTGTTGTTTTTGCATAAGTGTTATATCTTCTCTTTGTCACTTTGTTCTTATTCTGATTTCTTATTGCTGGTTGAGTTCACTTTCAAGGAAAGTATTAGGGCCAGGGAAAGGCAATTGTGTAAGAAAGGAAAATGTGTAAATTAGTTTTGGTGATAAATGTTAACAGAGCAACAATATGAGATCTGGGAGGATGGATATTAGATTCATGTAAGTTGTGTAGATTTATAGCAGTAGGTAGAGTACCTATAATGAGGTAGTCGAATGAATATGGGAAGAATATGGTATGAATTAAAAAGCGAGTGTTTTCATGAGAGAGGTATAGAGAAAAGAAAGGCAATAGTTTCAAGAATGGATAAAAGACAGAAAACAAAACAAAGGTATTAGAAATTAAGAGTTAGACAATTTGGGGATCAAAGAAAGGGAGGTGGAATATAGGAGAGTCAGTAGATGATGGAGGATATCAAGATGTAGGGGAAAGGGGATAGTGTAGGTAGCCAAAATCAATTCACACAGAAATGAGGCAACAGAAGGTGAGGAAGCCCAGCAAATGTGAGGTGTTCCCTGCAGCACCTATTGTATAATTAAGATAAAATAAAATAAGAAGAAAATGAGGGACAAGAGAGAAAAAAGAAAAAAAAAAGAGAGGAAAGAAAGAAAGAAAAACCGTGATGGGTAACAGGAGGGGAACAAGTAAGGAAAAGAAAAAAAGATATAGAACAACCATAACAGCAACAACAAAAAAAACCCTAAATAACTGCAAAAAAAAAAAAAAAAAAAGACCTTGGGGGATGCAATGGGTGAAAAGACTAGGAGATAATGCAATGTTAGCAATCAGGACAATAAAAAATAAAAAATAAAATAAAAATAACAAAACAAAACAAAACCAAAAAAAAACACAAAAAAGTAAAAACACTAACGTTGAGTGCTAGGACGTTCAAGGACCTCAGATAGACTTCAGGGCGTGGTGGATTCAGGGATGGAAACTCTGTGATATTGCAAACTCAAGGGGTGTGAGTCTCTGGGGTGTGGGCCACCAGGGTTTAGGGGACACAGACCTGGCAACCTCAAATCTGGTTAACAGGGAGCCTGGGAGCACTGCAGTGCAACACAGCCTTCAGGGGTCCCCACAGCTGGGTGCCAGCTCTATGGGGGAGGTCACATCTGCAAACTCTGACCTATGTGTCAGAAACCCACAATTCACCCTCTCACTAGGGTCTCTTCTGTGGCTGTATCACCAATTCGACTTCAGGACGCCTCCCGCCCTGTAAGCCCCCAAAACAGCCACCTGGGGGCGCCTCTACACTGCAGCCAATTTAATGACGCTGCAGATCAGTATCCAGGCCCAGGGGGCGGGGCTCCAGCCAGAAGCGCCAATATCAGTGTCCAAAACTGAAATTCCCATGCTTTGCAAAATATTCCCCTAATCGGCTTCCAGACGTCTCCCACCCTGCCAGCCCCTGAAACAGCCTCCTGGTGACGTCTCTTTATTGCGAGCAATTTAAGGCCACTGCAGATTGGCAGCCGGCCTTGGGGGCAGGGCTCTAGCCAGACGCGCTATTATTTGTGTCCACAATCAAAAATTCCCCACCTCACAATAAAACTCCCGTCTGTCTCCCCAAATCGGTCTGCGAAGGCCTCCTGCCCTGTTAGACCCCCAATAACCCACTCAGGGTTTATGAATTCCCCAGTACCGCAGAGCCTCCAGGAATCCCCTCCATGGTGCCGGTGCCACGGTTCCGCCCGCCCCAGGGGTGAGCGTCCGGCGTGCAGCCCCCACCTCCTTGTAATAGAGCCTCAATTTTATCTCATACACAAATTTTCTCTGTTACCTTCCCACCAAATCGATGTCCAGACACCTCCTGCCCTGCAAAATCCCAAAACAGCCTGGTCCCGAAGAATTTCCAACACTGCCCAGCCACTTCTTTGCAGGAGAGATTATCAGGTCCCCTCACTCAACCACCATCTTGCCCCACCCCTCTATTTTTTTCTTCCGACACTGTTTACTTTTTGTTACAACCGATTATATTGCATTTTTAAAGTAGGAAATGTTAGCCTTTTTATTTAATATGGAGAAAATAACACCTCTTTTATAGTTAGCAAAAAATTAAGTGCTTATGCCCTAGGTCAGATGACAGAGAGTGTGTTCATCACACAGGGTGTGTTACTACAACTGAAATATTAAGAACCTGTTTTTTTATGTGGCTCTGAAGAAATTTCTCAAAAAAGAGGTCCAAATGTTTGAGCAGAAGCAGCTACTTTGGTGTTAGCATGTTTCCCCAAATTTGCTGTTGGAAGAAGAATATTCAGCCACTTCAAAGTGGTTCTGCTTCATGCTTTTAATTCAAACTTTGAGGAAATTGATTCAGGTTTTAGGTGACTTATCAACTTGTTTTTGCAGAACTATCCTGTTGTCACTGCAGTCTCAGGGTCTTGAGCCCTGCAGAGTGACAACTGACCTCATGGAAAGTCCAAAGGGTATTGTGGTTGCTATTTCTACTACTACCACTACTGAGAGAGGCTGCTATTTTTGAGTGCTTACTTACTATGTGCCAGGAATTGTGTCAAGTGACAAAGAAACTGAATCACCAGAAGGCTAAGCAAGTTGCCTATATCCATACAACCAGTATGATTTAAAGCAGGATAGTAAAACAAGTCTGATTCAAAAGATCTTTGTTCTTAACCTCTCTGTTATGTATCTTAAAGGGCCACAATGATTCTCCAGCTTTGGCTCTCAGTCCAACTCATTCATTAATTCATACGTTAATTCTGCCAAATTTACTGCACATTGTGCTGGATATACAAAGAGAAATGAGGCACTATATCTACCCTTGAGAAATTCATAGTCTGCTGTACGAGTTAAATAAGCAGCCATAAGTGCAATGTACTGTGACAGTGCAATATGATACAAAGAACTGGGGAGGCCTGGGGGCATGTATTACAAACCCAGTCCTCCCTGGCAACAAAAAGGAGAGAGTTGTTTCAGGTCCAGGAAAGGCTTGATTGGGAAGAGACCATCTCAACATATCCAAAGGTCAAGTCATGGACCCTGACATTTCTCCAATATTTTTGTTAAGAGCTAGAAAGTATAATATATAAGGTATAACTTTTAAAAGATATGGTGAAAAGAGCCACATTAAAAGAACACAATCTTCCTTTAAAAAAAGAATAATGAACATTTAAGTCCTGAAATAAGTATGATGTAGGCTCTCATACCAGACATTCATTAGATACTTACAGTAATGCGATTAGAAATAAAAGCAAAGCCCTTGATGAATTGTAAGCAGGCCAAAGCCATCCAATAATGAAAATTGCTTGAACTTCCTGAAGTTCTCTGACAGGGAACTGTGGGTCAGCTTTTTGACTTCTGATGTGTGTGAGAAAGATTCTCTACCAAGCAGAGTAAGTAACATGTAGGTTAGGTTATTTGAAGTTTATTGTGAATAGGAGCATTTAGCGTATTGCAGAATTTAGGTTCTTTTAAATCCTACTTTATATTAACTTTTCTTTTAAAAATCAAAATATTTGGAAGTAATAATGCTACTATTTTAATAAAGGGTTTGTTTTCTTTCATAAGAAAAACAAATTGGGCCATGTTAGTCTAGATTTTCTCAGTTTCACATTAGAAGATGAAAATGGAGAAGGTTGGCCAGGAAAGGCAAGACACAAATATTCACCTAAGCCAAAAGAACCTTGTAGTTATCATGGGGCTAATGCAGACAAAGAGGTCAAGTTCACTCAGGATGTTAATGAGGGCTGCCGAGGAGACCAAGATTGTAAGTATGGGCTCATTAGATATGACCAGGTGTAGTGAATGCTATTATAAGAAGTCATGTAAGAGAATAGCAGGCAAAACAGTCCTCTGCTGAAAAGAAAAGCAGTAAAAGGAACCAGCTAAATCCTGCCAGCAGTAAATCTGTTGAAACCAGTTTGCCTGTGAAGAATAGTATACCATGAACCCCTAGAGGAAGGTAAACAAAGAACATATGATGACTTGGAATCCATAGCTCAGGCAAAAAACTTTTCTTTTGTCCAATGGATCAGGGGACCTACTTGCAAAAGGAGTTCAATAACTTAATTGGATCTGCAGCTCAATTCGCTCAGGGATTTCTCTGCCATCCTAAAAAAAATAAAAATAAAAAAGAATAGCTAATTTTTCCAAAAAGCAGAGCAGGTGTAGCACAGTGGTTGAGTGCAATAGCCAACAGGTATCAGCTAAAAAAAAATGGCAATAGCCAACTTGTAGCAGCTGTCTTTGCTATGAAACAAACTACCCCAAATCTTAGTGATTTAAAACAACAGCCATTTATTTAACCCATAATTCTGTAGGTTGTCTAGGTGGTTCTCAGGGTAGAGCAAGTGAGTTGCCTAGGACACAAAAAATTTAAGTAGACATTCACTCCCAGGGTCAATGAGAGTAAAGGATTGACAGTTGTATGACTCTGAGAGTAAGTGCCTTCTTAAATTTTGCACTCTTGGTTTCTCACTTGCCTCACCTTAGTCCCAGCCCTGATGGTTCTCCTGGTCAAGGACAGATGGGATGATCTCTGCTTTGTTCTTTTAGCTAAGGTTATATGATTTAGATAGCCCCAGACATATGTTTGACAGTTGGTCTGGGGCAATAGGAGTGATTGGGCCACATGTTTCTTCAGTCAACAGGTTAACACAGTCTTCTTCATATGATGTCCTTCACATGATTCCTATAAGGAGTAAAAGAGAATAAACCCCTCGGAGCAGGTAATTTTCATATCTCTGCTTCCTTTACATTTGTTATTATCCCAGTGGCCAAAGCAATTCACACAGCTAATCCCAGAGTCAGCATGGAAGGAGACTACATTAGGTTGTGTATACAAATAGGTATAAACAAATTGGAGACCATTACTGCAACAATCTACCACATAACCCAAAGGTCGATTACAGAAGTAGAAGAGAATGACTTCGGTGAATGCATCACCTGAATAAATAACTTACTGTAACAGAGGACCCGAGAAGGATTCTCTCCAAACTGCATCAGCCACTCAAGAAGGAACTTCCTCACTGAAGAAATTAGATTGGATTGGTGTAGAATATGCATTCCTCAGAGTTCCAAACATGGGCTTTCAGAGGACTGGTCCCATGTGTGAATTGTTCCCTAAATCTCTATCTGGGGAGAACCCTGAAAAAAACTCATCTCCAACACTACCAGAGGAGGACTTACACCACAGGAAGGATTAAGGGTGCTGGGAGACACAAAGCAATTCCTCTTTTGAGAGAGGTTAAGAACCCTTGTTTTAAAGGGAAAATAATCTTAACTCTTACCCATAAATACATAAATATCATTTTGCCTTTGGCTGTATGGACTACTTCTGCTTGAAACTCAACTGCTTTCCAGAACCACATCCCTTTGTATGAAGTAAGAAAAGTTACCATTTTTGTAATTGATTCCAGGTAGAATTTTTCAAACAAACCAAAATAATAAAAATCTGGATATTTACTATTCCTTCTAATTCCATCCCTTATTTAGCTAACCCACTCTGATTTCTTCCTGAAATTTCGAACCTGACACAGCCATTTTTGTGATTGGCCCCAAATCTTTCTCCAAGCAACTCTATGGCCATTTCAATGATGAGGAAAGATGCATTGGTCACCTTCTTGGGGACCTTGAAGAGCAGAGTTCTGAAGAGCATGTTCCTTGTCTGCTGAGAGTATTCAGTCAAACACAGACAATACTGAAATATACAAACCGAGGGACAAAGTAATATTTGGATGGTTGTAAAATCAGTCCCTTTCATGGTATGCAAACTTATCTCAAAACAGGCCAGTTGGAGCAGTTGTCAAGGTCATCATGGGTTCATTCTGAAAAGTGTCAGCAGTCTCAGTCACTCATTCTTCCCTGGAAATGTTTTTGGAAAAAAAAAGAATCTGAAAGGCTTGTTTTCATGTGATAGAACCAGAGAGCATATGATTCATTAGTGAGATGAGTTGACTGTATTTTATCTATTGACAGTTATTCCCCAGGCAGACCATCAAAATGCAGATGTTGGAGTGAGTATAGCAAATGTATTCACACACATGTGAGATGGGTTATCTTCAGATGAAAGACCTTGGAACTGAGGCAGGACTCTTCTTTTAATAAACACTGGAACCCTGTTTGAGGAAACTCCCCAGCTGTTGGCTTGACAAAGAATCTGAAGTGATAATGGGAGGAAGAGGTATACCCTAGACCTTATGCCACACACAACTTGCCCAAGAGATCAATTCCACCAAGAGCAACTCATCTTCTAAAACACTCTGTATTTTCCTGCCATTATTTAGGGCCGACTTTTCGTTTTCACCAAATTTTGACAGTAAATGAGAAAGATAAATAGGTCCTTTCGAAACCCAAGGCAATTAATTACAGTATCCAGGGTTTCCAAAACTGTTTCCATGATATTCCCTATGATCCCTAACAACATTGCTCATTCCAGAACAAAACATTCATTAAAAGAATGATGTCCTACATCTGCTCTTTGAGTGCACATACTAATTTAACAGGTTGTGGTAGAGTTACCACACACTCTTCAAAACACAATTATTTTTGGTCATGTCCCAGAAATGGGGAGAAAGGTGTCACCACGAGGACATTAGCCTTCTTCAGGACAAAAGTCTTTAAGCCTACTCCTTGGAAAGAAGAAGTTATTACACGATACCATAATACATGAGGGCAAAGAAAGTATGATTTGAATGCTAGGCAGAGGACTTTGGACTGAGCCCACCAATCCTAGTCATACTCTCTGTTCTATTCATACCAATTATCTCATCATCATCCTCACTCCCATGCTTCTCACTCTGATATTTCCTGTGGTGTACTTTCTACCTGGAAATAACTTTCTCTGTTTATCCACAAAGACAGGAACCATGTATTCTATGTTGCTCATACAATACTCTTCCTTCTACATGCACATACAAACACACACAGTACCTATAAGAGTATCTTGTAAATAGCATAATTGGTTTGAGGCAAAAATTCAGGAAATCTAAAACATATCAAATTGCTCCCCTAACTGGTAATTGATGTTCTCGAACAATTAACTAAAGTAATTGGCCTTACAAAGAGAATTTAATGAGGTGGCTACTTTGAAGGAGAGTAATGACTTCTGCATTGTTTGTCCAAATGAACGTGTAGTCATTTTATTCAAATAAATCAGTTAAAGTAAATGGGATTTTAGACTATTATTTTCTACTTTTCAACGAGTTGTTATAATGTCAGGCAGATATATTCTCAGTGGTGAGAACCAGGGGAACCAAGCAAGCCCATTGGGAATGAGCAGTGTCTCCACAGGGTGGCAGTGTGTGGAGGTCAAAAATATTCTGAACTATGAGATCAGGAAAGCTGAGTTCGAGTTTAATCCCAGATCTAACTGGGTGAGTCTGAGCAGCCTCGTTTATAAAAAGATGATCAATAGCTCAAAAAGGTTATAAGAAAGAGTTGCTGTTTATTAAGGTTGACCAAGACATGTTATGACCAGAGAGAGGGCAGGAAATTTTCTCTGCCAGTTTTGGGCTACACCACAGCTAGAAGTCTCTAGGCATAGCTGACAAGCATCAGCAACAGACCACTGCAGTATGGTTCATCCATCTATCAAAGTCAGAAACACTATGCCTTATGAACCCAAGCTGTGTTGAAGCCCAGGCTAGTGTTCAACTTACCACTATCTCAGTTTACCCTCATATCACCTAAGTCTCTCAGGCAAGGGGTTGTTATTTTCAAACAAGGAATTTTATTGAACGCCCATAAATATTAGATGGAATCGTACTTCCAATTGTTCAGTTTTAGTGTTTCTTACAACACTGCTCTATTAGGGAGAAATTCAAATATTTCAGTTGCACAGACTGCTTTATCACTTTTTGTGTGTTGGCGGCGATATGGGAAATTTACAATTACTTACTTGATCCGGCAAGAGCACTGAGGGAAAAAAACTACTGACAACCTTAAAGATACTGTTAACTAGATGAATGGGTTAAGCTAGCATTCAAAAAATTCATGCTGTTATTTATTCATTTAACAAATGCTTTTATGAGCGCAAGCAATTGTGCTAGGTTCTGCTTTAATAGCAGCCAGAGTAAATAGGGTTCTTACTCTCTATCAGTGGCTCTGTCTCCTATTCCCACTGCCTCTCCTGGATGTCATGTTTAAGATGATGGGGAGATTAAGGATGAAGTTTGACTTATTTGGGGCTTCAAGTCAAAACTCCACAACCCAAGTCAAGATTATCCCATCTTAGAGGGTAAACCCTCAAGTTTCAGTCTTTACCTGATTTCTCATTCATTAGAGGCAAGGTGTACAAATTATCAAAAAGAGACAAGTTAAAAAGAAAGTGAGAAAAACATACAAAAAATGATGCTAAGAATGTAAACAGGAGAGAACAAAAAATATCCATGAAAATTATATTAGTCAGGCTGAAAAAGGTCAGATGAGTCAAATTTTCCATGAGTCTTCATAGGCTATATGATACTCTTTTCCTCAGCCAAGACTGGTGTTCTTGGACATCTAAGACTCTAATCCATTGCAGGAGGCCCAGGAATATCCATTAGGGAGACAGAGGCCCCAAACATTGAGTCATTGTTGGTCTCTAAGAAAAAGAGTAGTGATCTTCTGCAGAGCCTCAACAATCATTTGTTGAGTGGTCCAACAGTAGGCATGGGTAGGGGATCTAAAATAAAATAATGCATATCCCCATAGGAGGACAGAATATAACAATAGGCTAATTCAGAAAGGGGTGACATTTGGAGATCCAAGCAATAAATCAATATCAAAGAAATATGTAGGTAAATAGTAGGGACACGACCACTGGGAGACAGGATTCTTATCCCAAGAAGACATAGACAAAGAGGAACTGGAGGTACTAGATAGTTTAATAAGATAAAACGAACTACTAGGAAACAATGCTTCAGAGCAGTTATCAGAACTGGAACAGAAATGCACAGCTTACCTGAAACAATGCTGGTCTAATACCCTTTCCCAGAGTATTAGATTAGAAAATTGTTACTCCTTTCTGACCAAAGTTAGGCTTTGTATTAGCAGGGCATTAAGTAGCTCCAGCTCTTGAAAGAGGAGAATATAGAGGTTCAGAAGTAGACAAGGCTTGATACTAAGAGTCCTGCCCTCTGCAAGGAAACCAAGAAAAATATTCAAACCAAGATATTGGCTAACTGTGTCGACTTCTTCCAGGGCACATTAATATTTTAATGCAAACAAAGAAGTAATTAAAATACCCATGTAAATACACTTCTGGACAGAGTTGGGATTTTGCTGAAAGCAAGAAGAGTCCTAGTACCATATACTCAAAAGTCACCAAGTTTAGGGATCCCAGAATATACAAACGTATAAAGGAGACATATGAAATATTTGCTTGATTGTAACTTGAGACCGTATGCTGGGAAGATGGACCTTCACCATGCTAAGTGCACCTGCCCATCCCTACATCAAAAAGCAAAGGAAGGGAAGCTGACGTGGCTCAAGTGATAGAGCATCTGTCTACCATATGGAAGGGTCCAGGGTTTGATCCCCAGGGCCTCCTGACCTGTGTGGTAAGCTTGCCCATGTGCAGTGCTGCCATGCACAAGGACTGCCGTGCCATGCAGGGGCTCCCCCATGTAGGGGTGCCCTATGCACAAGGAGTGCACTCCCTAAGGAGAGCCACCCTGCGTGAAAAAAGCACTGCACGCCCAGGAGTGTTGTGACGCAACAAGGTGATGCAACAAAAAAGAGATGCAGCTAATGGACATAGAGAGCGGACATCAGGGGGGAAGGTGAGAGAAATAAATAAAATAAAGTCTTTTTTTTAAAAAAGCAAAAGAAGACATGCAGAATGGGGAACAGATATAGCTCAGTGGTTGAGCGCCTGCCTCCCATATATGATGTTTAGGGTTCACGTCCCTGGTACCTCCTAAAAATTTTTTTAAAGCAAAGGAAGACAAGCTGCAGAAGATGGAGGAGCAGGTGAGACCACCCTTTGAATTGAAAGTAGCCACTTAAAGTTCAGCTGGATTTGTATTTGCTATTTTAGGGCTCAAACAGTTAACCAGAAACCATTACTTAAGCAGTTATAAATTTTGCAACTTTGCTTCTTATTTTTTATTTATGTTCTCTCCTGCCTGTTCTCCTGTAGTGAGAACAGCAGGCAGCAAATATTTTCTGTAAAGGGCCAGGTAGTAAATATGGCAGGCTTGCAGGCTATATAAAATCTCTGTCACATCTACTAACCTCTGCAATTATGTTGAAAAAGCAGTCATAGACAATACGTAAACAAATAGGTGTGACCATGTTTTCAATAAAACTTTATTTAGACAGGCAAGGACCCAAATTTGTCCCATAGACTAGAGTTTGGTGATTCCTGCTCTAGACCCAAAAATGGCCTGTGGGCTTAGAAGAAGCAGGGAAGGTGAGGAGCCAGGGAGACTGCAACAAACTCTGCAGCCAGATTCTGGGGAAAAAAGAGATCACGTGGGCAGTTACAGAGGAAAGGGATCAGATAGAGTCCCTTGACCCTGCTGTTGAAAGAAAGAATCTCAGAAAGCAGGTCTGGCTCTTAAAAGACACTGTGGTTGAACAGTGGAAATGTATGTATGATACTCTCTGATCAATGCCTTTATGGTGCCTCACAAATCAAAGCACACAACTAACTCCTCTACTTGTCCCTGGGACCAATTCTGTAAAGGGATAAATGGAGGTAAAAGAAAGGTGAAGGGGGAATATGTGCACAAGGGAGCTTGGAAACAAAGAAAATTGATTTTCCCTAATTGAAATAGCTTGGGCAAGAAGAAGTCTGAAGGTGGTTACAGTCCTGGCATAGGGCTTTGGATCTACAGGAAGAGTTGAAAATGCAGGTCATAGGTATAATAGTCAAAGAATAACTAGCAGTCATTAAAACAACACTGCTAGGAGTCCGAATTGGACTGTTGAGTTTTCTTGAACTGCTTGAGTGTGTAAATGTTGTACTTTGTCCTTCAGGGCTCTCAGGGACTAACACGTGTCCAGAACAACTCTAAACTGCACTTAAAATGCAAAATAGATTTAGGCAGGTGAAGCAATATGTACATATGTTTAGAGATAGTCTATTGGAACATTTTCTCAACTGTGCCCCTGCAAATAACAACTGGATCCTAGAGCAGCCAAAATTCATAGAATCCTACAATAATACTCGTGGAAACAAAACTGGTATTTCTCACTGTCTCTTGACATCTTAGCAGACACCAAAGGTGAGGCCACTTAGAAGACAAAAGATTTGTTATCCCAAGAAGAGAGGGTTATAATGGGATAAACACCCCAAAGTTGTCTGCTCCAGGTCAAAAGTTCTGATCGTACTTCTTCTGAACTCTCTCCAGAAATAGAAAGGCACACCCAAGAAGACTGTTCCAACTTAGTCACAACCATGGTATAAGCCAACTAAGTAACTTAGGGGAAGGGGGAAGGGGGAAGGGAGGTTTACAAAAACACACCCTCAAGCATGTGCATCCATACTGAAGCCAAAATGTATCTAAGAAGAAACAACTCTTCATTTTCCACTTAGGTCTCATTAAGTTTTCTCTCTTTTGTTATGTGAGCAGAAGGCAGTCTCAGTGAATAAGGACGTTTTTAACAGAATCTAGACAGAGCTCATGAATCAGACATGATGGAAAATTGGTGACTCCAATTCACTAACCTGGGTCCATGAATCCTCAATGGCAGAGAACTAGAAATTCTACTCTCTTAGTTTATGGGGTCATCTGAATAAGCTGGGACAACATAGAAACACTGAACTTTTTCAAATACACTCAGCTCAATCATATGCCTGTAGATTTTACTTGAATCTAAAGAGACTCCTTCTATTACAAACTGGTTTGCACAAGTAGAGACATGTTTGTATATGTTATGGACTGTACTTCAAATATGGCTCTCCTTACACCAAGACCATATCCACAAAAATAGTCAACAGTTTTGATTGAATTGACTGAAATAATTTAGACATATTCTGCTTGTTAGCTGAGAATTGACTAGTAATGTTATTTTCACATTTAAATGATCTAAATGAAAAACTATTCAATGACAAAAATCAACAATTTACCGTGGGGTCCACAGTTTAAGACAGAATTTACTTCTTTTCCTTCCTCTTCTCCCTGATAAGAAACTAACAAACTTGAGTGGGTAAACAGTTTCAGACATCATCGTTGATAATTAAGAACTTTGATATCAATTGAAAACTTGTGTTTTAGCAAAAGTCATCTAGTTACTAGTGGAAACTATGTTAATAGCTGTGATTTCAATTTGTCGAATGTCATTTTGTCAGATTTCAGACATAACTTATAACATGTAGGGGGGAAAATCACTACAGCAAGAAAATGTATTTCTCTTGATTTATATAATGACTCCTTGTATCATGGCTGGTTTCTTGACTTCCTCAAGGAGAGTCAACCCTTCCATTGACCCATGTTTACCTTCTGTATTGACTGGGCTAAGGAACCCAGATACTAGCTATGACATCTTCATAGGATGGCCAGGAAATTTTTTTTCAAAAACATCTGTTTGGTAACCATCATTAGGCTGTTCTAATGGCTTATTTTATAGCAAACTTTACCTAGTTTTGTCCCCTATTCTGGCTTTGGATTCCTAGCCAAAGTATTAGATCTTGATTGAATAACTCTGACTCCTGACTGGGTGGGTCCCTGGACTAATCTCTCTCGGGAATGTCATTGGATGACATAATTTCTAACCTTGAACAATGAATCTGAGGCCTGCTCACAGATCCTTGTCCCTGGTGTCTTCACTGGAGAAAATATTTGTCTTCTAGGTTTGATATTCAGCCTGAGAAAAGTATATGACTCCATGTATAAATGTGTCCAGTATGTGAGTTTCTGGCTTTCCTGAATACATGAATTATTATAAAAACTATAAGATGTTATAAGGTTTTATTCTACGAAAGAAAGTGGCAAGAGGGATTTGGCCTTGACAGCAAACAGCCTTTCTACAATGCTACAGTGTTTACTCACTAAAAGAGTTAGGAGTTGACTTAAAGATGGGCGGGCGGACCTGAGTTCTAAACCACCTCTACCATTTACTTAAAAATGTAGACTTGGGTAAGTACCTTAATCTCTGAGTCTGGAATTCGTCAGCTATAAAATAGGGATAATAATGTTTATTTCACATGGTTGTGGTGTGTGAGGATTAAAGTGAAATGAGACCATAGCATATACTGTGGATGAACTAATGTTTCAACCAACGTTTTTTGCCAGATTCTGGGAACAAAGATGTAGAGAGGAGCTTTTGGGTTAGTGGGTGAAATATCGACATACACAATGTGATACGTTCTCTACTCCCACTGTAAACAGAACATTATAACAGCTTAGAGGAAAATGCAACTAACTGCCTGGAAAAGTTTGAGGTGGAGTGGACTGTGATGAGTACAACTTTACCAGCTAGAGAGGAATGAAGTGGGGATGGACTACTCCAAGGGCATAGGAAATACCTAGGGAGTGTATTCCAAACACAAGAAGCAATATGAAGCAGGGCAAAACTGATTAAAACCTTAAATGACACTAAGCACTTGAAAAATGTTTAGTACTCCCTCCAAATATAATTCAAAATAGAAATACACAAAAATTGCTATATTGCTTTCCATAGTGTAAGCAAGTATGCAGAAGTCCAATTAAATTCTGAATTTTCCCAATGAAACAATAAATAAATTCTATATAATTCTTATATAGTGCCTGCTGTGTTTCAGGCACTGTTGTTATGAGCATTTTACATGTGTGAGACAGATAGTATTATTATTCCCCATTTTAGAGATTAGAAAGTGGAGGCACATGGAGGTTAAGTAACTTGCTCAACGTCACACTGTTGGTAAGTAACAAAACCAGGATTTTGAACTCAGTTTATGTTTTTAATTGCTATGTTATATACCATCTTCAAGATGATATTTTTCTTTCCTTTGTCCTTCCTTCCATCCTCCCTTCTCTTATTTTCTTGTTGTCACTTTATATATTATTTTTTAGTTACAAACTCTCAAAAATGCCTCTTCTGTTCCCCCCATTCCCTAGTAACCTTTAATCTACCTTCAGTCTCTGTGAGTTTTCTATTTCTAGATATTACATATAAGTGACATCATACAATATTTGTTCTTATGTTCCTCGATTCTTTCACTCAGCATAATGTTTTCAAGGTTCAAATCTGTAACAGAATGTCTCAGAACTTTGTTCCTTCTTATAGCCAAATAGTACCCCACTGTGTGTATGAACCACATTTTGTTTGTCCATTCATCTGTTGATGGGCATATGGGTTGCTTCCACTTTTTTGGCTATTGTAAATAAAGCTTTTATGAACATTGTGTACAAATATGTGTTTGAGACCCTGTCTTCACTTTCTTTGGGGATATAAGTAGCAATGGAATTCCAGGACTTATGGTAATTCTCTATTTTGAGAAACTGTTATATTGCTTTCCACAGTGGTTGTGCCATTTTACATTCCCATCAACAATGCTCTAGAGTGCCAATATCTCTGTATTCTCTACAGCACTTATTTTCCATTTTTAAAATAGTCATCTACCTTTCTTATGAGGATCAGCAATTTGGCCCTTGCATCTGCTTTGCTTTTTCTAAACTTTGCTTTTTTAGACGTCATGCAAATGTATTCATGTTTCTCAATCTGGGATATGTGTAATTATATGCTAAGAGTATACAAAGTCAGAGGATAAGCAAGAGTCATCTTCTTGGATCATCGATTTTAACCAAGCATATATAGTTATATGGAGCTTAAATTTACTTAGCACTTAATATTAGTCAAGCATTTAGTCCTCAAAACACTATGTGGCAATTAACATTATTTTCTTCATTTTAATTACAAGGAAACTCAGACTTCTAGAGCCTAAGCAACTTGTCCAAGCTAGCACACCTAATAAGCAGTGGAACATAGCTCATGCCAAATATTCTCAAATTCTATGCTCCATTTCCTTAAAATGCAGATACGTAGTAGAAAACAAAGCTCCCATACATATTTAATACAAAATATATTTTGAAGAAATGTCAAATTTATAACCAGGCACTTTAGCTACAACAACAGATCCCTGACAGGGTAATAAATTCACTGTCTTCTACCACTATGGCTACTTTGGTGGACAAAAATGAAAAGTCCTCCAAAAAGTGTACCAAACTGGAATTAGATGAGATTGGCAGGTTCAATGGGCCCCATTCATGTTGACTAATGAGGACTGATTTGTAAGCATCTGATTTGGGTTCCCTTTGTAAGTCAGGGTCCCAACAAGAAACATATAGGATATTCAAATTAGGAGAATTCAAGAGGGATTGAATTATGGGACTATTTATGTAAAGGTGGATGGGATGTATGGGGCACATAATAGATAGCATAGTAACTCAGCACTGATGGCACTTCAGGTCCCTAGGCCTGAAGGGACAAAGGGAAGAATGGTTACCAGAAGCCAGAAGAAAAGAATTGTATAGAAAAGGTTGCTTTGAGAGGAGCAGTGATCTTTAGTTGTGGTATACTGTCACTCCAAGGAAACCTCACAGCAAGAACAAAGGGACTCAATACCCTGGCCTCACTCTCCTCTTTCCCCATGACCTCCCTTGGGAATTTCCCATTAGCCAGACTCAACAAGATGTCAGAGGACAAAGGATTTGGCTGATATAATCCATGTAGGTCAGACTATGAAGGGCAGAGAGCAGGGGAGAAAATAATGGAGAATGGGTCTGGAAAAGGCTTATAGATGACATCAAGCACAGTCCCCTGACCCTTGTAAGAAACCTGCAGTAATGGAGACCTACCAGAATGGGCTGTTACCATGTTCTCTGTCCTCTGATGCCATGGATACTCAACATAAGTGAGCTCCAGGATGTCATTCTGGTCCTTAGATACTAAATTTTGCAATGTATTAAGAAATTGCTAGCTGCTCTAATAGATAAAGTCAAAATTCTCAGTGGCATAACACAGTAAACACATTTCACAGTCCAATGTGAGTGTTCCTGTTGTGAAGGTCTTCCATATGATCATTCAAGGAGTCAGTTCCTTCCATATCATGATTGTGCTCTCCTCTGGGCCCTTGGAGTTCTCTCAGGTCAGCCAGGAGAGAGGGAAAGAGACTAAGGTCACTGCTTCCTAACTACGTTGGCCCCAAAATGGCACAAAGAAATTGGCTAACATTCCATTAGTGAGAACTAGTCATGTGGCCCCATCTACATGGACATGTGGGGGGCATTGGGAAATGTAGTACCTGGCTGAGTAGCCACTTCTCAGTATCAGCCCTACAATATGGAATGGGAGCATAAGTCTTTGAGGGTCAGCAAGGCATCTTTGCCACAGAGAGCCTTCTAAACTATTATAAACTTATGTTCTTTAAGCAGACTTACAGATAGCCTACCAACCATTCAGTCACACCATTACTGAAGCCAGTTTTGTGATAAACACTCTGGGAAAGAAAAGGGAAGTATCAGGCATGGTAACTTCCATTTAGAAGCTTATAGCCTTTAAGGTGGGTATACAGTATTCGTAAATAAAAATTAAATTTAAAAAAATCAAAAAGTACTTGCAGAGGCATCCAGGTAAAATAGCTAACATTAAATAAATTATTCAGGGGAGCAGATATGGCTCAAGTGTTTGAGTGCCTGCTTCCCATATGGGAGGTCCCAGGTTCAGTTCCTGGTGCTTCCTAAAAACAAACAAACAAACAAAAAAACAACAAGCAAACAGTAAAACCAACTCAAGTGAAGTAAGCCAGGCACTGAAGGATAAATATGACCTGATCTCATTGACATGAATTAAACAAATTCAGCAGACTCACAAAGATAGAGTCTGAAAGATAAGTTTACAGGAGACAGAAAAGGGGGGAGAGGGTGATAAGCTGATGCCCATATGAGCAAAATCTATGATAAGGTGGAAGGGTGCAGTTGGGAAGTGGACAGGCACTACAGTAGTGCAGTGATGTGATTGAGTTTAGTGGTGTTGTTATGTGAGGGGGAATAGGGTAGGGGGATTGGGTTGGACTGTCCATGGAACTGTGGAGAAAGTTGGAGGAAGGAGCAGGTAAACTCTGGGGATTTGCAGGTCTGTGGTTAAAACCACAATGGTGGGAATGTTCTTTGGACAGATATGGCAGGGGACGGTTACTGGTGTAGGGTGTGAGGTGTGTATGGGGGTATATGGGACAGAGACAGAGTGCACCTAGGGCAAGATTCAATGGAATATGTAAGTGTTCATCTTGTCATAATGTGTTATGTCAGTGGGTGGAGACCCACACAATAAACAAGAAAATATTAAACTTCCATCCTGGGGAGTCCTGATATCTTCTCCATTAGAAGGAAAAGAAACCCTCAAGAACATAGGCAATGACTTATAAAATAAAACAAACCAATATGTCAAGCCTTCAATACTATTGCAAGTGACTACAAATCTTATTCTTTAAAAAGTGAAACAGCTGTTACCATAGGTTCTGAGACGGGGGGGAGGATAGAATAAATGGAACGTAGGACATTTTTAGTGTATTAAAATTGTTCTGCATGATCTTGCAATAATGGATACTGGCCATATTAAATTTTGTCAAAACCTATAAAAGTACACGGTCCAAAATGCAAACCATAATGTAAACCATTGACCATAGTTAGTAGCAATGCTTCAAAATTTGTACATCAATTGTAACATATGTACCATTCACATGTAAAATGTTATTAATAGGGAGGAGGGGAAAGGGGAGAGGGTGTTGAATATATGGGAATCACCTACATTCGCTATGTGACGTCTCTATAACCTAAAGCTTCTTTGAAGATAAAATGAAAAAAAAAAGACACTGGGGGAATATATGGAAGAAAATGTTACTATACATATAAGACAACAAATCTTACAGTGATGAAAGACATGACCTCTAAAAATATTTTTATTATTTCAATTTTTTATTTTTTGTATTTTGTTATTTTTAAACTATTATTTCATTTTCTTATTAATTTTATTTGGTTATTTTCTTGGCTTCAACTTGGAGAGGTTTTGTATCACAGAAGGGTCACAACTGTGGCTGGGGAGGATAACTGGTATAGGGTACATAGGGAGGGGTTTACCTGCAGCATGCCTCTAAGACATATGAAGGTGTTCAAGTGTTTATGAGGCATTGTCTTGGTGGGTAGAGTCCCACAAAACAAACAAAGGAATATTGAATTCCCATCCTGGGAAACCTTGTTGCATTCTCTAATAGGACAGTAAGAATCCCCTAAGTACAAGTGCATTGCCTAGTGAAAGAAGACAGACCATTACACCATGCCTTGATATTGATGATTATATTTATGAACCTTTTCTTGTGAAATTGAAAGTTAACCTAGTATTTTATATTGCCTAAGAGTTACCTCCTGAAAACCACCTTGTTGCTCAAATGTGACCTCTCTCTGAGCCAAACTCAGCATATACATGCACAACCTTCCCCACCCCTACCCCCTCACCCCCAGTGTGGGACATGACTCATGAGGATGAGCCTCCCTGGCACCAAGGGATTATTACCAAGTACCAACTAACAATGCATATAGAAAAAGACCTTGACCAAAAGGGGGAAATGGTAAATACAAATGAGTTTTTATGGCTAAGAGATTTCAAAGTGAGTCAGGAGGTCACTCCAGAGGTTATGTTTATGCATGTCTCAGCAGGATCTCATTAACTGCCACAGTAAACAGTGCCTCAAATAGTAGGGTCCCAGAGGGCTCTAGATGCATCCAGACATTATAAGCAAGGCTGACAAGCTCAGGAATTCAGCACCCTATCAGTGGTCCTTACTTTGGAATTTATGCTCCTCAGTGTAACAGAGTTAGATTCATTTATAGTTTCCCTAAACATGGCTCTTCTGCCCCTATTTGAACCTATAATTAGCACTATACTTGTTAAATATATGTTCCAGAAGCTTAAATATTTGGTCTGTCCATGTGCCAGTTAAGGCCGGAATCTCAGCAGAGTTGCAACACCTACTCTGCACTTCACTGGACTCACCCAGGACAACTATCAAGGAGATGGTGAAGGATAATGCCCATCCTAAGGAACAAAGAGTGTCTGCAACTGCAAGCAAAATAGTTTCATCCATCTGCCCCATGGAATCTAAGTCCCCTCTCAATTAGAAACAGAAATGGGCACTACCATCCCAAAATCCTCAAGATTCAGGAATGAACAATGGGCTGAAGTAGATTTATTATTATTCTGCTATAGATTTATTATTATTCTAGCAATGGAAGAACTTTTATCATTGATATAAAGGCAGTGGCCACCAGAGATTCTGAGGGGAGGAAGAGGGTAGGAGAGGGAGAGGGTGTAATATGGGGGCATTTTGGGGACATTGGAATTGTCCTGCATGACATTTCAATTACAGATACAGGTCATTATGCATTTTGTCATAACTTATAAAATTGTGCAGGAACGAGTGTAAACTATAATGGGAACTATAGTCCATGGTTAGTAGCAATGCCTCAATACGTGTTCAATTGTAACAAATGTACCACACTAATGAAGGATGTTGTTAATGGGGGAAACTGTGGGAGGGGGAGAGGGGCATATAGGAATCCCCTACATTTTTTATGTAACTCTTATATAATCTAAAGCTTCTTTAAAAATTAAAAACAAGTTTAATTAAATAAATCAAAT
The DNA here is from genome assembly GCF_030445035.2 of Dasypus novemcinctus. Lineage (NCBI taxonomy): Eukaryota > Metazoa > Chordata > Mammalia > Cingulata > Dasypodidae > Dasypus > Dasypus novemcinctus. The sequence goes on along the minus strand of NC_080704.1, from coordinate 118,878,952 downwards.
TTAAAAATAAACAATAAAAACAAAAAACAACTAAGAGGAGCCTATGTGGCTCAGTGGTTGAGTGACATCTTTCCACATATGTGGTCCTGGGTACATACATACATACATACATACATAAATAGATAAATAAATAAATTGTTTTCCAGTTCCTGATTATTGGTATCATGGAAACATAAACATATGAATGGTTGATTTAATTTATTCCCTTTTCATCTAGATGCTTCCAGGCTTTCTACCATACTTAAAAAAATTCTATCATTCTGACTAAAATTTGTTCTTCAGTTTTGTTAAACCACCTGTGAATTATTTGTTGATTCAGAAAATATGATCAAACTTTTTGTCTGTAGTTATAGCAATAGTCTTGGATACCTTAATCACTACAAACTATTCACATCATAGTCACTCAGTATCCTAAGGCCATTCATTTAATCCCGAGAAATAGTTATTAAAGAACTTAATTTTATTATCTCATGAAAAGAAAAGAATTCCAATTAGTTACATATAATTTTACCTCAAGGTCCAACTTCTTACTAGATTTCTATTGAATTAGGCTTTTTGTTTTTTCCTTCCATAGTCCTTTAAGGGCAGCTTAGATATTTTATTCTTTGAGATTGAATTTTGTTTAAAAAAAATGTAGTGACACGAAGGTCAGGTTTGTTTTGTAACAGTCAAAAACTGCATGGCAGAACAATTAGGAAAGATACTGTGAGAAAGGCTAGAATCCACAGATATACACAAACATCTGCATTCCTAATATGCCAATTTCATGTTTTGCTGGGGGGGGGGGCGGGGATTGTTGCCCTTCTAATGATGTCGACATGTGATATTTTCTTTTTCCTTTGTTGAGTAAAAGCTGTAATGGGGTTTAAAATAAAGAAAACATCAGCCAGCCTGCGAATGAAGATATGGCACAAAATCTATACTGGAGGCTGTTTTAGATTGCTAAAAGCTGCTGGAAGCAAAATCGCAGAAATGGATTGGCTTTTTTGTGTGTGATATTAATTAAAGTCCATAGTTTATTCAGATTTCCTTAGATTTTTACCTAATGTCCTTTTACTGTTCCAGGATCTCATTCAGGTTACATTAAATTTCATTGTCATATCTAATTAGGCTCTTTTTTTTCCACTATACTTCTATTTTTTTGTCTTTATCATTTTAATGTTACATTCAAAAAATATAAGGTCTCCATATACCCCCCACCCCCCTCACCCCACTTCTCCCCCCATAACAACAACCTCCTCAATCATCATGAGACATTAATTGCATTTGGTGAATACATTTATTGCATTTGGTGAATATATCTCTGAGCACCGCTGCACCTCATGGTCAATGGTCCAAATCATAGCCCACACTCTCCCACAGTCCACCTAGTGGGCCATGGGAAGACATACAATGTCTTAGATTCCACACGGATGCCGGATGCAATTCTGCTTTCAGTTGTAGGCACTCTTGGCTCCATGGTGTGGTGGCTGACCTTCTTCACCTCCATGTTAGATGAGTGGAGTAAGTCCAATAAACCAGAGTGTAGGAGTTGCAAGTCTGTTGAGGCTCAGTGCCTGGCTATCATATGGTCAGTCCAGAGATTCAGGTCCCCTGGGTATACATTAAACCGCAGCACCAACTACAGTTCCGGTAGAAGTAACAGGAGAGACTTGTGGACAAAGATCACATCTAAGTCCAGCTCCATCACACAGAAACACAAACTCCAAAGTAGGGCCAACTGAGATGGCACTGAACGCCATCTGCTATGACCAAAGAACCTGTGGGTCTCTGTAGTCCTCAGAAGAACCAATACCCGGGGTTGTATCTACTTTATCGGTCTCTGGGACTCTGCTGAGGTGTGCATAAGGACAACCCCTCTGATAACCTCCTGGCTCTTTTAGGAGACTCATAGCCATATTAACTCATTTGCCCTTTCCATTTCCCCCTTTTATTCAGGTCAAAAAGCATTTTTAACTCCTGGTATTATATGTAGACTGAGATATTCTGATGGTCCGAGTTGACCCTTTTATTCAAGGTCATTTTCAGTTACATCATCAGCTGGTAGTAATCGCTCGGCTCCAGGGTAAAAATAAATTGGCGTATCAAAAAATTTAAAAATGCAAAAGCTTTGTTTTTGATATTTTGGCTTCCATCACTGCAATAAGTGTTGCCCTGTATGCAAATTGGTAAGGCAAATACTTCCGTCTTTTCCTCAGTGTCTATGTCCTAATTTTATTTTCCCTAATTATTAAGCTTATCTTCACAAAAGTTTTAGATCACAGTAATTCATATATACAATATACAGTACTCCCACATATCCAACATAAAACCCTTTTCCCTTCCTCAGCAATAATCTTTTTACATATTCATATTATATTTACTGAAACTGATGTATAGATATTGATATGATAGCTTTCAAACAAGGTAGCATTTGTGTTTACATTGTGGTTTATATTTTAGACCACACAATTTTCTAAATTTGTAATTATTTTATGTTTTACATTATGATTTACATTTTAGCCTATCAGGCCCTATGTATTTTCGGTGTAATTTAACAGGTCTTATATCCATCCTTGCATAATATTGTGGAACACTTCTATTGCCCACACAGTTACATTGGTTCCATCTATTCAATACCTCTTTTCCCCTCCCCTTAGGGCCCACAGTGACAGTCAATCTTCATTGCTTGAAGGGCCATGTTCAGAGATACTTGCAACAGTGTTGAGGGCTTGACATGCTCAACTGCACTAATGCCCTGGGAGCCACCATTTCTCTCGAGAGATACAATATCCTCTATTTGAGAACATCAGTCCTGCCCAGGATGTGGGTATATTTTCGCTCACATTATATGGGTCTCTATCCAATGATAGAACCCACTATGGCAAAATGAGCATTCACATACTCCCTAGGAGCCTGTCCTGTGTAGGATTATCACCTTTTAGCATCTTAAATAGGTAATCTTCTTTATTATATTTTTGAAAAAGTTTTCTCAGCATTATACTCTCAACCAAATACCTGAAAAACTTCTATGTACATATGTTGCGCCACCCTCCCCCCAATTTGTTGGGCAATATTACCCATCCTCCCATCCCTAGCCCCCCTCAAACCTGCAAAGCCCTACCCAAAGGTAACCCTATGCCCCCATTTTATCCCTTCCTTGTACAAATACTTACCTCCAGTTTATCACAGATTTCTCCCATGTAGGTGTCAGCTTACATCCTTCCTATACCCCCCGATTTCCTGTAAGCCTATCATTCAGTCTCTAGCTCTCTGAGGCAGGTTGGTTTACTTATTTCATATGATTGAGGTCATGTAGTATTTGTCCTTCAATGCCTGGGTTGCTTCACTCAACATAAGGTTCTCAAGATTCATCCATGTTATCACGTGTGTTAGTAGTGTATTCATTCTTAAAGCTGAGTAGTATCCCATTGTATGTATATACCACATTTTATTTATCCATTCATCTATTGATGGCCATTTGACTTGATTCCAACTTTTGGCAATAGTGAACAATGCTAGTATGAACATTGGTGTGCATATATCGGTTTGTGTCCTTGTTTTCAGTTCTACTGGGTATATACCCAGCATTGAATTTGCTGGATCATATGACAAATCTATAGCGAGCTATTTGAGAAACCGCCAAACTGTTTCCAGAATGGTTGGATCCTTCTGCATTCCCACCAGCAGTGTATGAGTGTTCCCCTTCCTCCACATCCCCTCCAGCATTTGTAGTCTTCTGTTTTTTTCATAGCTCCCAATCTTACAGAAGAAGGATGGCATCTCATTGTAGTTGTGATTTCCATTTCCCTAAAAGCTAGATATTTGGAGCATTTTTTCATGTGCTTTTTAGCCATTTGTATTTCTTCTTTGGGGAAGTGTCTGTTTAAATCTTTTCCCCATTTTTAAAATGGGTTGTTTGCCTTTTTATTTTCAAGATATAGAAGTTCTTTTTATATGCAGGTTATAAGTCTCCTATCAGATATATGGTTACCAAATATTTTCTCCCATTGTGTAGACTCTCTTTTCACTTCCTTGACAAAATCCTTTGAGGTGCAGAAGGCTTTAATTGTGAGGAGGTCCCATTTATCTATTTGTTGTTTTGCTGCTCATACTTTGGCTGTGAAGTTCATGAACCCATTTCCTATTACAAGGTCTTGTAGATGCTTCCGTACACTGCTTTTCAAAGTCTTTATGGTCTTGGCTCTTATATTTTGGTCTTTGATCCATCTTGAGCTGATTTTTGTATAAGGTGTGAGTTGGTAATCCTCTTTCATTCTTTTACATATGGATATCCAGTTCTCCAGGCACCATTTGTTGAATAGGCCATTCTCTCCCAGTTGAGAGGGTTTGGTGCCTGTATCAAATATTATATGACCATATATATGAGGATTTATATCAGAACTCCCAATTTGGTTTCATTGGTCTATGTGTCTCTCCTTTTTTTTTTATTGACTTTGTAATAATATTACATTAAAAATATATATATGAGGTCCCATTCAACCCCACCCCCCCACCCCACCTCTCCGCGCCCCCAGCAACACTCGTTCCCATCATCATGACACATACATTGCATTTGGTAAGTACATCTTTGGGCACCTCTGCACCTCATGGTCAATGGTCCACATCATGGTCCATACTCTCCCCCATTCCATCCAATGGGCCCTGTGAGGATTTACAATGTCCGGTGATTGCCCCTGAAGCACCATCCAGGGCAGCTCCATGTCCCAAAGACGACTCCACCTCTCATCTCTTCCTGCCTTTCCCCATACCCATCAGCCACCATGTCCACTTTTCCCAATCCAATGCCACCTTTTCTATGTGGATATTGGATTGGTTGTGTCCATTGCACCTCTATGTCAAGAGGAGGCTCAGATTCCACATGGATACTGGATGCAATCCTCCCACTTTCAGTTGTAATCACTCTAGGCTCCATGGTGTGGTGGTTGTCCTTCTTCAACTCCATCTTAGCTAAGTGGGGTGAGTCCAATAAATCAGATTGTAGGTGCTGGAGTCTGTTGAGGCTCAGGACCTGGCTATCACATTGTTAGTCCAGAGATTCAAATCCCCTAAATATATCTTAAACCCCAACACTAACTGCAACTCCAGCACATTAGCATGAAAGTCTTATGAAGAGAGATCCCATCTGAGTCCAGATTCATCACACATAAACACCAGTTCCAAAGAGGGGCCATCTGACCTGGTAGTTAACCCTATCTGCCATGACCATAACTCCCATGGGTCTCTTTAGCCCTCAAAGGAACCAATACCTGGGGGTTGTATCTGCTTTATCTGTCTCTCAGACTCTGCTCAGTTGTGCATAAGGGCAATCCTTCTGACAGCCTCCAGACTCTTTTTTAGAGACTTGTAGCCATATAAACTCATTTCTCCTTTCCATTTCCCCCTTACATTAGGTCAAACAGCATTTTAAAGTCATGTTATTTTATGTAGACAGGGATATTCTGCTGATCCGCATTGAAGCTTCTGTATAAGGTCATTTTCCAGTTGCATCATCAGTTGGTAGTTGATAGTGGTCCCTCGGTGCCAGGGAGGCTCATCCCCGGGTGTCATGTCCCACGCTGGGGGGAAGGCATTGCATTTACATGCTGAGTTTGGCTTCGAGACTGGCCACATTTGAATAAAATGAAGGCTGGCAGGAGGAAATTCACAGGCACAATGCTGCTCTAGGCCTTGTTCTTATTTTAGGCTTATCAGCTCACAAGCATAGTCATTAGCATCAGGGACTCACTGTTGAACCCTCACTCCCTCCCAGTCCCCGCCGCTGTACCTGGGAGACTGTCGCTGCTCCCCTAGGGACCACGACAGAGCACCACTGGCCAGGAACCCAGTACCGTCCCCTGCTGTGGTTTTTAATTGTTGCCACTGTGAGTATATCCAAACATTACCATGCACCCTGGACATATGTTCTGTACAGCTCCCTGTCAGCCATATATCACCTGTCAATGGTTTCCTATACCAGTATTCCTCCGTTGCCATTGTTGAACCACTCTGTGATCCAGAACTCCCTGAAATTTGAAGTCCTATATAATGTCAGGGTCCCTTACTAGGAAATGGCATATACCGATGGGTTTAAAGGTTAGATAAAGAATACGTGTTGACTTGGAAAAATTTCTACATCCTATCTTTTTCTTTTTTTTTTTCCCCTAATTATTGAACTTCTATTCACAGGAGCCCTAGACCACAGCAATGCATATATATAATATACAGCACTCCCATACATCCACCACAAAACCTTTTCCCTTCCACAGCGATACTCTTACACCCTATTCACATCATATTTACTTAACGTGATGTACAGAGTCTAAGACAATAGCTTTCAAACAAGGTGACATCTGTGCTTACATTGTGGTGCATACTTTAGGATACACAGTTTTTTACATTCTTAGTTATCCTATGTTTTACATTATGGTTTACATTATCAGTCTGTCATCTCCTATATGTTATGGTGTAATATTACATGTTTTATATCCATCCTTGTGTACTCTCACGAAACTCCTCTCTTACCCCCCATTTACCTTGGTTACACACATTTAACATCCATTTTCCCTTCTACCTTGGTGCCCACAGTGACAGCCAACCTCCGTTTCCTGAGGAGCCACATCCAGAGATAGTTGGAATAGTGTTCAGGGACTAACTTGCTCAACTGCCCCAATGCCCTGTGAGCCACCCTTTCTCTCAAGGGATACAGCTCCCTCTATTTGATGGCATTAGTCCTCCCCAGGATGTGGGTCCACCCCCACTCTCACTACTTGGGTTTCTACCCCAAGGTGTCACCCACTCTGGCAAAATGAGCATTTAGACATTCCCCAGGAGCCAGTCCTGCATCAGACCCTCCCCTCTGAGCATTCTAAACAGGTATCCCTCTTTATTATATTTTGATATGATTTTCTCAGCATTTTACTCTCCACCAACACCTGACACTCTCTTGTGTTCGTATGCTACCCTCCCTCCCCCCACTTTTGGGCAATATTACCCATCCGCCCATCCCCAGCCACCCTCAAACCTGCAAAGACCCAAACAAAGGCAAACCCTTGCCCCCATTTTATCTCTTCTTTGTGTTCATACTTACCACCATCTCGTTTTAAATTCCACCCCTGCAGACATCAGCTCACATCCTTCCTCCACCCCCCGATTTCCTGTAAGCCTATTGTTCAGTCTCTTGCTACCTAGGGCAGCTTGGTTATTTCATATCATTGAGGTCATGTAGTATTTGTCCTTCAATGTCTGGGTTGCTTCACTCAACATAAGGTTCTCAAGATTCATCCATGTTATCACATGTGTTTGTAGTGTGTTTGTTCTTACAGCCGAGTAGTATTCCATTGTGTGTATATACCACATTTTATTGATCCACTCATCTGTTGATGGGCATTTGGGTTGATTCCGACTTTTGGCGATAGTGAACAATGCTGCTATGAACATTGGTGTACATATATCGGTTTGTGTCCTTGTTTTCAGTTCTGCTGGGTCTATACCCAGCAGTGGTATTGCTGGGTCATATGGCAAATCTATGGCTAGTTTTTTGAGAAACCGCCATACTGTCCTCCAGAATGGTTGGATCCGTCTGCATTCCCACCAGCAGTGGATGAGTGTTCCCCTTTCTTCACATCCTCATATTTTTTTAATGTAATATTTTTACAAAATCAATAAAAAAATAAATAAATAAATAAATAAATAATTAAAAAAAAATAACCATAGATTTGCCATATGACCCAGCAATACCACTGCTGGGTATATACCCAGCAGAACTGAAAACAAGGACACAAACCGATATATGTACACCAATGTTCATAGCAGCATTGTTCACTATTGCCAAAAGTTGGAATCAACCCAAATGCCCATCAACAGATGAGTGGATCAATAAAATATGGTATATACATACAATGGAATACTATTCGGCTGTAAGAACAAATACACTACAAACATACGTGATAACATGGATGAATCTTGAGAACCTTATGTTGCGTGAAGCAACCCAGGCATTGAAGGACAAATACTACATGACCTCAGTTATATGAAATAAGCAAGCTGCCTCAGAGAGCTAGACACTGGAAGATAGGCTTACAGGAAATCGGGGGTGGAGGAAGGATGTGAGCCGACGTCTTCAGGGGTGGAATCTATGACGAATTGGTGGTAAGTATGAGCACAAAGAAGAGATGAAACGGGGGCAAGGGGTTGCCTTAGGGTGGGGCTTTGCGGGTTTGAGGGGGACCGGGGATGGGCGGATGGGTAATATTGCCCAAAAAATTGGGGGGAGGGAGGGGCAACATACAAACATAAGAGAGTGTCAGGTGTTGGTTGAGAGTAAAATGCTGAGAAAACAGTATCAAAATATAATTAGGAGGGTTACCTGTTTAGGATGCTCAGAGGGGATGGTCTGACAGGGGACGGACTCCTGGGGAATGTCTGAATGCTCATTTTGCCAGGGTGGGTTGTACCATTGGGTAGAGACACAAGTAGTGAGAGTAGGGGTGGACCCACATCCTGGAGAGGACTAATGCCGTCAAAAAAGAGGGAACTGTATCTCTCGAGAGAAATCGTGGCTCCCAGGGCATTAGGGCAGTTGAGCAAGTCATGCCCTGAACACTATTGCAAGTATCTCTGGACGTGGCTCCTCGGGAAATGGAGATTGGCTGTCGCTGTGGGCCCCAAGGGGAGGGGAAAATGGATGTTGAATGGATGGAACCAAGGTAAATGTGGGGGTAAGAGAGGAGTTTCGCGAGAGTACACAAGGATGGATATAAAACATGTAATATTACACCAAAAACATGTAGGGGATGACGGACTAATAATGTAAACCATAATGTAAAACATAGGATAACTAAAAATTTAGAAACAACTGTATATCCTAAAGTATGGACCACAATGTAAGCACAGATGTCACCTTGTTAGAAAGGTATTGTCTCAGATTCTGTACATCAGTTTAAATAAATATGATATGAATAAATGATAAGATTATTGCTGTGGAAGGGAAAGGTTTTATGGTGGATGTGTGGGAGTACTGTATATGGTATATATGAATTACTGTGATCTAAGGCTCTTGTGAAGAGAAGCTCAATAATTAGGGAAAAAGAAAAGAAAAAGATAGGATGTAGAATTTTTCCAAATCAATATGTATTCTATATCTAATCTTTAAACTCATCGCTATATTCCATTTTACTAGTAAGGGAACCTGACATTATATTGGGCTTCAGTTTTCAGGAAGTTTTGGATCACAGAGTGGTTCAACAATGGCAGCAGAGGAATACTGGTATGGGATGTTATTGACAGGTGATATATGGTTGACAGGGAGTTACACAGGGCATATGTCCAGAGTGCATGGTAATGTTTGGATATCCTCATAGTAGAAACAATTAAAAACAACATTTTGGGGGTACTGGTTTACTGGCTGGGGCAGGCTCTGTCGTGGTCCCTAGGGGAGCAGCGGCAGTCCCCCAGGTGCAACAGTATGGACCAGGAAGGAATGAGGGTCCAACAGTGAACCCCTGATACTAATGACTATGCTTGTGAGCCTATACGCCTGAAATAAGAACAAGGCCTAGAGCAGCACTGTGCCTAGGAGTTTCCTCCTGACAGCCTTCATATTACTCAAATGTGGCCAGTCTCTAAGCCAAACTCAGCATGTAAATCCAATGCATTCCCCCCAGAGTGGGACATGACACCCGGGGATGAGCCTCCCTGGCACGGAAGGATCACTACCAAGTACCAGCTTATGATGCAACTAGAAAATGACCTTGAGTTAAAGGTTCAACGTGGATCAGCAGAATATTCCTGTCTACATATAATAACAGGAGTTTAAAATGCTGTTTCACCTAAATTAAGGGGGAAATGGAAAGGACAAATGAGTTTATATGGCTATGAGTCTCTAAAAAAGAGTCTGGAGGTTGTCAGAAGGATTGCCCTTATGCACACCTGAGCAGAGTCTCAGAGACAGATAAAGTAGATACAACCCCAGGTATTGGTCCTTTTGAAGGCTAAAGAATCCCGCAGGTTCTATGGTCATGGCAGATGGGGTTCACTGCCCTGTCAGTTGGCCCTTCTTTGGAGCTGGTGTTTCTGCGTGATGGAGCTGGACTCAGATAGGATCTGTTTTCACAAGACTTTCATGCTACTTACTGGAATTGTAGTTGGTGCTGGGGTTTACGATATACCTAGGGGATTTGAATCTCTGGACTGACAATATGATAGCCAGGCCCTGACCTCAACAGACATCAGCTCCTACACTCTGATTTATTGGACTTACTCCACTCAGCTAATATGGAGTTGAAGAATGTCAACCACCACACCACAGAGCCTAGAGTGCCTACAACTGAAAGCAGGAAGATTGCATCCAAAATGCATCCAATATCCATGTGGAATCTAAATCCCCTCTTGACATAGATGTGGAATGGACACAACCAAGCCAAGGTCCACAGGAAGGAGGAATACAGTAAGGATCAGAGTGGACTTAATGATATTCTATTCATGAACTATTTTGGTTAATAATCGAGAAAATGTGGCATTGATGTGGAAAAAGTGGTCATGGTTGCTGCTGGGTGCCAGGAAGGGGAGGAAGAGAAGAGATGTGGAGGCATTCTAGAGACTTGGAGTTGTCCTGGGTGGTGCCCCAGGGACAGTTGCCAGATGTTGTATGTCCTCCCATGGCCCACTGGATGGAACGAGGCAACATGTGGAACATGGGACATGGGGTGCAGCGATGCCCGGAGACATACTCACCAGATGCAATGGATGTGACATGATGATGGGGGAGAGTGTTATTGGGGGTGGAGTGGTGGGGTGGGGGCAGTGGGGGCGAATGGGGACCTCATATTTTTCTAATGTAATATCTTTTTTAAAAAATGAATAAATTGAGTAGAATTTGGAGAAAAAAAAAGAGAAAGAAAGAAAAAAGAAAGAAAAAAAGGCCTTTGGTGGATAAAGAGGAAGGAAAAACAAGGAAAACCAACCAAATACTAGGGAAAGTTTCAAGCAAGGAAACCTGTTTGCAGTTAAATAAAATGCTTAGCGATTTGACGTTCCCCCTTTTCTCCCTTCTTCACTTCCCTCTCTCCCAGGCAGCAGAGGTCCAGTCGGAGATTCAAGTGGGCCCTTGTTGAATCAGCTGCGCACAGAAAACAATGACTCTTAATTTCCAGAGAGAGAGCACCCACACCTCACCATGAACACCAAGTATGCTATTGGAGGCTTGGAAAGCACCTCCTACAGTCCCTCTCCTTTAGGTATGCTATGAGAAGTCTAGTTGATTTTCTAACTCCACCTTCTCCCAGGCGAAGTTTCCTATCGCAGGATATTTAGGTGAATTGGGCTTTCTCAGCAGGTACGCCACTCCTCTCTTCCCAGACTCTCCCCAAGCCAGCAGGTACACTCCTCCAAGCGCAAAAAAAGAAAAAAAGAAAAGAAAAATGGGAAGGGGAACACCAGAAAATTGAACCCACACTGGCCAGGCCCATTCCTGCACCCCCCACTGAATCCTTCCCACCCACGGAGTCAGTCGAACACCAGAGGGCTAAGGCAATCCCAGACCTCCGGGAGCACTGGACTTGGGAAAGGGAAGCCTGGGACTCTGCAGACCCAGGGCATGTAGGTCCATGGAACACAGGCTATGCGGCTCAGGGGACACGGACCTGGGGGTCATGAATCTGGGGACCATGGGACCCAGGAATGCCACCACACAACCGACAGATCTCAGGAAACACCGTGGCCGACAGCCCCAGGGGGAAGGGTCCCGCCAGTCCACAGCTTCTGACCTCTGTACTTGGAAGCCGCAATTCTACCTTTAGCAAGCACCACCTCTGCCACTCTCTCTCCAAATCAATGTCCACACACCCTCCACCCTGCAAGCCCCCAAGACAGCCTGCTCTGGCAAGACTCCAACCCCACTCAGCTGCCTCTTCGCAGGAGACCATAAGGTGCACTCACTCAGACACCATCTTGCCCATAAGCAACAGCTTCATTTTAAACATAATTTACATACCATTAACACTAACTAATTCAGAAAACTTTCATCACCCCAAAAAGAGAACCCATGAAGCCAACTGGGTCAGGAATTTTTTGACGTGGGTAGTTTTTTATTACTTACCCAATCTTTTTGCTTGTTATAGATCTATTCAGAGTATCTATTTCTTCTTGCTTTGGTAGTTTGTGTCTAAGAATTTCTCCTTTTCATCTAAGTTATTTAATTTATTGACACACAATTATTCATAATATTACTTTAAAATCATTTTTATTTCTGTAAGGTCCTTTTTTTCATTTTTGCTTCTAGCAATTTTAGTGTTCTCTTTTTCTCTTGGTCAGCCTATCTACATGTTTGCCTACTTTGTTAATCTTTTCAAAAAACCAGCTTTTGGTTTCATTCATTGATTTTCTCTATTGCATTTCTATTCACTAATTAATTTTCACTTTAATCTTAATTATTTCCTTCTTTCTGCTTGTTTAAAGTTTAGTTTTTCTTCTTTATCCAGTGTCTTAAGTTAGAAGTTTACATTATTAGTTTGGGATCTTTTCTTATTAAAAAAAAAAAAAGGCTTTCAGAGACAAAAGTTCCCCTCTAGGCACTGTTTTAGCTGAGCTCCATAAGTTTGGGTATGTTGTAGCTTTGTTTTCACTAATATCAAGGTAGTTTCTTATTTGTCTTTTGACTTTTTCTTTGACACAATGGTTATTTAGGAGTGTACTATTTAATGTTCAAAATGGGTAAGTTTCCTTGTGTTATGGCCTTCTAGTTTCATTCTGTCCTGGTAGGAGAACATACTTTGTATGATTTAATCACTTTAAATTTACTGAGGTTTGTTTTATGGCCTAGCATATGGTCCATCCTGATAAATGTTCCTTGTGAAAATAAGAAGAATGTGTATTCTGGCAGTATTGGGTAAAGTTTTCTGTAGATGTCTAGGTCTAGTTGGTTTATAATGCTGTTAAACTCTTCTAAACTTAATGATCTTTTTTAAACCATTATTGAATGTAGGGTATTGAAGTCTCTACTATTGTTGAATTGTCTGTTTCTCACTTCAATTCTGTCCATTTTTGCTGCATGTGCCTTGGTGCTTTGTTATTAAGTGCATATATGTTTACAATTGTTGAATATTCCTGAAGGAATGATCATTTTCTCACTATAAAATGTTCTTTTTTGTCTCCAGGAACAATGTTTTTTTTTTTATTCGATTTTGTCTGATATTAGTATAAATACAATAGCTCTTTTGGTAAATACTTGCAGGTAAATTTTTTCCCAGCCTTTTACTTTCCAACTATTGGGTACTTTGAATATAAACTGTGTCTCTTGTACATGGCATATAGCCCGTTCTTCCAATCTCTTTCTCTTAATTGAAGTTTAAATCATTTGTATTTACCATAATTATTGATAAGAAAGAACTTACTTCTGCCCTTTTGGTCTTTGTTTTCTAAATGTCTTGTATCTTTTTTCCTCAAATCCTCCATCATTTGCATGAAATATGTATTTCTTAATATACATTTTAATCTCTTTGTGATTTCTTTGAGTTATTTTTTAGTTGTTGCTATGGGGTTTACAAAAATACTTTATATCATTCTAGCTTAGATTAAGATCAGCTTTATTTCCATAAGTATACAAAAATTACTACTCTATACCTCTGCCCCCTTTTATACTTTGTGATTACAAACTATATCCTTTATACATTGTGTGTCCATCAATATAGATTTATAAATATTCATAACTATTATTAGGCAACTGTCTTTTAAATCAAATAAGAAAAAAGTGGAGTTACAACAAAAATATATTAATACTGTCTTTTATATTTACCTATGTAGTTACCTTTACTGAAGTTCTTTATTTCTTGGTGTGAATTCAAGTTATTACCTAGTGTCCTTTCATTTCAACCTGAAGAACACTCTTTAGCATTTCTTGTAGGAAAGGTCTGCTAGCAATGAACTATTTCAGTTTTTATTTACCTGGGAATGTCTCAATTTCTCCTTAATTTTTGAAGTATAGATATTCTCAATATTAAATTCATGATTGACAATCTTTTTCTTCCTTTACTCTGAATATGTCATTCCATGACCTTCTGCCCCCATGATTTCTGATGAGAAAACAGCTATTAAATCTTATTAAGGATCACTTGTATGTGAGGATATGCTTCTTTTTTGCTGCTTTCAAGATTTTCTCTTTATCTTTCAACAGTATGATCATGACATGTCTACGTAGGTGCATATCTCTTTGAGTTTATCCCAATTGGAGTTTATTAACCTTTTTGGATATGTAGATTAATGTTTTTTCAGCAAACTTGGGAATTTTTAGGCCATTATTTCTTCAAATATCCTTTCTTTCCTTTCTCTCTCTTCTTGGCCTGGAACTTACATTATGCATATGTTGGTATATATGATGGTGTTCCACAATTCTCTGAAGCTCTGCTGATTTTTCTTCATTCTTTTTACTTCCCACCCTCAACTGGATAATCTATCTTCAATTTCCTGATCTTCTTTTCTGCATGCTCAAATCTGTCTCTTGAGAATCTTTAGTGAAATTTTCATATCAGTTATTGTTCTTTTCAACTACAGAATTTCTACATTGTTCCTTCATTTATATTTTCTATCTCTTTATTGATAGTTTTCATTTGATGCACCATTGTTCTCTTACTTTTATTTATGGTTTTCTTTAGTTCATTGAACACATTTAAAATAGTGGGTTTAAAATCTTTATCTAGTAAGTCTCACATCTAGGCTTCCTTGGAGATGGTTTCTATTGGTTGTGGGTTTTTTTGTTTTTTGTTTTTTTTTTCCTGTTATGAACCATCCCTTTTTTCGTGTTGCATGTCCTATAATTTTTAGTGAAACTAGACATTTTAAATAATAAAATGTGATAACTCTATAAATCATATCCCTCTGCCAGATTTTATTGTTTTTATTAATTGGTTTTGTTGCTGCTGTTAGTTTAGTGACTTTTCCGATATAGTTCTGTAGAGTCTATATTTTTTTCTTGTGTAGCTACTGAAATCTCTGCATGGTTAACTTAGTAGAGAGCTAATGATTGGACAGAGATTTCCTTAAATGCCTTGAACCAATAAATCTGACAGAATTTGCTAAGGATTTCTGTGTCCTGGTTGAGTCATGCCTTGATGCTCTGGCAGTTTACTAATCTGACTTAGCCTTCATTTCCTGTTTTCACAGAGCCTCAGGGGAAACCAGTTTCCTGGCCTTCTAGATTCCCAGGAATATGCTGGAGCTTTACAAAGCACTCTATAGACATCGCATTAATCAGTTTGTCCTTTTCTTTTTTTTCATACTCTTGTTTGCCTCAACTGTTGCCCTCTTTTTGCCTCAATTCTTAACACTGATTCAGGCAACTGCAATTTTAAAATATCACTACTGACTGTTTTTTAAACGTGCTCCAGGGAAATAGCTGTTTACAATGAGTGAGCTGAGTCAGATAAAATAAAGATAACCCCTGCAAGTGGGGGTTCCCAGCGAGATGTAATATCAAATAATGATAATTCCCTGGAAACTGAGTTTTGAGGGGGCCTCCAAACCCATTCATCCCCCTCCAGTGATTGCTAGATTACCATAATTGTGAAGGTGTTGGTTTTCAAGGTTACTTCAGAGCTGGGAAGAGGAGTGTGGGAAAAGGGAAGTTAAAATGCCACATATTTTGCTGTTTATATAGAGATTCATTTGCTCTTCTTGACAAAATACTCCTCAGATTGTTGCAAGACTTTGGTTAATTTCCAGGTTTCTGAAAATGTTGATTTTTACTGTTTTTCCTGTGTTCTTATTGTTTTTATGAAGGATCAAATTTTTAAAAGTTCTTACTCTGCCATTCCAGAAGTGTTCTCCTATAGGTATGTTTTAATCCTAAAATATTTGTTATTCCAAACAAAGTCCAAGTATCATCAATCCCATTATACATATATACTACTCCAATCCAAGCATATCACACTCATTGTTGTATGCACAAACACACAACTTTTCACTCCTTTTTGTCAACTGCCAAGTGGATGGGGGTAAAGAAAGGAGGCACTTGGAAGGTTGACTTTTGGTATGTTTGCCTTTCTAACAGTGAATACCTCAAATATTCTGTGCAGGTAGATAACTATCCAAACCATGGAAACCAGTAATAGACCGTTTGCCTCAAGGCTTAAGAATTCAAGATTATCTTACTAAAAACAGGCAGTGTACTTAAAGTAATCATGAAGAAGTAATATGAAAAGGTATTTAATATACTACTCTACTTTCTTTTTCTTTCATATTTTTTTAATTGGCTGTTCTTTAATTTCTTATTGATTTGTCATCATTCTTTACATATTCTAGAGACAAATCTTGTGGGATATATATGTTATGAATATCTTCTTTCACACTGGTCTGTCTTTTTCACTCTCTTAATAGTATCTTTTGATGAATGGAAATTCTTCATTTTGAAGAAGTCTAATTTATCAGCAATTTCTCTTTATACTTAGTGATTTTTGTGTTCTTTAAAAATCTTTGCCTCTCCATCTGAGGTATTTTGAGGCAGGAAAAATGTGGAGATCCATTGCTTCAGTCAGACTGAGCATTATGTGAGTCTTGTGTTTGGATTGGCTGCTTGCCTAGCATGGTGTTCTAAGCCCTATTTAAGAAGTACTTTAAGCTTTTCAGACTCCTTCATTGTTCCATTTCATTTGATCCCTTGCAGAAGTTCATTAAAGTGCTTGCAGGAGGGCTTAGTTGATTTTTTAAAAATTTATTTTATTGTTTTTTTAAATTTATTGAAGTATATCATTAATACATACACATTCATAAACAATCAATGTATAGTAATACTTAGGAACTTATAAACAAACATACATAATATCATACAGGGCTCTCATACCTCTCCCTACCAACAATATCTTGCATTGTTGTTAAATGTTTTACCTAATGATTAAAGAGCATCCTCAAAATATTACTATTAACAAAAGTATTTTCCTCGAACCCATCTTATTATTATTATTGTTTTATATCATTTACATATGAACATACAAAAGCAATAAGTGTGTAGTAAAAGCTGTGAACTTACAAAGCAAACATGCCTAACATCATACAGGGGTCCCATATATCAGCCCACCAACAACACCTTGCATTGTCATGAAGAATTTATTATAAATTTTGAAAAAATATTGTTAAAATCTTACTACTAACTGATCTGCAGTAGTCCTTAACACAGTCGCAATAAAAAGGCACCCCCCAGCAGGCTGTTTTGGGGGCTTGCAGGGCAGGAGGTGATCTGAAGTTGAATTGGTGACACAGTAACAGAAGAGAATCTTGTGAGAGGGGGAATTTTGGGTTTCTGACACAGAGGTCAGAGTTTGCAGATGTGACCCCCCTCATAGGGCTGACACCCAACAGTGGGGATCCCTGAAGGCTGTGTTGCACTGCTGTAGTGCTCCCAGGCTCCCTGTTAACCAGATTTGAGGTGGCCAGGTCTCTGTCCCCTATACCCTGGTGGCCCACACCCCAGAGACTCACACCTCTTGAGTCTGCAATATCACAGACTTCCCATCCCTGAATCCACCATGCCCTGAGGCCCATCTGAGGTCCTTTATTGTCCTAGCCCTCGATGTTTGTGCTTTCCTTTTGTTTGTTCATTTGTTTTTTGTTTTCTCTTTCCTTTTTCTCTTTTTTCTTTTTTATTGTCCTGGTTGCTAATATTTCATTATCTCCTAGTCTTTTCTCCCATTGAATTCCCCAAGGTCTTTTTTCATTTATTTAGGGTTTTTTTTTCACTTTCTTCTTTTCTTTTTCTTGCTTGTTTCCCTCCCTTCTCTTTGCCCACCCCCTTTTTTTTCTTCTCTTTTTTTTCTTTTCCCTCATTTTCTTCTTATTTTATTTTATCTTAATTATACAATAGGTGCTGCAGGGAACACCTCACATTTGCTGGGTTTCCTCATCCTCAATTGCCTCATTTCAGTGTGAATTGATTTTGACCACCTACACTATCCCTTTTCCCCCACATCTTGATATCCTCCAGCATCTACTGACTCGCCTACATACCACCTCCCTTTCTTTGGTCCCCAAATTGTCTAAGTTTTAATTTCTAATACCTTTGTTTTGTTTTCTGTCTTTTATCCACTCTTGGTATTATTGTCTTTCTTTTCTCTTTCCCTCCCTCATGAAAACACTGGCTTTTTAATTCATACTATATTCCTCCCATATTCAGTTGACTACCTCATTATAGGTACTCTACTTACTACTATAACTCTACACAACTTACAGGAGTCTAATACCCATCCTCCCAGATCTCATATTGTTGCTCTGGTAACATTTATTATCAATACTACTTTACACATTTTCTCTTTTTACACAATTGCCTATCCCTGGCCCTAATATTTTCCTTCAAAGTCAACTCAGCCAGCAACAAGAAATTAGAATAAGAAGAACAAAGTGAAAAAGAGAAGATATAACACTCACATAAGAACAACAGCTAATTAATCCCCAAGACTAGACAAAGAAACTAAGGAGCTGATTAAACCCATAAAGATAAAATGATGACCAGACAGCAACAAAAAACTAAAAACCAAACCAGTAATCAGGAAAACATGGCTGAATCCAATGAACAAACTAAAAACCAGGAAGGTGAGCGGAACTTCAGACAAGTAATTAAAGATCACAGAACATATATCAGAGACAAACTTAATGAAGTAAAGGAAGAGTTTAAAAAAATGAAGAAAACACTTGGAGAGAAATTGCAGACATATGCAAAAAGATAACAGATATAATGGGAATGAGCACCACAGTTCAAGAAATCAAAAATACACTCACAGCAAATAGGAGCAGATTAGAAGAGGCAGAGCAGACAATTAGCGATGTGGAAGACAGTACATAGGAAATCAAATAGATAGTAGAATTGATAGATAAAAAGATAGAAAAAATCCAGCTAGGATGTAGGGACCTGAATGACAATGCAAAATGCAAAAACATATATATTATAGGCATCCCAGAAGGAAAAGAGAAGGGAAAGGGGTCAGAAGGGGTGTTGCAGGAAATAATGGCTGAAAAGTTCCCAAATCTACTGAGAGAGACAGATGTACATATCCCAGATGCACAACACACCCCAAATATCATAAACCCCAACAGGTCCACCCCAAGACATGTATTTGTCAAATTATCCAACACTCAAGACAAAGAAAAAATTCTAAAAGCAGCAAGAGAAAAGAAAACCATCACATATAAGGGAGGCTCCATAAGATTAAATGCTGACTTCTCATCTGAAACCATGGAGGCAAGAAGGCAGTGGTATGATACAGTCAAGGTATTAAAATTAAAAAATTTCCAACCAAGAACACTCTACCCAGCTAAACTAGCATTCAAAAATGATGGAGAGTTCAAAATATTCACAGATAAACAGAAACTGAAAGAGTATGCCAAAAAGAAACCTCCCCTTCAATAAATTCTAAAGGGAGTTCTGCAGGAAGAAAGGAAAAAACAGGACAGGCAGAGTTGGAGGAGAGTGTAAGAGCAACAAAAAAAGACAAAAAGAGAAGAAAAAAAACCAACAAAACAAAATATGACAAACACAAGTAAAATCAAAATATGGCTAATATAAATAATTCCTTGAAAGTAATGACACTGAATGTCAACAGATTAAACTCACCTATCAAAGATTCAGACTGGGACATTGGATAAGGAAATATGACCCATCTATATGCTGTCTACAAGAGACACATCTTAGACCCAGAGACTCATGGAGGCTGAAAGTGAATGTTTGGAAAACAATCTTACAAGCAAACAATAATCAAAAAAAGGCAGGACTAGCTATATTAATATGAGACAAAATAGACTTTAAATGCGAAAAAATTGTGAGAGAAATAGAAGGATACTACATATTAGTGAAAAGGACAATCTCTCAAGAAGAATGAACAATCATAAATATTTATGCTCCTAACAAGGGCACCTCTAAATATGTGAGGCAAACGCTGGAAAAACTAAGTGAAAGAATAGATGCATCTACAATTATAGTGAGGGATTTTAATACACCACTATCAACTCTGGACAGAACATCTCAAAAGAGAATCACTAAAGAAACAAAATATTTTAACAGTGTATTAGAGCAGCGGGATCTAATAGACATATACAGATCATTACACCTGAATACAGCAGGATATACATTTTTATCAAGTGCACATGGATCATTCTCCAAGATAGACCATATGCTAGGCCACAAAGGAAGCTCAATGAATTTAGAAAGATCAAAATCATTACAAAATATTGTCTCTGACCACAGTGGAGTGAAGCTGGAAATCTGCAAGGGCCAGAGGCCCAAATTTCACACCAAGATATGGAAATTAAACAGCACACTCTTAGGAAAACTGTGAGTCATAGAGGAAATCTCAAAAGGAATCAATGACTACCTTGAAACAAATGATAATGATAACACAACATACCAAAACTTATGGGATGCAGCAAAAACAGTACTGAGAGGGAAATTTATAGCCATAAATTCATACATCAAAAAAGAAGAAAGAACAAAAATTGAAGAACTAACTGCACATTTGGAAGAATTAGTAAAAAAACAACAAAATAATCCCACGGGAAGAAGAAAGAAAGAAAGAACAAAGATAAGAGCAGAACTAAATGAAAGAGAAAATAAGAAAGCACTTGAAAATATAAACAAGACCAAGAGCTGGTTTTTTGAGAAGATCAATAAAATTGACAAACCCTTAGCGAGACTAACAAAGAAAAAAAGAAAGAAGAGGCAAATAAACAAAATAAGAAATGAGAAAGGAGATATCACCACTGATCCCACAGAAATAAAGATAATCATATGAGGATACTTTGAAAAACTATATTCCAACAAAAACTACAATTCAGAGGAAATGGACAAATTCCTAGAAACACATAAGCAGCCTATATTGATGAAAGGAGAAATTGATGATCTCAACAAACCAATTACAAGTAAAGAGATAGAATCAATCATTAAAAGCCTCCCAACTAAGAAGAGCCCAAGGCTAGACGGCTTCACAGGTGAATTCTACAAAACATTCCGGAAAGAACTAACACCAATCCTGCTGAAACTATTTCAAAAAATCGAAACAGAAGGTACATTGCCTAACTCCTTCTATGATGCCAACATTACCCTAGTACCAAAACCAAACAAAAACACCACAAGAAAGGAAAATTACAGACCAATCTCTCTAATGAACCTAGATGCAAAAATACTTAACAAAATACTTGCTAATTGTATTCAACAGCACATTAAACGAATTATAAACCACGACCAAGTGGGATTCATTCCAGGTATGCAAGGATGGTTCAACATAAGAAAACCAATCCATGTAATACACCATATAAACAGATTGAAGGGGGAAAAATCCCATGATTATAGATGCAGAAAAAGCATTTGACAAAATATAGCACACTTTCTTGATAAAAACACTCCAAAATATCGGAATACAAGGAAATTTTTTGAACATGATAAAGAATATATATGAAAAACCCACAGTCAACATCGTTTACAATGGAGAAATCCTAAAATCCTTCCCTCTTAATTCAGGAACAAGATAAGGATGCCTACTCACTCCCCTTCTATTTCACATTGTCTTAGAAATACTTGATCGAGCACTGAGGCAAGAACCAGATATAAAAGGCAGTCAAATTGGAAAGGAAGAAGTAAAAATTTCATTATTTGCAGATGACATGATCCTATACATAGAAAACCCTGAGAGATCTACAACAAAGCTTGTAGAACTCATAAATGAGTTTAGTAAAGTCGCAGGTTATAAGATCAATGTGCAAAAATCAGTAGCATTTCTGTACACCAATAATGAGCAAGCTCAGAAGGAAATCAAGAAACAAATACCATTTACAATAGTCAGTAAAAAAATCAAATATTTAGGAATAAATTTCACTAAAGATGTAAAAAACTTATACACCGACTACACAAGACTGTTCAAAAAAATCAAAGACCTAAATAAATGAAAGAATATTCCCTATTCATGGATAGGAAGGCTAAATATTATTAAGATGTCTATCCTACCAAAACTGATCTACACATTCAATGCAATCCCAATAAAAATCAACACAGCCTTCTTTAAGAAACTAGAAAAACTAACTATGAAATTTATTTGGAAAGGAAAGAGGCCCAGAATAGCCAAAGACATATTGAAAAAGTAAAATGAAATTGGGGGAATCACACTACCTGACTTCAAAACATACTACAAAGCTACAGTAGTGAAACCAGCATGGTATTGCCATAAGGAGAGACACACAGACCAATGGAATCCAATTGAAAGTTCTAATATAGAACCTCATATATATAGCCATATAATATTTGATAAAGCCACCAAACCCTCTCAACTGGGAGAGAATGGCCTATTCAACAAATGGTGCCTGGAGAACTGGATATCCATATGTAGAAGAATGAAAGAGGATTACCATCTCACACCTTATACAAAGATCAACTCAAGATGGATCAAAGACCTAAATATAAGAGCCAAGACCATAAAGACTTTGGACAGCAGTGTAGGGAAACATCTACAAGACCTTGTAATAGGAAATGGCTTTATGAACATCACACCAAAAGCATGAGCAGCAAAAGAACAAATAGATAAATGGGACTTCCTCAAAATTAAAGCCTTCTGCACCTCAAAGGAGTTTGTCAAGAAAGTAAAAAAGGAGCCTACACAATGGGAGAAAATATTTGGAAACCATATATCCAATAAGAGACTTATAACTTAAATATATATAGAACTCCTATATCTTGAAAATAAAAAGATAAACAACCCATTTAAAAAATGGGAAACAGATTTAAACAGAAACTTCTCCAAACAAGAAATACAAATGGCTAAAAAGCACATGAAAAAATGCTCCAAATCTCTAGCCATCAGGGAAATGCAAATCAAAACTACAATGAGATACCATCTTACTCCCATAAGATTGGCAGCTATGAAAAAAACAGAAGAATACAAATGCTGGCAAGGATGGGGAGAAATGGGAACACTCATCCACTGCTGGTGGGAATGCAGAAGGAGCCAACCATTCTGGAGGACAGTTTGGCGGTTTCTCAAAAAGCTAACCATAGATTTGCCATATGACCCAGCAATTCCACTGCTGTGTATATACCCAGTAGAACTGAAAACACACGACACATTCTCCTTGGTGGATGAGTTAAGAGCTCATCTAAGATATGGCAGACCTCTTCCACAAGGGAATTTTGGGAGTGATTGTTCTCCTGGGTATTCAGTAATACTTCTAGGAGAAAAAAATAGAGCCTTCTCATGAGGCTGCAGACAATGATGAAGGGTTAGAGAATGGAATGTTTGCTTTGAATCTTCTTTCATAAGCTTGGGAACATGGTGGGATTCACTGTCATTTCACTTTATATACCAGAAAATTTCACATCCTGAAACTCACCAGTGTTCCACCAGCCTGGGTGTAATATTTGTTATAATCCAATCATAACAGTAATTGAGCCAAATCTGAATTGATCTGATGATTCCAAACACGGGAGAGAATCTTGAGCAGGAGTGAAGACTGGTGCCCAAATCTCTTCATGAGAATACTCAGCTGTGTGGCCCTGCACTCATCCAATGGGTCAGATTCTTACTAACCAGCAAGCAAAAACTGTGACAGAGATCTAGGATTTCATTCAGACAGTGAAACACAGATTTCATCAAGATAAAGGCCTGAGCCAGCAAATTCTTCAGCAAGTGGTCATGAGCCAATCAGATGCTTTCAAAGTCTTGGATAGAATTGATTTGATGAAGCAGCTGTGAGAACTGAGACTCCAACACATCTGCCTGGAGATAGTACTGGAGATTATCTATGAAGAATGCCATGTGATTTCTTAGGCGCCATTTGACTGCATCAGACTGGTTGGACTTGAGGTGCTTTTGATGCATATGTAGGGCACAGCAGTGCTGCAGCTTGGCTCATACCCAGCACATACTCAGTAGGCAATTAAAAACAGCATTTTGGGGAACAGATGAGGTTCAAGTGATAGGGCTTCCAACTACCACATGGGAAGACCTGGGTTCAATCCCTGGGGCCTCCTGGTAAAAAAGAAAAAGAGAAAGTATGCCTGCATGGTGAGACAGTGCCCATGTGGCAAGCCGAGTGCCTGCACAGTGAGCTGAGTGTCCACTCGGCAAGCCAAGTGCCCATGCATTCACCTGAGTGCTTGCATGAGTGCCTGTGTGGCAAGCCAAGTGCCTACACAGTGAGCCTGCTGCCCATGTGAATGCCTATGCAGTGAGCTGAGTACCTATATGGTGAGCCAAGTGCCCACATGAGTGCCTACATGACGAGCTGAGTGCCCGCATTGTGAGCCAAGTGCCTCTACTGTGAGCCAGTGCCTGTGCAAGTGAGTCATGCAGCAAGATGACAATGCAACAAAAAAGAGATGAAGGGGAGTGGCAAGGAGAGGTGCAACAGAAACCAGGAACTGAGGTGGTGCAAGTGACAGGGAACCTCTCTCCACATTAGGGGACTCCAGGATCAAATCCTGGTGAATCCTAGAGGGGAAAGACAAGAAGAGAAGTAAAAAAGAGAAATAGATACTGATGATCACACAGCAAATGGACACAGACAACAAAAACAGCAGGGCAGTGGGGGAGGGGAGGGAAAAAAACAAAGTTAATAGATACTTATATTTTTAAGAAAAGAAAAAAAAAAAACCAGCATTGTACTTTTCCAGGACAGGGGTGAAAAGAATTTGGAGTGGCCACTGCACTTTGTAGGAAAGACCTACGGCTGCCCATCCACATGTAGGGGCTTCCTGGCAAGGTTCCCCAAGAAGGTTCCTCTCTTGTCTGAGTAGCATCTTTATGCTCATTTCTATGACACTCATTTGTCAAGTGCAACAGAGGGAGAAAATTGTCACCATCTAGCAGTAACTTGTGTGCTGACTGTTGAAAGGCCACGTTCACATCATGCTCAGTTACCACACTAGGTGGTGTTTTAACATGTATTGAGCTGTGTCAATGAAGGCCTGAAACAGTTCTCCATGTCCCAGGAGGTACAAGTCTAATGATCTTCAGATAACCCAGTAAAGCAGACTCATACCATCAGCTTCCACAGATGCTCAGCCACAATGCTACAGATGTGATCCACCACTTGCTCAAAATCCACCAGGCTGAACAGTGGCTGCTGCTTGAGACAATGCAACTCTGCAGCACAAGTATCCTCCTGGTTTTTCAAAATGGATCCTTTTCTAGTCAGGTTCACATTTTGATTCTCTAACATCTGGACAGATTCTCCAACAAACAAGATATTTTCAGCAACCCTCACTGGAATGTAGGATGCCAAAATCACCACATGCAGAGAAAACTGCTTTAGTATATTCTCTTCCTCAATCAGGCACAAGTTGTGAAGTTCTCTCAACTGTATTCCTGTCAGTCCCCTAATGCCCAGATCCTCCTTGTCCTCTTCTGGCTAGGCAGAGATACTACCAGAAGATGGACCCTGTTTGATAAAGAACTCTTCATGCTGGTCTGAGGGAAGTCTGTGTAACATCCAGGTTGAGAGCTGCTTGTACATGACCCCATGACAAATGGCCAAGATTTTTTCTAGAGCACTTCAAACAGGAGGCACCCGCATACACAGCTGTATTTGTAGTGTTTCCAGGATTTGGCACCCATGAATCTTTTGCCTTTTCATTTGCTCTACTACAACTATCACAGAGGGAAATTGGATCTGGATCTGGTCTAAGGAGTAATTGACATGTGATACAGAGAGATGGGGATCAGTCAGGAACTCTTGCTCCAAATCAAGCAGTGCTTGGTGACAAGGTTGCAAAACTGAATCCAACCCCTTTCAGAAGGTCCTCAAATAGATTCCATGTAACCCACCTTGGTCCTGCTGAGATGGATGGTGATCCTGTTGCTGCACATGGTCCATATACTCTTCAATGAACTCAGTGAAGCAAATATTGTCTGTGCCAAGTTGGCAGTCAGTTCATGATGCTGATTTCACTGGAATGGAGAAATGGGAAGTCCTATGATGTCATCAAGTTGGTAACTTCATGGGTAGTATGGCACACTGCTTAAAGACCTGGTCTTTGGAGCCAGACAGCCTGGGTTTGAATCCCTATGTTGCCTCTTACTTGAAATCTTAGGCAAGCCTTCTTTATTAGTCAGTCAAAGGGATGCTGATGCAAAATACCAGAAGTCTGTTGGCTTTTATAAAGGGTATTTTTGGGGGTAGGAGCTTACAGTTACCAGACCATAAAGCATAAGTTACTTCCCTCACCAAGGTCTATTTTTACATATTAGAGCAAGATGGCTGCTGACATCTGTGAGGGTTCAGGTTTCCCGGGTTCCTCTCTTCCCGGGTCTTGCACCTTTCCAGGCTTAGGGTTCCTTCCTTCCTGCAGCTTGCTTCTCTTTCCTCTGTGTGCTTATTTCCCAGGGTTCTAGCTTAAGACTTCAGCATCAAAGTCCAACATGAAAACTCCAACATTAAGTACCCTCAACTCTGTCCTTTGCCATGTCTTTTATCTGTGAGTCCCCACCTATCAAGGAGTGGGAACTCAATGCCCTAATGACATGGTCTATTCAAAGTCCTAGTCATAATTTAACCATGCCCAGGTCCATACCTGTTTACAAATATAATCCAATATCTATTTTTGGAATTCATAACTATATCAAACTGCTGCACCTTCTATGCCTTAGTTTTCATATTATGTGGCAAAAACTGTGCTAGATGCTTCCAGTACAACAATGAAGGCTGCTATGGTCTCTGCTCCATGATTTGATGTATGCAGGAGAAAGACTGGAGGCTACTCCAGTTATTCCAAGTGAAAATGGAGCCCAGGTACCCACTCAGAGCCAAGAGTAGTTCATGCATCATTCCCACAGTGGACCTTGAGCCCCTGGATACATCATGCTCTCCTCCAGCATCCCTCTAGGCAACCACATAGATGATGCACCCTCCTTGACATGCTCCCAGGCCCATGGGATGGGCAGCTCCTCCTGAAGCAACCCGTCCAAGAGACTGTTGTGAGAGGAGCCAACAGAGAGTGAGAAGAGGTCCGCATGCTAAGTCCAAGAAGTGAACAGAGTTTGACGTGGTCCACAGGCTCTCTGGCATTGGCCTACCCAGGAGATGGAGTCGCCTTAGCTGCCCCACTTCTTTTCTTTTGAAACATGTTTATTTTATTTTATTTTATTTTATTTTATTTTATTCAAATTCAAAAACTAAAATAACAGACAAAATGCAGCTCAACAAGTTAAGGAAGCATTACTCCTAAAAAGTTTTATCCAGACACTTTTACCTCATCTAATTCTAACAACAAATTCAATTGTTCCACCATTGTTCAGAGAAATGCACAGATGAACACAGGTTAAATGACAGTCAACATTTCCTTATTAATGAAAAAACTGAAGAGAAAAAAATGCTTAATCATATTCCTATCTCACAAAACCAAACCCCATAATCTTTTTTTTTACCTTTAGCATTAATATAGTACTTTCTTTGCTTTTGCTACAAGACTATTAAAATATTGTTGCTTACTATATTCTATAAATTACATTAGTTATATTTTTCCATGTATCACACATTCTTAACACCTTGTAGTAGAACATTCCTGTATTTATATTATTAACCACAATCTTCATCTACCACCAAAATCCCTATTATACATTCCCTATATTATGACCCAGCTGTCCCCCAAATAATACTAACATCCCTAGACTACTGTTTCCACCACAATCACATCCATAAATCAACTGTGTTTGTTACAGTCATTATAATGTGCTACCATCAAGTCCACCCATTACCACATATTTATAATTGACCTTACTAAATATCCTACGTACATCCAGTATCATCTCCCCCTTTTCAAATCACATTCCATTTCCCACAACCTACACTTCGTAGTCCAACCCCATAAGTCTACTCATTGTATTTATTTCATATCAGTGAGACCATACAATATTTGTTCTTTTGTGTCTGGCTTATTTCACTCACCATAATGTCCTCAATTTCCTCTGCTTTCCCATGTCATCACGTGCTTCCTCAATTGATTTCTTCTTAAAGGAGCAATAGTATTCCATTGTATGTATATACCACATCTTGTTTATTCATTCATCGGTTTACAGGCACTTAGGATTTTTCCATTTTTTAACAATTGTGAATAATGTTGCTATGAACATCAGTGTGCATATTATTTTTATTTTAATACATTTTATTAAACTCAACATACCTCAAGTTTTATCATTTCAATATGCAAACAATGTAAAACAATTATTAGTCAAGTAATTTACATCCTTTTTAGCTATACAAAGTCCTTAAAACCTTTGGTGTACATGTTACACTTATAGAACATTAAATTCAGATTGGCAGCATTAAAGTACCTCAAGAGCCACACTGGGCTAGCGGTCGGGGGACATGACAGCAGAGCCCTAGGACATGCCCCCCACACACACGTTCTGGTGGCCAGAAATGAGGATGGCAGGGCAGTAAACTGCTGGAAAGAAATGTTTATTGTACCAGTGTAAACTTTCATAGAGCATGACACTCTATGAGGTACTGGTAGGAGTTATTACCTTAAAAGAACAGAGGAGACTCAAGTACTTGGTGATTACCAAGAGGCTTAAAATGTTCATATGCTTTAAATGTTCATATGCTTTATTTATGATAACAATGAGCACAAATGCATGGATATATAGGTAATTATATGTGAAGTTTCTGAAGTAGTGGAGGTATTGGTATCCATAGATTATGTCTAATTGGTGCATGTAGACACAAATTCCTTTCCCTGAAGTTTCTCAGTGTTTCACAAGATGTAATGATGAAAAAAATTCAGATGTGATGTTACCTCATTGTTAGAGATACAACCCATTCATTGACTCCCTTATTGATAGATAATGCAGTAGCTTCCAGTTGCCTATTTCAAGCCATGGGGTTAACGTAAGATCTTTTTCCTGAATTCCCAAGATTAGGAAGTATAGCACTTCCTCATTTTCTACACATAAACCTCATTTCAAATTTGCTTCCCATCTTGTCAGTAAGGAAAGCAATGCAGATATATAACAAAAGTCCTAGTCTCCTCTCTTGGATATTGTGAGAGTTCTTGGATTGTCCAGAATGCCAAGGATGTGATGATGAGTGGGCAGGGGCAATCATTTGCCTTAAAATACTTTGCTCATCCACTATTTGGCCCATTTATCCACTCCCTGGTGTCCATGATGCCCCCCAAAGGTAGTTTGGAGCAAGAAAACCATCCTTTAGTCAATAAAGTTAATAGAGGGGGCAACTGCTGCTTCCCAGCCAGAGTGAAATCCTCCATTTGGGTTTCTGAGTCCTTGATCCTTCATTTTGGTTTGGAATTCCTCTGGAGCACGATATTTAATTCCCCTGGTTCTGCACCAAAGCAAAAGTAGTTTAGTCTAAGGTTTAAGGATTTAACCTTCTCTATTCCTAAAGCAGAGCCCCCTCTGAACTTTGTGGCATGTCAAGAAGAGCCTGAAATTCTTCCTCACTGAAACAGATATTTCGGCTGTTGAAGAGTGCTGCTCCTGGGGATCTAGATTAAGGAAAAGTTGTGCCTTTTCCTAAAATTCTGGGCTCAACAACAATTTGTCTAAAAGGCTTAAAGTCTTCAGATCTTTCTGGTGCTCTAGGGAAGACAGAAGGGATGGCTGCTCAACTGATTTCTGCCAGCTGCTGCCTCAGCTGTGTCTCAGTGTGTCCAGGCTGATGAAGTTTTCCATCAGGATGTTCGCATTCTACAATCACACTCTGGAGCTACTCACCACAACAATGAATAAAGTGATATGTGTGTGGCTGACCCACATCCTACAATTTTTGCTTTTCATTTTCAGTTTGAATCAGAGGATTATCTTTTAACTGCCCCCCTTTTGCACCAATGGATTCGTATTGATCATGACATTTTCTATCTAATGGGAGGGGCAGGTAAGGAGTCTGAGTATTTAAGAATTGTCTTCCCAGAGTGGTGTCTTTTGGCAAGTGACTTATAAGTGTTTGTAGGGTAGAGCATTCTCCATTCCTTCTGCAATATGGGTAGGGTGGACCACCAGGACCTTGGGTACTTGACTCACACAGCTTGTGAACAAATCCCAAGGAACATAGGATTTGAGGGGAAAAAGAAGAATGGGCTTAAGTACCTGGTTTCCACAGGAAGAAGATGATGGTAGCTGCTTGGGACACTACACAGGTGGCTTAAATCCTGCCCAATGGTCAGACTGGAACAAGCGTTTGCAGCATCTGCCAAGAAATTCATGGGTCCTTTGTCTGCTGTCTGAAACAGTATTTGAATTCTTGCTTCCAGAAGGCTTGATTTGTTTAGCCACTTCTCTCCTTCTAAAACCAGGAAATCAGTTCTGCTCAAAGGCTTCAATGAAGGTGGTAGTTTGAGATCTCATGATGGATGTCCTCTTATGGTGAACTTCTTTGGGTAATCACTCTTGATTCCAAGGCTGCTGCTGCTGCTGCTGCTGCTGGGACTGCACTTCTCCTGAGGAGGATCCAGACTGCAGTCTGCTCTTCTTTACACATCCAGCTCCGTGATTCTGGAATTAAATCTGAATTGGATCTTCTGGAATGCCAAGATCTTTGGCCAGGTGTTCCCTGGCAGCTATACCAGAGTAGGGGTTCTTTTCAAACAATATCAACAGGGCATCCTTTTGACAAATGGGTCTGAAAGAATACTCTTTTATTGGTCCTCTCTTTTGAGCTTGCCACTCGAAGTGCTACTCAAATCCATATTGGGCAGATCTGGATCCTATGGAGACAAGGTTCCAACTGATCAGTTTCCAGAAACACAGGTCCTATGATAACCAGGAGGTCCCACACACTTCTAAAATGCCCTTCTCATTGGCCCCTCATTAAGCATTTATGACCACCAAGGAATCAGATTAGGAGGAAGAGATTCCACTGGACAATTGGGCACCCCTCAGAATCCTTTTTCACTGGATCCTATAGTTTATAAAAATAAAAATATTTAGTTCTCTGTTCTCTTCAATTACTCTTGCTTCTACTTTATGATGGATAACCATATTATTTAAATGTGGAGAGCCTCAAATAGCCTTGTACTTTCCCCATTTTCTCAACTTTTCCTGACACATAAGTGGCTCCTCTATCAAATGGTTTCTTTCAGCATGATGAGAAAAAAGAAAAAGAAAAAAAAATAGGAGAATTGGTCTCAGAGGGGCAAGTTTTGTGAATGCAAAATGTTATGGAATGCTAGAGAGATGGCAACCCAGTTTATGCCCTGACACATTTTTTTCAAAGATAAATGAAGTTTATTATATTTTGGAATTTTGTTTTGTTTTTTATTTTTTTAAATAAAACTGTGAAACAATTATTATATCCCAATGGTAGAGCGACCCCTGAAAGATGCACTAAACCCCTTCTTAAGGCCTTAACAAGATTTTTTGTAAATTTTTTCTTCTTTAAATACTTAAATATTTAAAAATTATACAATTTATAAAACAAACAATATAACATAAAGAATCATGTAGTATGGAGCTGCTTGACTGACAGGCCTTTCCATTTATAAAAGTGAAAGCAAAGAGAAAAAAGTATTAACTGAGTGTTCCTAGACAGCTGAGCTCACACTGCTCACACACTGACACAGAACCTTCTCATGTGTCAATTCTTGTAACTTAACCCTCCTGTCCCAACAACAGAGGCTGGGACCTCCCACCAGCCCCAAAGGTCAGGACACAGCTGCGTGGAATATGCCAAAAATGGCCAGTCTGTGCAGAGTCATCTCTCGGTCTTGCCTGCTGACCACACAGCTATGACCTTAGGGAAACCTGCCAATTTTACCCCCAAAAAGAGAATTTTAAAAAAACATATAGTGTTTCTGGAAAAGAAAAAAAATGTACCTTTGTGTTTAAATATCATTCCTCCACTCTTGAAAACATGGACCTTCCCCATTTCCCTACCTCCAAAAAACCTTCCACTTTGAGATAAATTAATAGCAAAAGGATGGTTTTGGTGTGGTTTGTGTGCTCTTTCTATCCTGGGTCTAGTGTTCTCTAAATAGGTGTGAAACAGGCTAAAGCTCAAAGACACACACAACCCTATCCTTTGTTCTCAGAGTTTGTTCAGTTCAATTTCACTTTCATTGGAACAAATCTGGAGTTAACTAGACAATTTTAAAGTAGAATCAAAGGGATAGTGCACCTTTCATTTAAACAAAGTCTTCCCAAACTATATAGATATAGATATAGATATATAGATGTTTTTCTTTTTATTTTCTTTGCATTTATTATTTTTTAATATTTTTTAAAGACACACAGATCACACAAAATGTTACATTAAAAAATATAAAAGGTTCTCATGTATCCCCCTCCCCATAACCCCCACTCCTCTCACATAGACAACTTCTTTCATTAGTGTGGTGCATTCATTGCATTTGATGAGTACATTCTGGAGCACTGCTACACAGCATGGATTATAGTTTATGTTGTAGTTTACACTCTCTCCCAGTCCATTCAGTGGGTTATGGCAGGATGTATAATGTCCTGTATCAGTCCCTACAATATCACTGAGGACAACTCCAAGTCCCAAAAATGCCCTAATATCACACTCCTTTTTCCCTCTCTCTGCCTTCAGCAACTCCTGTGGCCACTGTCTCCACATCAATGATATAATTTTTTCCATTGCTAGATTCACAATAATTCTACATTAGAATACCAGTAAGTCCACTCTAATATATATTTTATTCCTCCATCCTGAGGACCCTGGGATGGTGATGGCCATTCCAGCTCTAAATTGAGAGGGGCCTTGGATGGATGGGATTCTCCTGCTTGCGGCTATAGACTCTCTCAGTTCCCTGGTGTGGTGGTTGACCATCTTCACCTCCTTGTTAGCTGACCTGGGTAAGTCCAACAAACTGGAGAATAGATATTGCAACTCTCCTGAGGCTCCTGAGTGTTAGGGAGTTGGACTCAGATGTGACCTCTCTATGTATACTACTTCTGTCACTTTTACTGAACCTGTGGTTGGCACTGGAGTTGGTATATGCTCAGGAGACTTGAATCTCTGGACTGTCTCTCTCTCTTTCTCTTTCTCATTCTATATATGTGTGTGTGTGTCTGTGTGTGTTTATCCCTCCCTTTAATTTCACCCACCCTTTCCCCATAATCCCTCTCCTTCCCCTTCCCCACATTTTCACTATGGAGATTGTGTCCATGGAATCAGCCACTCCAAATTCTTGATTCTTTCCTGTGATGTCACCAACCTTAGTGTGATGTAAGAACTTGGGAAGGAAGTGCTGGCATGGGCAGGCACATTGGAATGGGGTGGAGCAGGGGTTGTGACTGTGCAGTAAGACAATTTCCATGTCATCACTAGGACCTACCACCTTCTCATCTCCACAATAATACCTTGTGCTTAGGTATGTCCTTACAAATTTTGTAAAATGAGAACTGAGAAAACTGGGAAACACAAAATGGGACAAGCTCTCTACATCCTTGAAGGAAGTAAAGAGAAGTATTTATCCCAGAGAAATCCCTAAAACTGGAAAACCACCACCCTTACCATACCTTATCCCACCTCCACCCCACCCTAAACCCCAACCCAGACCTCACGACCATCTTGCCCAGACTCCACACCCACACATATCACTTCCACATCTTGGGCTGTTTCCCTACTTTGGAGTCAGAAGGCAGGGAGCATCAGAGAGATCTGAGTTTTCTCTTTTAAGTGGAAATATTGATAGGTTCCCTTTTAAGATTCATTTAACAACATCTGATCATCTTTCTATGACTTTTAGGTGCTTTGCTGAAAACAAAACCAAGGGGATTTTATGAAGTAATACACACCCAGGCATTCAGAAGATGCTGGATTGGCCAAAACAGAGGCTAAAGGTTAAGTCTCTGACAATGTTTTATCTTTAATTCCAGCTGCTTGGGAGATTGTTTTAGACTCTTCTCCTAGCCTGATAGCCCAGGTATTCATAAGATTCTATCTCTCTTGGATTTCTCTGTCCTGCTGAAAGACAAACTTGAAGAAATGCATAGGAAAATATTTTTCTCATCTAAGTAAGATTTTCACATTTAAAATATAGTGAAAATCATTATTTAGACCAGTGGTTCTCACTCTTATTGTAAAATGGAATTATCTGAGGAGCTTTAAAAAGTTGTGATGCCTTCCTATCACCTCCAGGGTTTCAAATTGATCTGGGTATTAGAATTTTATGACCTGAGCACTAGAATTTTAAAATCTGTACAAGTGATTATATTGTGTAACCAAAGTTGATAAACATTGATTTAGATAATTCCTTAGTGAGTTAATTTTCTTATTACTGCTGTAACAAATTATTATAGACATAGTGGCTTAAAACAATACAGATTTTTAAAATAAAATTTTATTGAAGTATATGATTCATACATGAACATGAATAAACTAAATGTATATAGTAAAATTTGTGAACTTACAAAACAAACATGCATATAATCAAATAAAACTCCCATATAGCTCCACACCACCAACACCTTGCACTGCTATGAAATATTTGTTACAAACTATGAAAGAGCATCATCAAAATATTACTACTAATATAGCCCATATCTTACACTTGGTGACAATGCAAATTTTTTATCTACAATTCAGGAAGTCTGAATTTGAAATGGGTTACACGGACCTAAAATCAAAGTGTAGGCAGGGCTGTGTTCTTTCTGGAATCTCTAGGGTGTAATCCGTTTCCTTGCCTTATCCAGCTTCTAAAAGTCACCCTCATCCCTTTGTTCATGGCTCCAGTGCTCCATCCTCAGTGTCAACAACATTTGGCCACGCCTTTCTCATACTCCACAACTCTGGTTCTCCTTCTGTCTCCTTCTGTCTCCCTCTGTCTCCCTCTTCCACTTATAAGGACCCTTGTATTTATATTGTGCGAACCTCGAAACCAAGAAAAATTTCCCCATCCCAAGGTGAGCTGATTAGTAAGCTTACTGCCATCAGCAACCTTAATTTCCCTTTGTTAGGTAATCAGACTCTGGGAATTACATGGACATCTCTGGGAAGCCATTAATGGGCCTGCTACAAAGCGGTCTCTACTGAGTGAGCTATAGAATTCAGCATTGAAGAGGAGTTTGCTGCTACCCGTGCAAGGCAGAGGGGAGGCAAGGGGAGCTGAAGAAAGACACATAGAGGCAAAGACAAGATTAGAGGGGACCAGGTGGGCCAGGGCTAGCTGATAGCAAAGCCAAGGCCCTGAGCTGGCACCACAAGCTTTACTTAAAGCAGTTAACTAAGTCATTGTTCCCAGAGCAAGGGCTATCAGGCATGAAATTCTTTGAGGAGGAATTTTTTTTTTATTGCCAGGTTTCTTTTTTTTTTAAATTTTATTCATTTTGTAAAAATATTACATTCAAAAAATATGAGGTCCCATTCAACCCCACCACCCCAACCCCACCACTCCCCCCCCCAGAAACACTCACTCCCATCATCATGACACATTCATTGAGTTTGGTAAGTACATCTCTGGGCATCTCTGCCCCTCATGGTCAATGGTCCACATCATAGCCCATACTCTCCCACGTTCCATCCAGTGGGCCCTGGGAAGGTTTACAATGTCTGGTGATTGCCCCTGAAGCACCATCCAGGGCAACTCCAAGTCCCAAAAACACCTCCACATCTCATCTCTGAGGAGGATTTTCTTAGAGTTTCTTCTTATCAGGACATCAGCTCCTTTCTCCTTACTTGCAGGTACAGACATGGCTGACCACACCCTCTCCACTCTGCACACATTGAACCTCCCTAGCAACATGGCTTGAACCCCACACATTATTTTGGGGACCCCTACAGGCCCCTCTTTTCTTTTTTGTCTGGACATCAGCTGTGCCTGTGTTAGGTTGGTTTCCTCTGAAACTCTTACCCATCTTTGACTACCAGCCGGCTACAGACTATTGTGCATGGGGCACCACGAGAGCGGTCAGAGGCCATGCTGAGCCTTTTGTGCAAGTTTAAGGTGTGTGGTTTCAGTTTGAAAATGTCAGAGCACTCATCGAGCTTGGCTGCAAAATAGAGAAAACATGCACCACAATACAAGAACACAGACAATAAGGCCTGCTAAATACCAAAAGCTATGCTGAAACAGGTTCCAAAGATTGAAACCGTGTAAAGTATGTAGGAAGTTTTTGGCCAATTTTTGGGGGTCCCTAACTGCCAGATGAGCAGTTGGGAGAGCTAAGATCTCATCATGCAAATGTTTTAGATCCATACTAATTTCTTCATGATTCCATACCCCTTGTAGGTGCAGTTTCACTGCTGTAAAATTCCAAGAAGTTTAATCGAATTGGACAGAGGTCATGCAAACACATGTGTACTGTGGATGGCATTGTAGCCTTACATGGTACTGCAATGCCTCCAACTGATCTCCTAAAGAAAGGACCATTTCTTCCAATGCATTTAATTTTGCTTCCAATTTTTGGTCAATATGTTCCTGATTTTCTAATGCTAGCGAAGTGTTTTTAGCCAAATCATTTACAAAATGAGCTGTCTGAAGGCTATTTGCTAAGGCCACACCAGCGGATACAGAGGAGGCTACAAGGGTAATGAGGGCAACAATGCTGGCAATGATCAGGCCGAGGTCTCTACGATGTCATGACTCTAGTGCATGCTGCATGAGCTTCAATGTTCATTCCCCAGTGTCATCATACCAGGGCTCAGCTAGGGTCACTGGGAGCATGACAAAACTAGGTTGTTGGATGATGAGTAGATCATCATCCCAGTTAGCAGTGGTAATGCAATTGGTAAAGTTACAGAGGGGCATTCTACCACATAGTAAGATCCCTGAAAGGAAATATTTACATGGTCCACTAAAACTGCATAAGGGCTGGGGACACAGGCCTTCAGTCTGTGGAGAGGATGGCCATGGTGGCTGCTGATGGTCGGGAGAGGGAAGAAGAGATATGGTATGGGGGAATTTTCAGGATTTGGAGTTGTCCAAGGTGGTGCTGCAGGGACAGATGCTGGATGTTGTGTGTCCCGTCATGGCCCACTGGGTGGACTGAGGGACAGTGTGGACTACAATGTGACCACTGTCCATGTGCTGCAGCGGTTCTCCAGAATGTATTCACTGGGTGCAGTGGATGTGCCACAATGATGGAAGAGTTTGTTGATGTGGGAGGGGTGGGGTGGGTGGGGTGGGGGTATATGGGGACCACATATTTTTTTAATGTAACATTTTAAAAAAATAAAGAAGAAAATAAATAAATAAATAAAGTTATTAAAACAACAACAACAACAACAACTGGGGAACATGGTCTGCAGACCCAGTAGCTGTGAAATTGATATTATGAGTCACAGCAGTCAACCGCCACAGCTTATCCTGCAAAATAAACTTTGGAGAAGTGATGACATTAGCAACAAAACCTCCTGCAGTCATATAATGAAAATCTGGATGCTGGGAGTCCACACAGTGGGCCCAGATATATAAAGTACCCAAGCCTCCTGAGGTGTTATGAGCACAGCTGGAACATAAGCACAGGAGACCCAAGGAGGAAAGCCCTGAAACTCTAAATTAGTGCTTTTAGCACAGAGTGGCAATGGGGGCTGATAGTGCATGGCCAGTGGAGTATCATTAGTGAATCCCCATTTGCTTACAGTTTGGATGTATTTATAGAGATCCCACGGGCCAGCAACATTGGCTACATGACTGTCTCCATAGGCTGTCTGATTTTCCTGCTGGGTATGTAGACAACCCACAGTTTCCTGGGGAGAAAAACAAAAAGGCACTTCAGTAGTGAGGCCACTGTGGTTAAATGATTGACAACATGAGGTTTGATATGTTCTGTCAACAAGCCTCCTATCATGGTCATATAGTTGACAAACACAGGCACAGGTGGGTCATACCAAGTGACCGGGTAGAATTGGGGAGGCCCAGGAAAAAGCATCCAATAGGAATAAGATGCTTGGATGCAGGTTAACTGCAGCAACAACAACCACCCCGCCTCCTTACTCAGCATCCTGTTGGCCCCTGTCCTTGTGGGGTTTTTTTCACTTTTTTTTTCTTCTTTAGTTTCTTTTAAATGTTACATTCAAAAAATATGAGGTCCCCATATACCCCCCACCCCACCCACCCCACCCCTCCCACATCAACAACCTCTTCCATCATTGTGGCACATCCACTGCACCTGGTGAATACATTCTGGAGCACCACTGCACCACATGGACAGTGGTCCACATTGTAGTCCACACTTTCCCCCAGTCCACCCAGTGGGCCACTACAGGACACACAACTTCCAGCATCCATCCCTGCAGCACCACCTAGGATAACTCCAAATCCTGAAAATGCCCCCACACCATATCTTTTCTTCCATCTCCCTACCATCAGCAGCCACTGTGGCCACCCTCTCCACATCACTACTACAATTTTTGAAACTTCTCGTTCAGCTCCAAGCAGGTTGTGGCTGGCCAGACTGTGTGATCAGGAACCCACAGCAGCTGATCTGCTATTTCAAGAAACACACAACAGTAACCTCGGCCCCATAATAACACAGGGTCAGGACTATGCCACTGGCCTGTAAGGAGATCCTTCCAGAAAACAAGTCCTTTTTCCTCCCGTGGGGTCCTAGTGAAATGCCGTTCAGATGCAGAGGTCCCTGAAGCATCACAATTTTAAAAATTAATTGACGCCATGGACTCCTTGCTGCCTCTTCATTTCCCCCCTTTTTGTTTTAAGAGCTGCGTTTTTAGGGTGTGATTGGTTCTCTCAGCAACTGCTTGTCTGATTGAATTGTATGGAATGCCAGTTGAGTGGCGGATACCATAAGCAGAAAAAAATTGTTGCAATGCATGGCTGCAATAAGCAGGAGCGTTATCAGTTTTTACATGATGGGGCAAACCCATAACTGCAAATGCTAGCAAACAATGGTTGATAATGTGCCGCGGACTTTCTTCTGTTTGGCAGGTAGCATGGAGAAAATGGGAGTGAGTATCTACAGTTACATGAACCCGCAGAACATGGCCAGAAGGGGCAAAATAGTTGACATCCATTTGCCAGAGGTGATTGGGGCACCGGAGGTGGGGATTAATGCCAACAGTGGGGACAGAACTGAAAGGAAGACAGTTAGTACATTGCTTTACAATCTGACGGGCTTGTTCACAGGTTAGTTGAAATTGTTTCCGCAAACTATTTGCATTTGGTGGAACATAGCATGCAAGCATTGGGCTTCTGAAACCTTGACAAAGATGGGGGCTACTAAACGATCAGCTTGGGCATTACCTTCCACTAGGGGTCCAGGTAAAGACGTGGGGGCACGTAGATGACCTAAATAACAGGGATGAGACCGTTGGCGGATATAAGACTTTGCAAACGAGAGAAGAAAACACAAAGCTCTTCAGATGGGATAATATTTAAACGAGCAGTTTCAATTCGCAGGGCCACACCGATCACATAGCAGCTGTCAGAATAAACGTTAAGGGGCTCTTGCGGAAAATACTGTAGAGCATCACAAAGCGCACAGAGCTCCACTCGCTTGAGCAGAAGTGTAAGGCATTTGCCGGCCGCGAGAGAATGAAGATGAAACAACGGTGGCCAGACCCCAACTGGAACCATCTGTAAAGATAGTACGTGCATGTGGTATTGGACAGGCAGAAGTACGACTGGGAAACACGAAAGGGGTTAACAAGAGAAACTGTAATAGAGGGTGTTTTGGATAATGACTGTTAATTTCTCCTGGGAAATGCGCCAGTGCGCACTGCCAAGGGATGAAGAACATTACCAATTGATCAAGTTGGGTTTTTTTTGAATATGGAAGAACAATCCGTTGGGGTTCCATGCCAAGTAATTGAATTGCATGAGCACGACCCCTAGCAACAAGGGTGGCAACCTCTTCTGTGTAGGGAAGCACACTTTTTTGCGGACTATGAGACAGGTGAATCCACTCCAGGATGCCTATTGATTGCCACAAAACATCTGTAGGGGAAAAAGTAGTAGCGCAAATCAGTAATTTAACAGGCAAGGTAGTATTTTTTTTTATTTCTCTCCCCTTCCCCCCCATTTGCTGGGTGTTCTTTGTCCGTTTCTGTTGTTGTCAGCGGCCCAGCTCCACAGGGGTCAAGAAGGC
This sequence comes from Dasypus novemcinctus, assembly GCF_030445035.2. Taxonomy (NCBI): domain Eukaryota; kingdom Metazoa; phylum Chordata; class Mammalia; order Cingulata; family Dasypodidae; genus Dasypus; species Dasypus novemcinctus. The sequence continues at coordinate 118,838,993 of NC_080704.1, read as the reverse complement.
CCAGAGTTTGAACCGTGGATCTCGCACGTGGTGGACAGACGCCCTAACCACTAGGCCAAGTCAGCTTCCTGGCAAAGTAGTATTAACTCGTGTTAGTTGAGCGTCTGCTATTTTTTGCTCCACAAGATTTAGAGCAGACTCAGCTTCAAGTAACAGTGTCTGTGGAGACGTGGGATCAGAGTCTCCTCAGAGAATGTCAAATAAAGGTGTTAAATCACCTGTGGTTAGTCCCAAAGAGGGTCGCAACCAATTCATGTCCCCTAAAAATTTTTGGAAATCATTTAAAGTAGTTAAATGTGATGCACGAATAGTCAGCCTTTGTGGCACTACTCACTGCTTTTCCACTAGATGGCCTAAGTAAGTGAAAGGAAAGTCTTTCTGGACTTTTTCTGGAGCAATTTGCAGTCCCCACTTCGTAAGCAGCTGTTGGGTGTCTGCAAAAAGTGAAAGCAACTGTTCTTCTGTTGCACAAGCCAATAAGATATCATCCAAAAGTGAATAATATAGGCAGAAGGGTATTTTTCTTGCACTGGGGTCAGCACCTTAGCTACATAAGCTTGGCAGACAGCAGGACTGTTGGCCATGCCTTGAGGCAGTACGGTCCAACAGAAAAGGCATAAAGGTTGTTGACAATTAGGGCTTGGCAAGGAAAAGGCAAAACAGGGGCGGTTGGCAGGGTGCAAAGGAATAGTGAAAAAGGCATCCTTTAGGTCTAGTACCAAAAGGTGATATGGTAAAGGGATAGTGGTTGGAGACAGGAGTCTGGGTTGTAATGAACCCATAATCTGCATGGTTTTATTTACTGCACACAGATCTTGATACAACCGCCAATTTCCTGATTTCTTTTTAATAACAAAAATGGGAGTATTCCATGGACGAAAAGTTTCACAGAGATAGCTGGCAGCTCTCTGTTCATTCACTAGCATTTCTGCAGCAACTAACTTCTCCTGTGTAAGGGGCCACTGATCCACCCAGACAGGTTGGTTGGATAGCCAAACTATGGGTGCTGCAGTTGGCTGGGTTGAAGTATCAGTGACCCCAGCTAAAAATGTGGGTACCCTAACCCCCATCGAGGAGGATGAGTTTAGCAAGAATTGTCCAGTCCTTTGGACAAAGGGGGTCAGTACCTACAGGTTCCAAAAGGGACAGGGTGAAAGCTGAAGTAGGATCCTAAACACCGCACGCTATTTTTAACTCTTTCAGCAGTTTAAAAGGAATGGAGTCATGAGAGCACGAGACCTGGCCAGGATTATTAGGGTCTGGGCATTCTATCACAGGGAATAATTGAAACCCTGTGACACCTTCCCCAGCAAGAGTGCCATGTGCAGCCCTTGCTGCAATGGAGATACCAAAGGAGCCTCTGCTTTATGCATGGGCGCCACAGGGGCAGAAGGGAGAGCTGGAGCTAACAAGTTCTGATCCTACACAGACAATTGAGACATCTGGCATTGTAGTCCCCCTAATCCAGAGCCCAAGGGCATGGTAAATTCTTCCCCCTCTTCCTTGGAGTCGTCAGCAGCAACCAGAGAGGACTCCTTTAACCCTTTATTAACTGTGGATGCTAAAGCTTCAACCATAGATTTGCATTCCAACTCCCTCAGAGAATCCTGGGAATCCCTTATTAAGCCCCACAAAGTAAAGGTGCACACTGGCATGCCCTGTGGCCCTTCAGCAGTGTAATGGTCCAGAGGGCATTGACCAATCTTACACCATGTCTCTTCATTAACGGTGCCTTCATCTGGAAACCAAGGACAGGTCTATTGCACAAAATCTAAAAATGTTTCCAGTTGTGAGGTCTTTACTTTTGAACCTCTATCAGCTAACAAAGCTTTCAGCATTTGGACATACAAACTATGCTGTGACAAACTGTGATTCCCCTTTTTTTACACCCAGCACTTCCTCCCTGTGCTTACCACTCTTCACAGGGGACTCCTTGCTTTCTCTTGATGTTCCTCCATACTCAGGTCCCTGTTCGGGCACCACTTGCCATGACCTGTGCGGGTGAAATGAGAACCTGAGGGGAGGCAAGGAGAGCTGAAGAAAGACACATAGAGACAAAGACAAGATTAGAGGGGACCAGGTGGGCCAGGGCTACCTGATGGCAAAGTGAAGGCCCCCAGCTTGCACCACAAGCTTTACTTAAAGCAGTTAACTAGGTCATTGTTCTCAGAGCAGGGGCTATCAGGCATGAAGTTCTTTGAGGAGGGTTTCCTTTAAGTTTCTTCTTATCAGAACATCAGCTCCTTTCTGCTTACATGCAGGTACAGACATGGCTGACCACACCCTCACCTCTCTGCACACATTGAAACTCCCTAGCAACGTGGCTTGAGCCCCGCACATTACTTTGGGGACCCCTACAGAGTTAGGTAGAAGAAGAATATATACCAAAGGGAATATACACAAATCAATTTTATTTATGGAGTGCATGAAGAGAGATATAGTCACACATTTGTGTTTATGTGCTCATTCAGACACTTTTGCAGTTAATAGACATTTGTGACAGAGCCTTATAAATACTAATCACTCAATAAATGTTCATTGAATGAATGAGTGAGTAAATGAATGAGTAGTTGATCATATGTTTCCAAAGGTGTGCTTCCTCCAGTTTTCCACATGTCTTTGTCTTGAATTATTTGTACCTGTAATGACATAGAAGAAATTATATTTGGTACCTCATCATCCTGCCAGATTTAGTCATAAGTTCCACTTTTGACTGAACACCCCAGTTAGCCATGCCATGGGCATAACATCAAGCAGGAAGGGTGAAAAGACCTCCTCCTAGCTTTTAGGAAAGGCCTCTGCCAGTTCTTCTCCAAGTGGCCCCTTGCCCTTTTGTGCTGCATAATTTACTAGCAAGGCCCTATTTCTCCATATGATTTGGATGATAAGAAGCTGCCCTCTGCTTCTACTTTTCATGCCATATGGTTTAAAACTTCCAATCCTCATACCTGTAGGAAAGCCTTACCCCTCCCCTCTGGATCACAATAAAGGAAAGAGGGCAGGACCCACCTGTGCTTCTCCCCACCTTCCTCCATGGGCCCTCAAGGAGCCTAGGTTGGGCAAACCCAACAGGCCTCCCCAACTCCCTCAACCCTTTCTCTCCCACTCCAGGACATTCTTTCATCTAACAAAGCTATGCTTTCATGCATTCTTTCCTGGATGGCTACCTGTGTTTGCATCTCATCACCCAAAGAATTTCCATATAACATCCAAAACAGTGCCCTAGTGAAAAAAGACCACCACATACTATCAAGTTCAAATTTTACCTGTGAGGCAGTTTCGATAGAGGGAGAACTGTATGGGCTGAGGTGCCCAGAATAGGAGTGGAATTGTCAGTAATAAGGCCAACTGATAACAACAGCAGCAGTAGGAATAGTGGCTCAGGCCTTTTGGGCCTCATCAGAGGAGAACTGCATTCATGGATGCATGATCTCCTCATATGTTAGAAGTGTTGACAGTATTAGATGTTCTGTACTGTCTTGAACATTTGATACACCAATAAGACAAGGGATATACAACAAAATCCCTGAAAATGAATAACAAGAATGAACAACCCAATTTTTAAAAATGGGGCATAGATATTTCTCCAAAGAGATATACAAATGGACAATAAGCACATGAAGAGATGTTCGACATCATTAACCATTAGAGAAATGAAACATCAAAACCACAACAAGATATTACCTCACACTGACCAGGATGGGTATTATTTAAAACAAAAATAACATGAAGTAGCAAGTATTAGCTAAGATGTGGAGATATTGGTAACTTTGTACATTTTTTATTTTAATTTTAATTTTAATTTTTATTTGTTAGAGAAGTGATGCATTTACAAAATAATCATTCATAAAATACAGGATTCCCATGCATCACACCACCACCTATACATTGCATTGGTGAGGAATATATGTTTTACAATTGATGATAGCATGTTTTTATAGCTGTACTATTAATTAAATCCATGATTTAACTTAGAGTTAACTGTTTGGGTAGTATAGTTCTATGGGTTTTTTATAACTTTTATTCTGTTACCATATATACAATCAAACATTCCTCCCTTTTAATCATATTTGGATATATGTTTAAGTGCTATTAATTGCATTTTCAAGGATATGCTACTATCACCACCACCAATTAACAAAACATCCTGTATCACCAAATGAAACCACAATGTAATGTGCTGAGGCAACTGGCTTGCAAGACACTTATAATTCTTCTTGTGACTCACCCCTACCACCCTTGTTTTCTTCCAGACCTATAACTAGACTGGCATCCCAACAGGCTTCAAAAGGTAAGGCACAAAGTGTGACCCATGAGAAGGTATGCTATACTCCCAATGAACTACATGATTTTTCCAATTTATATAGGCACAAATCAGGATAACATGTATGGAAATGGATATTAAAGGTATGGGGTAATGTGTGGAAGGAATATAAAGTTGATTCAGGCTGAATTTATTGATACAGATTCAGTGTTGTAGCTCAAGGGGTTAGAAAGGGCTCTAACAATTTGTTCAGGTGGTTGGCTAAAACATGGACCAAAAGGTGGCCTATATTAAATGAGGTTGAAATTACAGAACTGTCCTGATATAATTTAGATAAGGGGATACAAAGGCTTATAAAGATTGGAATGTTAGAGTGGATTTATCATGTAAGAACTGCACACCAATCCAAGGAATGTCCAGAAGACACAACTTTCAACAGGACTGTAAGGAACAAATTTGTGAAACTAACTCCCTTTTTCCTGAAGAACTCTGTGGTCTCTTTTTAATATAGGTTAGATATTACTATGATAACTGCTTTCACTGAACTTGGAAACTTGAACACAATGTGATCAGACCCCAGCTGGCAGAAATCAAGTGGCAGCACTTAAGCACCAAAGACAAGGTGGGCATAGCTATCATAACAGACAACAGACTCAAATTAGCAATCAAAAGAATCTGACTCACAAAGATCTATGGCATTGGCTAGTAGGTCATGGGGTTCTTAGTAGTAAAACAGATGTGCAGACTACTTGTTTCTTACTATATCTGTATAACCAGAAGAGATCTAAGTCAAGTAAACAAAAGATTAATTTGAATTACAAAAACAGAGAGTCATGAGCCCTTAATCAATTCCCAGACCTGAGACAGTTTACAGACCCAGAGCCCCTTGAATGAAGGGAAGTCCAGGTCCTCTTGGGAAAGGACCCTGTTATACTGCCTAAAATTTATACTGCTGATCTTCCTTCCAGCCTTCTCCAAAGAGACCTGTGGCATTTTGCCAGTGTATCTGTGCATTAGGGAAAAGGAAATGATCAGATATTTGTGGGATTATTAGACAATGGCTCAGAACTGACATTAAGTCCTTTGTGGTCCACCAGTCAGAGTAGGGGCTTATGGATGTCAAATGATCAAGGGAATTTTAGCTCAGGTCCATCTCACAGTGGGTCCAGTGAATCCCTGAATTCATTCTGTGGTTATTTCCCCTGTTCCACAATGCATAATTGGAATAGACATACTTAGCAACTGGCAGAATCCCCACATCTGTTTCCTGACTTGTGAAGTTAGGACTATTATGGTTTGAAAAGCTAAATGGAAGCCACTAACTGGCCCTACCTAGCAAAATAGTAAATTAAAAACAATACTGGATTCCTGGAGGCATTGCAGAGATCAGTGCCACCATCAAGGACCTGAAGGACGTAGGCATGGTGATTCCCACCAAATACTCATTGAACTCTCCTATTTGGCCTATGCAGAAAACAAACTGATCTTGAAGGATGACAGTGGAATATCATAAACTACACCAGTTGGTGGCTACAATTGCTGCTGCTATTTCAGATGTGGCATCCTTGCTTGAGAAAATCAGTACATTACCTAGTACCTGATGTGCAGCTATTGTTCTGGAAAGTGCTTTTTTCTCAATTGCTGTTAATAAAGACCACAAGAAATAGTTTGTTTTCAGATGGCAAGGCCATTAATACACTTTCACTGTCCTGTTTCAGGGGTATATCAACTTTCCAACCTTATGTCATAATCCAGTCCTCAGGGAACTTGTTCAACAATCCCTCCCACAAGACATCGAACTGACCCATTGTATTGATGATATCACATTGATTGGATCTAGTGAGCAAGAAGTAAGAACTAGTCTGAACCTATTAATAAGGCATTTGGATATCAGAGATGGGAAATGAGTCCGAAAGAATCAGGAGCCTTCTACCTCATTGAAATTTTCTCGGTGTCCAGTGGTATGTTTTATGTTGATCTATCATTTCTAAAGTGAAGGATAAGTTGTTGCATCTGGCCCCTCCTGTGACGAAAAAAGAAGCACAACACTTAGTTGGACTCTTTGGATTTGGGGGACTACATATTCCACATTTGGATGTGCAAGACCAGTCCATTTATTGAGTGACCAGAAAAGCTCCTCATTTTGACTGGGGACCAGAAAAAGAAGAGGCCCTGTGACAGGTCCAGGCTACTGTGCAAGCTGCTCTGCCATTTGGGCCAAATGATCAAGCAGATTAAATCATGCTGAAAGTGACAAAGGTAAATAGAGTTGCTGTGTGGAAACTTTGGCAGGTCTCTATAGGAGAATCACAACACAGAGCTTTGGGATTTTGGAGCAAAGCTTTGCCATCCTCAGCAGATAACTATTCTCCTGGGAAACAGCTTTTGGCTTGTTACTGGGCCTTAGTAGAGACTGAATGCTTAACTATGAGCCATCAAGTTCCCATGAGACCTGAGTTGCCTATCATGAGCTGAGTGTTGCCTGACCCACCAAATCATAAAGTTGGGTGTGCACAGAAGCACTCTGTAATAAAGTGGAAGTGGTATATATGATATAGGGCTTGAGTGGGTCCTGAAGGCTCTTGTAAGTTACATGAGGAAGTAGTCCAAATACCCAAGGCCTCCACTCCTGCCACATTACCTTCACTTTCTCAGTCCACAGCTGTCCACATGGCCTCTTGAGGAGTTCCTTACAATCAGTTGAATGAGGGAGAGAAAACTTGGACCTAGTTTACAGATGGTTCTGAACAGTGTGCAAATACCCCCTGAAAGTGAACAGCTGCAGTACTACAGCACTTTTCTGAAACATCCCTGAAGAACAGTGATGAGTGGCAATCCTCTCAATGGGCAGAACATCTAGCAATGCAACTGATTGTTCATTTTGCTAGGAAGGAGAAATGACTAGAAGTGTGTTTTTGTACTGATTCATGGACTGTCAGAAATGGTTTGGCTGGGTGATCAAGAATATGGAAATAACATGATTGGAAAACTGATGATAAGGATGTCTGGGGAAGAGGTATGTGGATAGACCTTCCTGAGTGTGCAAAAATCTTGAAAATATTTGTGTCCCACATGAATGCTTACTAGAGGGTGACTTCAGCAGAAGAAAATTTTAATAATCAAGTGGATTAGATAACCCATTCTGTGGATACCAGTTGACCTCTTTGCCCTGTCATTGCCCAATTTGGTCATGAACAAAGTGGCCATGGTGGTGGAGATAGAGATTATGCATGGACTCAGCAACATGGACTTCCACTTACCAAGGCTGACCTGGCTACAGACACTGCTAAGTGCCCAATCTTCCAGCAGCAGAGACCCACACTCAGCCCCTGATATGGCATCATTCCCCAAGGTGATCAGTCTGCTCCCTGGTGGCAGATTGATTACATTCGACCACTTCCATCACGGAAAGGGCAGGGATTTGTTCTCACTGGAATAGACACATACTTCGTATATAGGTTTGCCTTCCCTGCATGCAATGCTTCTGCCAAAACTACTATCTGTGGACTTACAGAATGCCTTATCCATCATCATGGTAGTCCACACGGTATTGTTTCTGATCAAGGAACCCATTGTACAACAAATGAATTGCAGGAACGGGCACATGCTCATAGAATTCTGTGGTCTTATACCATGTTCCTCATCATCCTGAAGCAGCTGAATCAACAGAACGGTGGAATGGCCTTTGGATGACTCTATTACAGCACCAGCTAAGTGCCAATACCTTGCAAGGATAGTGTAGCATTCTACAGGAGGCCATGTATGTTTAAAATTAGCATCCACACTTGGAGATGTTTCTCCCATAACCAGGACTCACAGGTCTAAGAATCAAGGCTAGGAATGGGAGTGGCACCACTCACTATTACCCCTAGTTATACACTAGAAAAATGTTGGCTTCCTGTCCCTGCAGCCTTAAGCTCTCCCAGTATACAGGTCTTAGTTACAAAAGGAGTGCTTTCAACAGAAGGAACAATAATTCCACTAAACTAGTAATTTAAGACTGCCACATGGCCATTTTGGGTTCCTCATGCCTCTGAATCAATAGGCAAAGAAGGGAATTACTGTACTGGCTAGGGTGATTGTTCTTGATTATCAAGGGGAAATAGGACTGCATCTGCAGAATGGGGGCAAAGAAGAGTTTGCCTGGAATACAGGAGGTACCCTAGGAAGTCTTAGTGCTACCGTACCCTGTGATTAGAGTTAGTGGAAAACTGCAACAACCCAATCCAGGCAAGACCACCAACGATCTAGAATCTTCAGGAATAAAGGTTTGGGTCACACTACTAAGCAAAAAACCACAGGTTGGTGAGGAATAGTGTCTCATGCTACTCTTCCTAACACACCTAGAATAGTAGCAATTCTAAAGGGAGTGAAATGATATCTCATGGTGGTTTTGATTTTCATTTCTCTGAGGCTGATAATGTTGAGCTTCTTTTCATGTACTTTCTAGACAGTTGTATATCTTCTTTGAAGAGACGTCTGTTCAAATCTTTTGTCCATTTTTTAATTGGTTTGTTTGCCTTTTTTGTTGAGTGGAAGGATTTAATTACATAATCTGGATATTAAACCTTTATTGCATATGTGGTTTCCAAATATTTCTCCCACTGTGTAGGTTGTCATTTTACTTTCATGATAGTCACTTCAGGTAAAAGAAGTTTTTAATTTTGATGAGGACCCATTTAACTATTTCTTCTTTTGTTGCTTGTGCTTAGGGAGTAGCGCCTAAGAAATCATTGCCTAACACAAGATCCTGAAGATGTTTCCCTACAATTTCTTCTAGGATTTGATAATTCTGGTCTTATATTAAGGTCCATTTTGAGTTCAATTTTGTATATAGTGTGATGTAGGGGTCATCTTTCTTTTATTGCAAATGGAGATCCAGTTTTCCCAGCACCACCTGTTGAAGAGACTATCTTTCCCAATTAAGTGGTCTTTGCCACCTTGTCAAAAATCAGTTGACCATACATGTGAGGGTTGATTTCTGAGCTCTCAGTTCTATTCCATTTGTTTATCTGCTTGTCCTTGTGCTTGTACCTTTCTGTTTTATTTGCTGTGGCTTTGTAATAAGTTTAAAATTGAGAAGTGTAAAATCCTCCAACATTATTCTTCATTTTCAAGATGGTTTTAGCTATTTCGGGCCCCTTACCCTTCTATATAATTTTTAAAAGATTAATTTATTTCTCCCTTCCCTTATTGTTTGTGCTCACTGTCTGCTCTCTGTGTCTGTTTGTTGTGTGCTTTCTGTGTCTACTCATCCTCTTTTTAGGAGGCACCAGGGGCCAAACCCAGGACCTCCCATGTGGGAGGGAGGTGCCCAATCACTTGAGCCACCTCTGCTCCCTGCTTATTGTGTCTCTTATTTTGTTTCCTCCTTGTGTCTCTTCATTGCACCACCTTGTTCTATCAGCTCGCCACACCAGGCAGTCGCGTTGGCTCACTGTCCTACTTCTTTAGGAGGTATCAGGAACTGAACCTGGGACCTCCGATGTGGTAGGCAGGCACCGAACTTCTTGAGCCACATCTATTTCCCCTCCATATAAATTTGATGGTTGGCTTTTCCACTTCTGCAAAGAAGGTTGTTGGAAATTTTACTGGTATTGTGCTGCATCTATAAATCACTTTGAGTAGGATTGACATCTTAATGATATTTAGTCTTCCAGTCCATTAACAGAGAATGCCCTTCATTTTTCAGGTCTTCTTTGTTTCAGCATTTTTTTTTTTTTAGTTTTCTGTGTACAAGTCCTTTACATCCTTGATTAAATTTATTCCTAGATATTTGATTCTTTGAGTTTCTTTTGTGAATGGAATTTTTTTCTTGATTTCATCTTCCAATTGCTCATTACATGTGTATAGAAACACTGTTTATTTGGGGGTATCAACCTAGTACCCACCAACTTGCTGGATTTATTTATGAGTTCTAGGATCTGTGTTGTGGATCTTTCAGGATTTTCTGTATATAGGGTCATATCATCTGCAAATAGGGAAAGTTTTACTCCTTCCTTTCCAATTTGGATGCATTTTAATTCTTTTTCTTGACTAATTGCCCAAGCTAGACCTTCCAGTACAATGTTGAATAACAGTGGTGACAGTGGGCATCCTTGTCTTATTCCTTATCTTAGAGGGAAATCTTTCAATCTTTCACCATTAAGTAGGATGTGAGCTGTTAGTTTTTCATATATGCCCTTTATCGTGTTGAGGAAATTTCCTTCTATCCCTAGTATTCTAAGTGATTTTATTAATTTCCTTCTATTCCTAGTGTTCTAAGGGTGCTGTATTTTGTCAAATGCCTTTTCTGCTTTAACTGATATGACCATGCATTTTTTTCCCTTCATTCTGTTAATGTGGTGTATTACATTAAGATTTTCTTATGTTGAAACACCTTGCATACCAGGAATAATTCCCACTTGATCATGGTGTATAATTCTTTTATTGTACTATTGGATTCGGTTTACTAATATTTTCTTGAGGATTTTTGCATCTGTATTCAGAAGAAATATTGGTCTGTAATTTTCTTTTCCTGTGGCACCTTTATCTGGCTTTGGTATGAGAGTGATGTTGGCCTCATACAATGAGCTTGGAAGTGTTCCCTCCTCTTCAATTTCTTGGAAAAGTTTGAGCAGAATTGGAGTTAAATCTCTTTGGAAAGATTTGTAGAGCTTCCCTGTGAATCTATTTGGTCCTGGGCTTTTCTTTGTAGGGTTTTTGTTTTTGTTTTTTATTACCGATTCAATCTTTTCACTAATAATTGATTTGTTAAGATTTTCAGTTTCTTCCTGAGGAAATGTAGGTAGTTTCTGTGTTTCTAAGAATTTGTCCATTTCATCTAGGTTATCTAATTTATTGACATATAGTTGTTTTTTGTATCCTTTTATAGTCCTTTTATTGCAGTGGGGTCGATTGTAATGTTCCCCTTTTCATTTCTGATTTCCATTATTTGTATCATCTCTTTTTTAAAAAAAGATTTGTCATTGTAGCTAAATTCTTGTCAATTTTATTTATCTTTTCAAAGAACCACAATTCGGTTTTGTTGTTTCTGTATGCATTTTCATTTTCTATTTCATTTATCTCTGTTCCAGTCTTTGTTAGTTCCTTCTTTCTGTTTTCTTTGAATTTAGTTTGCTCTTCTTTATCTCATTTCTCCACTTTTAAGGTTAGGTTTCTGATTTGAATTCTTTCTTCTTTTTTAATATAAGTATTTAGAGCTATAAATTTCTCTCTCAGCACTGACTTTGCTGCATCCCCTAAGTTTTGGTAAATTGTATTTTCATTTTCCTTCACCTAAAATATTTCCTAATTTCACTTATGATTTCCTGTTTAACGCCTTGGTTTTTTGTTTAAAGAGTATCTACAACTGCAAGCAAAACAGTTCCTTCCATCTGCCCCGTAAGAGCTAAACCTTATCTTAATCTGAAGTAGAACAAACATCACCTCAAAAATCTTCAAGAGGAAAGTGGACTTGGCCCATGGATATAGCATCCACATACCACATGGGAAGTCCGTGGTTCAAACCCCAGACCTCCTTGACCCGTGTGGAGCTGGCCCATGTGCAGTACTGATGTGCACAAGGAGTGCCCTGCCACGCAGGGGTGTCCGTTGCGTAGGGAAGCCCCATGCACAAGGAGTGTGCCCCATAAGGAGAGCCGCCCAATGTGAAAGAAAGTGCAGCCTGCCCAAGAATGGTGCCGCATACACGGAGAGCTGACACAACAAGATGATGCAACAAAAAGAAACACAATTCCTGGTGCCTCTAAGGACAGAAACGGTCACAGAAGAACACACAGTGAATGGACACAGAGAGCAGGAGCAGACAACTGGGGAGAGGAGGGGAGAGAAATAAATTTAAAAAAAGAAATCTTAAAAAAAATAAATCCTTAAGAATGAGGAATAAACAAACATAAGGGGGGAATATAACCATGGACCAAAGTAGACTTACTATCATTGTTGTAATGGAAGAACTTGTAACATTGATATAAAAATAGTGCTTACCAGAGGTTCTTTTGGGAGGAAGGGAATAATAGGTGGAACATAGGGCATTTTATAGCATTGGAATTGTTCTGCATGGTAATGCAATGATGGACACAGGCCACTATGCATTTTGTCAAATCTTATAAAACTGTACAGTGAAAAGTGTCAACCATAATATAAACTATTAATGGCTCTGCTGTTATGTGCATCTATATTTATAATTGTTACATCTTCTTGTTGAATTGTCCCCTTTATTAGTATATAATGACCATCCTTGTCCCTTGTAACTGTTTTTTATTTAAAGTATGTTTTATCTGATATTAGTATAGCTACCCCAGCTCTCATTTCACTGCTAATTACAAGGTATATTTTTTCCATCCTTTCACTTTCAACCTATTTGTATCTTTGACTTTGAGGTGAGTCTCTTGCAGAAAGCATAGTGTTGAGTCATGTTTTTCTTATTCATTCTACCAATCTCTGCCTTTTGACTGGAGAGTTTAATCCATTTACCTTTAAAGTCACTAAAGATAATACAAGACTATCTTCTGCCATTTTACTCTTTAACTTTTGCATGTTTTACAGTTTTTCCACCCTCAATTCTTCCATTAATGTCTACTTTTATATGTATTTGATTTTGGGGGGTTATGCCATGATAAGTGCCTTCTCTTTTATGTCTGAATATATTTTTCCTCTCTTTTCATTGTGGTTACCATGGAGCTAAAATTTAACATCCTAAACATACTACAATTATATTTGTTTTGATACCAACTTAACTGCAATAGCATACACATATTCTTTTTCTGTATCACTCCATCTCCCCCACATTTTTAATGTAGTTGCTACCACTTAGATCTTTGTACATTGTACATCCAAAACTATAATCATGACATTTTATGCATATGCATTTTAGCAGGTGTAGAAAGTAAAAAGTGGAGTTACATAACAAACAGTACCCTACAATAATGGTGGCATTTACAATTACCCAAATCATTACCTGTTCTACAGATCATTATTTATTTATGCTGCTTTGAACCACTGTCTAGTGTCCTTTCCTTTCAGTATGAAGAACTCCCTTTAGCATTGCCTTTCAGGCAGGTCTGGTGGTGATGAAATATAGCAGCTTTTGCTTATCTGGGAATGTCTTGATTTCTCCTTCATTTTTTTCCATTATCAGTAATGACTTTATTTTTTAATTTTTTAAATTTTATTTTGAAAGAAGCTTTAGATTACATAAATGTTGCTTTGAAAATATAGGAAGATTCCTATATATCCCACCCCACCCCCACAGAGACTTTTCCCCATTAACAACCTCATTCATTACTGTGGTACATTTGTTACAATTATGAACACATATTGAAGCATTGATACTAACCAGAGTCTATATTTTATATTATAGTTTATATTTTGCATCACACAATTTTTTAAGTTTTGATGGAATGTATAATGACCTGTTTCCATCATTGCTCCATGTTGCACCAATTCTTCCCCCCCTCTCCCCTCAGAACCTCTGTTGGCCACTGCCATTATATCAATGTTACAAGTTCTTCCATTGCCAGAATAATAATATGTCTATTTTAGTCCATAGCTGCATTTCCTCCTTATGTTTGTACATTCCTCAATCTTGAGGATTTTGGGATGGTGGTACATACTCTGTTTCTGATTGAGAGGAGGCTTAGATTCCATGGGGAAGTTAGATGGAACTGTCTGGTTTGCAGTTGTAGATACTTTCTATTTTATTGGGATGGGCATTGTCATCATCGTCTTTGTGATAGTTGTCTTGGGTGAATCCAATGAATCGAAGAGTAGGTGTTGCAACTGTGCTGACATTCAGGGTTCAGTTGGCATATGAACAGACCAAAGATTTAAGTCTCTTGGACATATATTTAATGAGTATATAGTGCTAAATATAAGTTCAAACAAAAAGGTTATAAGAACCATGTGTAGGGATATTATGAATGAGTCTAACTCTGTTACAGTGGGGAGCATATATTCCAAGGTAAGGCTCACTGACAGGGTGCTGAATTCCAGAGATTGCCTGCCCTGCCTATAGTGTCTAGAGGCCTCTGAAGCCCTCAGGAGCACCCTTTCTTGAGACATTGTTTACTAGTGGCAGCCAATGAGATCCCCCTAAGACATGCATAAGCATAACCTCTGAAATGACCTCCTGACTCACTTTGAAATCTCTTAGCCATATAATATTTCCCCCTTTTGGTCAAGGTCTTTTAACAAATGCATGGCTAGTTGGTGCTTGGTAATAATTCCTTGGTTCCAGAGAGGCTCCCCGTGGGGGAGTCATGAACCATGCTGGGGTTGCTGGAGGGGGAAGGTAGTGCATATATATGCTGAGTTTGGCTTAGAGAGAGGCCACATTTCAGCAACAAGAAGGTTTTCAGGAGGTAAATCTTAGGCAATATATAATACTAGGCTAAGTTTCAATTTCAAGAACAAGGTTCAGGAATACAACCATCAATATCAAGGGCCTGGCATAATGGTCTGTCCTATTTCACTAGGCACTGTCCATGTACTCAGGGGCTTCTTGCTTCTCTATTAGAGGATGTGGCGGCACTTCCCAGGATTGTCCCTCATTTTTGCAAGAAGGTCTTGCTGTATATAAAATTCTTGATTGAAAGATCTTTCTTTCAGCACTTTAAGTATTTCAACTCACTGTCTTCTTGCCTCCATGATTTCTAATGAAAAATTGGCACTCAATCTAATTGGGACCCCCTGATAAATAACATGGTGGTTTTCTCTTAGAACTTTCAGAACTCACTCTTTGACCTTGGCATTTGATAGAATGAATAATATATAATGGGGTATATTTTTCTTCATATTTATCCTTTTTGTTGTTCTCCAGGCATACCACATCTTTTGCTAAGTTTACAAAGTTCTCTGTTCCTATTTCTTTGAATATTCCCTCTGCCCATTTCTCACTTTTTTCTTCTTATGGGGCTGTCATGATACATACATTGGTATGCTTGATGGTGTCCTAAAGCTGTCTTGGGCTATTTTTGCTATTTTTTTTTGTTAGAGATTTATGTATGTATGTATATATATTTATTTATTTATCCCCAACCCCCATTTTCTGCTCTCTGTGTCCGTTCAGTTGTAGGTTTTCCTGTGTCTGCTTGTATTCTCTTTAGGCAGCACCAGGAACCAATCTTCAGACTCTCCAGTGTGGGACAGAGGTGCTCATTCTCTTGCACCACCTCAGCTCCCTGGTGTGCTGCATGTCTTATGTCTCTCCTCTGTGTCTCTTTTTTTTTCTTCTTTTTAATTTTTTTATTTAATTGTCTTTCTTTTTAAAAGATACATAGATCACAAAAA
This sequence comes from Dasypus novemcinctus, assembly GCF_030445035.2. Classification (NCBI taxonomy): domain Eukaryota; kingdom Metazoa; phylum Chordata; class Mammalia; order Cingulata; family Dasypodidae; genus Dasypus; species Dasypus novemcinctus. The sequence goes on along the minus strand of NC_080704.1, from coordinate 118,823,440 downwards.
AGTTACATTAAAAAATAAAAGAGGTTCCCATATACCCCACACCCCACCCTACCCCCATTACTCCCACATCAACAACCTCTTTCATCATTGTGGCACATTCATTGCAATTGGTGTATACATTTTGGAGCACTGCTGCACCTCATGGATTATAGTTTACATTGTAATTTACACTCACCCCCAGTACATTCAGTGGGTTATAGCAAGATATATAATGTCCAGCGTCTGTCCCTACTATATCATTTAGTGTCTCTTTGTTGTGTCATCTTGCTGCACCAGCTCTCCACTCAGACCAGCTTGCCATGCAGGCCTGCACTCTCCATGGGTCAGCACTCCATTCAGGCCAGCATGCTACCTGGACCAGCACTCCACATGGGTCATCTCTCCGCTCAGGCCAGCTAGCCATGCTGGCCAGCCTGCCTTTACCACAAGGCAGTAGGAATTGAACCCTGGACTTCCCATTTGGAAGAAGGGAGCCCAATCACTTGAGCTACATATGCTTCCTTATTTTTGCTTTTAATAATCCTTTTTTCTTTTTGTTTCTCAGCTTGACTCATTTCAAGTGGCTTGTATTTGAGTTACTAATTCTTTCCTCTGCCCACTCCAATGTGTTCTTGAAGCCCTCCTGGGAATTTTTCATTTCATTTATTGTGGTCTTCAATTCCAAAAGTTCTGTTGGCTCCTTTTTAAAAATTTCTATCTTTTTACTAAGATTCTTATATTCCTGATTCATAGTTTTCCTGATATCCTCTAGTTCTTTCTCTGTATTTTCCTTCATCCACTTGAAAATTTTTAAGATGCTTTTTTAAAAGGCTTTGCTCATTGTGTCCACATTTTGGTCTTTTCATTGGTGTTTTATGGATTTTTCTCCTATTCCTTTGGATGAGCCATCATTTTCTGTTTCTTTGTTTGTCTTGTACTATTTTGCTGGACATTGTACATTTTAATATTTTAAAATGTTAACTCAGGTTTATTCCCTGAAATATCTGTTTCTTGGTTTCATAACCAGCTGATGATAAAACAGAGATTTTCTCTAACTTCAGCCCTCTTATCAGGAAGGTCAGCCTAAGGCAAATGCAGTGCACAGCGTTTTCCCTGTCTTTCTGAACTTCAGTCTTGTCTTGGGCTTTTGCTTGTTAATTGTTTTGGAGCACCCCTGTTTATAGGAGTTTGGTTGTTTCTTCTGTTTTCCAGGAGACAGACCTCTCTCTTCCAAGTGTTTGGTCCCAGGCCTTATGTTTTTTTATACTACTTTCTTTGTCTCAAACTTCTTTTGCCTGGAGAAAAATTATGGGAGGAAGGGCACCCAGAGAGGACTTTCTCAAGTCACTTTTTGCAAAGTCAAGACAGGGCCAGGGACCTATGAAGACACTGACCAGTTCCACAGTGTGCTGGGGAGGGGAGCAGAAAGGGTACCAAGAATTTCTCCAATTGTTCCCCAAAGCTGAGCTTTCCTGTCCTGTTGAGCAAATGCAGCCCTTCTGCTAACTCTCCCGTGCAGACTCTAGGAAGCCCAGTATATTTAAATCTCTACTGCCTCTACCCCAGGAAGGGCTGAAACAATGGATTCTGCCATCTTTGTCCCATGAGTCGAAACAAGAGCTACCCTCTGAGCCAGACCCCAGTGATCTGAATTTGTAATAAAAGTCTTGATCGCGATCAGCTGTGCCCATCCTTGTTCTTGGGGAAGGTGATTTTTATGGCCCTTTCTGTCACCAGCAAACTAGCCAGGAGCTGAACTCCAAGGTCATCTACCGCCAAACTGGAAGATGGGTGCTGGTATCCACTACATGGAAAGAACAATTTACAGTTTTTTACTGTAATTTATCAGTTTCTTCCTCTGGTTCTTTCTTGGATGCTGTAAAGCATTCTTCTGGACTCTGGACTTTTAAAATAGTTTTTTTTCAGACAGTTCCTACCTATTTAATAATTATTTTGGTAGAATAACTGAGTGTTGGAGTTCCCTACTCTACCATCATCCCCAGAAGTCCCAGCCCCTTGCACATTTTTTTATGGGAATGTAAAATGGTACAGCCGCTATGAAAAGCAGTTTTGCATTTCTCCAAGAAGTTAAACAAAGAAGTACCACATGATACAGCAACTACACTTCTTGGTATATAACCCCCAAAATTGAAAATAGATTCAAACTGATACTACATCAATGTACATAGAAGCATTATTCACAATAGCTAAAAGGTGGAAACCAACAAAGTGTCCATCAACAAATGAATGGATAAGTAAAATGTGGTATATTCATACAATGGAATATTATTCAGCATAAAAATAAACCAAGTTCTTATGCATGCTGTAACATGGATGAACCTTGAAAACGGTGTGCTAAGTGAAAGCAACCAGACACAAAAGGATAGTTTATCCAGTTATAGAGTCCACTTATGTGAAATACCTAAAATAAGCAAATTCATAGAAACAGAAAGTATATTAGAAATCATAAGAGACTGGAGAGAGGGGTGAATATGGAGTTATTCCTTAATAGGTACACAGTTTCTGTTAGGTGTGATGAAAAGGTTTTAGAAAAAGTGATGATGGATGCCAGCAGCATGAATGTAATTGATGACACTGAATTACACATATAAAATGGTGGAAACAACAAATTTTACATTATATATACATTTTGCCACAATAAATTAATTTAAAAAGGAACAACAAGAACGAAAAAATTAAAGTAAATCAAGTTACATCATTGTATTGTTCAGGGTCCTCTAGGGAAACAGAACCAAAAGGGGATATCTGTAAATAGTATGAGATTTTATAAAATTGTCTCAAATGACCATTGGGGTGAACAAGTCCAAATTCCACAGGCAGTCTGCAAACCAGGGGCTCCAATGAAAGTCCTTGATGAGTTCCCCAGGAGACCCTGGCTGTCTGAAGTAGAGATGGGAGTTCTCTCTCTGAATGCTGAAATCACTTCTCCTTTTATGGACTTCAACTGATTGGATGAGATGTCACTCACTGCTGAAGGCAATCTCCTCAGTTAATTGTAGATGTAACCTGCTATATATGCAATCAACTCACTGATTATTAAAATCCATGAAATGCCCTTGTATTACAGCTAGCCTACTGCTTACTTGATCAAACAACTGGGTACCATATCCTGGCCAAGTTGACACATTTGCCAAATCATCACAGTCCTGACTAAAAGATTAATAAACAAAAATCACTTGTACTTCTGTACTCCAGCAAAGAACATTCTGAAGTGGATTTTTTTTTAAATTCTATTAACAATAGCTTCTAAAATAATAAAACACCTAGGAATAAATTTAACCAAGGAACTGATGACTGTGTATCCCCAAAACTACAAAATACTACTAAAAGAAATTAAGAATACCTAAATAAATATAAAGAAGACCTCAGTAAATTCCCCCTTCATGGATAGGAAGTTTTAATACTGTCTGTCACCCAAAGTGATATTCTGGTTCAACACAAAACCTATCAAAATTCCAGCCACAATTTTCTGCAGAAATGGAAAAGCTGATATTCAAATTCATATGGAATCTCAAGGGGCTCTGAAACAACAAATTGATATTGCAAAAGAAGAATACATTTGGAGATCTCACCCCTTCCCCTTTCAAAACTTACTACAAAATCTTAGTAATCAAAATAATGTGGTTAAAACATAAAGATAGGCATATAAGCCAATGGAATAGAATTGAGAGTTCAGAAATAAATCCATGCATCTATAACCAACTGATTTTTGACAAAGGTACAAAGTACATGAATTGGGGAAAGAAGAGTATCTTCAACAAATGGTGCTGGGAAAACTAGACAACTACATGCAAAAGAATGAAGTTGGGGCAGTGGACTTGGCCCAGTGGTTAGAGCATCCGTCTACCACATGGGAGGTCCACAGTTCAAACTCCGGGCCTCCTTGACCTGTGTGGAGCTGGCCCATGCACAGTGCTGATGTGCACAAGGAGTGCCATGCCACGCAGGGGTGTCCCCGCGCAGGGGAGCCTCACGTGCAAGGAGTACACCCCATAGGGAGAGCTGCCCAGTGTGGAAGAAAAGTGCAGCCAGGAATGGCGCCGCTCACACAGAGAGCTGGCACAACAAGATGACACAACAAAAAGAAACACAGATTCCCGTGCTACTGACAACAACAGAAGGACAAAGAAGACACAGCAAATAGACACAGAGAACAGACAACCGGGGTGGGGGGGGAAGGGAGAGAAATAAATAAATAAATAAATAAATAAATAAATAAATAAATCTAAAAAAAAAGAGCTTGGAGGAATTATCTCTTAAAAAAAAAGAATGAAGTTGGTCCAATACCTCATACCATATACAAAAAAAATAGCTCTAAATTGATAAGGGCCTAAATAGGAGGGCTAAAACTATAATGGAGGTAACCTTTATAATCTTGAATTTGGCAGTACTTTTCTTAGATATGACACCAAAAACATGAGCAACAAAAGAAAAAATAGTTAAAATGCTCATCCTCAAAATCTAAAACTTTTTATATCAAAGAACATTATCAAGAAAGTGGGGGGGGAAAGCAAAATACAATATGGGAGAAAATATTTGGGAATCATAGATCTGATAAGGGTGTAATATCCAGAATACATAAAAACCTACAAATCAACAACAAAAAGACAACTCAATTTTAAAAAGTGTAAAATGAACTCAGCATATAAGTGCAAAAATTCCCTCCAGCGTGGGACATGACTCCCAGGAATAATACTTCCTGCACTGAGGTATTACTACCAAGCATCAACTAGCAATGCAACTGGAAAAAGACCTTGACCAAAAGTCAGAAAATGTAAAGACAAATGAGTTTATATGGCTAAGAGACTTCAAAGTGAGTCAGGAGATCATTCCAGAAGTTACATGTATGCATGTCTCAGCAGGATCTCAGTGATTGCCATATTAGACCCTATCCCAAATAGTGGGGCTCTTAAGGGCTTGGGAGACACCCAGACACTATGGTCAGGGCAGATAGCTCATGAGTTTGGTTACTTGCCAGTGAGCCCTACTTTGGGGTTTGTGTTCCCCAGCGTGACAGAATTGGACTCAGTTGTGGTTTCCCTATGCATGGCTCTTCTGTCCCTTCTATTTTGAACCCATACTTGGTGCTGGAGTTTGTAGGTCCATGTCCAAGAGACTTAAATCTTTGGACTGTCCATGTGCCAGCTGGCCTTGAATCTCAACAGAGTTGCAAAACCTATGCTCCAGTTCATGAGTCTCACCCAGGACAACTAATATGGAAGTGATGATGTACAACTACAGTACCAAAGAACCAGGAACATCTACAATTGCAAGCAATAAAGTCCCATCCATGGGCCCTAACAGATTGCAGCCCCTTCTCAATTAGAGGTGTACTGAACATCACCATCCCAGAATCCTCAGGATTGGGGAATGAACTATTGACTAAAGTAGACTTACTGGCATTCTACTATAAACTTACTGTGACTTTAGTAATGGAAGAAATTATATCACTGATGTGGAGGCAGTGACCCCTGGAGGTTCTGAGGGCAGGGAAAGGGAAAATGTGGTGTAATGCAGGGGCATTTTCTGGACTTGGAAATTGTCCTAAATGACATTGCAAGGACAGTTACAGGTCATTATGTATCTTGCCATAACCTACAAAATTGGGTGGGAGAGAGTGCAAACTACAAGGTAAACTTTAATCCACACTTAGTGGAAATGCTCCAAAATGTGTTCATCAAATATACAGAATGTACCACACTAATGAAGAATTATGTTAACGTGGGAAAGTGTGGGAGTGGTAGGGAGTGGGGCATATGGAAAATCCTATATTTTATGTAACATTTATGTAATCTAAGTATCTTTTCAAAAATTAACAAACATAGTAATTAATTAATTAAAACAAAGAAACTGTGCTCATGTCATTTGACCATTGACTATCTGTATATCTTTCTGAACATTGGAGGAACAATTGAGTTTATTTTTAGGATTAGATGAGCTAAATGTGCCTGGATAGAATTTTCTGGACTGATGCGTCTATAAATTCTTAAAGAACAGAGTCTTAAACATGGGGTGTCTGAGGTAGTTCTGGGAGTTTTGCCACTGGAGCTCTACTCTAATTGGACTCAAGGATACTGATGACTCCCTTTCTAACAAGGAAGAGGCTGCTAACAGTCCATTGTGTGAGATGGCAATTGAGATATGCAAAGTATCATCACTGGATTCACCTACTTCCTCACTTATAAGAAGCAAGAATCTGGGTGAGAGTATTTTCATCACCTTAACACAGTTTTGTGGAGTCAAACATTATAAGGAGGTAGACTGGCTCCTCCTAGATACTCTAGAAACTGTTACAAAAGAAAGAGGTGAGTTAAAGGCCCCAAATTTGGGAAGCAGACTTGGCCCAGTGGTCAGGGCATGCGTCTACCACATGGGAGGTCCATGGTTCAAACCTCGGGCCTCCTCGACCTGTGTAGAGGTGGCCCACGTGCAGTGCTGATGGGTGCAAGGAATGCCCTGCCACGCAGGGGTGTCATCCCCATGTAGGGGAGCCCCACGTGCAAGGAGTGCACCCTGTAAGGAGAGCTGCCCAGCATGAAAGAAAGTGCAGCCTGCCCAGGAATGGCGCCACACACACGGAGAGCTGATACAACAAGATGACGCAACAAAAAAAAAGAAACACAGATTCCTGTGCCACTGATAACAACAGAAGCAGACAAAAGAACATGCAGCAAATAGACACAGAGAACAGACAACTGGGGTGGGGGGTGAGAAATAGATAGATAGATAGATAGATAGATAAAAGGCTTCAAATTTGAAACTTAAAACACTGCATGAATGATGCAAAAGTGTTTCTATGTATCCTCTGAAAAGAAAGTCTTGTCTCCTGAAGCCACAGACTCATAATGTCTGAGAACCAAACTCAGACTCTCATTGTACGAGTAGCAGAGTAACAAAGGAAACTAAAATCTCAACCCTGCAGCGTTTCTGCAGTTAAGGTGAAGGCATTGATTGGAAAAGAGTGGAATACAGAGAACTGGGATGGAGACATATGGGATGATGATAATATTGATGGAGACATTGGAACCCTGAATTCTGCTGAGACTTTACCGGATAAGCCTGCTATGGCCTGCCCTGTGGAGACCACACCTTGTCAACTTAGTATCATCCAGCCTCCAGCCTGCTCCAGGGAGTCTGGACCTCCTCCCAGCCCTGAGGCAGATACCAGCCAAACTCCAGCATACACTGCTGAGCCTCCAGTCTGCCCTGAGGAAACTGCCTTCCAATCCCTGCCTGAAGAGATTAATCCTGTCTCACCAGATGAAAATGCAAGGGAATGCCCTGAGGTGAGTACCTTGTGAGGCATTTCTAATCATTCTCCTTACCCACCCCCACCACCTCTCTTGTTTTTGACACCTATTACTAGACTAAAGTCACAACAAGCCCCCAAAGGTGAAATACAAAGTGTGACCCAAGAGGAAGTAAGGTATGCTCAGAAAGAACTGCATGAGTTTTCCAACTTATATAGGCAGAAATCAGGGGAATATGTGTGGGAATGGAAACTAAGAGGATGAGATAATGGTGGAAGGAATACAAAGTGGGATCATGTTGAATTTATTGATATGGGCCCACTAGGCAGAAATTCTAAATTCAACACTATAGAAAGGGATCTAACAGTTTGTCTGGGTGGCTAACTAAAACATGGACCAAAAGATGGCCTAGTATGTCTGAGGTTGAGATGCCTGATTTTCCCTGGTACACAGTAGAAGAGGGAATTCAGAGGCTTAGGGAGATTGGAATGCTAGAATGGATTTACCATTTGAGAGTTGCTCACCCACCCCAGGAATGTCCAGAGGACACATCTTTAACCAGGATTGTGAGGAATAAATTTGTAAGACTAACTCCATCTTCCCTGAAGAACTCTGTGGTTGCTTTTCTCTGTAGTCCAGATATTACTGTAGGGAGGACTGTGATGGAATTAGAATCCTTAAATATTATGGGGATGATTGGATGCTGGTCTGGTAAAGTCAAGTATGGGCAGTTAATGGCCAAAGTCAAGTTGGGCGTGGCCACTAAATGAAAGGCAGATCCAAAAAAGCACTCAAAATAGACTTGAGTCATGTAGAGTTATGGCATTGCCTAATACATCATGGGATACCTAGCAGTAAAATAGATGGGGAGTCTACTAAATTTCTTCTGACTCTGTATAAACAGAAGAGTTCTAGGTTGAGTGAACAAAACCCTAACTCAAATTACAAACGCAGAGAATCATGGCCCCTTAATCAATTCCCAGACTTGAGATAGTATACAGACCCAGAGCCCCTTGAATGAGAAGGCCAGGTCTCATTGGGGAATGAACCTGTTAAACTGCCTAAAATTTTTACTGTTATTCTTCTTTCCACCTTTCCCCAAAGAGATCTACGGCCTTTTACCAGAGTAACTGTGCATTGTGGAAAAGGAAATGATCAGAAATTTCAGGGATTATTAGACACTGGCTCAGAAGTGACATTAATTCTAGGAGACCCAAAACCTTACTGTGGTCCACAAGTCAGAGTAGGGGCTTATGGAGGTCAGGTGATTAATGGAATTTTAACTCAGGCCCATCTCACAGTTGGTCCATTGGGTCCCCGAGTGCATTCTGTTCTTACTTCCCCAGTTCCAGAATGCATAACTGGAATAGACATACTTAGTAACTGGCAGAATCCACACACTGGATCCCTGACTTCTAGAGTGAGGGCTAAAATGGTTCGAAAGGCCAAATGGAGGCCACTGGAACTGCTCCTAGCTAGCAAAACGGTAAACCAAAAGCAATACCAGATTCCTGGAGGGATTGCAGAGATTAGTACCACCATCAAGGATTTGAAGGATGCAGGGGTGGTGATTCCCACCATATCCCCATTCAACTCTCCTATTTTGCCTGTACATAAAACAGATGGATCTTGGAGGATGACAGGAGATTATTGTAAACTTATCCAGGTGGTGACTCCAATTGCAGCTGCTGTCCCAGATGTGGAATCATTTCTTGAGCAAAATAACACATGCTCTGGTACCTGGAATGCAGCTGTTGATTTGGTGAATGCTTTTTTCTCTATTGCCATTAGTAAGGACCATCAGAAAGAGTTTGCTTTCAGCTGGCAAGGCTAGCAGTTTACCTTCACTTTCCTGCCTCAAGGGTATATCAACTCTCCAGTTCCAGGTCATAATATTTTCCACAGGGATCTTGATCATCTCTCCCTCCCACAAGACATCACACTGGTCCATTATATTGATGATATCATGTTGATAGGACCTAGTGAGCAAGAAGTAGCAAAGACTCTAGACTTACTAGTAAGACTTTTGTGTGAGAGAGAATGCGAGATAAATCCAACTAAAATACAAGGTCCTTCCACCTCAGTGAAATTCCTAGGTGTCCAGTGGTGTGGGTCATGTTGAGGTATCTCTTCTAAAGTGAAGGATAAGCTGTTGCATCTTGCCCCTCCTACAACCAAAAAAAGGACCAACACTTATTTGTGTCTCTGGATTTTGGAGACAACACATTCCTCTTTTGAGTGTGCTACTCTAGCCCATTTACCAGGTGAAAAGAAAAACAGCTAGTTTTGACTGGGGACTGGAACAAGAAGAGGCTCTGCGTCAGGCCCAGGCTGCTGTGCAAGCTGCTCTACCACTTGGGCCATGTGATCCAGGAGATCCAGTGGTGCTGGAAGTTTCAGTGGCAAATGGAGATGCTGTCTGGAGCCTTTGACAAGTGCCTATAGGAGAATCACAAAGCAGACCCTTAGGATTTTGGAACAAAACCCTGTCATCCTCTGAAGATAACTACTCCCCTTTTGAGAAACAACTTTTAGCCTGCTACTGGGACTTAGTGGAGACTGAATGCTTAACCATGGGCCATCAAATTATCATGAGATCTGAGTTGCCTATCAGGGGCTGGGTATTGTCTGACACACCAAACCATAAAGTTGGGCATGCACAGCAGCACTCTGTAATAAAGTGGAAGTGGTGTATACAAGATAGGGCTTGAGCAGGTCCTGAAGGCACAAGTGTGACATGAAGAAGTAGCCCAAATGCCCATGGTCACCACCCCTGCCGTGTTACCTTCTCTTTCCCAGCCCACAGCTTTGGCCTCTTGGGGAGTCCCTTACAATCAGTTGACTGAGGAAGAGCAAACTCGGGCCTGGTTTACAAATGTTTTCACACAATATGCAGGTACCACCCTAAAGTAGCCAGCTGTAGCACTGCAGCCTCTTTCTGGGACATCCCTCAAGGACAGTGGGGAGGGCAAATCCTCCCAGTGGGCAGAACTTTGAGCAGTGCACCTGGTTGTTCATTTTGCTTGGAAGGAGAAATGGCTAAAGGTGTGTTCGTACACTGATTCATGGGCTGTTGCCAATGGTTTGGCTGAATAGTCAGGGTCTTGGAAGGAACATGATTGAAAAATTGGTGACAAAAAGGTCTGGGGAAAAATAAATAAATAAAAAGGTCTGGGAAAGAGGTATGTGGGTAGACCTTTTTGAGTGGGCAAAAACATGAAAATATTTGTTTCACGTGAATGCTCACCAGACAGTGATTTCAACAAAGGAATATTTTCATAATCAAGTGAATAAGATGACCTGCTCTGTCGCTAATGCTCAGCCTCTTTCCCCAGCTACTCCTGTCATTGCCCAATGTGCTCATGAACAAAGTGGCCATGGAGATAGGGATGGAGGTTATGTATGGGCTCAGTCACACAGACATCCCTTACCAAGGCTGACTTGGCTACAGCCACTGCTAAGTGCCCAATCGGCCAGCAGCAAAGAACCACGTTCAGCCCCCAATATGGCACCATTACTGAAGGTGACCAGCCTGCTACCTGGTGGCAGGTTGACTAAATTGGACCACTTCCACCATGGAAGGGGCAGCACTTGATTTAACTGGAATTGACACATACTCTGGATATGGGTTTGCATTTCCTGCACGCAATGCTTCTTCCAAAACTACCATCCATGTACTTACTGAATGTCTTCTCTACTGCCATGGCATTCCACACAGCATTGCTCTCAAGCAAGGAACCCATTTCACAGAAAGTGATGTGTGGGAATGGGCACATGCCCATGGAATTCACTGGTCTTACCATGTTCCCCATCACCCTGAAGCAGTTGGATAGATAGAACTGTGTAATGGCCTTTTGAGGACTCAATTACAGTGCCAAATAGTAATACCTTGCAGGGCTGGGACAATGTTTTCCAGGAGGCTGTGTATGCTGTAAATCAGTGTCCACTGTATGGCGCTGTTTCTCCCATAACCAGGATCCATGGGTCCAGGAATCAAGGGGAGGAAACGGGAGTGGCACCATTTGCTATTATCTCTAGTGACCCACTAGGAAAATTTTTGCTTCCTGTCCCTGCAACCTCAAACTCTGCTGGTCTACAGGTTTTAGTCCCAAAAGGAGGAGTGCTGTCACCAGGGAGCACAACAATGATTCCATTGAACTGAAAGTTACAACTGCCACCTGGCCACTTTGGGCTCCTTTTACCTCTGAATAAACAGTCAAAGAATTATTGAACTGGCTGGGGTAATTATTCCTGACTATCAAGGGGAAATAGGACTGCATCTACATAATGGGGGTAAAGAAGAGTTTGCCTGGAATACAGGGGACCCATTGGGGTATCTCCTAGTACTGCCATGCCCTATGATTAAAGTCAATGGAAAATTCCAACAATCCATTCCAAGCAGGACTAACAATGACCCAGAACCTTCAGGAATGCAAGTTTGGCTCACTCCACCAGAAAAAGAATCACGGCCAGCTGAAGTGCTTGCTGAGGGTAATGGAAACATGGAATGGGTAGTGGAAGAAGGTAGTGATAAACATGAACTTCGAAAACATGACCAATTACAGAAACAAGGACTATAATGATCTTGAATCTTTCTTTCTTGATTCATGTGATGACTACATATGTACACAAAACAAATTTCTTTGTCTTCTTCCCCAATCTTTTCCCTTATCATATAACAAGTTGTATCCGTTTCATTTCATAATATTTGAGGATGTCAAGTTTGAGAGTGAATATTACCCAAGAACTTGCACCCTATTCTGTATGGAATTAATGCTTTCCAGTTGTATGCAGGAAAGTTGAACATTATTAGGCAGAAATTTATATATATGCATGTCTGTTATTGCTTTTACTTAGAGACTAAGTATGGTTTAAAGTAATGTGTATGGTTGTCGAGTTGACAAGTGGTAGACTGTGATGGTTAGGCTATTGTGTCAACTCAGCCAGGTAATTGTGCCCAATTGTTTGGTCAAGCAAGCACTGGACTAACTGTAGTACAAGGGCATTTATGGACTTCAGTCACCATTGACTTTACTACAGTAGTAAATCATAGATAGCTGATTACAATTATATCAATCAGGGAGATTGCCATCAGCAATGAGTGACACTTAACCCAATCAGTTGAATGCCTTAAAAGGGGAAGTGATTTCAGCATTGAGAGAGAATTTCCTAGCTTGTCTTTGGACAGCCATCCTCTCCCAAAACTCATTAAGAACCTTCATTGGACATTCATTGGAATCCCTGGCTGCAACCTGCCTGCAGAACCTGGACTTGTGAATCCCCATGGCTGCGTGAGAGACTTATAAAACCTCATACTATTGACAGATATATCTTGTTGATTCTGTTTCCCTAGAGAACCCTGAGTAATACAGCTGTTAAGGTGCCTTTTGCCTGTTATTTTATTTTTTTGAATTTGACACAAAATTTTCTTTAAAAAAATTAAAAATTAAAATTTAAAACTCTAAATATCTTTTTAAAAAAGAAAAAAAACAAAACAAAAAAATTGGCATATGACTTAAATAGACATCTGTCCAAAGATATACAAATGGCCAAAAGATGCTTCAATCATTGGGCATGAGGGAAATGCAAATGAAAACCACAATAATATACCACTTCACACCCACTTAAATTAGTTATTTTTTTAAAAAACAGAAAATAAATTTTGGCAGGTGTGGCAGTTTGAGATTTAGTTATGAATCCCCAAAAAAAGAAAGATCAGAGGAGGGGGCAAGATGGCGGCTGAGTGAACATCCCTGTTAGAGTCTTCTGCAGGGAATCGGCTGGGCGGCGTTGGAGACTCTTTGGGACCGGATTGTTTCGGGATTTTTGCTGGTCCGGAGGTGTCTGGACATCGATTTGGAGGGAAGGTAACAGAGAGGATTCGTCTGTGAAATATACACGGAGATCCCAGCTACCTGCAGAGGATTCCCTTCTTGGGTAGGCGGAGACGAGGCATCTAGCCCCGCTCGGTGGGGCTGAGCCAGGCCGGGCCGGGCCGCGGTAGCGTTTGGAGCCGGGCGGGGCCGGTGCAGGCCCCGGCTGCGGTCCGCGGTAGCGCTTGGAGCCGGGCGGGGCCGGTGCAGGCCCCGGCTGCGGTCCGCGGTAGCGCTTGGAGCCGGGCGGGGCCGGTGCAGGCCCCGGCTGCGGTCCGCGGTAGCGCTTGGAGCCGGGCGGGGCCGGTGCAGGCCCCGGCTGCGGGCCGCGGTAGCGCTTGGAGCCGGGCGGGGCCGGTGCAGGCCCCGGCTGCGGGCCGCGGTAGCGCTTGGAGCCGGGCGGGGCCGGTGCAGGCCCCGGCTGCAGGCCGCGGTAGCGCTTGGAGCCGGGCGGGGCCGGTGCAGGCCCCGGCTGCGGGCCGCGGAAGCGCTTGGAGCCGGGCGGGGCCGGTGCAGGCCCCGGCTGCGGGCCGCGGTAGCGCTTGGAGCCGGGCGGGGCCGGTGCAGGCCCCGGCTGCGGGCCGCGGTAGCGCTTGGAGCCGGGCGGGGCCGGTGCAGGCCCCGCCTGCGGGCCGCGGTAGCGCTTGGAGCCGGGCGGGCCCGGGTCAGGCCGCGGCGGGTACGGAGCCGGGCAGGGCCGGTCCAGGCCGCGGTGGCGGGAGGTGGATGCCGGAGCCGGCTGGGCCGCTGTAGCGAGCGGAGCTGGGCGGAGCCAGGCCAGGCCAAGGCGGCGTGAGGAGCCGGGCAGAGCCGGTCCAAGCCTCCGCGGCGGGCAGAGCCGGGCCTGCGGAGGGGTTTCTGTTTTTTTTTGTTTTTTTTTGTTTGTTTGTTTGTTTGTTTGTTTGTTTTAATTTTACTTAAATTTTTTTTTTTTTTTTTTTGAGCATCTGCAGTACTGGGGAGTTCGTGGGCCCTGGGCGGCCTATTGGGGGTTTGTGGGAAGGGAGGTGCTTGCAGACCCATTTGGGCAGACAGACGGGGGGGTTTTAGGGCAAAGCGGGGGGAAGTTGTTGTTTTAGATAGTGTTGCAATTGTGACACGTGTGTACCTGTATCTCTCTTCTCCCTATCCGTTCCCCACCGTTTGCCCATCCTCTTTTTCTTTCTTCCTTTCTTCTTGCCTTTCTTTTTTCTCTATTATAATTAGTTTGTTTGTTTTTTTTTTTGTTTTTTTTTCGGTTTTCTCTTTCCCTCTTGTCCCTCATCTTCCACTTATTTTTACTTTAATTCAAGTATACAATAGGTGCTACAGGGAACACCTCACATTTGCTGGGTTTTCCCATCCTCCACTGCCTCATTTCTGTGTGAACTGATTTAGGCTACCTACACTATCCCCCTTCCCCTGCATCTTGATATCCACTATCATCTACTGTCTCTCCTATATTCCACCCCCCACCTCCCGTTCTTTGATCCACAAAGTGTCTAACTCTTAATTTCTAATACCTTTGTTCTGTTTTCTGTCTATTATCCACTCTTGAAACTATTACCTTTCTTTTCTTTTTCCCTCTCTCATGAAAACAATAGCTGTGTAGTTCATACCATATTCCTCCCAAATTCAGTCATCAACTTCATAAAAGGTACTCTACCTACAGCTATAACTCTATACAATCTACATGAATCTAACCTCCATCCTTCCAGATCTCATATTCCTGCTTTATTAACAAACATCACCAATACAACTTTACACTTTTCCCTTGCTTACACAATTGCCTTTCCCCAACACTAATACTTTCCTCTAAAGTGAACTTAACCAACAACAAGTAACTAGAATAAGAAGAAAAAAGTGACAAAGAGAAGATATAACACCTGTGCAAAAATAACAACTAATTAACCTCCAAGAGCAGACAAAGAAGCTAAGGAACTGATTAAATTCGTCAAAATAAAGAGATGACCAGAAAGCAACAAAAATCTACGAACCAAACCAGTAATCAGGAAAACATGGCTGAATCCAATCAACAAACCAATAATCACGAAGGGGAGCAAAACTTGGCACAAGCAATGAAAGATCTCAGAACATTTATCACTGACAAATTTGATGCAGTAATGAAAGAGGTTAACAACATGAAGACATCACTTGGAGGGGAAATTGCAGACATACGCAAAAACATAACAGATATGATGGGAATGAACACCACAGTTCAAGAAATCAAAAATACACTTGCAGCAAATATCAGCAGACTAGAAGAGACAGAGCAGAGAATTAGTGATGTGGAAGACAGTACATCAGAAATCAAACAGATAGTAGAAGGGGTCAATAAGAAGATAGAAAAAATCCAATCAGGATTTAGGGACCTGAATGACAATGCAAAACGCTCAAACATACGTATTATAGGCATTCCAGAAGGTGAAGAGAAGGGAAAGGGGTCAGAAAGAGTGTTGCAGGAAATAATGACTGAAAACTTCCCAAATCTACTGAAAGAGACAGATGTACATATCCAAGAAGCACAGCGCACTCCACAAGTCATAAACCCCAACAGGCCCACCCCAAGACATATACTTGTCAAATTATCCAATGCTCAAGACAAAGAGAAGATCCTAAAAGCAGCAAGAGAAAAGAAAACCATCACATACAAGGGAAGCTCAATTAGATTAAGTGCTGATTTCTCTTCTGAAACCATGGAGGCAAGAAGACAGTGGTATGATATAGTCAAGGTACTAAAGGAAAAAAATTTCCAACCAAGAATACTCTACCCAGCTAAACTAGCATTCAAACATGATGGAGAGTTCAAAATATTCGCAGACAAACAGAAACTGAAAGAGTATACCAACAAGAAACCTCCCCTTCAAGAAATTCTAAAGGGAGTTCTGCAGGAAGAAAGGAAAAAACAGGAAAGGCAAAGTTGGAGGAGAGTATAAGACCAACAACAACAACAAAAAAGACAAAAAAATATATACAAACAAAATATGACAAACACAAATCCAATCAAAATATGGCTAACACAAATAATTCCTTGATAGTAATAACACTGAATGTCAATGGATTAAACTCACCTATCAAAAGATTCAGACTGGGACACTGGATAAGGAAATATGACCCATCCATATGCTGTCTACAAGAGACACATCTTAGACCCAGAGACGCATGGAGATTGAAAGTGAAAGGCTGGAAAACAATCATACAAGCTAACAATAACCAAAAAAAGGCAGGAGTAGCTATATTAATATCAGACAAAATAGACTTTAAATGTGAAACAATTGTGAGAGACAAAGAAGGATACTACATTTTAGTCAAAGGGAAAATCTGTCAAGAAGATCGAACAATCATAAATATCTATGCCCCTAACAAGGGTGCCTCTAAATACGTCAGGCAAACGCTGGAAAAACTAAGTGAAAGAATAGATACATCTACAATTATAGTGGGGGATTTTAATACACCACTATCAATTCTGGACAGAACATCTCAAAAGAGAATCACCAAAGACACAAAACATCTGAATAGTATATTAGAGGAGCTCGATCTAATAGACATATATAGATCGCTACACCCAAACACAGCAGGATATACATTTTTCTCAAGCGCACATGGATCATTCTCCAAGATAGATCATATGCTAGGCCACAAAGAAAGGCTGAACGAATTCAGAAAGATTGAAATCATACAAAACATTATCTCTGACCACAGTGGAGTCAAGCTGGAGATTTGCAAGGGAAAGAAGCCCAGATTTCACACCACGATTTGGAAATTAAACAACACACTCTTAGAAAAACAGTGGGTCAAAGAGGAAATCTCAAAAGAAATCAATGACTACCTTGAAACAAATGATAATGATAACACAACATACCAAAATTTATGGGATGCAGCAAAAGCAGTACTGAGAGGGAAGTTTATAGCCATAAATTCATATATCAAAAAAGAAGAAAGAGCAAAAATTGAAGAACTAACTGCACATTTGAAGGAATTAGAAAAACAACAACAAAGTAACCCAACAGGAAGAAGAAGGAAGGAAATAACAAAGATAAGAGCAGAACTAAATGAAATAGAAAATAAGAAAGCACTTGAACAGATAAACAAGACCAAGAGCTGGTTTTTTGAGAAGATTAACAAAATTGACAAACCTTTAGCAACACTAACAAAGAAAAAAAGAGAGAAGATGCAAATACACAAAATAAGAAATGAGAAAGGCGATATCACCACTGACCCCACAGAAATAAAGACTATCATAAGAGGATATTTTGAAAAACTATATTCCAACAAAAATGACAATCTAGAGGAAATGGACAAATTCCTAGAAACACATAAACAGCCCATATTGACAAAAGAAGAAATTGATGATCTTAACAAACCAATCACAAGCAGAGAGATAGAATCAGTTATTAAAAATCTCCCAACTAAGAAGAGCCCAGGGCCAGATGGCTTCACAGGTGAATTCTATAAAACATTCCGGAAAGAACTGACACCAATCCTGCTGAAACTATTCCAAACCATCGAAACAGAAAGAACATTACCCAACTCCTTCTATGATGCCAACATTACCCTAGTACCAAAGCCAAACAAAGACATCACAAGAAAGGAAAATTACAGACCAATTTCTCTAATGAACCTAGACGCAAAAATACTTAACAAAATACTTGCTAATCGTATTCAACAACACATTAAACGAATTATACACCACGACCAAGTGGGATTCATCCCAGGTATGCAAGGATGGTTCAACATAAGAAAATCAATCAACGTAATACACCATATAAACAGATTGAAGGAAAAAAATCACATGATTATATCTATTGATGCAGAAAAAGCATTTGACAAAATACAGCACCCTTTCTTGATAAAAACACTCCAAATGATTGGAATACAAGGAAATTTTTTGAACATGATAAAGAGTATATATGAAAAACCTAAAGCCAATATTGTTTACAATGGAGAAATCCTAGACTCCTTCCCTCTAAACTCAGGAACAAGACAAGGATGCCCACTGTCGCCGCTCCTATTTAACATTGTCTTAGAAGTACTTGCTCGAGCACTGAGGCAAGAACCAGAAATAAAAGGCATTCAAATTGGAAAGGAAGAAGTCAAATTTCATTATTTGCAGATGACATGATCCTATACATAGAAAACCCTGAGAGATCTACAACGAAGATTCTAGAACTCATAAATGAGTTTAGTAAAGTCGCAGGTTATAAGATCAATGCGCAAAAATCAGTAGCATTTCTGTACACCAATAATGAGCAAGATCAGGAGGAAATCAAGAAACAAATACCATTCACAATAGTAAATAAAAAAAATCAAATACTTAGGAATAAATTTAACTAAAGAGGTAAAGAACTTATACACTGAGAACTATACAAGATTGTTCAAGGAAATCAAAGAAGACCTAAATAAATGGAAGACTATTCCTTGTTCATGGATAGGAAGACTGAACATTATTAAGATGTCTATCCTACCAAAATTGATCTACACATTCAATGCAATCCCAATAAAAATCAATGCAGCCTTCTTTAAGGAACTAGAAAAACTAACTATGAAATTTATTTGGAAAGGAAAGAGACCCCGAATAGCCAAAGACATACTGAAAAAGAAAAACGAAATTGGAGGAATCACACTACCTGACTTCAAAACATACTATAAAGCTACGGTGGTGAAAACAGCATGGTATTGGCATAAGGAGAGACATATAGACCAATGGAATCGAATTGAAAGCTCTGATATAGAACCTCACATATACAACCACATAATATTCGATAAAGCCACCAAACCCTCTCAACTGGGAGAGAGTGGCCTATTCAACAAATGGTGTCTGGAGAACTGGATAGCCATATGTAGAAGAATGAAAGAGGATTACCATCTCACACCTTATACAAAGATCAACTCAAGATGGATCAAAGACCTAAATATAAAAGCCAAGACCATAAAAACCTTAGAAAGCAGTGTAGGGAAACATCTACAGGACCTTGTAATAGGTAATGGATTTATGAATATCTCACCAAAAGCACGAGCAGCAAAAGAACTAATAGATAAATGGGACTTCCTCAAAATTAAAGCCTTCTGCACCTCAAAGGAGTTTGTCAAGAAAGTAAAAAGGGAGCCCACACAGTGGGAGAAAATATTTGGCAATCAGATATCTGATAAGAAACTTATAACTTGCATATATAAAGAACTCCTACATCTTGAAAATAAAAAGATAAACAATCCATTTAAAAAATGGGAAAAAGACTTAAACAGACACTTCTCCGAAGAAGAAATACAAATGGCAAGAAAGCACATGAAAAAATGTTCCAAATCTCTAGCTATCAGGGAAATGCAAATCAAAACCACAATGAGATACCATCTTACACCCATAAGATTGGCAGCTATGAAAAAAACAGAAGAATACAAGTGCTGGAGAGGATGTAAAGGAAGGGGAACACTCATCCACTGCTGGTGGGAATGCAGAAGGATCCAACCATTCTGGAGAACAGTATGGCGGTTTCTCAAAAAACTAGCCATAGATTTGCCATATGACCCAGCAATACCACTGCTGGGAATATACCCAGCAGAACTGAAAACAAGAACACAAACCAATATATGTACACCAATGTTCATAGCAGCATTGTTCACTATTGCCAAAAGTTGGAATCAACCCAAATGCCCATCAACAGACGAGTGGATCAATAAAATGTGGTATATACACACAATGGAATACTACTCGGCTGTAAGAACAAACACACTACAAACACATGTGATAACATGGATGAATCTTGAGAACCTTATGTTGAGTGAAGCAACCCAGACATTGAAGGACAAATACTACATGACCTCAATGATATGAAATAAACAAGCTGCCCTAGATAGCAAGAGACTGAACGATAGGCTTGCAGGAAATCGGAGGGTGGAGGAAGGATATGAGCCGATGTCTGCAGGGGTGGAATTTAAGACGAGATGGTGGTAAGTATGAACACAAAGAAGAGATAAAAGGGGGGCAAGGGGTTGCCTTTGCTTGGGGCTTTGCGGGTTTGAGGGTGGCTGGGGAGGGACGGGTGGGTAACGTTGCCCAAAAGTGGGGGGAGGGAGGGGTAGCATACGAACCAGGAGAGGGTCAGGTGTTGGTGGAGAGTAAAATGCCGAGAAAATCATATCAAAATATAATAAAGAGGGTTACCTGTTTAGAATGCTCGGAGGGGAGGGTCTGATGCAGGACGGGCTCCTGGGGAATGTCTAAATGCTCATTCTGCCAGAGTGGGTGACACCATGGGGTAGAAACCCAAGTAGTGAGAGTGGGGGTGGACCCACATCCTGGGGGAGGACTAATGCCATCCAATAGAGGGAACTGTATCCCTCGAGAGAAAGGGTGGCTCCCAGGGCATTGGGGCAGTTGAGCAAGTTAGGCCCTGAACAATATTCCATCTATCTCTGGAAGTGGCTCCTCAGGAAACGGAGGTTGGCTATCACTGAGGGCACCAAGGTGGAAGGGAAAATGGACGTTAAATGTGTGGAACCAAAGTAAATGGGGGGTAAGAGAGGAGTTTCTTGAGAGTACACAAGGATGGATATAAAACATGTAATATTACACCATAACATATAGGAGATGACAGACTGATAATGTAAACCATAATGTAAAACATAGGATAACTAAAAATGTAAAGAACTGTGTATCCTAAAGTATGCACCATAATGTAAACACAGATGTCACCTTGTTAGAAAGCTAATGTCTCAGACTCTGTACATCACTTTAAGTAAATATGATATGAATAGGGCGTAAGAGTATCACTGTGGAAGGGAAAAGGTTTTCTGGTGGATGTGTGGGAGTGCTGTATATTATATATATACATTGCTGTGGTCTAGGACTCCTGTGAAGAAAAGCTGAATAATTAGGGGGGGGGGGGGGGGGGAAAAAAAAGAAAAAAATAGGATGTGGAATTTTTTCAAGTCAACATTCTTTATCTAAGTTCTTTATCTAACTTTATCCAAGTTCTTTATCTATCCTTTAAACTCATCGCTATATGCCATTCCCTAGTAAGGGACCATGACATTATATTGGGCTTCAAATTTCGGGGAGTTCTGGATCACAGAGTGTTTCAACAATGGCAATGGAGGGATACTGGTATGGGATACCAATGACAGATGATATATGACTGACAGGGAGCTGTACAGAACATATGTCCAGGGTGCATGGTAATGTTTGGATATACTCATAGTGGCAACAATTAAAAACCACAGTAGGGGGGGGTACTGGGTTCCCGGCCAGTGGTGCTCTGTCGTGGTCCCTAGGGGAGCAGCGACAGTCTCCCAGGTACAGTGGTGGGGACCGGGAGGGAGTGAGGGTTCAACAGTGAGCCCCTGATACTAATGACTATGCTTGTGAGCTGATAAACCCAAAATAATAACAAGGCCTAGAGCAATTTTGTGCCTGGGAATTTCCTTCTGTCAGCCTTCATGTTACTCAAATGTGGCCAGTCTCGAAGCCAAACTCAGCATGTAAATGCAATGCCTTCCCCCCAGCGTGGGACATGACACCCGGGGATGAGCCTCCCTGGCAACGAGGGACCACTATCAACTACCAACTGATGATGCAACTGGAAAATGACCTTATACGGAAGGTTCAATGCGGATCAGCAGAATATCCATGTCTACATAAAATACCATGACTTTAAAATGCTGTTTGACCTAAAGTAAGGGGGAAATGGAAAGGAGAAATGAGTTTATATGGCTACGAGTTTCTAAAAAAGAGTCTGGAGGCTGGCAGAAGGTTTGCCCTCATGCACAACTGAGCAGAGTCAGAGAGACAGATAAAGCAGATACAACCCCCAGATATTGGTTCCTTTGAGGGCTAAAGAGACCCATGGGAGTTATGGTCATGGCCGATGGGGTTAACTACCAGGGCAGATGGCCCCTCTTTGGAAATGGTGTTTATGTGTGATGAATCTGGACTCAGATGGGATCTCCCTTCATAAGACTTTCATGCGAATGTGCTGGAGGTGCAGTTAATGTTGGGGTTTAAGATATATTTAGGGGATTTGAATCTCTGGACTGACAATGTGATAGCCAGATCCTGAGCCTCAACAGACTCCAGCACCTACAATCTGATTTATTGGACTTACCACACTCAGCTAAGATGGAGGTGAAGAAGGACAACCACCACACCATGGAGCCTAGAGTGATTACAACTGAAAATGGGAGGATTGCATCCAGCATCCAGGTGGAATCTGAGCCTCCTCTTGACATAAAGGTGCAATGGACACAACCAATCCAGTGTCCACATAGAAGAGGTGGCATTGGATTGGGAAAAGTGGACATAATGGACAAAGGGTATGGGGAAAGGCAGGAAGAGATGAGAGGTGGAGGCATCTTCGGGACATGGAGCTGCCCTGGATGGTGCTTCAGAGGTAATCACCGGACATTGTAAATCCTCACAGGGCCTACATGATGGAATAGAGGAGAGTATGGGCCATGATGTGAACCAATGTATATGAGGTGCAGAGGTGCCCAAAGATGTACTTACCAAATCCAATGGATGTGTCATGATGATGGGAACGAGTGTTGTTGGGGGGGGGGGAGGGGGGGGGTGGGGGGGTGGGGTTGAATGGGACCTCACATATATATTTTTAATGTAATATTATTACAAATTCAATAAAAAATAAAAAAATTAAAAAAAAAAAATAAAGTACATTTATATCTCCAAAAAAAAAAAAAAAAAAAAAAAAGAATTGAAAGCAGAGACGTGAACAGATACTAGTATACCAATTTTCACAGCAGCATTATTATAATAGCCAAAAGGTGGAAGCAACCCATATGTCCATAAACTGATGAATGGATAAACAAAATATGGTATATATACACAGTGGAATATTACTTTGTTGTAATAAAGAATGAATTTCTGATACATGCTACAATATGGATGAAGCTTGAAGACATTAAGCTGAGTGGAATAAGCCAGACAAAAAAGGATAGATTTTGTGTGATTTAGCTTATATAAAGTATCTAGAATATCTAAATTCATAGAGACATCAAAGAGATTAGACATTGCCAGAGGCTGGGAATAGGAATAATGGGAGATATTGCTTAATGGGTATAGAGTTTCTCTTTGGGATTATGAAAAAGTTTTGGTAATCAATGGTGGTGATATCATAACATTTTGAATGTAATTACTGCCACTGAATTGTACACTTACACTTTAAAATGGCTTAAATGAGATATTTTGTGTTGTATATATGTTATCATGATAATAATTTTTATTTTTATTTTTATTTTTAAAGATTTATTTATTTGTTTATTTCTATCCCTTCCCCCCCCCCCCCAACCCCGGTTGTCTGTTCTCTGTGTCTATTTGCTGCATCTTCTTTGTCCGCTTCTGTTGTCAGCGGCACGGGAATCTGTGTTTCTTTTTGTTGCTTCATCTTGTTGTGTCAGCTCTCCGTGTGGGCAGCACCATTCCTGGGCAGGCTGCACTTCCTTTTGCACTGGGCAGCTCTCCTTATGGGGCGTACTCCTTACGTGTGGGGCTCCCCTATGCGGGGGACACCCCTGCGTGGCAGGGCACTCCTTGCGCGCATCAGCACTGCGCATGGACCAGCACCACACAGATCAAGGGAGGCCCGGGATTTGAACTGCGGACCTCCCATGTGGTAGACGGATGCCCTAACCACTGGGCATTGTACACTTACACTTTAAAATGGCTTAAATGAGATATTTTGTGTTGTATATATGTTACCACGATAATAATTTTTAAAAATATATATCTTACTGCTTGAATAAATTTAACCATCATTTTTGCCATTTTTCCCAAGCTTGTTGGAGTATATGTGAAAAAAAAAAGTGTAAATTCCTCTCCTAAAAGGTGGGGGAAATTAGTAGATTCAGAGTCAGTAGAGTATTGTATGGAAATATCAGGAAAGGATCAGGTGGAAGGAAATGAACATGATAAAAACTGCAAACGTGAACTGTTTACCTCATTATCATCAACTCAGAATTTTTAAATATGAATCAGACTAATTTATAATATCCCTATGCATGATTCTTCTACCTTTTTATTTGAACCTATAATTAGCACTATACCCATTAAATATGTGTCTCGGAGACTTAAATCTTCAGTCTGTTCATACACTGGTTGAGCCCTGCGTATCTCAGCAGAGTTGTGACCAACACCTACTCTCCAGATCATCAGACTCAACCAGGACAACTAACAAAATAATGATGATGGACAATACCCATCCAAAAAAAAAAAAAAAAAGAACAGAGAGTATCTTCAACTGCAAGCAAAATGGTTCCTTAGATCCTGCCCCATAAGATCTAAGCTCCTTCTCAATCTGAGATAGAGAGGTCATCACAATCTCAAAGTCTTCAAGACTGAGGAATGAACAAACATAACAGGAGAATGCAACCATGGGCCAAAGTAGACTTATTATTATTGTAGTAACAGAAGAACTTAAACATTGATATAAAGATAGTGGTTACCAGAGGTTCTGAGGCGAAGGGAAGAAAAGAATAGGTGGAACATAGGGCATTTTTCAGATATTGGAATTGTTCTGCATGATATTGCAATGATAGATATAGGCCCTTATAAGTTTTGTCAAAATCTATAAAATTATAAGTAAATGAGTGTCTGTTGTTTGTTGTATTTTTCCTCGTTGTCTGCTTGTTGTTTTTGCTCAAAGTCTGCTTATTGTCTGCTCATTGATTGTTTGTCTTCTTTGGAGGCACTGGGACCCAAACCTGGGACCACCTCCCATGTGGGAAGTCTCAGCTGCTTGAGCTACATCCATTCCCTCCTCTATGTTTTTTTTTAATAATTAGGATTTTTATTTTTAAAGAAGCCTTAGATTACATAAATGTTACATTAAAAAATGAGTCCCCAAGGGGTGGAATTTATGATGAGCTGGCAGTAAGTATAAACACAAAGAAGAGATAAAATGGGGGCAAGGGGTTGCCTTTGGGTGGGGCTTTGTGGTTTTGAGGGGGGCTGGGGACGGGCGGATGGGTAATATTGCCCAAAAAGTGGGGGGAGGGAGGGGTAGCATACGAACATAGGAGAGCGTCAGGTGTTGGTTGAGAGTAAAATGCTGAGAAAATCGTATCAAAATATAATTAAGAGGGTTACCTGTTTAGGAGGCTCGGAGGGGATGGTCTGATGTGGAACGGGCTCCTGGGGAATGTCTGAATGCTCATTTTGCCAGAGTGGGTGGTACCATTGGGTAGAGACTCAAGTAGTGAGAGTGGGGGTGGACCCACATCCTGGGGAGGACTAATGCCATCAAATAGAGGGAACTGTATCTCTCAAGAGAAAGGGTGGCTCCCAGGGCATTGGGGCAGTTGAGCAAGTTAGGCCCTGAACACTGTTGCAAGTATCTCTGGACATGGCTCCTCGGGAAACGGAGGTTGGCTGTCACTGTGGGCACCAAGGGGATGGGAAAATGGATGTTAAATGTGTGGAACCAAGGTAAAAGTGGGGTAAGAGAGGAGTTTCGCGAGAGTACACAAGGATGGATATAAAACATGTAATATTACACCATAAACATATAGAGGACGACAGACTGATAATGTAAACCATAATGTAAAACATAGGTTAACTAACAATTTAGAAAAATGTATATCTAAAGTATGCACCACAATGTAAACACAGATGTCACCTTATTTGAAAGCTATTGTCTCAGACTCTGTACATCACTTTAAGTAAATATGATGTGAATAGGTTGTAAGAGGATCGCTGTGGAAGGGAAAAGGTTTTGTGGTGGATGTGTGGGAGTGCTGTATATTGTATATATGAATTGCTGTGGTCTAGGGCTCTTGTGAAGAGAACTTCAATAATTAGGGAAAGAAAAAAAAAGAAAAAGAAAAAGATAAGATGTAGAATTTTTCCAAGTCAACACGTATTCTATATCTAACCTTTAAACCCATCGCTATATGCCATTTTGCTAGTAAGGGATCCTGACATTATATTGGACTTCAATTTTCGGGAGGTTTTGGATCACAGAGTGGTTCAGTAGTGGCAGCAGAGGAATACTGGTATAGGACACTATTAACAGGTGATATAGGGCTGACAGGGAGCTATACAGGGCATATGTCCAGGGTGCATGGTAATGTTTGGATATACTCATAGTGGCAACAATTAAAAACTACAGCTGGGGGGGTACTGGGTTCCTGGCTGGGGGTGCTCTGTCGTGGCCCCTAGGGGAGCAGCGGCAGTCCCCCAGGTGCAACGGTAAGGACCAGGAAGGAATGAGGGTCCAACAGTGAGAGCATGACTAATGACTATGCTTGTGAGCCTATATGCCTGAAATAAGAACAAGGCCTAGAGCAGCACTGTGCCTGGGAATTTCCTCCTGACAGCCTTCATGTTACTCAAATGTGGCCAGTCTCGAAGCTAAACTCAGTATACAAATGCAATGCCTTCCCCCCAGCGTGGGACATGACACCTGGGGATGAGCCTCCCTGGCACTGAGGGATCACTACCAAGTACCAACTGATGATGCAACTGGAAAATGACCTTGAATTGAAGGTTCAATGCGGATCAGCAGAATATCCCTGTCTACATATAATAACATGACTTTAAATTGCTGTTTGACCTAATGTAAGGGGGAAATGGAAAGGAGAAATGAGTTTATATGGCTACGAGTCTCTAAAAAAGAGTCTGGAGGCTTTCAGAAGGATTGCCCTTAATCACAACTGAGCAGAGTCTGAGAGACAGATAAAGTCGATACAACCCCAGGTACTCATTCCTTCGAGGGCTAAAGAGACCCACGGGTTCTATGGTCATGGCAGATGGGGTTTACTGCCATGGCAGATGGCCCTTCTTTGGGGCCGGTGTTTCTGCGTGATGGAGCTGGACTCAGATGGGATCTCTTTTCACAAGACTTTCATGCTACTTTACTGGAATTGTGGTTGGTGTTGGGGTTTAAGATATATTTAGGGGATTTGGATCTCTGGACTGACAATATGATAGCCAGGCCCTGAGCCCCAACAGACTTCAGCTCTTACAATCTGATTTATTGGACTCACCTCACTCAACTAAGATGGAGTTGAAGAAGGACAACCACCACACCATGGAGCCTAGAGGGCCTACAACTGAAAGCAAGAGGATTGCATCCCATATCCATGTGGAATCTGAGCCTCCTCTTGACATAGAGGTGCAACAGACACAACCAATCCAAGGTCCACAGAGAAAAGGTGGCATTGGAGTGGGAAAAGTGGACATGGTGGCTGAAGGGTATGGGGAATGGCAGGAAGAGATGAGAGGTGGAGGCACCTTTGGGACTTAGAGTTGCCCTGGATGGTGCTTCAGGGGCAATCACCGGACATTGTAAATCCTCCCAGGGCCCACTGGATGGAATGTGGGAGAGTATGGGCCATGATGTAGACCATTGACCATGGGGTGCTGAGATTCCCAGAGATGTACTTACCAGGTGCAATGGATGAGTCATAATGATGGGAGTGAGGGTTGCTGGTGGGGGAGTGGTGGGGTGGGGGTGGTAGGGTTGAATGGGACCTCATATTTTTTTTAATGTAATATTTTTACAAAATCAATAAAAAAGGAAAAGAAAAAGATAAGATGTAGAATTTTTCCAAGTCAACACATATTCTATATCTAACCTTTAAACCCATCGCTATATGCCATTTTGCTAGTAAGGGATCTTGACATTATATTGGGCTTCAGTTTTCAGGAAGTTCTGGATCACAGAGTGGTTCAACAATGGCAGCGGAGGAATGCTGGTATAGGATACTATTGACGTGATATATGGCTGACAGGGAGCTATACAGGGCATATGTCCAGGGTGCATGGTAATGTTTGGATATACTCATAGTGGCAACAATTAAAAACTACAGCTGGGGGGGTACTGGGTTCCTGGCTAGGGTGCTCTGTTGTGGTTCCTAGGGGAGCAGCGGCAGTCCCCCAGGTGCAGCGGCAAGGACCGGGAAGGAATGAGGGTCCAACAGTGAGCCCCTGATACTAATGACTATGCTTGTGAGCCTATATGCCTGAAATAAGAACAAGGCCTAGAGCAGCACTGTGCCTGGGAATTTCCTCCTGACAACCTTCATGTTACTCAAATGTGGCCAGTCTCGAAGCCAAACTTAGCATGTAAATGCACTGCCTTCCCCCCAGCGTGGGACATGACACCCGGGGATGAGCCTCCCTGGCACGGAGGGATCACTATCAACTACCAACTGATGATCCAACTAGAAAATGACCTTGAATTGAAGGTTCGATGCGGATCAGCAGAATATCCCTGTCTACATATAATAACATGACTTTAAAATGCTGTTTGACCTACTGTAAGAGGGAAAAGGAAAGGAGAAATGAGTTTATATGGCTACGAGTCTCTAAAAACGAGTCTGGAGGCTGTCAGAAGGACTGCCCTTATGCACAACTGAGCAGAGTCTAAGAGACAGATAAAGTAGATACAATCCCCAGGTATTGGTTCCTTGGAGGGCTAAAGAGACCCACGGGTTCTATGGTCATGGCAGATGGGGTTCACTGCCATGTCAGATGGCCCTTCTTGGAGCTGGTGTTTCTGCGTGATGAAACTGGACTCAGATGGGATCTCTTTTCATAAGACTTTCATGCTACTTTACTGGAATTGTAGTTGGTGTTGGGGTTTAAGATATAATTAGGGGTTTGAATCTCTGGACTGACAATATGATAGCCAGGCCCTGAGCCTCAACAGACTCCAGCTCCTACAATCAGATTTATTGGACTCACCTTACTCAGCTAAGATGGAGTTGAAGAAGGACAACCACCACACCATGGAGCCTAGAGGGCCTACAACTGAAAGCAGGAGGATTGCATCCAGTATCCATGTGGAATCTGAGCCTCCTCTTGACATAGAGATGCAACGGACACAACCAATCCAAGGTCCACAGAGAAAAGGTGGCATTGGAGTGGGAAAAGTGGACATGGTGGCTGAAGGGTATGGGGAATGGGAGGAAGAGATGAGAGGTGGAGGTGCCTTTGGGACTTGGAGTTGCCCTGGACGGTGCTTCAGGGGCAATCACTGGACATTGTAAATCCTCACAGGGCCCACTGGATGGAATGGGGGAGAGTATGGGCCATGATGTGGACCATTGACCATGAGGTGCAGAGATACCCAGAGATGTACTTACCAAATGCAATGGATGTGTCATGATGATGGGAGTGAATGTTGCAGGGGGGGGAGTGGTGGGGTGGGGGTGGTGGGGTTGAATGGGACCTCGTATTTTTTTTTAATGTAATATTTTTACAAAATCAATTAAAAAAAAGAGTCCCCAAATGCCCTCCCTATCCCACACATTCCCACATTAACGACATCTTTCATTAGTGTGGTACTTTTATTACAATTGATAAACCCATATTGAAGCATTGCTACTAACCATGGACTACAGTTTACATTATAGTTTACACTTTGTCCTTCACAATTTTGTAAGTTATGACAAAATACACAATGACCTGAATCCATTACTGCAATGTCATGCAGGACAAATCCAATGTCCCAAAAATACCCCCATATTTTACCTATTCTTCCCTCTCCCATCCCTCAGAGCCTCTGGTGGCCACTGCCTTTACGTCAAAATAAGAGTTCTTCCATTGGTAGAATAATAAATCTATAGTAGAATAATAATTAGTCTACTGTAGTACATTGTTCATTCCCCAATCCTGAGGATTCTGGAATAGTGGTGCCCACTCTGCCTTTAATTGTGAGGGCCTTAGATCCCATGGGACAGATGGATGGGACTATCTTGCTTGCAGTTGCAGACACTCTGTTCCTTGGGATGGGCATTGTCCATCATCTCCTTGTTAGTTGTTCTAATTGAGTTCAATGAACTGGAGAGTAGGTGTTGCAACTCTGCTGAAATTCAGGGCTCAACTCCCACATGGACAGACCTAAGATTTAAGTATCTGAGACATATATATATATTAAATATAGTGGTAATTATGGGTTCAAATAAAAGGGGCAGAAGAGCCATGTTTAGAGAACCTATAAATGAGTCTATCTCTGTTACACTGGGAAGCATAAATTCCAAAGTAAGGTCCACAGACAGGGCGCCAAATTCCTGAGCTGTCTGCCCCGCCTATAGTTGCTGAATATCTCTAGAGCCCTCAGAAGCCGCACTATTTGAGGCACTGTTTACTGTGGCAGTCAATGAGACCCTGCCTAGACTTGCATAAGTGTAACCTCTGAAATGACCTCCCAACTCACTTTGAAATCTCTTAGCCAAAAAAACTCATTTTTACGTAACTTTTCTGTAATCTGAAAATTCTTTAAAAATAAGTTGTTTTTTTTTAAAAAAAACTAGAAAATATATGAATCACATATACAAAAGCAAACTCTGGAGCAAAGGCATTGCTAGGATACAGCTCTCCTGGTACTTCTATTTCATGATGCATGGTTGAAGTTCATGAGATAGATCAGCTGAGTTTTGATTTTAAAAGAAAAAGTTTTTTTCTTATCAAATAAGCAGAAAGTATGGTGATTTATAAGACCAATTGTAGATTTAGAAGATTTGGCTTCAAATCCCTACTCCTAGCTAGCTGTGTAACCTTACTAACTATATGACCTCACAACATTTCTGAACTGCTGTGACTGAAAACAATAGTGGTCCCCCAAAATTTGCACTCCCATTTCCTTAGAGTATAATTGTTACAGGGAAGTGCTTGCCTAATCAGGGACTATATATCCCTGTTCCTCTTGCATCTAGATGAGGCCATGTGACTAGTTTTCACCAGTGAAAGCTGATCAGAAATAAGGGGTGTCACTTTCAAGTCAAGGCATTTACAAAGTGGATATACCTCCTTCACATTCTTTTTGTCCTCTACCAGTTGATTGTAGAGAAATCTCAATCTTTAGAGAATGGCCAAGCCATAACACAAAAGGAAACAAGGTTTCTGAAACGCCTCAGGGAGGAAACCTATTCACTAACCATAAATACCCACACGGGGCTGTTACATCAGTTTCTTTTGTGTTAGGGACTGAAATTTTGAGGTTCTTTTGTACTGTAGTTAGAGTTATCCTAATACAGATTCTGACTCCCCACCTGGAGACCGTGTGTGTGTGTTTGTGCATGCATACCACAGCACCACTACATTTATTATATAAAAAGTCATCAGAGAGAGATGTGCTACTAGACTGGTCAAATACGAGGATGACACGGAGGACTTTGGTGTGATGGAAAGGGCTAGTAGACAGGCAGGTGTTGGAAAGACTTGATTGTGAAAAAATGGGATGAGCAGTTTAGGGAAAATAATAGGTCAGCATGCAGACTACAATAGTGATTTCTGCACCCAAATATAAGCTCTAACACTTTACCAGCTACAACCTTGAACATATCACTTCACTTCTCTGTGCCTTATATATCCCAGTATCTTTCCAATAATAGTCTACTTTGCTTTGTAAAAACATATCATTTTCATTATTGTTACCATTATTAATAATAAATTAAAGCCATTTGCATGACTTGAATTTAAGGATGGCAATTCTCTTGATTTGTTTACCCACAGCCTTGTTCTTTGCAGACATTACCAATTAATCGATCACATGTTCTCTTTTTACCTGATTCCCAATGTGACCTAAAATCCTTCTCAACAATTTTCTAAGCAGCCTTTACCAAGTAATTGAAGCAAACGTGTAAATGGAAATGTATATGCCACTCCTGCTTCATAGTTTCAATGCATACATTTTATTCTTGCCATTGATGAAGACTGAACTGCCTTTGTGAGCATGTGTGAGACAACCCCTGAAGCTCCTAGAAATAGTGTGCATGCTGAGGGTGTGGAAGGGGCATGACCTTGTTGCAATAAATATAAATTGAGGAAAGAAGGAACTAAAATTAATAATAAATAATAAATGGCATTAATGTTGTGAATCAAACCTCTGGAAAAGGTTTCAAGTGAATCTGGACATTTCCTCACAGGCTCCTAGTGGTGTTTTCAAAGAGGAAAAATGTATTTGTACAACTGTATCAAAATGAGGTCAAAAACAAGGTTTGATTAGAAATTAAAATGCAAAATCTTTCTATTGCAATCTTAAATTTGATAACAGGCAATGAAACTTGCAGATGGCCAGAAGCACTCTTCTCGCTGGTTTATTTACAGGTTTTTTTTTAATTTTTAGAAATTACTTTACTTTTGTAAGAATGCCATTTACAAAAGAGGAAAAAACTACATTTTTAAATTAAGGAATCCTAAGATAGCCACGCTCCAACCAGTGTCATTAGAAGAATTGCTTATACAATGCTGCCCTCTAGAAATGGCTCAGTCTGTGCTTCTGCTCCAGCAGCCACTCTCCAGGCCACTGGACACTTTGTTACAACCAGAGCATATGCAAATGAGAGGGGAGGTATTCCTTAGTCTAGATCCCTAATGAGAATCTAACAGTGGTAAAAATGAGGTAACCAAGGCCTAGAAAGATCAACTGACTTGCCCAAAATCATACAATTTGTCACTGGCACATCTGGAATTGGAATGCAGGTTTTCATCTCGTATTACTCTCTTTCTCCCTCCTTCCCTCCCTTCCTCTCTCCCTTTCCTCTTCTTTCTCTTCCTTCTCTTCCTCCTCCTCCTTCCTCTCTCTCTCCATCACTCTTTCTCTACCCATCTCTTTATCTTCCTCCCCTCTTCTTCTCTTAGAGCGTAGGACATTAACTTTGGTGATTGGATGATGGAAAAGCTCTGAGTGGTGTCAGAATAAGAAAGGGTCTTGGTCTAATGAATGGCCAGAGCAATGATTTATATTTGGTTTATTTTAGTTTGTTATGAAAGGAGGAGGAATCCATAGGGGAGGGGCCACATTTCCCTGGAAATTTTCTTTTGAACTATGGTTTCTGGGCATCCAGAAAACTCTAAAATGCAAGACCACACTCACATTTGTTCTTACTTTTGATGCAGAAGGAGTATTTGAAAAGAAGTAGTTATCAGTCTGGGCAGGTCTCAGAGAGTTTGCATCTCTCAAACTTCTCTTCCCCTATCTTGAAAAGGTTTGGCACCATAACTCGTTGGGGTGGGCTGGAGAATTAGGGGAGCAGTAACTTGCCCCAGCACATTCACCAAAATTGTCTTCCTACAGAATTTATGGTAATATCTGGCTGTACAATTGAGTTTGTAACAAAAAGATATTAGAGGGATGCTCAACATTATTAGCCATTAGGGAAATGCAAATCCAAATCTCAGTGAGATACCACTTCATACTCACTAGGATGAGCAAAATCACAAAAACAGATAATAACAAATGTTGGTAAGGATATGGAGAAATTCAAGCACTCATAAATTGCTGGAGGGAATGTAAATGGTGCTGCCATTTCTAGGTGTATACCCAAGAGAAATGAAAACCTATGTCTACACAAAATCTTGCACATGAATGTTCATAGCAGCACTATTCCCAATAGCCAAAAGGTAGAAGCAGCCTGAATGTCCAACGACAGATGAACAGATTTTTAAAATGTGGTATGTGATCTAGGTTTCTTTAAAAAAATAAAAGATGATTTAAAATGTGGTATATCCACGCGATAGAATATTATTCAGCCACAAAAAAGAATGGAGTTCTGATGCCTGCAACAATATGGATCCGAACATTGAAGACATCATGTTTTGTGAAATAAGCCAAACACAAAATGACAAGTGTTGTATGATTCCACTTACATGAAGTATCAAGAAAAAGCACGTTCATAGAAACAGAAATAGAAATTCATAGAAGTGTATAATCTACAATGTAAACCATAATGTATCCAAAAATTTAGAAAAGTGTAGAGTCTAAAATATAAACCATAATGTAAGCTATAATGGAACCATGGTTGCTAGCTATGCTTCAATATCTGTACATCAGCTATAGCAAATATAACATCCACATGTAAAAAGATTATTGATGGGGAAATGGGAAAAGTGTTTGATGTTGGGTATATGGGAGTCCCCTATATTGTATATGTGACTTTACTGTGATCTAAAACTTTTTAGAGAACAAAATTAAAAATAAAAATAAAGGATGTAGACACTGAGGAAGGAATGGAGGAGATTGTCTTGCCAATGTACATGCAGGGCAACACCTATTACTGTAACAAAAGGCAAAACATCAAAAACAAAATTTTATGATATTTTTCATTTTTTACTCATTTTAGTTTTTCTAAATTATTATGTATTCTATTTCTAATCATTAAACCTGTCAAACTATTTCATTTTCCTACTAATTGAATTTGGTAATATATTAGGCTTCATTTTTGAAGATGTTTTAGATCACAGAGTCGTTCAACTGTGGCAGGGAAGGAGCACAGATGCAGGGTGTCAATGATGGGGGATGCATTGGTGGGAGGGAGTTCTCCAGAGCAGGCATACAGGGTATATAGATATGTTCAGATGTTCATTGGGTATTGTCATAGTGGATAGAGTTACACATGACAACTGAGGGAATGCTGAGTTTCCATCCTGGGGAGTTCTGTTGCATTCCACAATTGAACAGCAACAATCCCCCAAGTGCAAGGGCAAAGACCAGTGAAGAATGATGGCCCAATGATGGGTCCTTGATACTGGTGACTATGCTTTTGAGTCTGTGTGCTTGAAATTTCAACTAGGCCTAGAGCTGCAGGGTGCCTAAGAGTTACCTCCTGAGAGCCTTCATGTTGTTCAAATGTGGCCACTCTGTAAGCCAAACTCAACATGTAAATGCATTACCTTCCCCCTAGCATGGGACATGACTCCAAGGGATGAGCCTCCCTGGCACCAAGGGATAACTACCATCACCAACTGGTGATGCAACTAGAAAAAGACCTTGAATAAAAGGGGGAAATTGTAAAGACAAATGAGTTTACATGGCTAAGAGACTTCAAAATGAGTTGGGAGGTCATCAGAGGGGTTGTGCTTACGCACATCTCAGCAGGATCCCAGAGAAAACCAAAGTAGATACAATCCCAGGTACTAGTGGCCTGATGGCTATGGAGACACACAGGTTCTATGGTCATGACAGATGGCTCTGGAATTCATTGCCTTGCCAGTGGGCCCTACTTTGGAATTTATGCTCCTGATTGTGATGGAGTTGGACTCAGACGTGACTGCTCCACACATGCCTATTCTGTCACTTTTACTGAAACTGTGATTGGTGCCGGGCTTTATGTATGCTCAGGACACTTGAATCTGTGGATTGTCCATGTGCCAGCTGGACCCTGAGCCTCAGCAGAGTTGCAAGACCTACTCTCCAGTTCATTGGATATACCCAGATCAGCTGATGAGGAAGTGAGAATGGTCAACCACCACACCAGGGAACCGAGAAAGTCAACAACTGCAAGCAGGAGAATTTCATCCATCAATCATGTGGGATCTAAGCCCCCTCTTGATTTAGAGATGGAGTGGACATCACTATCCCAGGGTCCACAAAATGGAAGAACATATTATGAATTGGAGCAGACTTGCTGGTATTCTACTATAAAACTGTTGTGACTCTAGCAATGGAAGAAATTGTGTCATTGGTGAGGAGACAGTGGCCACAGGAGTTGCTAAAGGCAGGGAGAGGAAGGAAGAAGTGTGATATGGGGCATTCTGGGGACTTGGAGTTGTCCTGAATGATACTGCAGAACAGATGCAGGGCATTGTTTATGCTGCCATAACCCACTGGATGGTCTGGGGGAGAGTGTGAACTACAGTGTGAACTATGGTCCATGTGGTTTGGCAGTGCTCCAGGTTGTATTCACCAAATGCAATGAATGTGCCTCACTGATGAAAGGGGATGTTGATGTGGGAGGAGCCAGGTGGGTGGGTGGGGAGTGGATTATACAAGAACCTCTTATGTTTTTTAACGTAATGTTTTGTGTGATCTATTTATCTTTTTAAAAATTTTTAACAAGTGAACAAGGGTTGGGAGAAGGGATAATTGCTAAATGGATGCAGAATGTTTGTTTTGGGTAATGGAAGTTTTGGTAGTGGATGGTGGGAATGGTAGCACAGCATTTTAAATGTAATTAATTCCACTGTATTATACATTTAAAATAGTTAAAAAGGTAAATTTTATGTTTTTGCATATATATGTGTATATATACAGTACCACAATAAGAAAAGGAATAAAGTACTGATGCATGTTACAAACGTGGATGAACCCTGAAAGCATTAGTCTAAGTGAAAGAACCAGTCACTAAAAACTATGTATTGTATAATCAATTCATATGAAATGTCCAGAATAGGCAAATCCTTAGAGACAGGAAGTAT
Source organism: Dasypus novemcinctus (assembly GCF_030445035.2). Taxonomy (NCBI): domain Eukaryota; kingdom Metazoa; phylum Chordata; class Mammalia; order Cingulata; family Dasypodidae; genus Dasypus; species Dasypus novemcinctus. The sequence goes on along the minus strand of NC_080704.1, from coordinate 118,787,189 downwards.
ATTAGGGAAGCAGATTTGGCTCAACTGATAGAGCATCTGCCTACCACATGGGTGGTCCAGGGTTCAAACCCAGTGCCTACTGACCCATGTGATGAGCTGGCCCATGCACAGTGCTGATGCACACAAGGAGAGCCATGCCATGCAGGGGTGTCCCCTGCATAGGGGAGCCCCACATGCAAGGAGTGCACCCTGCAAGGAGAGTCACCCCATGTAAAAAAAAGTGCAGCCTGCCCAGGAGTGGCACCATACACACGGAGATCTGATGCATCAAGATGACATAACAACAACAAAAAAGAGACACAAATTCCCAGTGCTGCTGACAGGAATACAAGCTGACACAGAAGAACACACAGTGAATGGACACAGAGCAGACAACCAGGGGAAGGAAGGGGAGAGAAATAAATTTTTAAAAAAAATTATATTAATGGTTGTTTGAGTCTGGTGGTGGGATGTGAGGATTGGAGGATAATAGATAAATGATATGGGATTTCTTTTGGGGATGCTCTATTGATTATACAAATCATGTCTATTGATAATGGTGATGGTTGTACAACTCTGTGACTAAACTAAAAAACATTGAATAGTACACTTGAAATGGTTGAATTGTAAGATATGTGAATTATATCTCAATAAAGCTGTTACTGAAAAATAATATATCTTTTTAAATGTATTAAAGGAAATTTGGGAAAGCAAGTGTCTGTTTAGTAGCTACTACCACATCAGTGATATTCTTAGCAAAGGTGCTTAAAGGAATTTTCTTAAGCTTGCTTGCTTCCCCAGGCCCTGTCCTCTGCTGCACTGCAGAGTTGATTGCATTAAATTCAGTTAAGGGGCCTTTGTTTAGATCACTTTATTAAAATGCTTTAGGGCTTTTGAGTGGATTCAGTCTGTGTGGCATGTCCTAGTGCTGGGTCTTATATAAACTAGAACACACAGAATGAAAAACACACAGAAAAGTGAGCTCTGCCATTTTGACCTAGCCACTGATAGTGAAGACTCTGGGTTTGCTTACAGCTGCAGAAAGACAGAGAAGCCCCAAGAGGCCCAGGGAGATGAGTCCCAGAAAGAGATGCCTGATCACCCTCAGTTGAGCTTGAAGAGAAAATAGAGTCCAGCAGACTCACCATCTTGCCTCACCACACATGGCAGGACTCCAGGATCTGCTAGCAGCTAACCTTTGGTGAGAAAGCATCTCTGATGATGCCTTTATTTAGACATTATTTTGCATTTTACCCCAAATAAATCCCCCTGATAAAAGCCAACCCATTTCTGGTATTTTTCATAGGGAGCCTTTGGCAAACTAAAACAAGGGCTCAAGATCCCTCTTTATATTTTACAGCAATGTATTCTTTCCACACTTGATCCAGCATTTCCTTGAGTTTGCAGTGGGAAAGACAAGTCTAGATTAGGTCTAAGTTGCTGAAACCAACAACTGATTCCTCTTTAATATGTGTTTTCTCCCAATATCATACTATGATACTCTTCAGTTTGTGATGGGTGTAACCACACACAAAAAAAATCCTTTTCATTTTCAGAGTCCCATGCCCTTTCCCAGGCTCATGGGCCCAAGACACACCTTTCTCCTCAATGTGAAGATACTCAGGGAAGAATCTTCACTTCCTTCTTAGGCAGAGTTCCAAAGAGGAAGCTACTGATATCTAGAAAATATGCTTATAAAATTTCTTCACTTAAGCAGCTCTGAAAATTCTAATACACTAATTGAGCTGGTTTTCTATCCATCTAATTTTAGAAATTTACTCTTTGTTCTTAATTCCCTGAAGGATATTAACCAGACCTTCTCAGTTTTGCTTACAGGAGTAAGATAACATCTCAAAGCAAAACCAGACAGAATGGTGTAAATCTCTAGCTTTTCTCAGAGACAAAAAGCTTGATATCCTTGAGCAGCTGGCTTCAAAAGGAGCAATGAAAGCCTTGCACCTGCGTAACAATATCCAAACTGTGGAGTTTTAGCCTGCTAAAACAAAGACAAAGTTGGACATGCTTGGGACAATACAGGACTGACAAATTACACATACTTTCCTCACAAGTCCTCTAGCAAATATTGCTTTTCTTCTCCCCTACTCTTTTCCTTTGCCTATAAAAACCCTAACTCCCATTCTCTCTTTGAACTAGTTTTGGGAAGATTCCCCCAGTTCCTTGCTTGTGCACTCGCAATAAATTGCCTTCTTACTGAGAGATGTGTTGCTCCTTTGTGGCGCTGGATTGGGTGGGCCCATCTACGGGAAATGTGCTTTGCTTACAGTAGTACTACCAATCCACATACTCCACTCTGGGGCTGCAGCTAGACACTGAGCAGAATCTCCTGGACTGAATAGTTTCCCACAATCATTCTTTGTTTTGCCTGGTGTTTCTTTTTTTTTCACATTTTTTTAATTGAAATTTATCATTCATACATGAACATCAATAAACAATAAGTGTATAGTTTAAGTTGTGGACTTAGAAAATAAACATGAAGATCATCATACAGGGCTCCGATATATTACCCCACTACAAACACCTTGCATTGTTGTGAAACAATTGTTACAAACTGCGAAAGAGTATTGTCAAAACATTACTACTAATTATAGCCAATATCTTACATTTGGTGTATTTTCCCCCCATCACCCTGTTAATGACACGCTGTATTAGTATTATACTTTTCCTTTTCTCAACTACCTCTAGGAGAATTCACATCTGGATCTTAAGAAGGGTCAGGGGTAAAGCAAGACCATTTTGGCTCAGCCCTCAGACTTTAAAACTGTAAATGTTGACTGCTGTCCAGTGGCAAATGTGTTCAAGGGAACAGGCAGAGCCCTCACAGTAGCCACCTGGTTCTGAATAGTGAAGTCATATGTTGTGCAGTGGTTTAATGTGTGGGCTCTGAGATCAGACTGCATGTGTTCAAATCCCAACTCTACTGCTTCTGAGTTCTGTGGCCTTGGGCCAGCCACTTAAGCTCTCTGTGCCACAGATTCCCCATCTGTAAAACAGGATTAATGAAAGTATCCATCTCTTGGAGTTGTGAAAATTGCACGAGATAATCCAGATAAAGCAGTTAGTCCAGAGCTTTGGCCCATGGTAAGTGCTTGATAGATGGTAATATTAAACTGTGGCTTTTGCCTATCTTCAGCCAGAGCTTCACTTTTTTTAAATTTACTTTTATGTCTGCCCCCACAATTTAAAGCAAGCCCTTGAAGACACTGGATGCTAAATATGTCCCAATTAGCCTATCCTCCCTCCACCTACCCCTCAAATCCCTCAGGGCTGAGTTTAGGTTTCCAGATAATAGCAAGGTCTTACATTTGTATGTATTGCATTTGATTTATCCAAATGTGCCCATATCTTTCATCCTGTGATGCTGTGAGATTAGCAAGGCAATGATGATTATCCCCATTTTAGAGATTTGGAAACTCCGGCCCTGAGTGGTAATGTGGCCTGTCTAGAATTACCCAGCTAGTGAAGGTGCAAGACAGAGGTATTCAAAGGCAAGTCTCATCCTGCAGTAGTCATTTCTACCTACTACAATGTCTATTTTCCTATGTGTCACAAGGACTCTAGCCACAACCCCTCCCTTTGTGTGTCCATACTGCACAGAGCTTTCAGACCAAATGAGAGGAAAGGAAATATATCATCCATAGGGGAAAAAACACTCCCTATAGTGCTTAGGTGGGTACATTATTTTATCTGTAATATTCTGGTTGGAGAATGAGATTGAGAGCACCTCAGGATCTCAAAAAATGGCCTATTGGGAGAAATAGGGGTAAGAGGTCCTTCAATTGATCTGACCAAAATAGTCTAGGCTGAGCCCAAAGTAAGACTCAGAGGTGTCTGGAAACAGAGGCATTGGTTGGTCAGTGATACCCCCAGCATGTGTTTGAATAGGGAAAGTGAACTTCAGGAGAAAAGTTTGTATAATATCAGCCCTTGATGGGAAGAGACAGATACCAGGGTGTGGAGTAAGTGGATGGGAGAAGGATAGAGGAAAAGGACAGGGAGACATTTGTTCTCCAGCTGGGCCTCAAGGACTAGGTATGTTTAGAAGGATTCTGGCATCTATTTGCATGGAGGAAGGTAGTTTTGAAGAGATCTGTAGACTTACATAGCCTAAGAGGGCAGGGATAGGGAGCAGAGAGAAGAATGAGGAACTGGGGACTGAAGGGTAGATCTGGAGAAAGGACATGACATTTGTTCTCCAGGCACAGGGACTAGATGTGAGTCCTTGTGTGGGAGGGGGAGGGTGACCCTGCAGGCAAAAGCTGAAGATACTCTCCTCACACAGGCCTCACTGAGATGTGGGGTAGAAGCAATGTTATTTCAGTGCTCAAGTGACATAAAGTGTGGCATAGAATGTGGAGAAGACATTTCCGCTCCTCATTGGTGACTTCAGCCAAAGCTGCCTGAAGGGAGGGCAGCATGTTCAGGCCCCTTGCAGTTTTGCAGCTGTGAAAGCCCCGGAATCTATGCCCCCCACCCCAGAAGGGTCCTCCATGTTGAAAGCACTGTCTCAGAGCATATGAAACTTCTGGGGTCTTCCAGAAGTAACTGGAGGAAACCTTCAAAGTGTTGAGGTCGTGTAACACCCGGTGGGGTACATCTAATTTTTTTACTGTTTATAGGACCCAATTTTTACCCATAGGCCAGGGAGATCTGGAGCAAGTTAAAACACTATTTTATGGCAGAAGAGATTATCTTAAGCCAAGCTTCTTATCAATGCTGAGTGACTCTAGAAATATTATATTTCTAATATAACCTTTAGGGTGAATGGGGTGGGTAAAGGAGCAGGGGGCTGAGCTCTGGCAGTATATGATTGAGCTCCATTTGTTCCATTTATCTCTTGTGATGTTAGCTTGAAGGAGAGGAGAGGCAAAAGCACATAGAATGGGAAGAAAAATAAAGATAAACAATGCTACTGCTCTCCATTATCATGGCTATTAGATAATCATTTTCATTTTTAAGGCATTGTCCTTTCCACATACATTTTCTTTTTAAGAATGCTCATTTTTTATTTATTTTTTTATTGTCTTTTCTAAATATGGATTATTAATTCTATGTCAATTTATTTTCCAGTGGAAAGTAAACTCATTAGTGCTTTCCTGAGCTAAGATTGACCCTGGCTAAATATGGAGATTTAGTCTAGTTCCTGTACTGGGCTAGGTGAGAGCCAAAAGGGCCAGAAAAGAGGGTGAAAGCTGGGTCCCCAGAGGCCTGCTGCTTCCGTGACTGGAATTTGTGTTTCCCAACTTTTTTTTTTTTTTTTTAATTTTTTTATTTTTTATTGACTTTGTAATATTACATTAAAAATATATATGTGAGGTCCCATTCAACCCCACCCCCCCACCCCCCCTCTCCCCCCCCCCCAACAACACTCGTTCCCATCATCATGACACATCCATTGGATTTGGTAAGTACATCTTTGGGCACCTCTGCACCTCATATACATTGGTTCACATCATGGCCCATACTCTCCTCTATTCCATCATGTAGGCCCTGTGAGTGTTTCCCAACTTATTGCACCCTCTTTTTCCTGAGGCAATAGCACTGGTGATTGATGCAGCTTTAGGCAACCCACAGAGCCAGATTCTCATCTACATTATCATGTGACTGCCAATTTGTCTGCCAATCTCTGTTTATTTTAAGAAGTGTTTTGCTCTTCCTGGAACCTCAAATCAAACCCAACATTTAGGGTAATGGAGCAGCAGACTTGAGTTTTCAGAGAGGACAATCAGGAGACATGGCGTTTGGTCTCTGTCCTTGTCTTTTTTTTTTTTAATTCATTTTTTAAAAAAATATTACATTCAAAAAATATGAAGTCCCATTCAACCCCACCGCCCCCACCCCCCACTCCCCCCACAGCAACACTCTCTCCCATCATCATGACACATCCATTGCACCTGGTAAGTACATCTCTGGGCATCGCTGCACCCCATAGTCAATGGTCCACATCATAGCCCACACTCTCCCACGTTCCATCCAGTAGGCCCTGGGGGGATCTACAATGTCCCGTAGTTGTCCATGAAGCACCACCCAGGACAACTCCAAGTCCCGAAAACGCCTCCCCATCTCATCTCTTCCTCCCATTCCCCGCACCCAGCAGCCACCATGGCCACTTTTCCCACACCAATGCCACATTTTCTCTGTTGTCCCTGTCTTTCTAAGCCCACTGCCACCTCCCTATACAGTCATCTGACCAGCAATCTGGACTATCGCAGTAGGGGCTCATAACTGGTCTCTGACCCCCCTCCCCCATCCTTCCTCCAAGCTGTTGCCAAGTTAGCTTCCTCAAGTATGTTTCTAATCATGTCATTCCTACTGTTTTTAAAACATCATTAAGTAACACAATTACATAGATTATTATTGAATAAATAGATCGGTCCTGTTATATCAAAGTCCCCATTGTTCTGCCTTCTTCTCTAAATAGCTTTCACCATAATTGCAACCTAACTTACTCATATGTTTTCTTCTTTATTGCCTCTCTCCCCACCCATATAAATGTAATTTTCATGCAAGCATAGTTCTTATTTGTTGGATTGTCCCCCAAACAGTGGCTGGCGCATTTTAGATGATAAATATTGATTGAATTGAGAACTCAATAAATCAAATTCTATTAGCCACTAATTATTCCTTTTTTCATAAGTGAACTTTATTTGCTTTTATGATTACAAATGTGGTACACACTTACTGCAAAGTATCTAGAAAGTACAGAGAAGTATAAAGAAGAAAAAAAAATTTTAAACCCCACTAACCCCACTATCTGAAGGCAAACACTGTTCATAGTATGTTCTGATTATCTATACTTGTTTAGAGACAAAGACCCTTATCAAGAGTGCTGGCCATGAAGCATAACAGCCAAGGGGACTGAGGGCAATTAATAACTGAAGCAGTCACCCAGAAGTCAGAGCTAGAGATTCAATACTGAGGGACAAGACAAGAGTCATAAACAGATCAAGAGGTCAGAAACTGACAGCACAAGAACAACTTGTCTTATTATAAGAATGCAATGAAATGATGCTTGTCAAAAGTTTAGCCCAGTACTTCTCACAGGGCACGCAATCAATAACTGTTAACCACTACTAGTGGTGTTATTATTATGGGTCAAAATGAATGATTCTGGGTGGAGACTACAAACAGGGCAAGGGTCACAGAGACCCATTTTTAGGTGCTATGGTTGTGGCACTTAGGGACAAGGTTACTGGGTTAAAAGGGTAGTATAAGAATGGGCATCACTCTCCTTATAAGATCCCCTTCCAGGTGAAGCTGGAGCAGAGCTTCATCAAGTTTGCTCGGTGACATGTGGTGAGACACTCTTAAGTAAGGCATGATTTTCCTACCTAGACTGTTCCCCAGGCCAAGATTTAAGACTGGTCTTGATGGTGATGGGAGTGTAGAATCTCACAAACCATATATGCTCAAAGTCCATCGTTTGGTTTTCAGGACACATCACAGACATGAGAGGCGAAGGATAATGTCAAGTCAGCTGAATAGAATATGGGGTGGGAGCTGCTTGGAGCAGGAAGCTGGAGGGAGGAGGCAACAAGGTTTATGATATAATTGAATGGAATGAGTTCAGAAACCAGTTCTCAATTTAGCAGCAGAGTCAGATATCACAGAAGAGTTCAGCAAGCATTACTAGTTAGTGAGGGCCTTCCGGTGGCCTGTGCTCTGTCGAAGATGATTGTGAAGACCTTCTCGAGGGTCTCCGTGCTCTTTCAGGTAGCAACAACGTTTAGGAACATGCTGGAGCTAGTATCAAGGAAAAAACAAGAGATGTAAGGAGCCACACTTACTATGATAGGGGATATTCTGCTGCCTGGATAAGTGCAGTAACTTAGCAGAAGGAACTTGGCTAATTTATCTTACTATATAAAATGTAACCAAGGACGAGGCTAGCCAAATACCTAGTGACCTGAGTCTACAACACACATGTTTAGGTGGGACCCAGTCCCCAAAGGAAGATGCCTTCCTTAGAGTTGGCCTTGGAATAAATAGAGAATTGGGACTGAGCACACCCAGAACCCTCATAATCAGATTTCATCCAATAACCATCCTAGACCCTTAGTAACTTGGACAGGCCATTGCTCCTTAAAGTGATTAGTCCACCTAAAATGACTGCTTAGCCATGCTCACTGATGAAACTCCAGGTTGGAATTTATGGTCTTGGAGTTCAATGACTGCTCATTGCCTCCACCTTATTCTACTCAAAGGGGTAAGGTATATTCCCCATCATTACCTCCTCATTTTTCTTCTCAAAAAAACTTGAATATATCCCCCCATCATTACCTCCTCAGTCTGCTGATCAGCATCCAGACCATTCTCCATTGCCTCCTCATTATTCCGTTTACAGGCTGACAGCAGAACCTGGCTTGAGTTGCCCGGGGAATCCTTCTCTTCAGCCAGCTGGCATTCAGTGTAGAGAGACCTGTCTATCAACTCCTTCAGGCTGCCAGCCACCTTCAGGAAGATCCGGCCCATTTTGGTGGTAACAGCTTCTGAGAGTCCTTCCAGAAACCTGGTCTGTAGAATGGCATCAGACCAAGACAAATGTCGTGCCAGCAGTAGGAAGTCAGTGGCATACTGCCTGACTGACTTCTGGCCCTGCTTGGGATGGCAAAGAACAGCACTGAGGATGTCTGCTTTTGACAGAGAGTCATATAAGCCCTGTGATCTGGTTAGGAAAGATTTATTGTCATCTGAGAGGGAGCTTCCTACTTCCATCTGCAAGATGGACCACCTCTCTGCTGCCCCCAGATGAAGAGATATCAGAAATGCCATTTTCTCTGAATCGTCCAAAAATTCCTTGATCTGTTTCTCCTCGTCGATCTCCATCTCCTCCTCCACAGAGCATGAACCCCAGGCTGCTTCCTGCTCTTCTAGGAGGTGACAGAGTGCTGGAGTCAACATTCCAAAGGATGGGACTTCCTTTGGCGGTAGGTTCATTGTTTTGGGGGTTGTGGTTGTCATGTGAGATGTGGACTTGGATCCAGAGGCTGTGGCATTGGAGGTGGATGCCTCTGCCTCTCCAGAGTCTGTGGTTTTTATTTCCAGAGTGGACATCACTCTGGAGGTTGTGGCTACCATTTGTGGTACAGACACTGTTCCCAGAGCTGGGGCCCTCATTAGCGGTGTTGACATTCCCCCAGAAACTGTAGCTGTCATTTGTGGCACAGACATCCCTCCAGAGGCTGTGGCTCTCAATAGTGGTGTGGACGTTGTTCCAGAAGCTGAGTCTCTCATAAGCAGTGTGGACATTGCTCCAGAAGCAGGGGCTCTCACTTGTGGTGTGGGCATCCCTCCAAAAGCTGTGCATGTTATTTGTGGCTTGGACATAGATCCAGAGCTTGAGGCTCTCGTTTGCAATGTGGACATTGCCCCAGAGGCAGTGGTTTTTATTAGTGGCCTAGGTATCTCTCCAGAATCCATGGCTGACATGGACAGCATGGGCATTGTTCCAGAGGCCATGGCTCTCATTAATTGTTTAGACATCCCTGCAGAGTCCATGGCTGCTATTTGTTTTGAGGACATCTCTCCAGAGGCTGGAGCTCTCATTAGCTCCAAGGGCATAGCTTCAGAGGCTGGGGGTCTCATGGGTTGTGGGAACATGGCTTCAGAGGCTGGGGTTCTTCCTAGTGGTGAGGACATCACTTCAGATCCTGGGGCTTGCACTGACAGTGCACACATCCTTCCAGAAGCTGCGGGTGTCTCCTGTGGCATAGACTTTGCTCCAGCAGCTGGGGTTTGCATCAGTGGCATGGACATCCCTCCTGAGGCTATGGCTGACATCTGAGGCACAGACATAGCTCCAGAGGTTGTGGATCTCATTAGCAATGAGGACATTGCTCCAGAGACTGGAGCTCTCATCTGTAGCATGGACATTGTTCCAGCGCCTGTGGCTGTCATTTGTGGAGTGGGCAGTGCTTCATAAGCTGGGGCTCTCAGAGGTGTGGCTATTTCTCCAGAAACTGGGGCTCTCATTAGTGGTGTAGACATCTCTCCCGAGTTGGAGGCTCTCATTAGTGGTGTAGACATTGATCCAGAAGCTGGGGCTATGATTTTTGATGTGGACATCACCTCAGATGCTGGGGCTTTCATCTGTAGTGAGGACATCCCTACAGAAGTCAAGGATCTCTTGAGTGATGTGGACATCCCTCCAGAGTATTGGGTGCTCATTGGCTGACTGAACATCTTTCCAGAGGCTGTGGCTCTGATGAGCGATGTGGGCTTTGCTCCAGGGATTGCAGTTCCAGAGGCTGTGGCTGTCATTTGTGAAGTGGACATTGCTCCAGAGGCTTGGGCCCTCATTAGCTGCACAGACATCCCTCCAGAAGCTGTGGCTGTCATTTGTGGCATGGCCATAGTTCCAGAAGAAATGTCTCTCATTAGTATTGTGGCTAGCTCACCAGAAGTGGTGGTTGTCATTTGTGGTGTGAATGTTGCTCGAGAAGGTTTAGACGTCACTAGTGGCTTGGAGACTGTTCCAGATACAGTAGCTCTCATTTGTGGCATGGACAATGCTCCCAAGTTTGTGTCTCTCATTGACCATGTTGACATTGATCCAGAGGCTTTGGCTGTCATTAGTGGGGTGGATGTTGCTCCAGAGGCCGTGGCTCTCATTTGTGGTGTAGACATCACTCCTGAGGCTGTGGCCCTCATTTGTGACATGGATATTGCTCCAGACACTGGGGTTCTTATTTGCAGTGTGGACATTGATTCAGATTCTGGGGCTATCAACTGTGGCATAGACACTGTTTCAGAGGCTGCATCTGTAATTAGCTGTGTTGACCTTGCTCCAGAAGCTGGAGCTCTCCATGGTGTAGACATTACTTCAGAGTCTGGAGGTCTCACTCTCTGTGTGGACATTGCTCCATTGGTCATTGGTTTCATAAGCCCTGTGGATATTGCTCCAGAATCCACTTTGTTTTTGGACCTTGTTAACTGTGTGGACATTACTCTAGAGACTGTGGCTGACATTTGCTCTGGGGACATTGTTCCAGAGGCTGTGACTGTGACCAGTGGGTTATACATTGCTGCAGAAGCTGGCATTGTCTTTAGCAATGCAGATGCACCTCCAGAAGCTGGGAGTCTCATTAGTGGTGTGGACCTCACTCCAGAGGTTGTTGCTCTCATTGGTTGAGTAGACATCATTTCAGTATCTAGATCGTGTGTCAACATTTGAGACAACACTCCAGAGCCCAGGGCTGGCATTTTCTGGGTGGGCACCACTCCAGAGGTTAGGGCTGTCATTAGCAGTGGGGACATTGCTTCAGAGTCTGGGGCTGGCTTTAGTAATGTGGACATCTCTCCAGCATCTGGAACTGATGATAGTGGTATAGACATTGCTGCAGAGGCTGGAGTTGACATTAGCAGTGATGACATTGCTTTAGAGTCTGAGCCTGAAATTCCCCCAGTGTCTTGAGTACTCGTTGGCTGGTTTGACATTGCCCCAGAACCTAGGGCTGACATTATCAGTGAAGATATTGCTTCAGAGTCCGTGCCTGACATTAGCAATGAAGATATCTCTCCAGAGGCTAGGGCTGTCATTAGCACTTTGGACATTGCTTCAGTGTCTTCATCTGTAATTTGCAAGGGGAACATTGCTTCAGAGCCTGGAGCTGGCATCTGCTGTGTGGACATCACCCCAGGATTTACCTCTGGCATTAGCAGTGGGGATATCTCGCCAGGATCTGGGTCTACCATTAATGGTGTGGACACTGATTCAGAGGGTGGGGTGCTCATTATAGGTGTAGACATTGCTCCAGAGGATGGAGCTGGCATTGCCAATGGTGATAGATCTACAGAATCTGATGCTGCCATTAGTGCTGTGGACATCGTTCCAAAGTCAGGAATTGTCATCAGCCCTGGGGACATTAATCCATAGTCTGTAGTGGACAACAATGGGGACAGTGTTCCAGAATCTAAGGCTGGCATTAGCAGTGGGGAAAGTGTTCCAGAGTCTGAGGATGGCATTAACAGTGGGGTCAGTGCCCCAGAGTCTGAAGCTGGCATTAGCAATGGTGACACTACCACAGAGTCTGAGGCTGGCATCATCGGTGGGGATATTGCTCCAGAGTTTGATGCTCCCATTAGAGGTGTGGACGTGGTGTCAAAAGGAGAAGATGTCATGATCTGTGTGACCATTCTTCCAGGGTCTGAGGCTGAATTTGAGGCTATAGGCAACTGGGCATGAGAAAGCAGAATTTGGACCTCTGCTCTGGTCTCTGCCATTGGTCTAGGGAATGTTGTCCCCCTGTTTTGAGTGTTGACATTTTCCTCCCTCAGCATATTGTTGAATTGCAGTGAGTGTAAAGTCATTGACATATCTGCCATGGCCACAAGATTGTATGGAGCAGGCCCCTAAAGTGACACTATTAGGGGTCAGTCCTGCTGAAGCCAAGCAGCGAGGAAATCTGTAAACAAGAAACACTTGTAGATGTTACAATCCAAGATTAAGAAGATTGGGAAATAGACTAACAAGTCAGTTAACAATTCACAATCGAGGCCTGTTTTTATCTGCTTCTGGCTATTTGGTATTAAAGATGGGCCTATCAGGTTAAAGAAGCTATACAGTAATGAACAAGTTTGAAGATGAAACAAATATATCCTTTTAAACCAATCCACCTAGTCACATTTAAGGTTATAGCATTTTCAAACTCTTTTTTTTTTCATTTTTTATATATATTTTTTAAAGATACATAGATCATACAAAATGATACATTAAAATATGTGAAGACAGTAGCCACGGGAGTTGATGAAGGCAGGGAGAGGGAAAAAGAGGGGTGACGTGGGGGCATTTTGGGGACTTGGTGTTGTTCTGAATGATATTGCAGGAACAGATGCTGGACATTATATATCCTGCCATAACCCACTGAATGGACTGGGAGAGAGTGTACACTACAAGATAAACTATAAACTATAATCCTCATATTTTTTATTGTAACATTTTGTGTGATTTATGTATCTTTTTTTAAAAATTAAAAAATAAAAATAAAATAAAATAAAAATAAGAGGTTCCCATATACTTTACTCCCCACACCTCCCACTCCTCCCACATCGACAGCTTCTTTCATTAGTGTGGTACATTCATTGCATTTGATGAGTACATTTTGGAGCAATTGCTACACAGCATGGATTATAGTTTATGTTGTAGTTTACACTCATTTTTTTCTCTATTTTTTTAAATATTACATTCAAAAAATATAAGCAGTCCCCATATACCCCCCATCCCCCTCACCCCACTGCTCCCACATCAACAACCTCTTTCATCATCGTGGCACATTCATTGCATTTGGTGAAGACATTTTGGAGCACTGCGGAACCACATGGATAATGGTTTACATTGTAGTTTACACTCTCCCCCAGTCCACCTAGTGTGCCATGGTGGGACATACAATGTCCAGCATCTGTCCCTGCAGTACCACCCAGGACAACTCCAAGTCCTGAAAAAGCCCCCACATCATATCTCTTCTTCCTCTCAGTTTTTAACTCTCAGCAGCCAGGAGCCTGATTAGTCCTGTAGCAAATGAAGCAGCAGCACCACCTACTGGCCAACTATGAGTAGTGCAGTTTCTTGGGTTATCTTCTATCATATACCAGCACTCACAAGCCTAGCCTCTTACCCCAGCCTAATCGTAAGGTCCTTGGGCTCATTGATTCCTGCCAGTATTACTCTGATAGCCTTGAATGGCCTCCTCTGGAAAAGGAAGGCATTTGTCTGATCAAATACTGAGAGCAGCATTTCCATGAACAGAAAATCCTATTATTATTATTATTATTATTATATAACAACAATCACTACTACCACCATTTATTGCTCATTTAGTGTGTGTCAGGCACTGTAGCAAGGGCCCTACAAGCATTATTCCATTTGGACCTCATAGTACCCTGTGCAACAAGTAATATTATTAATTCCATTACTCCAGCTTTCTCAGATTAGCCTGAGTTGGGGTTAAAACAGTCACTCTGACAGTAACAAACTGTATGTCTTTAACTCTCACCCCCTTTTCAGAGTTTCCTAGCCTTTTCATACCTAAAGTTGCATTCAGTTATGTCTATACTATCCTAGACTGTGGCTCGCTTGAAGTCTATAAAGGATACATATTTTGAACTTCTATGATGACTTAGGGGTGGGCAATCTTGGGGTCTCACCCCTCTGGCCCACCCTCATAAGTAGTTCCAGAAGGGGCTTCTTGGCACACAGCTTAGAAGCCAATGCACACATTACACAATGTTGGCACATCCCACAGCCAGCCCATTCCAAAAATGGAAGACTTGCTACTTTGAGACAATGTCACAAAAGTCATCAGTTTCATAGCTTTCTACTTCCATAATAAATGATAATACTAGCAACAGAAATACCAATGGCTATCATTTCTTGAGATTGTCCTGATTCTCAAGCACTGTGTTAAGCACTTTATATGTATCATTTCATTCCCCACCCCACCCCCGCCCCCCCACAGCAAAACTAAGAGAGCTTGGTAGTATTATTTCTTCATCTTGCAAATGAGAAAACTAAGGCACAGAGAAGTTTAGTAATTTGCATGCAATCACAGATTCCCAGGACTCTAACTCCAGAGCTCCTACTCTTCATGACTGTGTTATAATGATCCACCTTGTCTGCCCTCTTTTCCCCTTTACTTAGTGCGAGTACCAAGAATCCCACCCTCTCTTTTCAGCCTGGACAGCCCTGAGTTAAGAGTATGGTAAAAGAGATATTGACCTCATGACACCTTGGTCACTCTAAGACTTGGTACAATGGGAAAGACAAGAGTCAAGAGCAGTCGTGGAAGTCCATACCCTTCTTCAGAGAAATCCCTGAAGATGCCAGTTTCCCACTAGGTATAACCCAGGAAAATCTTACCTTGCCAGTCAGGGAGAAGAGGGAAGATATATCCTTTGTACCCCCAACTCTTTTAGTCTGGTCAATTTATTTATGCCCCGTGCCCAGCCAGTTAATTAAAGTAAGACCCAATACCAGCAGCTGTTCTCTGCAATCTCGCGTAACTATCCCCCGCCACGCCCCTCTTCTGCCCGCCAGCCAGCCTTCCCGCCCACCCGCCCCACTGCTTCTGACTTGCTAGTGCTTGCTCTGTCTCTCTGGTCCCAGATTCCTGCCTCTATATAGGCTCTGACATTTGCTTCTGGCCGCCTTTCATTTGACAGCCCTCCAGAAGCTCTGCTTTAACACTTGGCCTATACAACCCCACCCCTCTTCCCCACCCCACCCCCCATATTTCCACTAGCCTACGCCCCCATCTCACCATGCCAGACCCTGGCTGCCCCCCCCCCACTTCAAAAAGAGCAGATTCACACAATTACATAGATGAGATAGGAAGAGTCCTGACTCAGGAAATGATACATACCCTCCGTGGTTTGGGCAGACACAGGAGTCCTGGGAGCTAGGCACTGTAACTGGTGTGACATGCATGGAAGGGCAGGCAGGCAGAGGGTTAGAAGTAAGGGATCTGGGGTTGGAGTTTATATGGAGCTGTGTTAGAAATTTTCAAAGAGGCTCAGGTGCAGGAAAACCAGAATTTGGGGAGAAGGGCAGTAGGGTCTGGAGAGCAGAAATCTTAAGAGATCCTTGCAATAGCGATAATTTTTTAAAAAGGGACAATGCTCCCCAGTGTCAGAAGCACTGAGGGAAATCTAGCAACTGGTATCCTTGTCACAGTGCTAGGATTCAGCAGCAAGTCTCAAGGGATTTCAGACAGTTGGCTAGGAAAGCACACTAGTCTTGAGCATACCGATTAAGTGTTTGCTCATAGAAAGAGAGTTAAAGCTTGCTTTCTAGAACTGGGGTGCAAGGTCAGAGTAGGTCTAGCAGAAAGGTTTACTTGACGCCAAGTCCCCAACCTTTTGAACTAGTTTCCCTTAAACATCCAGACTAGGAGTAGAATTGATCCTGGATAGGACAGAGCTTTCGGGTGAAGTTCAAGGAGCCCAGGTATGGGGACTCAGAGTTTGGAATGGGGAGGGGGGACAGCAGAAGTATTCAGGTCATTATAAACATTCCCATACTCATAATTAGCAAAGAATAATAACTGAGCACTTGGGTAAGCACCACACTATATGTGGATTAAATGATTTGGGCTTCCTCTTGATCTAGAGGTGGAGTGGACATCACCATCCCAGGGTCCACGGAATGGAGGAATAAAATATGGATTAGAGTAGACTTACTGATATTCTACAATAAAACTCTTGTGACGGGTAATAAAAGAAATTGTAGCATTGAGGTAGAGAAAGTGGCCAGAGTAGTTACTGAAGGCAGGGAGAGAGAAGAAGAGACATGATGTGGGGGCATTTTGAGGACTTTGAGTTGTCCTAAATGGTGTAGCAGGGTCAGATGCTGGACTTTATATATCCTGCCATAACCCACTGAATGTACTGGGGGAGAGTGTGAACTACAGAGTAAACTATTATCTTTGTGGTGCAGCAGTGCTTCAAAATGTTTTCACTGAGTACGATGAGTGTGCCACAATGATGGGGGAGATTATTGGTATCGGGGGAGTGGGGTGGGAAGGTGGGGGGTATACAGGAACCTCTTATGTTTTTTAATGTAACATTTTTTTTGTGATGTGTATATCTTTCAAAATTACCATTTACAAAAATGATGGGGTGGATGGGTGGGGAGTGGGGTATATGGGAACCTCATTTTTTTTTAATGTTTTTTTATGTTTTTTAATGTAACGTTCTTTGTGATCTATTAACTTTAATTTAAAAAGTTAAAAAAAAATGATTTGGGCCTTACAGAAATCCATGGAAAGGAGGCACTGTCATCATTCCTGATTTCCAAATACAGAAAGAGGCTTGGAGAAGTTCTATGACCAAGGTCACAGAGCTAGTAAATTGGCAAAACTCAGGTTTGAGCCCAGTCCAGCCTGGTCCCTAACTATTATATTTCCTCTCTAAGTGCCCTATCCATTGCTATTCCTTCCTCCCCACTACCCACACTCTGCCAAGCAAGGAAACTTTACTGCCAATTCCTGAATCACTACAGTGTTAATTATAATAATAGCAACTGACACTGATTGAACTTTTCGATAAGCCAAGAACTATGCTGAGGGCCTTACACACGTTATCTCACTTAGTCTTAACAGCTACCCTGTGAGTTAGGTCTTTTTAATCCCAGTTTACAGATAAGGAAACTGAGCCTCACAGGTGAATTGACATGACCAAAAGCACACAGCTCTCTCTGGCTCCAGAGCTCACTGTAGTATACTACTCAAAAAAGAAAAACTCCAATCATTCTCCCCTCTCTCCTGAACCAAAAAAGTCACAGGAAACCCACTCACTCTATTCACTAGTATAACAACAGCAATAGCAACAGAAACAATTATTATTACTATTATATCTAATAATAAAAACTTACCAAAAAAAAAAAACCTTACATTTACTGTCCCAGGCATGGTGCTAAGCACTTGGCTTACATGATCTCATTTGATACTCACAAGTTATGTACTATTATATCCTTCATTTTCTAGATGAGAAACTAAAGACACAGAGAGTTTACCTAATATTCCCAAGGTCACACATCTAGAAAGCACTGTCGTTATGATAATAAAATATTGAAAATAATGTAAACATCCAATATTAGACTATAGTTCGTTTAATTGAGCAACTGAATCAGCATGCATCAGTAGCTGCCATTTATGTAACTATTGAAAATGCTGTTCCAGTGTGTACTTAATGATTATTGATTTTTCTCAAATAAATGTGCATATTTTACATGGAACAAATAAAGTCTAGAAGGATATATATGAAAAATGTGACCATACCCAAGTGGTGGGATTAAAGGGGATTTTTATTTTCATTTTCCTTATCTGCATTTTCTCATTTGTCTATAATGAAGCCATATTACTTTTATAAAAAGTAAACAACATTAAAGCTATCTTTAATTTTTTAAATTGTATTTCCCTAGGGTTCTGTCTTTAGCTTTCTCCACTCTTTTTCCTGCATACTCTCTCTAGGGACCCTCAACATCCCCCACCCAAGCAACCATTCTCCCCCAACAAGCTTCATGGTTGTGCCACTTGTATGTTGGGTCAGCAGTGACCTCCAAAAAATGTCTCCAAGGGCTTTCTTTTAGTTGTTTATTTTTAAGCATTTTTAACTTTCAAACTTATATTTATGCTTAAAAATTACCCAAGTAATCTAGGCTACATTCTCAGTATAAATTTTTTAAATAAGACAGATAAAGCTAAAATCCTGAAACTACCCTACTCCTCCCACCCGCAAAGTCCCATTCCTCTCTCGGTTAGCTATTGGGTGTGTCTCCTACCAAACTTTTCCTAACTGCTGCTACATTTAGAATTCATATCATGCAATTGCTTGCAAAACCCAGTGTGTGCAAACAGCTACAGTTAGAAAACTCTTCTTGCACTGGTTACCCAGGGCTTTAAGTTCTGGTTTAGTGTGACCATTTATCATCAGCCTGTTTCTAAGGAGTCTGCTGAGAAAGGGCTCTTGCATAGTTAGCCCAGTTAGGGCACATGCTTCTGTTTTATTAAGGTCAGAGTCTCTATTAACACAGTAAGGAAAGGCCTTCTCAGGAAGGAAAGGCCCAGAAATTTCTGTTTAGCATCTCTCAGGTCCAGGTCGCTCAAGTCCCGCCTAGTCTGGACTGATCAATAAGGCTAGAAAGTGTCATGCTTCTGCAACCTCACAAAAGCTAATTGAGTTTGGGGGATTGCATGACTACCTGCTCAAGGAAATAAGAATAAACAAAAGATTGTTCAATTTGTCAACAAATTGAGCTTTTCATCTCTTGAAAATAAATCTCTCTCTAGGTTCTCAACAATATGTTCTCCCCCATTCCCAGCAATCAGGTACTCAGATAACTGAAAATAGACAACCTAAGAATAAAGAAATGTTTGGTCTACATCAGTGTTCTCTGCTTTCCCTGACCATTCAAGGAGGGAGATACCTTCTCCCCCAGATCCCCAACATTCCCAACACTTGATATTCCCACTCAGCTCTTTATAAATAAAGAGGAGGAAATAGCTAACATTTATTGAGTACTTACTATTCCAGGCACTGTGTTAAGCACTTTACATAATGTTTTTTACTGTACAATAAACCAATGAAGTGGGGTTTTTTTACCCTCATTTCACAAATCAGCTGAAGAAGTGAAGTAGAGAGAAATTAAAATTAAGTAACTTACCTTGGCTCACACAGCTGAGAGGGAGTGAAGCTGGGCTTGTCACTCAAGACTGTCTGACTCAGCCAGTGCTCTTAACTCTTGGAAGAGTCACCAATATTGTCTTCAAGTCTCTAAAGAGCTGTCATGTGGAAGAGAAGGTAGGAATGTCTGAGTCGCTACAAAGGGAAAGATTTCACTGTTAGCTGGGAATTATGCTTTCATCGGATGTGCTGCAAATTCCCCAAACAACATGTATATGCATGTCCAACTCTACAGTGAAAAGAACATTATAAGAGCGAACGAATCTGCCTTGCATTAGGTGCTGTCCTGAAGTATTTGTGGAATCAGAGAGAACAGGAGGGATACCAAAAGACTGCAAATGGGTAGCGTCCCAATTTTCTTAAATAGGGAAACTACAGACTGTATACCATAAGCTTCAGAGCTGTGAGCTTGGTATCAATCCTCAGAGAGATTCTGCCACAATTATGAAGCAGGTAATGTATAAGCTCTTAGGAAATAAGTAGTGATGGGAGGTACCTAGAGTATGCCCAGTACTCTGAAAATAGGACCACGTTCCCAGACTTGAAACTCTTGCAAACCCAGATATTGGGAACTGACATTGGATCACCAGGTTTTTATTTTTCCAAGTAAAGACTTAAAGAATCAAGACAAAACAACCCCAAATCATCATTTCATAAAAAGGAAGGATTTCTTTAAACACCAGAAGAGAAGTTAATAACCTCAGAATAAAGGACTGTCCTTTAAGTTAAATAGATTTTACTTTACAAAAAAATGTACTACATAGTCTTCAGGCTTTTGGATTGTACCAGGGACTGCTACAGTTTTCCTCGAAGATGGGCACTGGTCCAAGGACTTGCTTTAGGAAATCACTCAGAGTTAAAATATCAACACAGATAAGATCAGATACCTGTAAGACAGGAAGTCTTTCTGGTCGGAAAGGGAAGAATAGAGTTTGACCTTAGCCTAAGTGAGGACAATAATATAGGTAAAGAAAGTATCCATAGGTGTGGGCATGAGAGAAATAAAAGTTGCCGCATGTGGATTCAAGCACTGCTGTGACGGGATTTGGTCAACACATTTGACCTCGACCAACCCTTGGTTCACACAGCCCTCTTGTAGAAATAAATGCCTGATAGTATTAAGCATTTGGAACCACAAGCCGGGTTCTTATTTGAGACTCTCCAAGCAAAATTCTAACTACTATTTGTCTTCCCAGGGAGATTTCCTAGAGGTAAAGGAATTCAAAACTGACTGAGCACCATTGTCCTGAAACAACCTGAAGAAGGTCACTAAGGGCATGCCACACCTTTCCAGCCTTGATATTATCCAGGTCAACCCTTTCATCAATAGCATAAATAAGGGCATGGAGGCGAATCTTACACAATTACTCTAACGTTGATAAGAACATGCATGATCAGGCTAGAAAGTAGGATTTCATTTTAAATCCATTGGTTTCAAATCCGTCTTTCTGTTTTTGAGAAGTTACCCTCCCATGTTATTTGTTGTCAGTCACTAAGTTCCTGCAATTGGTGCTCTTCATGGAAAATGTTCAGTGCACATATGGTAGCTATGAGCTCAGCACCCTGAAGAGCACATAGGGTCCTTCATATAAACTGCCAAGTGTGCATCTGAATCCTGTCACCCTCCCTCAGATAACTGGAGCCAATGTATCATCCTTGGTTGATGAGAAAAGAAGCAAAGTCATGTCCTTTTATTCACAGAATTGACCCCATTGCCAAAAGAGTTTAAATTGGAGTTTGGCCACATCTGTTGAACTAGACCTCATTTCCAAATGTGAAAGTAATACAATGTTCAGTACTTGCAGTAGCCTCTAGAACTGCACTTCTCAAAGTGTAGTTGGGGAACACCCTACATCAGCTGACCCCTGGGAGGACTGTTAAAATGCAGATTTGAGATCTTCACTTTTACAGAGCCACAATCAGTATGTGTGGGGGTGGGACCAAGGAATCAGCATTTTTTAAAAGATTTATTTTTTATTTATTTCCTTCCCCTTCTTCCACCCCCCCGAGTTGTCTGCTCTCTGTGTCCATTTGCTGTATGTTCTTCTGTGTCCGTTTGTATTCTTGTCAGTGGCACCAGGAATCTGTGTCTCTTTTTGTTGCATCATCTTGCTGCATCAGCTCTCCATGTGTGCAGCGCCACTCCTGAGCAGGCTGCACTTTTTTTCACATGGGGCGGCTCTCCTTATGGGGCGCACTCCTTGAGCATGGGGATCCCCAACATGGGGGACACCTCTGTGTGGCATGGCACTTCTTGCACGTGGGCCAGCTCACCAAATGGGTCAGGCCCTGGGTTTGAACCCTGGACCTCCCATGTGGTAGGTGGATGCTCTATCCGTTGAGCCAAATCCGCTTCCCAGGAATCTGCATTTTTAACCCAAATGATTGTAAGACACAATAAAGTTTAAGAGCCACTGGCTTATGGATTCATACACCCAGATTTTAACATTAAATAAGCCTGGGCTGAAACCTTAGCATGACAGGTTATTTCACCTCAGTTTCTTCATCTGTAAAACAGTGATAATAACAGTATCTACCACACAGGCTCTTTGAATATTTTAAACAAACAATGTGTGTAAAGTGTCTGACACTTAGCTGATGCTCAGTAACCTCTCCTGGTCCTGCTTATTCATGGACCCTGCTGCCTGTCATCTCTGTATTCAGCTTCTGGTCCTGTTGCCAACTGCTCACTCTTTCTAGTTCTGGTATTCAAACTCCCCAAGAGAGAAACTCTCATTGATCCAAATTTAGTCATCACTGTGCTCACTGGTCAAAGTGCTTGCATGGGATTCCCTCATAGGCTGCTTGCCAGCCTATAGAGCAACTGCTTTTGGGTCAGATGCCCTCTCCTGGCTCAATCGACTACTGCCAGTGGGAGGCAGGACCATGTGGTCCCAAACACAGCCATTCATAAGAAACTGCTACTTCCCTCAGCTAGAGTCTGTGAATGGAAATGCCTTAGAAGGGGTCCGTGGGTGTGGTAGGAATTCTGAGGCTTAGCCATTTCAGTACACCTAGGCTTCTCTTCTCATCCAGTCTGCCAAAGAAATGAAGTGTTCAAGTTCACTGATACCTTTGTTTCGTTCTGACTTTTCATCTCCATCAGACCAGGAACACCCAGTTTTCAAAAACGAGACCTCAGTCAAGGGGGCAAAAAAAAAGAAACTTAACCCTAAAACCAGACCTTCGGTTTCGATAACACATTTCCAAGGCAATTTCACATCTATTTCCTCATTGCAGAGCTTGAAAACTGGCAGCCACAGGCTGGATGCAGACTGCAGGTGTATTTTAATTGACCCACACAATGTTTTTAACATTTTAAAATTAGTTACCATTGATGTGGAGGCAGTGGTCACGGGAGGCTCTGGGGGCAGGAAGAGAGAAAATCAGGTATAATCCGGGGGCTCTTTTGGGACTTGAGAATCATCCTGAATGACATTACAACAACAGATGTAGGCCATTTTATATCTTCCCATAACATGCAGAATTGTGTGGGAGAGAGTGTAAACTACAATGTGAACTATGGTCCATGCTGAGTGGCAATGCCCCAGGATGCGTTTATCAATTGCAATGAATATGCCACACTAACGAAGGATGTTGTTTATGTGGGAGGGTATGAGAGGTATAAGGAGTGGGGCATATGGGAATCCCTATATTTTATGTGTAACATTTATGTAACTTAAGCATCTTTTAAAAAATAAAAAAACATTTTATTTGGAACTATTGTGATTAGTAATGGAAGAAATTATAGCATTGATGTGGAGAAAGTGGCCACGGAAACTGCTGAGGGTAGGGAGAGGGAAGAAAAGATATGGTGTGGGGGCATTTTCAGGATTTGGAGTTGTCCTGGGTAATGCTGCAGAGACAGATGCTGGACATTGTGTGTCCTGCCATGGCCCACTCAGTGGACGGGGGGAGAGTGTAGACTACAATGTGGACCACTGGAGCACAGCAGTGCTCCAAAATGTATTCACCAGATGCAGTGAACGTGCCACGATGATGGAAGAGGTTGTTGATGTGGGAGGAGTGGGGTGAGGGGGGTGGGGGATATTTGGGGACCTCATATTTGTTGAATGTAACATTTAAAAGAAAATAAAGAAGAAAAAAAGATATGGGATATAGTTTGTAGTAATATTTTGATGATGCTCTTTTACAATTTGTAACAAATGTTTCACAACAATTCTAGGTGTTGGTAGTGGGGTAATGTATGGGAGCCATTTATGATGATATGCATGTGGGGTTTTTTTGTAAATTCCCAAATTTTACTATACATTTATTGTTTATGTGTGTTCATATGTAAATGATATACTTCAGTAAAATTTTATTTTAAAATGTCCTATCAATGTAGCATGAAGGAAATGAAATTTTCCATTTGTGTCCTGAAAGAAACTCTCATTTTGGGTTGCCACAGACTGAATACATCTGGAAACAATACACAAATACACATCTCATTGTGTAAGTGGCTGAATACAGCATGAATTGAATTCTCAAAAAAATAAAATAAAATTAGTTACCGACCTTTAAGAGTAAGGAGATTTCACATAAAAAGCTGGATTTCTGGATTCTTTGGGAGAAATAGACTTAGATCCTTACTCTGACATAGCAACAGTCAACTGGAACTGAATAAGCCTCTCTCTTTAGATGGGGCATGTGTCCACAAGTTTGCCACAGTCACCCCCCGTGGCCACCTTTACTTTTTCACAGTGACCTTGGCTCTTGTGAGCATTTGTAGCCTCACCTTAATCCCATGGAATAGGTAGAAAAGGTGGTTAAAAACAGATTCTTGAGCTGGATTGTCTGAGTTGGAACCCCAGTTCAGTCCCTTCCTAGCTGTGGGACCTTGGGCAAGTGATTTAACCCTTCTGAACCTCAACTTCCTCAACTATAAAATGGGGATGGTAACAAGAGTACCTACCTCACAGGGTTAAGGGACCAACTAAATGAGTTAATATATATAAACTTCTTAGAACAAAGCTGGGCACAAAATATATTCGCTTCTTTCGTTGTCCACAACTCCTATCTATCGTTCTGGTATCTGAAAGATTCTGAAAAATGAAGTTTTATGGTAAGGTCATTTGGTAGTAAAACTGGATCTGAATTGGCATGAGGCTCTACTTTTATCCCATATAGAAATAGGAATGCATTTGATCACAATGTACTGCCCCAGAACTTTGTAGGTGGGTTACACAATATATGTCATAAGAACCATGTTACCTTTCTAAAATCCAAAAATTCTGAACTCCAAAATACACCTAGCTCTAAAGATTTTAGATGAGAGATTTGGGATCTGATTATTATTCATTTGCATACCCATTTGACAGATGGGAAAATGGAGGTACTGAGCATTAAGCAATTTGCCAAAAGTCCCACTGCTTGAAAGGAGAAATACTGACAGTTAGATATGAAGCCCATAGTGCCCAGTATTAAAGTATGCACCAGGCTTGCTGTTAGGTATGTTGATGCAGGACTCCAGTGACTACCAGCCAGGACCCCCTGAAGAAGTGAAGAATGTTACCATTTACTGAGAGTAGCAAGCCCTTTCCTTAGTAGCATTCTTTCAACTCTGTGTTAATCTTCATTATACAACATTGGGTTTGAATGTAGATGGGGATTATTTTTTCTGTTTTACAGACGAGGAAACTGTGTGGTCCAGAAAAGGAAAGTGACTTGCCCAAATTCACACAGCAAAGGAGAGGCAGATATGGAACTTAGAAACTCGATTTTCTATTTTTTTTTCCCTTAAACACAAGGACTAGTCCAAGGAAGTATATCCTGACCTTTCCACATCCTGACCCCCACTCTCTACAGCCAACTCTAAACTTTTCATGGAAAGGATGAAAGGAGAATATCCTAAGATCCCAACAAATACAATGAGACAGAGTACCTGGGTGGACTTCATCCTTGCCTGTACTACAGGCAACAGTGCCCAGACACCATCGAGTCAGAAGACAGGGAGAAGAGAATTCTCAAATCCCAAGAAAATCACAGAGACCCTACTGTTTGCTCTTCTCTGTTGATATTAAGAAGCTGATATTTACTGATGCCAAAGGTCAAAAGAAATGAAAAATCTACTGAAAAGGGAATGTCATCAGTTATGAAGCAATATCCTAAAGAAACCTTTGCACAGTATCAGTTCCTTTGTTTGAAATGCAGAATATAGAACACTGCTATTTCATATTGTTATCACATCAGAGACCTGGAAATGAAAACAGCATTTCCAGAACCTCTTTCCAGCCCCGTACCTTGGTACAAGGGAGCTTTCTGATAATGCCCCGAAGTTAAGCAAGTTGGAAACGAGAAGGCAGGTCATAACCCAGAATGACCTCATGTTGCTCCAAAGCTCATGGCTTGAGCCTAGGTTACTCCTACCAGCAAATCCGCACTTTGATCACACACCCACAGAAACCCAGATCTTTGAATTCAGCAGTCCTTTTTCAGGTTTTAGCGAGGCATTGGCAGCCTGAGCTATTTTGGGACACTTTCTCTGCTGCAGATGCCACTTTTGGAATACGCCTAGAACAAGCCAAGGACCTGGAGCTCTCCATCCTGGACCAGTTTTTGGGTTTGCTTGCTCTCTCTCTTTCTCTGGGCTGATTGCTTGGAGGACAGTTGCTCTTGCCAACCTAATCCCAAGAGCTTGACTACCTTGCATAGGCTCAAAGAGGCAGTGTGGCTGCCAGCACCCTCACAGGAAGGGGCATGGAAACACCAGGCAGCCTGGCAGGACAGGAGGCATCCTAGGAGTGGTCCAAGTTTGGATTTGAGCTGAGAAGACAAATGCAGGGGGTGGGGGCAATATTTTCCAAACATCTTATTCTTACAATCATCACTTCCTAATCTGATGCAACTGACTCGGCAGGCATTCAGGAGCCTATGATCTCCATCTTCCTGTCCTAAAATCCTCTGCACCTGTAAGTACCATCACTCACTGATGCTCATGCTGTCTTTTGGGGAGGGGGAGAGGAGGGCAGGGCCTTGGCTGGTCATCTAATAACCATTATCTAACTCAGGGGTGGGCAGGTCCACTGCGTTAGAAGAAATCCTGGCATCCCCACCCTCCTGAACTGCTTCTTAGTTTGAAATATGAAAATGCTTCTTTGTTCTTTCCCATGCCCCTACGGTACCAGAAACTCCACCTGTCCTTTGGGGTCTTCTGTTTTTCAATGATTTACACAGCTGATTGTTCGTGTTGGACTTACTGGGAAAAGTGTACCTTCGGCATTTGAGTTTCTTAAATACAACCACAGCTACTATTGTGAGCACAGTCCCTGCTGGCTTCTCCATCTTTTATGCAGCAGTTTGCTCAAACAGTGAAAGATGTTGTAAGCGGGAGGATGCAAAATGAGGATCTGGAAACTCCTCCACGGCAAAAGGGAAGAGCAATATGGCTTTGGTTGATTCTCAACGCAGTTAGAAATACTGTCACAATGGGAAGGGCTCCATGCTATGCCATATTTTAATAGAAAGAGGAATCAAATAGCTACAGGCTCCTCAGAAAAGGAGCATTTATGATGCTTTTATGGATTTATTGAGAGATTTGGCATTGTCCCTGGTGGACTTGTCAGTCCCTAAAGCAGCGCCAGCAGCTGCTCAGAAGTAAACATATAGCCCTTCTCCTTCTTGTCTTGGGGGCTGCTGAAATTCCCTCAAAATAGCCCAGGATGACAGAGCAAGGCCCTGTTACCTAATCTCTTTCCTAACATCAAAGCCAAATCATTCTCAAGGTATAGAATTTGGTTTTTTGTTTGGAGGTGAGGGTTGGGAATGTCTTTGATAGGAAGTCATTTGGAAAACCTGCCATGATCCATACCAAAAAATTGTCCCTCTGGGCTTTCGTAATGATTGCCTTAGCCATGACCAAAAACACCAAAAACAGGACCAGGCAAATATGTCTTGCCCTTGTATTTTCTCTCAGCAATCATGGAAGGAGCATTGCCTTTAAGAAAGAAAAAGTATAAAGTGTTCATTAGTTTAAGGCTGGTTATCTTTAGTTTCTTTGACTGAAAAAATAAATAATTTATTATTTGTATTCTACTAAGAGGGTTGGATCTGAGGAAGTTTTGAGGTGAACGATGTTAATAGCAAGGCCAATGATATCAAGAAAGAAAATTCAGGACACAACCAATCCAATGTCCACATAGAAGAGGTGGCATTGGATTGGGAAAAGTGGACATGGTGGCTGATGGGTATGGGGAAAGGCAGGAAGAGATGAGAGGTGGAGGCGTCTTTGGGACATGGAGCTGCCCTGGATGGTGCTTCAGAGGCAATCACCGGACATTGTAAATCCTCACAGGGCCCACTGGATGGAATGGGGGAGAGTATGGGCCATGATGTGGACCATTGACTATGAGGTGCAGAGGTGCCCAAAGATGTACTTACCAAATCCAATGGATGTGTCATGATGATGGGAACGAGTGTTGCTGGGGGGGGGAGAGGTGGGGTGGGGGGGTGGTGTTGAATGGGACCTCACATATATATATATATATATATATTTTTTTTTAAAGATTTATTTTATTTATTTAATTTCCCCCCTCCCCTGGTTGTCTGTTCTTGGTGTCTATTTGCTGCTTCTTGTTTCTTTGTCCGCTTCTGTTGTCGTCAGCGGCACGGGAAGTGTGGGCGGCACCATTCCTGGGCAGGCTGCACTTTCTTTTCACGCTGGGCAATTTTCCTCAAGGGCGCACTCCTTGCGCGTGGGGCTCCCCCACGCGGGGGACACCCTTGCGTGGCATGGCACTCCTTGCGCGCATCAGCACTGCGCATGGCCAGCTCCACACGGATCAAGGAGGCCCAGGGTTTGAACCGCGGACCTCCCATATGGTAGACGGACGCCCTAACCACTGGGCCAAAGTCCGTTTCCCTATATTTTTAATGTAATATTATTACAAAGTCAATAAAAGAAAAAAAGAAAAAAAAATATTTTAAAAAAATCTAAGGAACTATATTGTACAGTGAACCCTAAGTGAAATCATGGTCTTTAATAGTACAATTGTAAAAGTATGCTATCATGAATTGTAACTGATGTTGCATGCCATTTCAAGGTGGTGGTGGGGTGGTATATGATAATCCTGCATTTTATGCACCCATAACTTCTCTAATAAAGAAAAAAATGGTCATTCTAAAAAAAAAAAGAAAGAAAATTCAACTTGTGTCTAGGGGAGACTGACTTAGTTCTCAGGATGTAGAAAGAAACTGGTCTCGGGAGGAATTTGTTTTAAACTTGACTATTGTGTGATTGTGTAGTCTTTGACAACTCATGAAATTTCTTGGCCCTCCTGCTTGTATGTTTTTCCTCTGAGTAAATGATGTTTGGATCAGAAAGTTTCATTGTCTGGAAGATTTTGTGAAAGATTTGAGTGCTGGGGAGAGGGGGTGCCCTATGTTAGAGATTATGATTTTATTCAAAATAATCCAAGTTCTGGTTTGGCAGTAGCCTGAATTTTATGCCTACCTTGTGGCATTCCAGGAGCATTAGGAAAGTTCCCCTGACCTTCCAAATATGCCCCTATCAATTCCCAGGGGCTTGAAAATTGTTAAGTACATAATTCCTTTAACTCAAGGCTTTGGAATCAGTTAAAATGCCAACCTCTTGGGAGGGTCAACCTATTAAGCCTCATCTGGATTCATCCTATCCTGCCAGCATATTCTGATAGATGGGAGAAGAGAGATAGGAGAAACATGAGATCATTGTAGGTGCAAAGATAAACCTCAATGCAGGCGTCAAGAAGGATCTGGGCCAAGGCCAAAAGTACCAAGAAGCATTGTTGGCAGAAAAGGAGGGTTCCATTCCTGTTAAAATGGGGTGCAAGGCAACTTATCGAGGCAGATAAACAGGATTTAGGAAATAAGAAAAAGACTCACTTAAAGAAACTAGGGTACAGGGAGGAGGAAGAATCCTACCAACCGGGGTGGAACTGGAGGTAGGAGAATTTCCTGCAAGGGTACCCTAAGGCTGAGTTATCTGAGCCACTGAGCTAGGACTCCCAAAAACATGAAGTAGGGAAAGAGGTAACCTACCGGGGCAAGGAATCAAAGAGATCTTACATGCCACCATACTTGAACCCTGCCATTTCTGCAGCCTAGAGGGGGTAGGGCAAAGGGGAGGAACACATAAGGACTTAGATTTGAGACCTTTGTTCCTCCCTTTCCTTCCTCTGGGATCAACACTGAGCTCATATCAGTGGAGATCCACCATATATACAGTGACTCACTGTATTCACCAAGAACTGTCTGGAGTGGGATGGGAAGAAGAATGCAGAGCCACAGGCTAAGAGTGAGCCATCCCCATATTTCTATCTACATGGACACCTTCCTAGGACCTAGCGGGCAGGGTTTTGGAGTAAGGCCATCTGGGTTCAAATGCCAGCTTTGACACTTAACTAGCAATGCGGCATCGGGTATAAGTCACTTAACCTGTCTGAGTCTCATCCGTAATATGGGCACAATAATAGTAAAGTCTAAATAATAATAATAATAAGTAGTAAGGTCTACCACAAACAGTGGTCATGAAGATTAAATGAGACAGTGCATATAAAGCCCAACCCAGTGCCTGGTACATAGTAAGTACTTAACAAAAATCAGCAATGATTGCTATCCCCAGTTCTCTGCTGTGTGCCTCATGACCTGAGAATAGTTTATAGTAGCAGATAGTCCTGCTCAGTGCAGGTCTAACACCACCAGGGTTTGGGGGCTAACTATCTCCTTCATTTAAAGTGGCCCTCTTCTACTTTTTCTCCCAGTCTGCTAAACGGGAGTGTTTCTAAGCCTTTCCTCTCACTAGTTCTGTATGCACTCCATTCCCCCAGCTAATTAAACAGATGGATTCATTGCTAAAGTTTCATGAAATTCTTCCCTTGGCTTTCCCCAACCACAGAGTAAGTTTTGCCCCCATTCCCTAGTGGTGAAATGGAATCACTTTTGGGAGGGTGGAGTCAAGAAGCATGCAGATCCTGAAATACTAACAATAAGGAAATGAGATACACCTAAAACTTTGCCTCTGTGGATCCTGTAAAGTTTGCAGCAGCTGTGGTGTCCCTCAGTAGCCATGGCCACTCCCACTGTGGCTCCCTAACTCTGTGGCTGCTGGTTCAATGCTGCTCCTCCCCAGTGTCCCCCTCCCTCCCTCAGGGGACTCCTTGTTTGGGCCCCAGAGTCCTTTGGCTTCAAGAATCTTTCTTTTACTCTCTCTCCCTTCTCCCTCCCACCCTCTCCTGGGAATACTGATTTCAATGTCGCTCAGGGGGTGTGGCTGCAAAGAGGTAGCTCTGCCTTCTGTGCAGGCATGCCCTGGCTGTGCTCTCTGCATTGGAGCCCTCCCTAATTTTTGACTCACTGTGTGGAGGGGGAGGAAGCACCACCCAGGAATGCTTATGGCACCATCAGAATCAGAAAACATGCCTATAACCTCTTAAAAATTAAACAACATGCTTTTCAGACTAATTTAGTTTGGGTAGGAATCCCTCGGGGAGTTTATTAAAATGCGTATTCCAGAGACTATCCCATTGAGATAGAGTTTCTGGTTGTGGAAGTCAGTCCCAGAATCTGCATGCTTAAAAAGTTCTCCAGATGACTGCTAATGGGTGTAGGGTGGGGGGGGGTGTCCTTCGACCACCTCTTAAGATATGGTGCACCCCATCTTGTGGAATGGAGGCAGAGATGGGAAGAAAATCACAGAGCTCTGATTCCTGTAATGAGCCTCAGCCTATATCCTGACCCTTTGGGAGCAAAATGCAAGGGCCTTCTGTGTCCTGACACTCCTTTACCCAGCAGCAGCTCCTAGGCCATTTCATAAAGATCCTGAGCAGATTTAAATATCTGGACTACAGACTTAAATCTGGGATGCTGCCAATCTGCATGGCCAAATGGACAGAGAGCCCTCATCTAGAGGCATTTTGAGCTTGTTGGGGCTAAGGATGACCTCAGTGGTCAACTGCACACTGGAGCCACACTGTCCAGGGTTTGACTCTCAGCTCAGGCCCTTTATATGCTGTCTGACTTAAAACAATATATTCAATTGCTCTGTGATTTGTTTCTTTGTCTGTACAATTTGGATAGTGATAATAACCACCTCAGAGGGTGGTTATGAGTTATTTCATGTGAAGTGTGTAGAACTAGGCCTGGCCTAGATTAAGCACTCAGTAAATATTACCTATTATTATTGTTACTATAAATACTATTTCATATAAACAGGGTCTGTAATATCCATGAAGAATATTTGAGGAAATACATGTAAAGTGTTCAGAACTATTATTGGCGTGGACTCGGGGACTTAACAGATAAATCAGTAGAAGTCCTCATGGTGTCAGGGGAGACCAAGGCCATACTGGAAAAATAGTTTGGAGGATGAGACTCGTCAAGGGTCATTCAGAGGCTCAGAAAGAAGATGAATAGATAAAACGGCAA
This sequence comes from Dasypus novemcinctus, assembly GCF_030445035.2. NCBI lineage: Eukaryota > Metazoa > Chordata > Mammalia > Cingulata > Dasypodidae > Dasypus > Dasypus novemcinctus. The sequence goes on along the minus strand of NC_080704.1, from coordinate 118,755,614 downwards.
TTTGGAGCTCTCTTACTTTCAAAGTGCAACTAAAAGTCTCAGGCCCAACTTGTTGCTATAGATTTATGCGATTATGGGATTTGGTTATAGAACCTGCTAAGTCTAATTAAAGTTTTAGGACTCCTAGGAGACTGGCTATGGTTTGCACACACAAGATCTTTTTTAAAAATCCCATTGTGAATGTAATCACAGTTCTGCAGCGCAGACGACTCAGTTACTCGCACTGGATGCTTCAGCAGTCATTGTATAGCTGTGGTTCTCGTCCTTTTTGTCCCAAACCCCCAGTCATCAATTTGTTGGATTTCAATAGAAGACAGAACTCAAAGGCAAAAGTGTTTGTCCTTTCCTTATATCAGAGTCCCTGTGAGTTCTGCACATGGAGCCCAATCCTTTGCTGAACAGAGCACAGCCCTGAAAAGGGGGATGGGAATAAGATTTCTCCAGAGAAGATGGGGATAAGATTTCTCAGAAGCAACAGAAGAAGGGTGATTTCTCACCTGGGCCAGTGCTCCCACCACCTTGCCGCTTAAGTGCTATGGCTCACCTGGCTCTGTCCCCAGCCCTTGCACTGGAGGAGTATAATGGGAGAGGAGAAAACTCCATCTAGTCCCATTGGGTCACCTAATACCATATGGACCCTAGTAGCTTCCCAGCCCCATCTCTCACCTGAGCACTAAGCCCAGTTTCCTGCTGGACATGTCCACTTGGATGTCTCACAGGCACCCCAATTCAACATGTTCAAACTGAAAGTGTCAACTGATACTGCTCATCCCCCCTCCCACTAATGGTCTTGTGCTCCCCTCCTTGGTTAACAGTATTACCAAGCTTGAACCTCAGGGTCACTATTTCCCTCTCCCTAACCACCCCTCCATCAGTGACACCCAGTCCTGTGGTTTCTACTTATTGGCTTGTGCCTGGAATTGTCCCCTCCTAACTGCTCTCACTACCATGGTCCTGCTTCACAGCACTTACCACTTCTTCCCTGGACTCTTGAGATGGCCTCTTAACTGGTTTACCTAATCTTAGCCTCCCTCCCCTCCAATCCTTTCTCACCCTGGTGCTGTAAGAACTGTCTTCCTAAACCTAAACCTGGTCTGTCACTCCTCTGCTTTAATTAAAAAAAAAAAATCCATTCCTGGGAAGTAGATGTGGCTCAAGTGATTGGGTTTCCATCTACCATATGGGAGGACCCAGATTTGATCCCTGGGGCCTCCTGGTAAAGGCGTGCCTGCGTGGTGAGCCACTGCCCACGTGGCAAGCCACACAGCAAGATGATGACAAAACAAGAGACACAAAGGGGAGAGACAAGGTGAGACGCAACAGAAACCAAGAACTCAGGTGGCACAAGTGACAGGGAACCTCTCTCCACATCAGAGGTCCCTAGGATCGAATCCTGGTGCAACCTAAAGGAGAAAGTGAGAAGAGAAGACAAAAAGAGAAATAGACAAAGATCACACAGCAAATGGACACCGACAGCAAAAGCAGCAGGGGGAGGGGGAGGGGCAGGGGGAAAAACCCTCTTTGGTTCCCTGTTGTTCAAAGAACAAAGTACAAAACTCTCAACTTTGGAGGTACCCAAAGGATGCCTGGAGCCATACTGGGTTCTCCTTTATATTTTCAATCACCTAGGCCTGGATACAATGAGCTATTAGTTTCTTCATTTGTAAACTGAGGATGAAAATAATAGTTGCTACCTCCTGAAGTTACAAGGATTAAATGACAGAATGTCCATAATATTCATGCAGATGATGCTGATAAAAAGGAAGAATAGTTTACATTCATTTGGTGTTTTCTAAGTGCCAGGCACAGTTCTAAGCTCTTTACATGGTTGGGAGTCAGTTGACTAGAGGAGTTAATAATACAGGGAAAGTGATTATGTAGGTATGTATATATAAGCACATACACACTCACCTCTAATCTTCCTTTCTTCTGCCCATCTTCCCATCCTTCATCATTCCTCCTCCCTAACCATCCCCGCCCCCACAGGGCTGGGTCAAGAGGAAGACAACTGCAGAACGGGTCTCTGTGTCTAGTCCCTGGTAACAGACTAGTAGAAGAGAGAGAAACTCTTGGAATTGCTTTTAGACTGTTGTCCAAGTTTTGTCTCCCCATTCAAGTTATCATTTTGCTGATGACAGAAACTATTCTATACCCCTTTCTGTATCCTGCATAAGTACAGCAGGTGCTGGACATGGGCAAGTGCTAAATAACATTCGGTGGGGCTCTACTTCTGAGGGCCTGGTTATCAGCATATCAGGTTATTCAGCAATTGCTGAGGCAGGTCTTGGAACCAGAGCTGATGGGTTCTCACAAGCGCATGGAGAGCAACAGCTGTAGTCACCCAGGTTAGCCTCCATCTGGCAGTGCTCAAGTTGGGGGTTGAGGACATGCATCCTGGACACAGCTCTGCCACCAAAGGCAGGGACAGGGGGGTGTGGGCAACCCTCTGCAAATCTCTCTGCTTTCCTGGGCTTCAGAGTCTTCAACTGTAAAATGCTACTTCTCAGGCCTACCTGAGGATCTGTGGCATGACAGCTGTGAAAGCTCTTAGTAAAAAGCTGTGCACATGGCCAGTCCAGAGATTCAAGTCTTCTGGGTATAAACCAACCCCAGCACCAACCACAGGTTCAGTAAAAGTGACAGAAGAGGCAAGTGTAGAAAGGTCACATCTGAGTCCCACTCCATCACACTCACAAACACAAGTTCCAAAGCAGCGCCCACTGATGAGGCACTGAACTCCAGGGCCAACTGCCATGACCATAGAACTTGTGTGTCTCTGTAGCCCTTAGGAGTACCAGTACCTGGGGTTGCATATACTTTGGCTGTCTCTGGGACTCTGCTGAGGTATGCGTAAGCACGACCCCTCTGATGACCTCCTGACTTTTTGAAGACTCTTAGCCAGCTGGGCCCTGAGCGTCAGCACAATTGCAACTCCTACTCTCCGGTTCATTGCACTTACCCAGGTCAGCTGACAGGGGGGTGAAGATGGTCAACCACCTCAACAAGGAACCGAGAGTGCCTACAACTCTAAGCAGGAGAACTGCATCTCTCAATCATGTGGGATCTAAGCCCCCGCTCGATATAGAGGTGGAATGGACATCACCATCCCAGGGTCCATAGGATGGAGGAATAAAATATGGATTAGAGTGCACTTACTGGTATTCTACTATAGAATATTGTGACTAGTAATGGAAGAAACTGTAGCATTGATCTGGAGAAAGTGGCCACAGTAGTTGCTGAGGGCAGGGAGACGGAAGAAGAGATGTAATGTAGGGACATTTTTGGGACTTGGAGTTGCCTAAATGATATTGCAGGGACAGCTGCTGGATATTATATATCCTGCCATAACCCACTGAATATACTGGGGAAGAGTGTAAACTACAATGTGAACTATAATCCATGCGGTGCGGCAGTGCTCCAAGTTGTATTTACCAAATGCAATGGATGTGCTGCAATGATGGAGGAGGTTGTAGACGTGGGAGGAGTGGGGGTGGAATATGTGAGAACCTCTTATATTTTTTAATGTAACATTTTTGTAATCTATGTATCTTCAAAAAATACATTAAAGAAAATAAATGCTCATTTTAAAAAAGAAAGGAAAAAAGCTGTGCAGATGTGAGGTGTTGATAATTTCAAGGGCTAGGGCTTCACTCGACAAGGAAACATTCAGGAAGTGGGGGAATGGGGGGAAGAAGCAGGGGACTTGTGTACCCAGGACATATAGGAGCCTATATTTGTTGTCTTTCTGCTTAGCAGCATTAGCGATTCAAGCGGGTGCTGCCTGTCCTTCGGGATCCTCGGGGATAGGAGAGGCTGCAGAGCAGGGAAGCAGCAGCCAGAGCACAATACAGTGAAAAATAGAGTAACAGCGATGAGGTGCCACGCATACAGGTTCATATACTTGTATTCACACTCCTGGTGGCCCCCAACGCTGCTGCGCCACAGCAGCTGGAGCTAATTACTGACAGCTCATTCTCGGCTCTTCTCTAGCAAGCGTCAACGCCCTCCAATCCCCACCCACCCTGGGGATTGCCTGAACTCTCAGAAGGAGTGTTGCTGGCGCCACAGTTAAGTGCTTAGAAAGAACATGGCCCAAAGATGTACTTACCAAATCCAATGGATATGTCATGATGATGGGAACGAGTGTTGTTGGGGGGGGAGAGGGGGGGGTGGGGGGGTGGGGTTGAATGGGACCTCACATATATATATTTTAATGTAATATTATTACAAAGTCAATTAAAAAAAAAAAAAGAAAGAAAGAACATGGTGGGGGGGAGGGGGCGGCGAGAGGAGTAGGAACCTGCCATGTGGTTCCCTGTCTTGTGGGGTAGGGTAGAGAAGAGGGAATGAAGGGGGAGAGAGTGGCTGGGATGCAGATGCAACTTTGTGCTAACAGATGTGCTCTCCTGGCAAGAGGGAGCCCCAGGCACTCAGCCCCTCCCTTCTCCTTCATCTGGATCTACCCAGGGATCCCCTTTTAACTCTTCTTCCTCTTAAATCCTTAACTTCCTCTTTCACTCTGTTTCTGGCATAAAGCTCAAGAAATGTTGAACTGATGGATAGATGAATGAAGAAATGAAGCATCCTCAAACCCTTACTACTCCCAAGCCCTATTCCCACCTCAGAATAATCATTCTATAACACCTTTCTTCTACTTTTCTTTCTAAATACTCCTTTGGGCAGTTTTAACTCTCACTGATATGCTCCCAACTCTCAAATCTGCATTGCCAGCCCTGATATCTCCAGCTGTCTGAATGTTCCCCATGCTCCACAAACATAATGTGCCCCCACATTAAAGTCTTGAGCAATGACTTCCCCAGGAGTTTTCTAAGAGTGAGTCCTGGCTGGTCTGTTGAGGGTATGGGGAGGGCAGAAACTGCCTTAGCTCCCTAGCAGAAAAGGGCAATGAGCATATTAGCATTATCCTCAGGGCAAACTCCTGATCCCAGGGCCATGCCAGCATGGGTCTGGGAAAACAGTCTCTTCACACTAGGATCCCCAAACTCTTCCCTTTACCCCCTTAACCCTCAACCCACCCACCCATCAACTCATAAAGAGAGCCAAACTGGAAATCTCTGGGGCTAACTGCCCAATCTGGGCTTCTAAGATGGGAAACAGGCAAGTTGTTTCAGCAAAGAGAGGCCCTTGAAAAGGAACTGGGGAGTTATTTCTTCACCAACACATTCCTTCCCAACCCCACTCCCGTTGCTTCATAATCCTGCATCCTCCCTCATTCTCCACCCAGTACACACAATTCCTCCTCACATAGAAAAACACCCCTCCCTCTCCAACTCCATCCTCTTCATTTTAGAACCCTGTCCCCAGGATAACTGCTCACTGGAAACTCTCACATAAATATTGAACCAAGATCTAAAAGTAATTTCAAGGTATGTTTGTGAAGGTATCTCCATGATATCCACAGATTGGTAGAAAGTGAGGATTTCATTCCACCAGAGCAGTGCTGGAGGGGAGACCTAGAATGTTTACTGAGAGTCCACACTCAAATACTTTCCTAGCCTTGGCAGGGAAAAAATCAAATAAAGCCCCTCTTTCCTCTAGGCCCTCTTGATTTGGATATCAGCCAAAGGAATGGTTAACAAATACAGTGGCTTTTGGTTCCTGGCAGCCCCTGGTCCTGTGAAGGCAGAATCCGAGTTACTTTCTTTCTCTTCCCGTGGGCTCCTGTATACCATACACTGGTACAAATGCAAGGTGTTATTCTACCCAGACATTTTATGGCCATATCTAGGCAGTTTCAGGTTTTAAAGCAAAGAAAAAGCTTTAGCACCAATTTCAGTCTTGACACACAAGATGTGATGTAATTTATTCAAAGCACTCCTCTTTAATTTCAAAACATTCGTTTGTTCATTCAGCAAATCTATATTGAGTATTTCAAAGAGGTGTAATCTATGGTCCTTGCCTTCAAAGTCCTCCTACTCTAGTTGGGGGGAAAAGAACATTTTTACAAGGGTTCACTAACAATACAAGACCATACCAACTCTCCTCCCAAGCCTAATGTGTCTCTTGCAGTCTCTGGTAGTACTGACATTTTCCACTCCATTGCTGTCATCACTATTGTTGCTCTCTTCTCCAGTATAGGATGGTGGTTATATATGGCTCCATGCTGCCTGGGTTCATATCTAAGTTCTCCTATTCATTAGCCTTGTGATCTTGAGCAAATTGTTTAGCCTCCCTGAGCCTGGTGCCTCCTTTATAAAATGCGACCATAATAGTACCTCCTAGAGTTAAAGTGAGAAGTAACTGAGTTAATGCATACAAAGTGCTTATAATGGTACCTGGCACATTATAAGGGCTCAATTTGCTCAATATATGTTAGTAATTATTATTTTCCTAATGTATCTATCATCCTTTGCTACCAGAAGTTATAATTCTTATGGGTCTTCCAAAAATAGGCAGTAGTGTGCCTTATTCATTCATCTTTCCAATCAACAAATACAAGTTGAACATCTGCAATGGGTGCGTCCCTGAGCTAAGCACAGGGCTAATGGACAAATAAATTATGACCCTTGACTTTGTCCTGGGTTAACTGTGCCTTAGAGCATCTGGAAGAAGCAGACAAAAATCCTCCCTTGAGGGATATACCCTCAACCCAGGTTTCATGGGATTACCATGGATGAAGACTTGCAATTGTATGATATAAAATATGAAGTTTTATGTGTATTAAAAAACTAAAGATTTTGAAGACATTATCAAGGAACATGATACCAGCAGAAAATAACCAGGAAAAGCATCATTCTCTTAAAGGTGGCAAAGCTAGAGTTCAGAGAAGTGAAATAACTCATCCAGCATCACACAGCTAATAATGAGTAACTCAAGTCAGATTTTCAGACTATAAGTCTATCATTCTTTTGGCAGACTCAGTGACTGGGGCTGTGGCATTTGTTCCCCGTGTCATTCAACAAGTGAGATAAGTACAAAGGACTGTGCTAGGCCTGTAAAAAGTACAAAAAATTAACAAAATAGTCTCTACCTCAAGGAACTTAAAACTTAATAAAGAGACAAGACAATACACAAATAAAGATAACTGATAATATCAGGCTTGTGAAAGAAACTACTATGGTCTGGAATGGTAGGTGGAGGCTTGAGCTGGCCCTTAAAGGACACGAAAGTGGTAGACCTATGGTGAGGGAGAACTTTCGATTGATACAAAGGGTAAAGAACACTGAGAACAGACTAATAAGTCATGGAGGAAGTGAACCTACAGAGCAGTTCAGGGAACAGTGAGTATATTTGGCTAGCACACTGGATAAATATAGGGGCAAGGCTGTGCAGTTACACAGGGTCCTGCACTCAGATGGGCCCCAAGCTTGGTTTAATGCTTTGCTTTTATCGTCTTGAAATTCTTAATAGTTTTTTTTAAGATTTATTTTTTATTTCTCTCCCCTTCCCCCCCCCCACCCCGTTGTCTCCTCCCTATGTCCATTTGCTGTGTGTTCTTCTGTGTCTGCTTGCATTCTTGTCAGCAGCACCAGGAAGCTGTGTCTCTTATTTTTGCATCATCTTGCTGCATCAGCTCTCCGTGTGTGCGGTGCCACTCCTGGGCAGGCTGCGCTTTTTTCACACAGGGCAGCTCTCCTTGCAGGGTGCACTCTTGCTCATGGGGCTCTCCTATGCAGGGGACACCCTTACGTGGGGGACACCCCTGCATGGCATGGCACTCCTCGCATACATCAGCACTGCACATGGGCCAGCTCACCACATGGGTCAGGAGGCCCTGGGTTTGAACCCTGGACCTCCCGTACGGTAGGTGGATGTTCTATCAGTTGAGCCACATCATCTTCCCTTAATTTTTTAACAAGGAGCTCCATGTTTTCAGTTTACACTGGGGCCCACAAATGGTGTAGCCAGTCCTATATAGGGAAATGGGGAGAAGTATGACTGGAAAGGCAGGGGCACTATTGGGAAGGACCTTGAGTGCCACTTTGACATTTGTTCTGGGGACAATGAAGGAATCACTGGAAGTGTTTGAGGAGGGGAGTGTTGTAGTGACTGGTTTTAGAAAGCTGCATCTGGTGGGGGTGTTTCATATGGATTGGAGAAAAGAAATATGGGAATTATTTAGGAGGCTGTTGTGATAAAGCAATTGGGCCTGGACAACGATGGTTGCAGAAGGCATGGAGAAGAAGACAAGGGTCTTCATTTATTCATTCATGCATTCATTCTACTGATGATTACATGTCACTGTGGTACAAGCTGGGTATGCACAAGACTCCACCCCTGACCTCAAATTGCTCACAGTCCAATAGGGGAGGTAGATAAATAGACTATGGTAGACCTATGTGCTAAGGGCTAGGATTAGATTAAGTTTAGGGTGATGGGGGAGCCCAAAAGAAGAGTGCTTAACCCAGACTGAGGATTCAGAGATTTCCAGGAAGATGTGATATCTGACCTACAACTTGAAAGTTGAGTAGAAATTCATCCAATGGAAAAGGCTCGGAAGGGCACTCTAGGAAGAGGGAACAGAATGTGCAAAATCAAAGAGCATCTACCATGTGCCAGACACTGTCATTTAGGTTAAGAATCCTTGCTTTCATGACAGGTAGGGGAAGCAGACATCTAACCAGAGAATAGCAAGACCTCATGGGAAGCACTGTGCTACGGAGGCTATGGGAGTATAGGGGAGAGGTATATAAGCCAGTCTGGGGAATCAAGGAAATCTCTTCTTTGGTAGAGATTACTTCCTGCACAAAGTGCTGTGGTTGAGATACTCACTAGGTAAAGGAAGAGGGGCGGGAGGTCAAGGCAGTCTGAGAAATGTGTGCAAATGCACAGATATAAGAGATGTATATGGATCTAAGAGAATTGTAAATGATTCACTATGATTCTAGAATAGAAAGAATGAATGGGGGAATGGGTAGATATGACCAAGGAGGTAGGCCATGAATGTCAAGCTAAGGAGTTTGGACTTTATCCTATAAAGCAGCAGATCTCAGCCTTGACTGCACATTGGAATCACTTGGGAAGCTTTAAAAAATACTGATGACTGGGTTCTGCCCCCAGGGATTTTGATTTAGGAAGGCAGAGGTGGGGAGGAAGCCTTGAATTGCTAAAGACTCCCCCAGTTTCTTCTAAATGTGCAGCCAGAGTTGAGAACCAAGTTCTCAAACTTTAAGCTCAACAGGATCACCTGAAAGGCTCATTAAACACAGAAGGGGGGCACCCTCAGAGTTTCTGATTTAATACCTACTCTAGTGAGTTTTCAGAGATGCTGGCTGGCCCTGGGACTACATTTTTAGAGCCAATAGTCTAAGGTGCTGTGAAGCCATTTACATGTGTAAAGTGTAGGGGAAAGTGGTGGGTGTGAAATGTTCTGATTTGCATTTAGAAAGATCACTCAGCTACTTTTGGGAGATATGGGGTGGGGGAGGTGGGGGGGTTGTGTGTATGAAGGTGAGGAAACATGCGACTATTGCAGGAATCAAGGCAAGAGATAACTGGTGGAAGACCTGAACTAAAGCACTGGCCATTAGAATGGAGAAAATGGTTTGAATTCCAGGAATACCTAGGCATTAGACTTGGCAGGGCTTAGTGGCTGGCTGGATGTAAAGGTGAGGAATAAGGATGAGTAAAAGTCAACTCTTGGGTTTTTGCCCTGGACAACTGGGTGTGGTACCATTCCTTGAAATAATGAACCCAGAATGAGGATCAGATTTGTGCAGGCAGGTGAACTCCATTTTGTACAGGGTCTTTTGGGCATCTAAGTGAAGATGTCTGGTAGCCAGATCTGGAGTTCAAGAAAGAGTTCATGACTGGAGATGAAGCTTTGGAACCATCCACACATGTATGGTAGCCAAAGCATGGGGAAAACTGAGATGAACCAAAGAGAGTATGTAGAGGTAAGTTGACCCCAACTGTTGGACATGATGATAGTACTGTAATCAAAAGTTAATTGGGAGGGGGAGGCAAGATGGCGGCTGAGTGAACTTCCCGGTTACTAGCTCCTGGGGGGAATTGGTTGGGAGGCGTCGGAGACTCTTTGGGACTGGCTGTTTCGGGATTTTTCCTGGTCCGGAGGTGTCTGGACATCGATTTGGAGGGAAGGTAACAGAGAGGATCCATCTGTGAAATATACACGGAGATCCCAGCTACGTGTGGAGGATTCCCTCCTTGGGTAGGCGGAGCTGAGGCAGCTAGCACCGCGCGGAGCCCCGGCGGGCGGCGGCCAGGGTAGCCGATTCCGGCCGAGCCCGGCTGAGCCGCGGCTGGCGGGGGGGCGGAGCCCGGCTGAGCTCGGCCGAGCCCAGCCGCGCCACGCCGGGCAGCGAGCGGGAGAGCCGCGCCGCGCCGCAAGCGGGAGAGCCGCGCTGCGCTGCGCCGCGCCGGGCGGCGGGCGGGAAAGCCGAGCCCGGCCGAGCCCAGCCGAGCCCAGCCGAGCCGCGGCGGGCGGCGGGCGGGGGACCGGAGCCCAGCTGAGCCCAGCCGAGCCTGGCGGCGGGGTTTCTGTTCTTTGGTTTTTTTTATTTTTTATTTTTTGTTGTTGTTGTTGTTCTTGTTGTTCTTTTTTTCTTTTTTCAATCCTCTCTTTCTTGTCCACAATATTCTTCTTATACTATTTTACCTTAACAATACAATAGGTCCTACAGGAAATACCTCACATTTGCTGGGTTTCCTCACCCTCCACTGCCTCATTTCTCTGTGAATAGATTTAGCCTATCTACACTATCCCCTTTCCCCTACAACTTGATATCCTCCACCATCTGCTATCTCTCCTATATTCCATCTCCCTTTCTTTGATCCACAAAGTGTCTAACTCTTAATTTCTAATACCTTTGTTTAGTTTTCCATCTGGTATTCGTCCCTGAAACTATTACCTTTCTTTTCTCTTTCCCTCTCTCACGAAAACAATAGCCTCTTAGTACGTACCACATTCTTCCCATATTCAGTCGTCTACCTCATTATAGGTACTTTCCTACTACTATAACTCTACACAATTTACATGATCTAACCTCCATCCTCCCAGAACTCATATTGTTGCTTTGTAAACATATATTACCAATACTACTTCACACTTTTTCCTTCCTTACACAATTGACTTTCCCCAGCACTAATACTTTCCTTTAAAGTGAGCTTAACTAGCAATAAGAAATTGGAATAAGAAGAACAAAGTGACAAAGAGAAGATATAACACTTACGCAAAAACAACAGCTAATTAATCTCCAAGACTAGACAAAGAAGCTAAGGAACTGATTAAACCCGTCAAGAAAAAATGTTGACAAGACAGCAACAAAAATCTACAAACCAAACCAGTAATCAGGAAAACATGGCTGAATCCAATCAACAAACTGAAAATCAGGAAGGGGGGCAGGACTTCGCACAAGCAATGAAAGATCTCAGAACATTTATCACCGACAAATTTGATGAAGTAATGAAAGAGGTTAACAGCGTGAAGACAACACTCGGAGGGGAAATTGCAGACATACGCAAAAAAATAACAGATATGATGGAAATGAACACCACAATTCAAGAAATCAAAAATACACTTGCAGCAAATGTCAGCAGACTAGAAGAGGCAGAGCAGAGAATTAGTGATGTGGAAGACAGTGCATTGGAAATCAAACAGATAGTAGAAGTGGTCAATAAAAAGGTAGAAAAAATCCAGATAGGACTTAGGGACCTGAATGATAACGCAAAACGCTCAAACATACGTATTATAGGCATTCCAGAAGGAGAAGAGAAGGGAAAGGGGTCAGAAGGAGTGTTGCAGGAAATAATGAATGAAAACGTCCCAAATCTACTGAAAGAGACAGATGTACATATCCAAGAAGCACAGCGCACTCCACTGGTCATAAACCCCAACAGGCCCACCCCAAGACATATACTTGTCAAATTATCCAATGCTCAAGACAAAGAAAAAATTCTAAAAGCAGCAAGAGAAAAGAAAACCATCACATACAAGGGAAACTCCATAAGATTAAGTGCTGATTTCTCATCTGAAACGATGGAGGCAAGAAGGCAGTGGTATGATATAGTCAAGGTACTAAAGGAAAAAAATTTCCAACCAAGAATACTCTATCCAGCTAAACTAGCATTCAAAAATGATGGAGAGTTCAAAATATTCACAGATAAACAGAAACTGAAAGAGTATATCAACAAGAAACCTCCCCTTCAAGAAATTCTTAAGGGAATTCTGCAGGAAGAAAGGAAAAAACAGGACAGTCAGAGATGGAGGAGAGTGTAAAAGCAACAAGAAAGACAAAAATAGAAGGGGAAAATAAAATAATACAAACAAAATATAACAAACACAAATCCAACCAAAATATGGCTACCATAAATAACTCTCTAAACGTAATAACACTGAATGTCAATGGATTAAACTCACCTATCAAAAGATTCAGACTGGGACACTGGATAAGGAAATACGACCCATCTATATGCTGCCTACAAGAGACACATCTTAGACCCAGAGACTCATGGAGGTTGAAAGTGAATGGCTGGAAAACAATCATACAAGCAAACAACAAAAAAAAAAAGGCAGGAGTAGCTATATTAATATCAGACAAAATAGACTTTAAATGCGAAACAATTGTGAGAGACAAAGAAGGATACTATATTTTAGTGAAAGGGACAATTTGTCAAGAAGATCGAACAATCATAAATATTTATGCTCCTAACAAGGGCGCCTCTAAATATGTGAGGCAAACGCTGGAAAAACTAAGTGAAAGAATAGATGCATCTACAATTATAGTGGGGGATTTTAATACACCACTATCAACTCTGGACAGAACATCTCAAAAGAGAATCACTAAAGAAACAAAACATTTGAACAGAATATTAGAAGAGCTGGATCTAATAGACATATATAGATCATTACACCCAAACACAGCAGGATATACATTTTTCTCAAGCGCACATGGAACATTCTCCAAGATTGACCATATGCTAGGCCACAAAGAAAGGCTTAATGAATTCAGAAAGATCGAAATCATACAAAACAATATCTCTGACCACAGTGGAGTCAAGCTGGAAATTTGCAAGGGACAGAGACCCAGACTTCACACGACAATTTGGAAATTAAACAGCACACTCTTAGAAAAACAGTGGGTCAAAGAGGAAATCTCAAAAGAAATCAATGACTACCTTGAAACAAATGATAATGATAACACAACATACCAAAATTTATGGGATGCAGCAAAAGCGGTACTGAGAGGGAAATTTATAGCCATAAATTCATATATCAAAAAAGAAGAAAGAGCAGAAATTGAAGAATTAACTGCACATTTGAAGGAATTAGAAAAACAACAACAAAGTAACCCAACAGGAAGAAGAAGGAAGGAAATAACAAAGATAAGAGCAGAACTAAATGAAATAGAAAATAAGAAAGCACTTGAAAAAATAAACAAGACCAAGAGCTGGTTTTTTGAGAAGATCAACAAAATTGACAAACCTTTAGCGAGACTAACAAAGAAAAAAAGAGAAAAGATGCAAATACACAAAATAAGAAATGAGAAAGGTGAAATCACCACTGACCCCACAGAAATAAAGACTATCATAAGAGGATACTTTGAAAAACTATATTCCAACAAAAATGACAATTTAGAGGAAATGGACAAATTCCTAGAAATACATAAGCAGCCCATACTGACAAAAGAAGAAATTGATGATCTTAACAAACCAATCACAAGCAAAGAGATAGAATCAGTCATTAAAAATCTCCCAACTAAGAAGAGCCCAGGGCCAGACGGCTTCACAGGTGAATTCTACAAAACATTCCGGAAAGAACTAACACCAATCCTGTTGAAACTATTCCAAAAAATCGAAACAGAAGGAACACTGCCTAATTCCTTCTATGATGCCAACATTACCCTAGTACCAAAGCCAAACAAAGACACCACAAGAAAGGAAAATTACAGACCAATTTCTCTAATGAACCTAGACGCAAAAATACTTAACAAAATACTTGCTAATCGTATTCAACAACACATTAAACGAATTATACACCATGACCAAGTGGGATTTATTCCAGGTATGCAAGGATGGTTCAACATAAGAAAATCAATCAATGTAATACACCATATAAACAGATTGAGAGAAAAAAACCACATGATTATATCTATAGATGCAGAAAAGGCATTTGACAAAATACAGCACCCCTTCCTGATAAAAACACTCCAAAAGATCGGAATACAAGGAAACTTTTTGAACATGATAAAGAGTATATATGAAAAACCTAAAGCCAACATTGTTTACAACGGCGAAATCCTGAAATCCTTCCCTCTAAAATCAGGAACAAGACAAGGATGCCCATTGTCTCCGCTCCTATTTAACATTGTCTTGGAAGTACTGGCTCGAGCACTGAGACAAGAACCAGATATAAAAGGCATTCAAATTGGAAGGGAAGAAGTCAAAATTTCATTATTTGCAGATGACATGATCCTATATATAGAAAACCCTGAGAGATCTACAACAAAGCTCCTAGAACTCATAAATTAGTTTAGCAAAGTCGCAGGTTATAAGATCAATGCGCAAAAATCAGTAGCATTTCTATACACCAATAATGAGCAAGATCAGGAGGAAATCAAGAAACAAATACCATTCACAATAGTAAATAAAAAAATCAAATACTTAGGAATAAATTTAACTAAAGATGTAAAAAACTTATACATCGAGAACTATACAAGATTGTTCAAGGAAATCAAAGAAGACCTAAATAAATGGAAGAATATTCCCTGTTCATGGATAGGAAGACTGAATATTATTAAGATGTCTATCCTACCAAAACTGATCTACACATTCAATGCAATCCCAATAAAAATCAACACAGCCTTCTTTAAGGAACTAGAAAAACTAACTATGAAATTTATTTGGAATAAAAAGAGGCCCCGAATAGCCAAAGACATATTGAAAAAGAAAAACGAAATAGGAGGAATCACACTTCCTGACTTCAAAACATACTACAAAGCTACAGTAGTGAAAACAGCATGGTACTGGCATAAGGAGAGACACACAGACCAATGGAATCGAATTGAAAGTTCAGATATAGAACCTCATGTATATAGCCATATAATATTCGATAAAGTCACCAAACCCTCTCAACTGGGAGAGAATGGCCTATTCAACAAATGGTGCCTGGAGAACTGGATAGCTATATGTAGAAGAATGAAAGAGGATTACCATCTCACACCTTATACAAAGATCAACTCAAGATGGATCAAAGACCTAAATATAAGAGCCAAGACCATAAAGACCTTGGAAAGCAGTGTAGGGAAACATCTACAGGACCTTGTAATAGGAAATGGCTTCATGAATATCACACCAAAAGCACGAGCAGCAAAAGAACAAATAGATAAATGGGACTACCTCAAAATTAAAGCCTTCTGCACCTCAAAGGTGTTTGTCAAGAAAGTAAAAAGGGAACCCACACAATGGGAGAAAATATTTGGCAACCATATATCTGATAAGAGACTTATAACTTGCATATATAAAGAACTCATAGATCTCGAAAACAAAAAGATAAACAACCCATTTAAAAAATGGGAAAAAGATTTAAACAGACACTTCTCCAAAGAAGAAATACAAATGGCTAAAAAGCACATGAAAAAATGCTCCAAATCCCTAGCTATCAGGGAAATGCAAATCAAAACTACAATGAGATACCATCTTACTCCCATAAGATTGGCAGCCATGAAAAAAACAGTAGAATACAAATGCTGGAGAGGCTGTGAAGAAAGGGGAACACTCATCCATTGCTGGTGGGAATGCAGAAGGATCCAACCATTCTGGAGGACAGTTTGGCAGTTTCTCAAAAAATTATCCATAGATTTGCCATATGACCCACCAATACCACTGCTGGGTATATACCCATCAGATCTGAAAACAAGGACACAAACCGATATATGTACACCAATGTTCATAGCAGCATTGTTCACCATCGCCAAAAGTTGGAATCAATCCAAAAGTCCATCAACAGATGAGTGGATCAATAAAATGTGGTATATACACACAATGGAATACTACTCAGCTGTAAGAACCAATACACTACAATCGCACGTGATAACATGGATGAACCTTGAGAATCTTATGTTGAGTGAAGCAACCCAGGCATTGAAGGACAAATACTATATGACCTCAATGATATGAAATAAGTTAACTGCCTCAGAGAGCTAGGGTCTGGAAAAGTGGCTTACTGGAAATCGGGGGGTGGAGGAAGGATGTGAGTTAATGTCTGTATGGGTGGAATCTGTGATGAGCTGGGGGTAAGTATGAGCACAAAGAAGGGACAAAATGGGGGCAAGGGGTTACCTTCGGGTGGGGTTTTCTGGGTTTGAGGGGGGCTGGGGATGGGAAGAGGGGTAATATGGTCCAAGAAATAGGTGGGAGGGAGGGGCAACATACAAACATGGGAGAGTGCCAGAAGTTCATTGAGAACTAAATGTTGAGTAAAACGTATCAAAGTATAAGTAGGAGGGTTACCTGGTTAGGACGCTCAGGGGGTATGGTCTGATGCGGGACGGACTCCGGAGGGAATAGCTGAAGGCTCATTTTGCCAAGGTGGGTTCTACCATTGGGTGGGGTGGACCCATATCCTGGGGAAGACTAATGCCGTCGAATAGAGAGAACTGTATCTCTCGTGAGAAAGGACGGCTCCCAGGGCATTAGATTGGCAGGCGTTGTGGGCCCTAAGGGGAGGGGAAAATGGACGTGCAATGGATGGAACAAAGGTAAATAAGGGGGCAAAAGAGGAGTTATGTGAGAGTACACGAGGATGAATATAAAACAGCTAATATTACACCAAAAACATATAGGGGATGACAGACTAATAATGAAAACCATAAGACAAAACATAGGATAACTAAAAAATTTAGAAAACTGTACAACCTAAAGTATGGACCACATAGTAAGCACAAATGTTACCTTGTTTGAAAACTATAGTTTCGGAATCTGTACATCAGTTTCAGGAAATATGATATGAATAAGTTAAAAGATTATTGCTGTGGAAGGGAAAAGGTTTTATGGTGGATCTGGGGAAATACTGTATATTGTATATATGAATTTTGGTGATCTAAGACTCTTCTGAAGCTGACATTATGTTGGGATTCACTTTACGGGAAGTTTTGGATCACAGAGTGGTTCAACAATGGCAGCGGAGGAATACTGATATGGGATGTTATTGACAGGATATATATGGTTGACAGGGAGTTATACAGGGCATATGCCAAGGGTATATGGTAATATCTATATATACTCATAGTGGAGACAATTAAAAACAACAGCTGGGGGGGTACTGGGCTCCTGGCCGGGGGGTCACTGTTGTGGGCCCTGGGAGAGCAGCGGCAATCCTCCAGGTGCAACGGCAAGAACCAGGAAGGAAGGAGGGCCCAACAGTGGGCTCTTGATACTAATGGCTACACTTTTGAGCCTATGCACCTGCAATAAGAACAAGGCCTAGAGTAGCATTGTGCCTGGGGGTTTCCTCCTGACAGCCTTCATGTTACTCAAATGTGGCCACTCTCACAGCCAAACTCAGCGTGTAGATGTGATGCATTCCCCCCAGCGTGGGACACGACACCCGGGGATGAGCCTCCCTGGCACCGAGGGATCACTACCACATACCAGCTGAAGAAGCAACTAGAAAATGACCTTGAATTAAAGATTCAATGCGGAACAGCAGAATATACCTATCTACATATAATAACATGACTTCGGGAAGCGGTTTGACCTAATGTAAGGGGGAAATGGAAAAGAGAAATGAGATTATAAGGCTGTGAGTCTCTAAAAAAGAGTCTGGAGGTTGTCAGAAGGAATACCCCTATGTACAACTGAACAGAGTCTAAGAGACAGATAAGGTAGATACAACCCCAGGTATTGGTTCTTTTGAGGGATAAAGAGACCCACGGGTTCTATGGTCATGGCAGAAGGGGTTCACTGCCATGACAGATGGCCCTTCTTTGGAGCTGGTGTTTCTGCATGATGGAAATGGACTCAGAGGGGATCTCTTTTCACAAGACTTGCATGCTACTTTATTGGAATTGTAGTTGGTGCTGGGTTTAAGATATATGTAGGGGATTTGAATCTCTGGACTGATAATATGACACCCAGGCCCAGAGCCTCAACAGACTTCAGCTCCTACACTTTGACTTATTGGACTTACTCCACTCAGCTAACATGGAGTTGAAGAAGGTCAACCACCATAACATGGAGCCTAGAGTGTCTACAACTAGAAGCGGGAAGAGTGCATCCAGTACCCATGTGGAATCTAAGCCCTCACTTGACATAGGTGTGCAATGGACACAACCAATCCAATGTCCACAGAGAAAATGTGGAATGGGTGTGGGAACGGTAGCCATGGGGGCTGCTGGGTGTGGGGAACGGGAGGAAGAGATGAGATGTGGAGGCGTTTTCGGGACGTGGAGTTGTCCTGGATAGTGCTTCACGGACAATTACGGGACGCTGTGGATCCCCCCAGGGCCCACTGGATGGAGCGTGGGAGAGTCTGGGCTATGATGTGGACCGTTGACTATGGGGTGCGGTGATGTTCAGAGATGGGCTTGCCAGGTGCAGTGGATGTGTCACGATGGTGGGAGGGAGTGTTGCTGTGGGGGGAGTGGGGGGCGGGGGCGGTGGGGTTGAATGGGACCTCATATATTTTTTTAATGTAATTAAAAAATAATAATAATAATAAATAAATATTAAAAAAATAAAAATAAAAAAATAAAAAAATAAATTACTTTTCACCAGAAAAAAAAAAAAAAAAGTTAATTGTGTTACCAGGCCTGAGGTGGGGATGGGATGTGGATGGGGTGGAGATGGGAGAGGCATTTCTACCCTCAAATCACATAGTCATAGTCCCAGGGAATTTGACAGGCAACTTCATTGCCCATTCAACCCCTACTTGCAGCACCATGACTCCTCACCTCCACCATAATCAACTTGGGATTCTCTTCAAAATACTTGGAAATGAAAAGGAAGTCAGTGATCACCCTTACATGAAGACCAACCACCAAAGCCAGGGCATGGGACCAGCTCTTCTGCTATTACCCCAGGTGTGTTCATTTTGTTCATTCATCATTAAAAATATTTATAGAGCTGCTGCCTAGAGGGTGTTTTCCCTTTGAAATATTCACAGAGGCCATGTTTCACATGCAGGTAAAAAATTCATAACCTGTTCTTATATAACCAGAAAAACAAGCACAGCTTAAAGGGCAACCTGCAAAGAAATTCATTCTGCATATATTTAAAATGTGCAAAAATGAGCAATTTTCCAGTGCATCATCAGTCATGACTATTTGTAAGTCTTCTCCATGGGCAAGTAGATTGCCAGCAATCAGCAGGACCAGCACAAATGATTGATGAGATAATTGTCCATTAGGATACAGATAAATTCTGTACTGTGGGAGGGTTAGACAGAATAAATACAGACATGATAGATGGAAGAAGACTTAGTAAATATGATAGAAGTTGCAGCCCCATTTCAGGATGTAACCATTTTCTGGCTGAATCAATGATTAATCAAAGACATTCTCTTTTGAAACTCTTTGATCACTGGTGCACAACCCCCATTTTGGGTTAAATTTAATAGCATCATTAAAAACTGCTATTCTAGTAACTCAAATTACTTTTCCGTAGAAGAAATCATGCCACATTAGAGAGTGCTTTTGTGAGCTCCTCAGGGCACGAGCCAAGTGCAAGGTGTGTGTGTGTGTGTGTGTGTGTGTGTGTTTTAATCATTTCAATCTTTAATGCCTAGCACAGAGTACTCAATAAATGGATGTGATTGTGAAAGTGAAATGAATTAATACATCTGTCTGTTCATTCATCTGTTAATTCCTTTAACAGATGTTCATTAAATACAGGAATTAAGAGCTCTGGTCCTGGAACCAGATGTTTCAGGCTTCAAATTCCAGCTCCAATCAACCGTATGACCTTTGGCTTCTCTGGGTCTGAAGCCTTCCATGTAAAATGAGGAAAATAATGGTACTTGCCCTAATAGGCTGCGTGAGGATTAAATGAGTTCGTGCATGTAAACCGTTTAGCAACGGTAGGGCTCATAGACAGTATGTACTAAAGGGCAACTTATTATTATTGTTGTTATTATTGCCTATACTAGGCTAGACCTTTCTCAAGTAACTATCATATTGGAAGCATGGAATCACTTAAGAAATGACATGGCTATTGGCAAAAGCTGGTTTCCATTTTCAAGTGGTTATTTATGGTTTCCTGCTTAGAGCCCTACTGCCCTAGGCCAACCATTCCTGACCTGGTGCCCTCCTGTGGCATCTAGGGCTGTCTCTTCCTGGGCTATGTACTCTAGAGAAGCCTAAGAAGCTGCTGAGTGGGAAAGTGAAGGAGGAAGGTAAGGGCTGGTGGGCATCCAATTAATTGTCAACATGCAGCCCAGGCCGTACCCTCATCCCTGTAACTCTCTGCATCTTTCCACGCTATTGTATAGCTCCTCCTGGCAACGTTTTTACCTACTAATTGCTATTTCTAATGCTTATCTTCTTGGCTCAGTTGAACAAGATTGTCCTTGATTTTAATTTTGATTTTAATTTTAAGACAATGTTGTAGAAAATACTTGATCTGGAGTTCAGTCAGCAGGCAAAGGAGACAATACAACTTAGAGGTTATGAATTCTGGAGAAAGAATTTGGAGATAGAAACAACTGACCACTGATAAGCTGTTTGACTTAAGGAAGGCACATTACTTCACTTCTCAGAGCCTCAGCTATAGAAAAGGAAAAGTGACAACAGTGGTTATGAGGAGTAAATGGAAACCACTGCTCAATAAATGGTGGCTATGACATTCTGAGGTCTTACACGCAGAAACAGAAGTCCAGTTAGGTTAAAGGACTTGCCTATATTCATGTAGCTATTTATCTTCTTGTTCTCACTACTAAATTAGTCCTGCCCCTTTTGAGCCTTTATAGATACCCATTTACAGATACTCTGATATACTCATCACAGTTTGGACTTGTTTTTTTACATCAGTTAAATTTAATAAATTTAAAAGCATTTGTCCCCTACTTGCTTTGAAGGTCTTATGAGCAACTCAAAAGCAGGACCTGCAGGTTGCTCATCTAGTATATGCCCAGTAAACATTTGGTGAATGGTAGTGGCTGTCAATCCAACCCAGTGGGATATGTCCCACATCCCCTGTGTTACATTACAAATAGAATAGAAATGTAGGATGGGTGCACTGGACTCATACAGGCCTAGATTTTAATTTTATCATTAATTGCTGATTATAAAGCATCTTCCAGTGCTAAATAAATGATAATAGTAGTAGTAGCTGCCACAGCGGCAGGAGTTGTTACTATGAGCAAAAAAGGTAGAGTAGGAAAATTTCCCTAAGGATGAGTTTTGTTCTCAAAGGCTACTATGAGGGGACCAAAAGAAGATATGTGGAGGAAGCATAGTGTGGTAGCATCAGACAAACATGGGTTTGAAACCCAGCTGACCATGTATTGATTGTGTGACCTTGCTTTACCCTCTCTGAGACCCAGCTTGCTCAGTCATAAAATGAAGATAATGATAGTACCTACCTCAGCTTTGTGGTAAGGATGAAATAAGATATGGTATGCAAAGCATTCAGCATAGTACCTAGCTCAGAATAAGACTACTCAAAAGCAACTTTAAAAAAAATAATTTTATGACTTACTGGATGAGTATTTCCAATAAAATCACATGAAAGACACTCCAGACATCTGCATGAGATCTGAAGGAGGAAGAGGTAGCTCCCAATAAAAACTGGTAAACACTTAATGCTCTTATCTCTTACCATGTAATACCTAATGTTGGAAACACTGGAAACTTAAACTTAGAACAAACCATTCCCAGAGAAGACATAGAAAGAAACCAATTTTTTACATCAAAATCACTTAGTTGCTCTACCTCAAAGAGTCCTTCAGCATGAGGTTATGTGTTGAAAAGGACAAGCAGAGAGCCTGTTACATGTGAAATAATCAGATTAGCACAGTCCCTACTCTCCTCCTAAATGGGAAGAAACAAATGCACCAATAATCAAAGAACCAAAAATGGAAAACTTGAGTCAAAGCAGTTGAGAACTGATGATCAGAGTGACCTCACTGACTTGAACCTTCACTCTTGGCCCTGGTGAGGCCTGCCAGACTGGAGAAATTCTCAGTCTGAGCAATTTACCCTGGCAGGGAAGTCTGATGACATGAAGTTGACTATGAAACTTCCTCTTTTCTCTTTATGAGTGCATGGGGGATGGACACGATGGGGTGGGATGAATGCACAGCCTCTATCTTTTTTCCTCTTTTCTGTTGCTCCTTTCTACCCCCCACCCCCGTTGTTCTTGTTTGGACATGCACTGGGAATAGCATTCAAGATTCCTGCATTCTCTATCTCTTTTTTCACGTTTGGATTGGCTGTTTGCCAAGGCAATTGCATAGCATTTTCAAAGAGCAGGTGAGTTTGGGGGAAGATCTTTTATCTTCTCTAATATTTTAACTCCCTGCAAATTAAAGCTATCAGAGACCCCCTTGGAAATTGCAGATAACACCAGGGCTTCCAAATTAAAGTGCCTATGAGAAACCCAACATCTTTTAGAGAAAAATACCCAGGTGTAATAGCTGTTTAAGCAATCTGAGATGTAACCTGAAGGTTATGTTGCTGATGTGAAAACAACTCTATGTTCCTTGTAAGTGACTAATGTGTGGCATTGCAGCCATGGATGTGAAACAGCTGGTTCTAACCAGAATGCAGGTGACTTGCTCACAATTGGGGAGGGCAGGTAAATATGCCTTTGCCTCCTGGTCTTCCATCTGGCCCAGACACGCAAATTCCTGTCTGCAACGTTATTCTTCTCTGCCAGAATTTAGTAGGTTAATGTCAGCATCTGGCAGAGATTGCCTGTGGTTACTGTGTGTCACATGGCAACAGGTAAGGACAACAGAAGGCTGCCAGGGAGGGGAGCTCAGCTTGTCTGAGGGGCAGGTGACCTGGCTTGCCAATAAGGGGAGGGGGGACACGCCCTGGTCCAAGGTGCAGAGAATGAGAGGAGAAGAAACTTCCGCAGGGAAAAGTAGACAATTACCATTTGTTGAGCACTTACTCTGTGCCAGGCACTGAGCCAGTTCTTCTGGGTATGTTCTTTCATTTGATCCCAGCAAGAGCCTCATTTTACTGATAGGGAAACTGCAGCCATACTGAAAATGCAGATCAAAACCAGGAACCGAGAACAAATACCAAAGCCCCCAGAAGGCAAGGCAGGTGGAATCAGTTGCCAAGAGAAATTTAAGAGCCTGAGTTCTTTACATCTATGGAGATTGGGATTTGGACATTCATGTCTACCCCACTCTATCTCTTCAGCTAACTCCCTTATTGGGCCAGCTCTGTCTGTCACCTCTAGATAGCTGGCAAGGGCATAGAGCTGGTTGTTCAGCAGGGACTAGGACCAGAACAAGGAAGAACAGGTGTCTGCAATAGATTCCTTCAAAGAATACATTAATGGCCACATGTTATAAAACTATGCTAGCATGCAAAGTGGGAGAAGAGGATGGAAGGGTTGCGATAGAAAAATTAGCACATGAATTTGAGTTCTATTTAAACTTCTATAATCAATGCTAATTGTTTCCTAGTTTGGAACTAAGCTTTTCTTCCATCATTAATACCTGTTGATAAATGCAAATATGCTTGAATTTCATTAGTAGGGACCCTTGCTTAAGCAGGCTGGCAACTGCAATCAAAACACAGGTCCAACTTTAACACACAAAAGAACTCTGAATCATGACCTGTCTAAATAGTCTTCCCTCACAGACAATATTAGCCCTTTTTTGTTCTTGAGCGAAAACTGTCCTTGACTCTGATTAGCAATGAGTGAACAAATGACACTATATTACAGCATCCTGCCACTAGGGTGTACAAGTCCCACACTCGTGAAAGGTAAGCATCTCTCACCTACAGACTGCTGTGCCTACAAACAGAAAGGTCCAAGTGTGTGGAAAGCATTAGATACTGCATGGGCTCAAAAACATTTTAAAGGTTACATACACCAGAGTGATCCATTTACATTGGCTGGGCTGTGAAATGAAGTGGGAAGGGTTTGGATGAGAACCCCCAACAATGACAACATAGTTGCATTCCCAGCTGTGTTAAATGACCAGCATGTCATGATTGCCTTTTCACGCAAATGTCAATGACATAATCCTAACAGGCTTGCAGCTCTCTCACTGGTGCAATAAAACAATGACCCAATTATTTTCGAGGGCTGAAGCAGCAGATGTAATTACTGGGTATGCTGTGCGGAGCACTGTGTGTGATGATGGGGGCACAGTAGGGCAGCAAACTGTGTGCTGAGGATTTGAAACCTGCCTCCCAAGTCATAACTCCTGGTATTCATCTGGTCAGAAAAAAATAAAGCCATTCGCTATGAAAGTTCCCACTTGTCATGATGGAGGCCAGTTGGGGAAATGTGGCACAGCGCTGACTGCAGCAAATTTTGTTTGAAAACCCAGCCGGTTTGTGGGTATTTGTTTGTTTATAGCTCCCCTGCCCCTCCCCCACACACACACCCTGCCTAGTTCTGCAAAGGATTTGAGATGGGATTTAAACACTGAAAGTTTGTTTAAGTGCTAAACAGGTCCAGCAACTTTTTAGATTGACGTAAAACGAAACCCATTGGAATCAAGTGCCTTGTTCTACAGAAAATTACTTTGGCTTTTCCAGTCAGAGCTGGTCCTCCTTGTGTCCTGTGGTGAGAGGGACCTCTTGCACCAGCATGCCCTTGTCCCCAGTGCAACACTTTAATATAGACCAGGGAAATAAACATGAGCCCATAAGCCTGAAGCCTGAAAAAAATAAAGGAACATGGATTTATTCATTCAGTTGTTTAACAGATATTGACAGGTATGTACTCTGGGACAAGCTCTATTCTAGGAACAGGGAAAGCTAAACGGAAGAAGACCCAGACCCTGCACTTTAGAAGCTCGGTCTAGTGGGAAGGATAGAGAAATAAAGATGCCCCTGCACTGTAATGCTATGGTGGAGGCATGCCACAGACCGCAGGGCAACATGTCAGCTGGAGGTTGGCAAAGACGATTTAGTGCATGAACTAGAGACTCAGACAGCCTGGGTTCAACTTTGATTCTGCCTTTCGCTAGCTGTGCAATCATGGGCACTTAGCTTAACATCTCAGAGCCTCAATAGCCTCATCTGTAAAATGGGCCTAAATAGGAGGATTATTGGGGATAATTATAAGGATTAAACAAGATAATCTCTATAGAACACTTAGTTCCTGGCATATAGTACACACCTAAGACAAACTTAGCTTTTTATGTTTCTTATTCTTTTTGTTTGATTTTAAGACCTTGTGTCTGGTGATGAGACTCCAAGGTTTCTAAAACAGAACTGATTTCAACAACTCCTTTCTAGCCTGATATTTTTTTCTCTTAGCCTGATTTTTTTCATATGAGATGACACAGTTTTGCCGTGATTTCTCCCTCAGCAACCATATGTCCAGCAAAAACCTCAGGGAGGAAATATTTCCCAGATGGTTTTGCTTACATTAGCCTACTATGTGCTAGGCACCATTCTGGGTGATAGGGAAGTAGCACTGAGCAATGCAGACAAGGTCCCCATCCTCTTGGAGCTTACATTCCAGGAAGAGAGACAGACCATATGGAGGTAAATATAAAGAGATGTGATTACTCAGGTGGTAAGCATGATGAAAGAAGCATTGCCAAAAAAAAAGGATATTGGAGAGGGGCAGGAGGGAGACTAACTATAGTGGTCAGAGAAGGCACATCTCAGGAGGTGAGATTTAAGCTCATTTAAGCTGAGAGTGAAACTTGAACAAGAAACCTCCTGGGACCTTTGGCAAGAGCAAAGTCAGTCAAGGCGGAAGGAACAGCATGTGCAAATGCCCTGGGGCAGGAAAAGTCTTTTGGAATGTTCCAGAGATAGAAAGACCAGCATGATTGGGACATACAGCCCTGGTAGGACAGTAAAGCAGGCAGGATTATTATATGCATTTTGAAGATAAGGAAATGGATAGTCAGAGAGATTAAGGGACTTACCCACAATGCCTTGCACACAGTAGGCACTCCAGATGTTGTAGACTGCTCAATCAGTAAGGCGGGACTGAGCGCCTCTGCCTTCCAAAATTGCACTGAGGTTTCCCACCACATCTAGGAATCAGCTACCCAGGGAGACTGAAACATGGTCCTTTTGTGTTGATGAGTCATAGGCAATGCACAGTTGAGTATGGGGCCCAGTGGCCCCAGCTGCTGCCTGAGTGTAAGGGGTGGGAGTGGGCTCTGCCTGTGGCTGAAGCTTTTTAGCATGTTTATGATGAACTGAAAGCAGTCACCACTTAATTTAAAATGCTTCCCACATATACACATACAATCTAGCAGCTGTGGAGTTGCCAGGAATTGAAGCTAAGTGTAGAAAATTGGAGGATCGGGAATAACTGGTACCCAGTCTTATTTTTCAGCTCCCACGGGCTGTCTCTGATCCCATACAATCCCACCTTCCCTGAAAATCCCCAGAAATCAAGACATGGCTAGGGACAGCAGTGATTTGGGGAAGGGAAGCCTCCTCAGAGCCCTTGGAGCCAGCCACACTAGTAGCCCCACCTGGTCTTAAGCTTGCCTGTTTTCCTCTCCATCCATACCCGTTAAAATATCCCTCAATGCCCAAACCCACCCTCTTGGCAAAGCCTCACCTTGCTGCCCCTCCAATCCATCTTCATGTTCCTTGACATCTGACAGTTGGGAAAACTCATTTGGCCATGGTCACAAACTGCCTGGGCTGGCTGCTGCTTTTTCAGGTATATGTATCTTGTCTCCCCAACAACAAATGGGGCTCTCAGCAAATGCATAAGGAAATAAGTTGCTTTCTTTTGTATTCTCCACATTTCTCAGCCCGGTAGTATGTAAACGGTAAGAGTCCCATGTGCATTTGTTGATGGGTTGCATGACAGTATCGTTTTAAAAGTCTTTTGGATGGAGAACCTGCTCTCAATTGAAACACAAGAATTTCAACTTGACAAAAATGTGAAAACCCTTAGGGGTATCCAGTTTCATTCCCATTCTCCCTGACACCAAGGTTACCCTGCCCAGAGCTGGATGAACCTGCAGCCTCTCAATGAAAATTGCCCCACAATTCATCTCTTTTGGCCCTTTGTTTATCATATCCTTTCTGACTGGAAAGCCCTCTCCCCTAACTCTTCCTGTGAAAATTCCATTTGCCCACCGAGGCCAAATCCAAAGGCCCTAAAATCTCTCTGGGCGCAATTCATTGCTTTTGTCCCTGAACACTCTTGGCACCCTGTGTATCCTTCTTTTATGGTATAGGCTGGTATGCTGGGATAACCTAGGTTCAAATCCCAACTCCATCACTTCCCAAGACAACCTCAGTTTTCTCTTCTGGAAAAGGGGATGACAATACCCACCTTACTAGAATGTTGGGAGTTAACAATGAAATAACATCTGCTGCCCACTTAGCATAAGTCTCAGCATACGGAGCCCGGTAAGTGTTACTCATCACCATCATCCTCATCATCACTGGCAAACAAGCAGGGTAAGGTAAAGGTTAAGAGTGTAGACTTTGGATTCAGATACTTCTAGGTGCCAATCCTGGTTCAGTCACTTCCAGTGTGACCTTGGACTACTCACTTCCTCTCTGAAGCTGTTTCCTCATGTGTAAAATAAGTAATGTGTAAAAAAATAATAATAGTTTTCCTGCCCCTCCCCCCATTCCCTTACGGAACCTGTTGGGAAGTTTCGAAGAGATCATGTATGCAAGGCAAACCACTTAGCACTTGGTTGTGGCATAAAAACTGTCATTCACATCGTGGATCCTCACAGGGCCCACTGGATGGAATGGAGGAGAGTATGGGCCATGATGTGGACCATTGTCTATGAGGTGCAGAGGTGCCCAAAGATGTACTTACCAAATCCAATGGATGTGTCATGATGATGGGAACGAGTGTTGTTGGGGGGGGAGGGGGGGGGGGTGGGGGGGGTTGAATGGGACCTCACATATATATTTTTAATGTAATATTATTACAAAGTCAATAAAAAAAAAATAAAGCCATAAAAAAAAAAAACTGTCATTCAGAGGTAAACTTCCCTACTACCTATTAAACTCTTTTAAGGGCACAGACAATATTTTACTTATCTTTGCATCTCTCCCTGCCTAGCCTAGCACAAAATCTCTGCAGCTGGCAGACACACAATAAATCATTGCTGGAGTGAACTGAAAACCCAAAACAGATGTGCCTCTTCCCCTGTCAAATAAAGCCTTCAAGCTTGTGGGTTGGGCCTCCCTACCCCTACAACTCCCCCTCTCTTTGAGCTGAGCAACCATCATTGTCTTGGCCTGACTTGGGGCTGGGGGGTGGATAGGCAGGGGCAAGGCCAGTTGGAAGTAGGGTAAGGAAGAGTTCTCTGTCCGCTCCTGGGGACCCCAAACAAATTGCCTTTTAAGGGTGCTATCCAAAAGTTTCTGCTAAATGAAAAGAGGGGGAGCTTAATTCCTGAGGTGATGAGGTGACACACCAAAAGCCCTCTACCCATCCAGTGCATAGCTGCTGATAAATCTGCCTCTCTCTAAGGTACAAAAAAACAAAAAAAAGTAAGTAAAGGAAAGTATGAGGAGAAAACTCTCTTCTTTAGAAACCATTACCCAAACCACCCCATACCCAAAGACCTCTAGAAACAGAACACAGAGCTTCACTGGGAAAAATATACCAAAACATACAAGTATGTTTTAAAACTACACTAGAATCCCATGTCTTCAGTGTTTCTGAGGCAGGGCTGCATAGATAGGATACATACAGGGACTCGCATGCTATCCAGCACAGGGTCAAAGTTAAGAGACAGACACCAGAACATGGCCACCTGGACTAACCCCAGGCAAGTGATTCAACCTGCCTGTGTCTCCACTTTCTCATGTGTCACATGTTATTAATACTACTACTTCCTCACAAGGTTTTTTTAAATGAGAATTAAATGAACTAACATATGTAAAGCACTTACCACATGCCTGGCACCTGCTAAACACTACACAATTGTTTGCTAAATACAAATAAATACATACATCTGGAGCAAGACATATCTAAAGGCAGGGTCATCAAGTGGTCAGAGGTGGACTTTGGCACGAGCAAAACTCTGCTTCGAATCCCAGTTTCATGATTTAGGAGCTGAACCTCTCTGAACTTCAGTTTCACCATCTCTAACATGGGGATTATACTGTTCCTATTCTAAAGGCTGCCGTGAGTATCAGTGATATCTGCAAAGTCCTGAACACAGTGCCTTATATGGAGTGAGTCTGCACTCAATAAAGATATAGTATTCATCACCTGAATTGTGAAGGGTACTCCTTCCCATTTTTTGTCTCTTCTAAGTTGAGTTAAAACAACATGTAGTTTTGGAAATCCTACCACAGTAAAGGAACAACTTCATCGTTTTGCCAATGAAATTCCTAAATATTTTTATTTGAGAGCCAGGAAAAAGAAACATATTTTGGTCATTTCTAAACCAACCAAGCACAGGCAATCAGTTTCTCCGCTCAGCAAACCTGACCTCAAAAGCTGCAAAAGTCACTTTGAAAGACAAAATCGAAGGAATGAGTAATTCACTGCAAACAAAAGCCATCTTTGTTTGCTGCCCAGCTTTGTGGGAAAAAAAATACCTCAACCCAGGAGCGTGGAAAATTCTTGAAAGTTCTTATTCTATTCCAGCGAATCCAACAGAATTGGCAAGACTCCTGGCCATGTGAACCTGAATCAGAATGAGCTGCCTCTACCCACATCCCTCCTCACAGCACCCAGAACCCAGCAGGGTACACTGGGCATCAATACATATTGGTTGTTGATTCCTTCATGGGAGTCCCAGATTCCATGTCTACAATGTCTGCTACATTGCCAAAACAATCGGAAAGCAGCATGAAAGAGCATTTTCAAAACAGTGGAAAAAAAGCATCCATCATCTCACCACTGTAACACAACTCTTAATTTTGGGTGGAAACATGTCTTTCAGTCTTTATCCACGTGCAGACATATTTTTACAGTACTGTAGTCATAGGGAAAAACTGCAGCAGCTTCAGCCAAGAGCCAGATACCATACAGCTCATGTCACTAAACTTTCCAAGTGAGGGCTTTTTCTTCCCTCATTCACACCATTCAGTCAGTCAGTCAGTCAGTCGACAAACATGGATTTAGCCAGGGACTTATGCTCGGCCCTAGGGAGTATGGAAATGACTGAAGGCACAGTCCCGGTCCTCAAGCAGCAACCAGTTTAGTATGGGGAAACAGGCAAGTCATCAGGAAATACAGCACAGTGTGGTCAATCACTGCATAAATGTCATGGAAGCACATGAGAGGGGCACTTAAAGCTGGCAGGAAAGGGCAGGGGATGGAGGAAATTAGGCAGAATACATTCAAAGGCATGGAGTCAAATGAAAGTGAGGTATTATCAGATAGTCAAAAATCGTTCAGAATAGCTGAAATATATAGGCAGGTGTGGAGTGAACGTAGTTATAAAGGAAGAAGGAGGCCAAATGATTGATGTTAAATGTTTCCGTTTCATGCTAAAGATCATGGGAAGCTTTGGAAGAATTTTAACCAGAATGCTAGCATAGTCAGATTTATATTTTAGGAAAATTACCCCAGCAACAGAAAGGAGGGTAGATTAGAGAGCATGATATGGGTAACAGGGAGACCATTTAGCAGCCTAATTCAATAACCAAGATAAGGAGGGTCCAAACTAATGAAACAGCTTCTCAACTTAAAAACTGTACTACTCTGGCAACTAATTTTAAGTTTTCTGTGCCTCTATCTCCATCTCTATAAAGCAAGAATAAATCTCCCTTGTGGAGATTTGGGAAGGATTAAATGAGACACTGCATGCAAAGTACCTGGCACAGTGGCTGCTATGCAGAATACCCTCGGTACATGTTACTCCCCCTTCCCCGCATTCCATTTTCTTCCACCTCACCCTTCCTTAAAGGCTTGCACGGTATGGAGCATGGAAGTGGCCGAGGCAGGATTCTAACCCAGACAGTCTGACTCCAGAGGGCAGTGGAGAAATTTTGAAAGTGCTGTTGTAAGGATAGTTACTTAGATTGTTTAGCTGAGTTGAGGGCCCAGCTGAGGTTGGAAACTATGAGTTTCTGGTGGGACTAATCAACAAAGCTATGGGATTTTCTCCAGCAGTGTTCCTTCATCTGGGTGTAAAAACAGAGGAGGAGGCTGTCAGTTAAATTTATCCAGGATTTGGATTTTTTCCAGTGGATCTAGCAGAAAGACACAAGGGGAGAGAGTTGAAGATATAGGCAAGATCCTGATGTATACATTCCAGGATTTAGCTAAACAGATCTGGCTGCTAATCTCAGCTCTGTCCCATACTAGCTGTGGGAATTTGGCTAAGTCACTCAACCTCTCTGAGCCTCAGTCCCCTCATCTTAAAAAAAATGACAACACTGCCTATCTCATAGAGTTCTTGTGAGGATTACAGGAAATTATTGAAATGATGTCATAAGATACTTAGTATGTGCATGGCACATACATATTCATTCTTATTCTTACCATAATCATCATTTTCAAGAATGGGGAAAGAAGGAAGGAGGCAAGGAGAGAGGGAGGGAGGGAGGGAGAGAAGGAGGGAGGGAGGGAGGGAGGGAGGGAGGAAGGGGCTGAGAGGGTGGAAAAATGGAGGCGGCTCAAGAGCCTGGAAATTCTGAAGTAAAAAGAGAGGAGCAACGTGGTTAGCGGGTAGGCTGTGGGTGGTGAGGGGTTCTGAGGTGAAGCATGATAAAGCTGGGATGGAGGTGTGTCCTGCACATGGATCATGGATGTCAAACTCACCCAGAATGATGTCAGGAATTGGGATGGAGAAGACAGTGCGCCAGATGTCGAACTCTTCGTTGAGTGTGGGGGAGTTATCAGGAGGAGGTGGTTTTAAAAAGTTGACAGGGAGAAGAGAGGAGAGGATGCAGTAGGCCAAGGACAGAGGACTAATGGTCTGGACGCGAGCAGGAGAAGCTAGAATACAAACCCCACCTCCCAACCCTAGGGTGCCTGTGCTGTGAGAGTGTGAAACAGTGTCCACTAGAGGGCGATGAGGGCAAAGCCATGAGCTCCTCTGCTGAGACTCTGGTTTCAGCACTTCCAGGCGCGACGGTAGAGAAGAATGTTCTGTAAAGTTTATTTAGAGAGTAAAGAAGAGGGGTGTTGTTTGCCATAGGATGGGGCTTCCAGAGTGTGCTGAGAAGGGTGGAAGAGGGCAGTAGTGGGGAGATAGATGATTCGGGGTGGTGGAGATGAAAGCACAGGGCCCAATGGGGATGGTATGGGAGAGGACAGATGATAGGCAGGAACATTTGGGCTGTGGCCAAGGACCCAGGGTTGAGAGGCCCGGTGGGATTAACTGTCCTCAGTGTTCCAAATGGAGCCTTTTCTTTACATCTTTTTGTTTTGTTTTGTTTTGTTCTAGCACATGGTTGTTGAAAACCATGCTAACCATCACTAAAGTGAAACTCCACTTCCCCGCCCCATTCAGCAGAGGTAACCATTGTTGACAGTCTGTCTATACTTCCAGGCTTTTTCCAACACATAACATATTATGATATCTTTAACAAAAATCAGTTCCTACCATGCTTACTCTTCTGTAACTCCCTCCCCACCTCTCCCTTATTAGAGAACTTGTGGGTTTACAGAATCATTCTATGGGGCAACAATAGGCAGTATAAGGGGGTATGGGATCTTTCCTTTTGGAATAATAAAAACATGCTAAAATTGACTGAGGTGATGACAGCACAAAACTGTGACGAAAATGAGAGCCACTGATTGTACACTTTGAATGGATTGTACAAAGCATGGGACTGTATAACTCAGGGAATCCAGTGGTGGAAGATGGACTGTGGTTAACAGGAAAAATATGAGAATTTTTCTCATGAGCAATAACAAATGTACAATACTAATATACAGTGTTAATAATGGGGGGGGTTGCAGGAAAATACACCAAATGTAAGATATAGCCTATAGTTAGTAGTAATATTTTGATGAAGCTCTTTCTTAGTTTGTAACAAAGGTTTCACAACAAAGCAAGGTGTGGGTGGTGGGGAGATGTATGGGGGCCTTGTGTGATGATACGTGTGTTTGTAAATTCACAAATTTTACTATACATTTATTTTTTATGTATGTTCATGTATGAATATATACTTCAATAAAATTTTTAAATGGAAAAAAATACAGGATTCTCATATACCACCCCACCACCAATACCTTGTATTGGTGTGGAACATTTGTTAAAATTGATGAAACCACATTTTTATAATATATTTATTTTATATTATATATTTATATTTATATTATATTATATATATTTATATTTATAGTATATTTTATTAACATACTATTAATTAAAGTCCATGGTTTAGCTTAAAGTTCACTATGTAGTGTAGTTCCAAGGTCTATGAAAAAAATTTTTTTGTGTTACTATATATACAATCTAACATTTCCCCTTTTAATCATATTTAGATATATATTTCAGAACAGTGCATTGCATTACCATGTTGTGCTATTTTCACAACCATCCATTATCAAAACATTTCCATCATTACAAATAGGAACCCTATCATTTTAGTTTTAGTTTTATTTTGTCAGTTCATTCAAATATTTATTGTTTTCTCATGAGAACCTAGGTGGTGGCCACAGCAGGGGCCTGGGTCCTCTGCACGGGGACCCTGGTATGTGTCTTCACAAGATGGTTGGTAAACTCCTGGTAGGGAGACTTGGTGAACACAGTCTCGTTCCAGAGGTCAGGAGTGAGATAGCTGTAGAAACCCTGTCCATTTTAAGCCTTAATTTTCCATTCCCTATCCCCACCCTGTCCCCTGGTAACCTATATTCTAGATTCTAGATAAATGAGTTTTTTAATGCTAATTGTTTCAAATCAGTGAGATCATAGAGTTATTTGTCCTTTTGTGTCTTCAAGTTTCCACCATGTTATAGCATGTAACAGGACTTCTTTCCATTTTATGGCTGAATAATATTCCATTGTGTTTACATGCCACTTTTTATTTACCCATTCATCAGTTGATGGACACTTGGGTTGCTTCTGTCTTTTGGCCAATATGAATAACTCCTCTATGAACATTGGTGTGTAAATATCTGTTTAAGACCCTGCTTTCCTATAACTTCCTTTTATCACAATACTATATTGTAGATATCATTATGGATCAAGGCATAAAGACCCAGTTTGTCATTTTTTTGTGGGTACATCATCATAGTTGTAGTAGAAATAGTAATGTATAGTATTTGTTGAATGCTTTGTGGCAGGTATTGTCTGAGCATTTCATATGGATTATCTCATTTATTCTTCATAACTCTATGAAGGAGGTATTGTTTTGTCCATTCTACAGATGACAAAACTAGAGGCACATAGAGATTTAGAAACTTGATCAAGCTCTCACAGCTCATAAGGGCTAGAGGAAGAAATCAAACCTAAGCATTCTAACCACAGAGGCTAAATTCTCAATCATCAGCATATTCGGATGTACCATAACTATTTAATCAGTTCTCCATTGGAGACATTTAAGTTGTATTCAATTTTTTGCCATTTACAAATAATGTTGAAATGAACATACTTATATATGTGAGTAATTCTGAAGGATAGACACCTAAAAGAGGAATTGCTGGCTCAAAAGCTATTTGCCCAGGGGAGCTGGTGTAGCTCAGTGGTTGAGCCTCTGCTTCCCATGTACAAGATCCTGGGTTTGTTCCCTGGTACCTCCGAAAAAAATAAAAGAGTCATTAGGTAGAGATTGTTTATGAAAGAAAAAAGATATTCCAAGTTGTTTTCCAGAAGTTGTGCTAACTTACATGTGCACCAAGAGTGAGTGAGTGTGCCTATTTCACTATGGACTCCCAAACACTGGAATTTATCAATCTTTTTTATTTTTTGCGAATCTGAGAGACAAAAACTGACATCTCAGTCTTCTCAATGGTGTCTTGATTTATATTTCTTAATTATTATAGAGGTGGTGAACCTATTTATATGGTATAGACCTTATGTGTTTCCTCTGTGAAACGTCCACTTATTATTCCTTCAACAAGTATTTATTGAGAACTTACTGTGTGCCAGGCACTGTTCTGGCACTAGGAATACAGTGAAGAATGAGCAAAAGCCTCAGCTGTCATACAGCTGACATGTAAGTAGAGGAAACAGATAGTAAACAGCAAACAAATAATGAAATAATGTAATCACAGATGAAGGTAAGTGCTCTAAAGAAAAAAATATACTTGTTACAGTATAATTCTTGAAATATTTTGAATAAATAGACCTTTGTCTGTCTTCTATGTCGTGACTTCTTTCTTTGTCCTTTGTCTCTCAACTTTGCATGAGATATCTTCTGCCATACGAAAATTAAGTTTTATTATCATTTTTTATAGTTCCCACATTTTTTTCTTGCTTTGCAAAGATACCCTCCCTCAAGGTATATACAAAATATTTCTATGGTTTCTTCTAGTCCTTTTATGGTTTTGTTTTTCTTTTTAACATTTAAATCATTGACTTATCTGGAATATACTTTGTGTTTTTTTTAAATTTATTTTTATTTATTTCTCTCTCCTTACCCCCCACCCCCGGCCCAGTTGTCTTTTCTCTGTGTCCATTTGCTTCATGTTCTTTTTTTCCGCTTCTGTTGTTGTCAGCGGCAGGGGAATCTGTGTCTTTTTTTGTTGCGTCATCTTGCTGCATCAACTCTCCATGTGTGCGGTGCCATTCCTGGGCAGGATGCACTTTTGTTTCCCGCTGAGCAGCTCTCCTTACAGGGCGCACTCCTTGTGCATGGGGCTCCCCTACACAGGGGGCACCCCTGTGTGGCACGGCACAACTTGTGCGCATCAGCACTTCACATGGGCCAGCTCCACACAGATCAAGGAGGCCTGGGGTTTGAACCACGGACCTCCCATGTGGTAGACGGACGCCCTATCCACTGGGTCAAGTCTGCTTCCCTGGAATATACTTTGGAATAAGTAATGAGATGGAGATCCAGCTTTATTTTTTCCAATGGCAGGCCAATTGTCACAGCAAATGGCACCATGTATTAAATGGTGCATCCCACCCCCCCACCCCCAAATGGTGAAACTGATGGTCAGAGATGGGAAGAGGCTTGCCCATGATCATGTAGCAAATTAGTGGTGGCAGACTTGGGCCTAGATCCTGGGTTGCATGACTCTGGTGACAGTGATAAACGACAGAGCTCCCCAAAGCTTCATCCCCTGCTGCACTTGAACCACCTTCCCTGACCTGCACCAAGACTGACTGTCTTCAGACCACAGTGACCTGTATTTTCCCTTTCCAAAAAAGTTCCCTGACCTGTCTTGCTCAGAGATAGGAATGCAGTGACCCATGGAAGCCCTGCTAATTATAAATAGGCAGAAGCTGCTGAACTCTGCTAGAAGACTTTGGATTGAGGCAGCTTTGGCTGCAAAGGGCTGGGGGCAGAGGGCAGACAGTTTTGCCATTTAGGAACCAAAATAGGAAGTGTTTTTTCTGAATAAAGATATTTGGCATTGTCTTCATTCATTTGCTAACAGAGCAGCTGCCATCTCGGGAGCCGTCCAAAGGGGCTGCCTCAAATTATGTCCAAGTGATAAGCTGAAAGCTTAGAGGCTGCTGGGACTTGTCCCAAGGTCCCAGTTAGAGCAGGCCCAGAATCCAAAAGGTTATCAAAGGGTAGGTGCTTGCTCCACCACCAAGGGAGCTTGGTTAATATTACATTTCATTTGTTGTTTCCTAGGTGGGGTTTTACCCTTCTCTACACATATCTCAGGACTGTGGGCTTTTCATACCCCAAGGAGATGGGTATCCAGGAGGGTGTTTCCAGGGAAAAAGAACAGTGAAGTGGGAGCTGAACTCATTCAGGCTACTTGAGACAACATTTTTAAAAATTCATATTTTCCCAAAGTTATGAGGATATTTTTGTTTAAAGTGTTCAAACAAAATCGGTGGATAATTACCTCCATTGTTTTGCTCTGCTTTCCACAGGTAGACCCAGCCGAAGGTATCGGCGGGTTCTTATTTTCCTACTAACTTCGATGGGTATTTTGTTGCTTCCTTCCCAAAGCCCATGGTAAATTTACTGCTTCTAATAAAGTAAAGCAATCTCCTAGCATCTCCTCTATCATCTACCAACAGGCAGAGTGAGCAGCATCCTCCATGACAATATTTAAGGTAGTCCATCCCACCCAAATCAGCCGTAATCACCCCAGATATTCCAACCATCAAAAGAGTGGAAAGAGACATGCATTCCAGTTTCCTCTGCCATGACTTGTTGCGTGACCTGAGGAAGTCACTACCCCTACCTGGCTACCAGTAAAATGATAAGGTTGGTCTTTATGGATTAGGAGCTCTCCATCGAGGCTCTTTAGCAAAATCACCAGGGGTACTTTTTAACATGAAGATCCCAGGGCCCCACTCTGACCTATTGAATCAGACACTCTGAGGATTAGGACCCACACATCTGTATTTCAACAAACCTTCAAGTAATTCTGTTGTGTAGTCAGGTTAGGGATCCAGTGAACCAGAAGTTTTGATATTAGATGGTCCAATACCTTCCTGGGAAAGTTCATACATTGTTTCTCTAAGAGACATACCCCTACCCCAGATAACGGGATATCTATTCCTTCATCAGGAACCCTGAAAGCTTTATACATGCATACGTCAGCTATTTAGCAGTCACCTCTGAGGACGGAACACAAAAGGAAAAGATGCACATTACTGAAGGGGAAGGGAGTAAGGGGAGTGAGAAACAGCAACAGCAACAACAGAAAAATGGAGGACTGGATATTTCTTTCAGGCGTACAGTTGCCTGAGACAACACTGGGAGCATGCAGGGCATTGACAGCTTATAAGGACAGTAACTGAGGCTCATTTTCCCTAAGAGCATCCCTGTCTCTACCCAGGAAAAGCAATGCAAAAAGGCACAGCCAAGCTGAGAAATAGCCCTCCTTTTAGTTGGCAAGGTCTTATGGCTCCCCACAACAGCTAGTGAGAGTGTAAACACATTTCTGACACCTGACCTCAGTCCCTTGGCCCAAGCATGACTTGAGATAAGAGGACAGTAAGAAAATCCTACCCAAGCTCTAGGTCATGGCATCAGGGCACACTAGCTTTTGGGTAGGCCCTAAACCAGGGCCCCTTCTGCTGATAACTGGAATCCTTCCCTCTTTTGGAATCAAAAGCCCCCATCTCCTGCCAATTTTATACCACCACTGTGTTAACATAGACTCCAGCTCTGTGCTTTCATTCATCATTCACTATTCATTTGCACACTATTTACTAAGCACTTACTCTGGCCTGGCACTGGGTTAATTAGGCCAAATGGAAACAAGACAGACATGATATTGCTCTCAGTGAGTCAACAAGCTAGCACAGTAGTTCTCAACCTTATCAGACCAAACATCTCTTTCCTATAACAAATCTTTTTTTCGACTCTCTTTACTATCCTATAATTGAATTCATAGGTAATATAACTTACCTACACAAGTAATTTC
Organism: Dasypus novemcinctus; assembly: GCF_030445035.2. Classification (NCBI taxonomy): domain Eukaryota; kingdom Metazoa; phylum Chordata; class Mammalia; order Cingulata; family Dasypodidae; genus Dasypus; species Dasypus novemcinctus. Next base: position 118,717,127 of record NC_080704.1, on the reverse strand, counting down.
AAAAAGATTGATAAATGTCCTATCAAACCCAGAGGAAATAAAAGTAATCAATAATAACATAATATGTAAATGCTCACACAGAAGTACACTAAAAGACTAAATGAAGTAGGCAGAGGCTTGTGCCTTTAAATAGTATCCCCATGAATGCAACAGCCACAACACAAATTGACAAAGGCATGTTGTATTGACTATTCTAATTCCATGAGTAATATCACCATTGTCAACATGATTTTCTGAAATGGTGAATGACTCTGTGTGAACCTCTGAAAAAAAGGTTCAACTTTGCATCTCTTTACTCAAAACTGTGGGGAGAGGGAAATCCTTTGTATTAAAATTATTCAAGCATTTATTGCAGAAGTTCAGACTGTTATAAATGGGTTTATATTCATATGTCAGAATGAACGTCACTGGGACCTTCAAAGGTCATGTGGGTTTGTAGGCTATTCTTCAGTTTACAAGACTGTCCTGGATATTGCAGTGTATGATATTATCTGTTTCAGGCCCACTAAATGCCCTCACAAGTTTTCCAAAAGTCCTCTAGAGGGCGGAATTGCCTCAATTGAGAATCAACTGTCTACTCTTTCTGTTCCTGTAGGACTGGGGTTCTTGAGCAGTTCTTGCCTACACCCTTCACCCCTACCATCAAGGAATCGAGTCCCATCCTGGCTACCAGAGTCTGGCAGGACTCCTAAGTTTCATCCCCTCTTGCTCAGTTCAGTTATATGGGCAGGACCACAAAAGCTAACTGCTTGCTTACATTGCAACCTGTTGTTGCCACCCGCCTAGGGTGCCACTCTGGGAAGCTGAGTTTCCTGTCCCACCCCATGGGATTCTTCTAGGGTTGTAAACTCTAACCCTGTCACTCAGCACCACAACCCTTAGCCCCTCTGGGCTGTTGACAATCTGTAGGACAAGTCTAACTATGGCTAAGTTTAAACTTGGGCCTCAACAGATCCCTGTAGTTTTTGGCCCTCAGCTAGATTCCCATAGGATACGGAAACAGGAAAGAACTCTCTTCCACAAATAGGAAGACAAAGAGAGTTGGCCATTCCCAAGGCCTTCCTTCTATCACCTTTAAACACCTCTTTTATCAGCATCACACTAGACAGCCCTAAACCATTTGAGAAGTTGGCCTAACTCCCTACGGAGCAGTGTGGCCAAGAGTAGGTCCTCTGGAGTCAGACACACCTGGGTTCAACTACAAGGTCTATCCCATAATGCTGAGGGACTTTAGGAGGTTCACTTTAGACTCTTTGAGCTGTAGTTTCCTCATCTGGAAAATGGAGATAATAATACTACCTAACTTTATAGTGTTCCTCTGGGGATGAAAGTAAGTGTATGACTACAAAATTCTTAGCAAAGTGCCTGGCCCATAGTAATCGATAGTAATCCCCTGGTATTGTTACTATTCTGGGAATCACCTGGTGTGAGCTAAAAGCTGGCTTCCACCTGTGTGTTTCTACTTTATCTTCCTAACCAAAGCAGAAGTTTCTCTGAGGCTGTCCAGGATGAGATCTGCCCTGCTGAGTTGGAGGTCCATCCAACAAGAAATACCAATCTAGAAACGATGGACTATATTTAATAGTACAATTATAAAAAGGTTCTTTCAATCAAAGACCTAAATATAAGAGCCAGAACTATCAGAGTCTTAGAAGAAAATGTAAAGAAGCATCTTCAGGAAATTGTGTTAGGCAATGGTTGCTTATACATTGTACCTAAAGCACAAGCAACAAAACAAAAAATAGATAAATGGAACCACATTAAAATTTTAAACTATTGTGCTTCAAAGGACCTTATCATGAAAGTAAAATGAAAACCTACACAATGGGAGGAAATATTTGGAAACCACACTTCTGATAAAGGTTTAATATCTAGAATATATAAAGAAATCCTCCAACTTTACAACAAAAAGACAAACAAAACAATGGGGGGGGGGAAATGGGCTAACATTTTTACAGACATCTCTCCAAAGAAGATATGCAAATGGTCAGAAAGTACATGAAAAGATGCTCAACGCCATTAGCCATCAGGGAAATGAAAATTAAAACCACAATGAGATACCATTACACACCCATTAGAATGGCTGCTATTACAAAACTGGAGGAAAAAAGAAGAAAAAACAAACTAAATTTAAAAGCCCAGAAACTTATAAGTGGGGGAGAATATGCTAAGAACACTCATTCATTGCTGGTGGGAATGTAAAATGGTGTAACTGCTGTAGTAAACAGTTTTGCAGTTCTTCAGAAAGCTAAGTATAGAAATTACAATATGACCCAGCAATCCCACTGCTAGGTACATACCCAAAAGAATTGACAGCAGGGACTTGAACAGATATTTGCACAACAGTGTTCATATTTGCACACCTATGTTTATAACAGCATTATTAACAATTACCAAGATATGGAAGTATCCATCAGAGGATTAATGGATAAATAAAATGTAGTATATACATACAATGGAAGATTATTCAGTTGTAAAAAGGGATGAGGTTCTGATACATGTGATAAAATGGATGTACTTTGAAGACATCATGTTGAGTGAAATAAGCCAGACACAAAAGGACAAATATTGTAGGATCTCTTGATATGAAATAATTAGAATAAGAACACACATAGAGTCAGAATCTAGAATATAGGTTACCAGGGGATGGGGTGGTGATAGGGAATAGGAAGTTAAGGCTTAAAATGTCTAAGGTTCTTATTTGGAACAATGGAAATGTTTTGGTAATAGATGGTGGTAAGGGTAGCACAACATTGTATACATAATTAACAGCACTGAAATATGTATCTGAATGTGGTTAAAAGGCAAAATGTTAGGTTATATGAAGTAACAGCATAAGATTTTTTTTAAATTCCTTGGAATTGCACACAGAGACCCCTAAGTAAAACCATGGACATTAGTTAATAGTGCAATTATAAAAAAATGTGTTTCCATCAATTTTAACAAATGTTCCACATTAATACAAGTTGTTAATAATAGGGTGGAACATGGAAATCCTGTATTTTATGCATGATTGCTCTGTAAACCCACAACTTCTTTAATAAAGAAAAAAATTTTTAAAACTGGGAAGGAAAAAAAGTTCTTTCATGAATTAAAACAAATGTGCAACGCTAATGCAAGGTGTTAATAGGGTGGTATATGGGAAATCTGTATTTTATGCATGATTTTTCTGTAAACCTATAAATTGAAAGAAAGAAAGGAAGGGAGGGAGGGAGGAGAGTGGGGGAGAGAGAGAGAGTGGAAGGAAGGAAAGGAGGAAGGGAAGAAGGAAGAAAGGGAGAGAGGAAGGGAGGGAGAAAGGAAGGGAGACGAGGCTGGTAGAAGCTGGTAAAATCTTCAGGACTCTTTTCACCCAGCTATCAATTATGTTTGTTTTTTATTAATTTCTTTTTTTATTAGAGAAGTTGTAGTAAATTTAAAGTAATTTTTAGTTTATCCTGTTTCATTCCACAAAGGAAATCCAAGGGATAGTCATTGAGTCGATCAGGATTGGGGAGCAGAATACCTGGAAACTACACTTAAACAAGCCCCCCTACTTTCCTAGAAAATTCAAGGATTGTCTGAAAAGGTGACTGGGTGAAAGCTGACTGCATTGTTAATCACCTAAAGCAGTATCTGCAAAATGCAGAAGCTTTTGGAGGAAAATGGGAAAACAAAATCCATCATCCAGATGCCAAAGAAATCATTTAGCTCCTGTGCAGAGACGATATTAAAAAGTCATCTTGGAGCAAAAAACTAGATTAAGGCAAGAGACAACCTGAAGGTTCTAACCTGGTTGTTTGGCATTAAGAAAGTGTCATGAAAAACCCTGAAACAATTGAATGAAACATCCAAGCATTTATCAATCAGTCAATATTGATCAAGCACCTACTATATGCTGGCATTCTGAGGGCTTCAGAAAGGACAGGAGTATGACTCAGTCCAGAATCTTCCCTTGAAGAACTTGCCATCTAATTGGAGGGTGGAGGTGGTGTGGGGGAAAAACAAATCCCTACACAAAGCAATAGAAAGCCCTTCTTCATCTAGGGCTTTCAGAGTAGACTAACATCCTTTCAGTTGTTGTAATTATAGTCTCGTAAAATCAAGTAGACCAGATGTTCTGCTAGTTGGTAAAAGAAAATATACAGTTGAGCTTATTGAGGTGACTGTTTGACTTTATAAGGACTTAGAGTAGTTCCGAAACAGGTTTTGGTATCAGGATTGGGTTTATGTTCTGGCTCAGCCATTTACTCATTGTGTGACCTTGCTCAAGTTGTCTAACTTCTCTGAGCCAGTTTTTCCCTGTGGAAATTGTGTGTAATAACTATCTACTTTGAAGGATTGTTGTGAGGATTGAAAAAAGATACATTCTGCGAAGCACTTAGCATAGAGCCTACCACATAGTGAATGTTAACTAAAACATACCTTACTATGATCCTTAAAAGAGAGAAAAGGATCATCACCAGCGTTAGCCAAAGACATCTAGAAAATGAATGAAAATCTCATCCTCTCCTATTAGCAATGAGAAGGGTACTGCTCTCCTTCTCGGAGCATTGGGATTTTTGGGGAAGAGAGAGCCAGGCCTGGTAAACTGATGAAGTACAAGTGTTCCTAAAAGTCTCATACCTCCACTCCCCAGGTTAATCTGATTTTTGTGTTGCCACCTACTTGCCCCGAAGGAGCCCCTTCCCAGCACTAAAGCCCTTTCTGAGAGCTCTTCGTCATCCAATTTCAACAGTCCTCTCTTTACAACCTCCTTTTGCAATTTGGCAGCCCACGTCTCCTTCCTGAAGTATAACAACATTAAAAAGGATAGAAAAACTGTAATGTGGCCTTTAAAAAAAATGAATGACCTTTATGTAAAAACCCAACTGCGCTTCTAGGAAAATGCATGTACACAAAAGCCCCACAAAAGGCTCTGACTCACTGTTGGGAGAAGCAAGAAGCACACCTGAATAGATTTCTCAAATTTAACTGGCATAAATTTACTTTTGAATCTCCATTACACAGTGTAAAATCCCAACCCCAAAAGGAAACACTTTGGACTATTATGAGAAATCATAATGGCAGTTTCAACAGAATGTGAATGACAGAATTTTCTCCCGAAAATGCTATCATGTATATTTTCTTGTTTCCTGATTATTAATACAATACATTTTGCCTCTGAGTCTAATGGTTTTACATATGACAAGATAAATCAAGAATTACAGGAAGTCTAACAGCCTTAATTATTGAGGAGTTTAACTTAATCCAGTGGTTTTGCAACAACCCATACAGATTCAGATTCACTCCCTGCACTTAGTGGGCTGTAAAGAAGTCAGAAAGGGCCTTGAGCAACCTTGACAGATAAAAGGCACATGATACCCACAACCAAGGCTGTTTCTCCCAAGGTAAAAATAACAGTACACGCAAGTTTCTCTTACGTGTGTTAACCTCTTTCTTTCAATTTCCTATAATTACAGTTTCTTATGATGAAAGCATTGTTTTCTGTTTCTATCACCAATCAGCATGCTCCAGAGAAAGTCATTCGTGGCCCCTTGAGTTTATCCTGTAACTGTATTTAAAAAGGTAATGTTTCTTAGCCCAGCCAAATAAAACCAATTGGAAAAGCTCATCAAATGACAGCACAAGATACTTTAGGTTAGTTGTAAGAAAGAATATCATTTCAACCACATACCCAACAATCTCCCATGTTCATCTGCTCCCCCCAACACTCCCCCCCAATTCCTTGGGCCATCTGATACATCCTTTCAACCCTAGCCCCCTTCAAGCCTGCCAAGCCCCACCCAATAGTATCCCTATGCCCCCGTCTTATCCCTTCCCTGCACAACTACTTACCTCCAATTTATCATAGATTTCACCCATGTAGGCGTCAGCTCACAACCTTCCTCTCCCCCTCAATTTCCTATAAGCCTGCCATCCAGTCTCTAGCTCTCTGAGACAGCTTGATTTGCTTATTTCTTATCAGAGAAGTCATGTAGTATTTGTCCTTCAATGCCTGGCTTTCTTCACTCAACATAAGGTCCTCAAGATAATTAGTGTAACATTTTTTGTGATCTATGTATCTTTAAAAAAAAAAGACAATTTAAAAAAAAGTAAAAAAGCCACTCACAGGTTGAGAGAAAATATTTGCAAATTGTATATTGGACAAAGAACTTAGATCCACAATATAGAGTCTCACAATTATTTAGTAAGAAAAACAATGCAATAAAATAAGGAAAAGATTTGCAAATATACTTCACTAAAAATGTACACATTATATATGTCAAATAAGCACATAAAAAGGTGCTAAGTATCAATAATATCAGGAAAATGCTAATTAATACCACAATGAAGTATCACTACACAACTATTGAAATGTTTAATTTTTTTTCATTAAATGTTGATTACTACCTCCCCCCCCAAAAAAAAGAAAGAACGTCATAACAGCAAGTTTTCTAAACACTAATGGCCATTCATTTTCATTTCTAAAACGGCAGTTAAGGTTTAACCACATGTCAGACTATGTGCTCGGCGGGGGACAAGAAGTTCACAGGCTACTGAAGGAGACATGCGAAACAGATCACTACAAGACAGTGGGAGGAATAGTATAATAGAAGGGATTTGGAATGCTTTGTACTTTTAAAAGGCAATATTGTATACAAAGTGTAAATTATATACCACCTTCAGTGGTGTCTACAGCAGCACCCAGTAATCAAGTACATTCATATTTCTGGAGTCAAAACTTATGAATATTCACACAGGGTGTGGTAAATAATGAATATAAATAGGCTCACATTAGTTCAACTTTTGCAACCAAATGAGTTTGCTGTAAGCTTATTAAAGACTTACAGTTTTCAGAACTTTAATTGTTTTTCTTATTTTTTACAGTATATTGAGGTATAATTAGCATACGATAAACTGAATATTTAGGCATACAATTTGATGGGTTTAAAAATACCACAATCAAGATAAAAAGCCAAAATATCACTCCTAAAACAGTCTATAAAAGTTTTTATTAGAGAAGTTGTAGGTTTACAGAAAAATCATTCAGAAAATACAGAGTTCCATTATACCTGCTCTCATTATTAACATTTAGCATTAGTGTGATACTGTTGATACAACTGATAAGAAAATATTATTATAATTGTGTTATCAACTACAGTCCACAGTTTACACTAGGGTTCACTATTTCTGTGGTACAGTACTATGTTTTTGGGCAATTTTCACTCTAGTAACATATATGCAACCTAAAATTGCTCCATTTAACTATATTTGGATATATAATGCAGTGGTGTTCAATTACATTCACAGGGAAGAGGCTGTGGCTCAATCAGCTGGGCTCCCATCTACCATATGGGAGGCCCTGGGTTCACATCGCAGGCCCACAAGCACTGCAGAGAGCCAACTCAGAAAGGTGATGCAACAAAAAGGGAGACAAGTAAAAAAAAAAAAAACACAGCAAAGTGCGCAGAGAATGGACACAGAGAGCAAAAAAACAACAAGCAAGCCTCAAGGCGGGGGGAGGGGAGGATAAATAAGATAAATACAGACACACAAAAGAACGCACAGCAAATGGACACAGAGAACAGACAGCAAGCAAGACTCAAAGAGGGGAATGAAAAAAAAATTACATTCACAATATTGTGCTACCATCACCACCATCCATTACCAAAATTTTTCCATCATCCCAAACAGAAATTATGTATCAATTAAGCATTAACTCTCCATTCCCTTCCCCCCACACTAACCTCTTGTAACCTGTATCCTATTTTTTGCCTCTATGAATTTGCTTATTCCAATTATTTCATATCAGTGAGACCATATAAAATTGTCCTTTTGTGCCTGGATTATTGAATTCAACAATATGTCTTCAAGTTTCATCCACGTTGTTGCATGCATCAGGACTTCATACCTTTTAATGGCTGAATAATAATCCACAGTATGCATATACCACATTTTGTTCATCCATTCATCTGTTGATGCACACTTCAGTTACTTCCATCTTTTAGCAATTGTTAATAATGCTGCTATAAACATCGATGTGCAAATATCTGTTTGAGTCCCTGCTTTCAATTCTTTTGGGTTTATACCTAGAAGTAGGATTTCTGGGTCATATGATAAGTCTATACCTAACTTTCTGATGCACTGTCAAACTCTTTTCCACAGCAGCCGCCCCATTTTACATTTCCACCAACAATGAATGAGCGTCCCTATTTCTTCACATCCTATCCAGTATTTGTTATGTTTTGTTTTTTAAAAGCGGCCATTCTAATGGGTGTGAAATGGTTTTTCATTGTGGTTTTGATTTGCATTTCCCTAATAGCTAATGGTGTTGAGCATCTTTTCACATGCTTTTTATCCACTGGTATATCTTCTTTGGAGAAATGTCTATTCAAGTCTTTTGCCCATTTTTTAATTGGGTTTTTTTTTATTGGTAGGTTGAAAGATTTCTTTATAATTTCTAGATATTAAACCCTTATCAGATACGTGGTTTCCAAATATTTTCTCCCATTCCATAGGTTGTTATTTTACTTTCATGGTGAAGTCCTTTGATGTGTAGAAGTTTTTAATTTTGATGAGGTCTCATTTATCATTTTTTTCTTTTGCTTCTCATGCTTTGCGTATAAAATCTAAGAAACCATTGCTTAACACAAGGTCCTGAAAATGTTTTCCTATGTTTTCTTTTAGGAATTTTATATCTCTGGTTCTCATATTTAGGTCTTTGGTTTACATTGAGTTAATTTTTGTTTATGAAGTGTAAGAGAGGGGTCACCCTTTATTCTTTTGCACATGGATATCCAGCACTATTTGTTGAAAAGACTATTCTTTCCTGATTCAGTGGCCTTGGTTACCTTACCAAAAATCAATTGATCATAGTGCAGAAATTCTAGAGTTGACGGTAACACATTATAGTGAGTATAACTAGCATGGCTGGTTTATAAATGGAATTGTGGCTGAAATGGGTAGTTTAGGGATGTAAATGTCAATTGAAAGAATGCTAGAGGATAATCTAGGGACTGAATAACAGTGAGCCCGGTGGTAGATGAGGATTTTGGCTAATGGTACAAATACAAGAATGCTCTTCTATGAACTAGAACGTCACTATTACAAGGTGGTAAGAATATGGAGATGCATGAGAAAATACAATTAATGTAACTTATGGACTCTGGTTAACAGCAATATTGTAATATTCTTGCATCATTGTCCAAGAAAGTACTATATCAATGCTAAGGATCAATAATAGGGGGGTATGGGATTTTTTCTTTTGGACAAAGGAAAATGTTCAACCATTTACTGAGGTAATGACTGAACAATTCTGTGATGAAACTGAGAGTGACTGATGGTATTTTGGATAAATGGTACAAGGCATGGGACTGTATAACACAGTGAACCATGTGGTGGATAATGGACTGTGGTTAACAGTATAAATAACAGAGTGTTCTCTCATGAACTGTAACAAATGTACACTACTAATACAAGGTGTTAATAACAGAGAGATGTATGAAAAAATATACCAAATGTAAGCTATGGAGCATAGCTAGGGGTAATATTTTGATGATGTTTTTTCATAATCTGTAACAAGTGTTCCACAACAATGCAAGGTGTTGGTGGAGAGGTGATGTATGGGAATTCTGCACATTATGCATTATTATTTTGTAAACTCACAACTTCTCTAATAAAAATATATGTATATCCCAAAAAATCAATTGACTATAGATGTAAGGGGTTATTACTGAGTTTTCAATTCAATTACATTATTTTAGATGTCTGTCCTTGTGCCAGTCCTATGCTGTTTGACCTCTGTAACTTACTTATAACTTTTAAAATTGGGAAGTTTGAACCCTCCAACTTTTCCTTCTTTTTAAAGATGTTTGTGGTTATTCAGGCCCCTTACCCTTCCATATAAATTTGTTGATTGGCTTTTCCCTTTCTGGAAGGAAGGCTGTTGCCATTTTGAATAGGAATGCATTGAATCTGTAAATTGCTTTGGATAGAATTGACATCTTGACAATATTTCATCTTCCTATTCATGAGCATGGAGTGTCCTTCCATTTATTTAGATCTTCTTTGGTTTCTTTCAGCAATGTTTTGTAGGTTTCTGTACAAGCCCTTTACATTCTTGATTAGGTTTATTCCTAGATATTTCATTCATTTAGTTGCTATTGCAAATGGAATTTTTCCTAATTTCCTCATTAGATTATTCATTACTGGTGTATAGAAACAAGTGATTTTGTGTGCTGATCCTGTATCCTGCCTGACAGCAAAATTTATTTATTAGCTCTAGTAGCTTCTTTGTGGATTTTTCAAGATTTGCTATAAATTAGATCATGTCTGCATATAAGGAACGTTTTTCTTCTTAATTTTCAATTTGTATACTTTATATTTATTTTCCTGCCTAACTGCTCTGGCTAGAACTTCCAGAACATTATTGAATTCAGTGATGACCATGGACAGCCTTGTCTTGTTCCTGATCATAGAGGGAAAGCTTTCAGTCTTTCATCATTAATTATGTTAGCTGTGTGTTTTTCATATATGCTCTTTATCATGTTGAGGAAGTTTACTTCTATTCCTAGTTTTCTAAGTGTTTTTACCAAGAATGGGTGCTGGGTGCCTTTTCTGCATCAATTGCAATGACCATGTAGTTTTATTCTTTCATTCTATTAATGTGATGTATTACATTAATTGATTTTTTTATGTTGAATCATACTTCCACACCTGGAACATATTCCACTTGATCATGGCATGTTATTCTTTTAATGTGCTGTTGTTGGTTCGCTAGTATTTTATTGAAGATTATTGTATCTCTATTCATAAAGGATATTAGTCTGTAATTTTCTTTTTGGTGTTATCTTTATCTGGTTTTGGTATTAAGGTGTTGTTGGCCTCATAGAATGAGTTAAGGAGTGTTCCCTCCTTTTCAACTTTTGGTAAAGTTTGAGCAGGATTGGTATTAATACTTCTTGGAATATTTGGGAGAATTTCCCTTTGAAGCTACCTAGTCCTAGGCTTATCTTTGAGACATTTTTTGGTATAATATCTTGAGACATTTTTTGGTATAATATTTATTTTTCTTCTCTTTAATTAAAAAATTGCATAAATCAAAATCTGTAAAAATTATTTTGTTGGGCCGATAATACAAACATATAATATATTTGACAATAACAATATAAATGAAAGGTAGATGAGAAGAAATATACATTAGAGAAATGAAACTATACCAGATGGCAATTCAAATCCATAAAAAGAAATGAAGAGAATAAAAAATGGTAACTTAGAATATTTATATTTAAAGAAAACTCTATAAATATATGTAATCTCTCATTTCTTCTATTACCTCTTTTAAGATATACGTTAATATATAACAATAACTATCAAATGATATTGGGGTTGGTAAGTCATAGAGAAACAATATTTAAAAATCACAAAAATGGAGGAATATATAGAAATATAAAGTTTTTATATCTTATTGGAATGAATTTAGTATAAAGATAAAGCAGAGTCTGATATTTAACTTTTTTTTTAGGAGGTACCAGGGACTGAATCCAGGACCTTGTGCATGGGAAGCAGGTGCTCAAACCCTGAGCTACCCACTCCTAGATTCTGATACTTAAAAGGTATACTAGAGGAATGGGTGTAGCTCAGTGGTTTGAGCACCTGCTTCCCATGTACAAGGCCCCAAGTCCAATCCCTGGTACTTCCTAAAAAAAAAAAAAAAAAAAAAAAAAAAAGTACACTATAGGTTCTAGAGCAATCACTAAGAAAACATTACAGAAAATTTAAAAAAATAAGTATAGGAATTAAAATGATACACTGAAAATAAGACAAAAGGAGAGAGTGATGGAATAAAAGACGAAAAAAGTACTTATAAATCTTTTTGGGGACATTTTTGATTACTGATTCAATCTCTTTACTTGTTATTGGTCTGTTGAGATTTATTTCTTCTTAAGTCAGTGTAGGTAGTTTGTGTTTCTAGGAATTTGTCCATTGCATCTAGGTTATCTAATTTGGCATACAGTTGTTCGAAGTTCTTCTTACACTCCTTTTTTATTTCTGTGGGTTCAGTAGTAATGACCCTCTTTCCTTTCTGATTTTAGTTGTTAGCATTCATGCTATTTTTTTCTTTGTTATTCTAGCTAAAGTTTTGTCTATTTTACCTTTTTTTTCAAAGAGGCAACTTTGTATTTTGTTGATTCTTTCTATTTTTTGGCCTCAATTTCATTTATATCCACTCTAATCTTTGTTATTCACTTCCTGCTGCTCACTTTGGGTTTAATTTGTTCTTCTTTCTCTAGATCCTCCAGTTGTGAGTTTAGGTCTCTGATTTGAGAACTTTTTCCTTTATCAGTATGTCTTTAGAGACATAAATTTTCTCTCTCAGCACTAACTTTGCCACATCCCATAAATTTATGTATATTGTGTTTTCATTTTCAATCACTTCAAGATACTCCCTAATTTACTGGTTTTTAAGGAGTGCATGTTTAATTTCCAGATATTTGTGAATTTTCCATTTTTCCCTCTGGCATTGATTTCTAGTTTCATTCCATTTTTGATCACAGAAAATATATTGTATGATTTCACTATTTTTAATATTGAGACTTGTTTTGTGATCCAGCATATGGTCTATCCTGGAGAATGATCCATGTGCACCAGAGAAAAATGTATATTCTGCCGCTGCTGGTTGATGTGTTCTGTATATGTCTATTAGGTCTAATTTGTTTATAGTATCATTCAAACCTTCCATTTCTTTATTGATTTTCTGTCTAGATGTTCCACGTTTTCAGAACTTTTTGGATTTTGGAATGATACATCTGGGTCTGTGGACCTGCGTAAGGCAAGTCTGGCACACCATTAGGACTTAGAAATGAGAGGGCACTTCTGGCTCTGGGCAGAGCATGTGTGTCTTCTGAGCTCCTACTCTGTTGCTCTGGTACCATGGACATAATTTGAAGAGGACAGCTCTGTGTGTCTGTCCCTGTGTATGTGCATGTGTGTCTCTGAAACTGAAAAGAGTTCATATTGAGAATTGTAATACTTCGGAGACCAGATTTCTTTCTAGGATAGTCCCCTCTCATTGAGTGGAGCACTGAAGGTAGGGAATACTCTCCCTTTCACCTCTTGTGACTCTTAGAAGTGGCTGGGGCAGCATCACCCTGGGCCTTTTGGGGCTTGGAGCTGCGAAAGGTCTCCATGACTATCAGCATGGAACAGTAGTGGTTGGTGCTTGAGGTAACCCAGACCAGCTGACCCTGGTAACTCAATGGGAGGACTCTTTTGAAAGGCTGTTGGGGGATAAAGCACTGATTGTTGAGTTTGGCCTTGATAGTCTTGTCTGAGTTCACTCCCCAGGGAAATAGCAGGCAATGAACACAACTAATAGGTAGATATATTGGTAAGAATCCCAGGGATTCCTTTATATATGTGGCAAGGGGGACCCTGAAAAACCTGAACCCCTGGCTAGTCAAGCAAATGGACACTTGGGAAATTAAGATTCAGGGCACTAAAGTAAATGAGACCTCATTTATACTGTGAAGCTTGGTCCAGTGACATGTAAAATGGGGATAATGTTAATAACTGGAAAGGTCAGTAGAGTCTGCAATGAGGTGGCATGAACAGGGCTTCCATTACAGTGGGTGATACATAATGGATGCTTAACCGTTTCCAAAGCTGTGTGGTCCTTCTTTGTTGCTACTTCTGTTGAGACCACTCTATATTTCAAAGACTCTCCATTGTCCTGCATTCACACTCCAGCTGATGTAGCCTCTAAAATTTGAATAAGGGCAGTAGAAATGAGTCAAAGTTCCTTCCGACCTGGTTAAACCCCATGTTTATTTTCTTTGAGCATGCAGAAACCAGTAGTGTGGGAGCCCGGACCTCAGGCTCAAAGAGCTGGCTTCTGTACCATCCCTGAGCTCCCTTTTAAGACCCAGTACTTGCTTCATTTCTCCAAGGAGATGTTCCAGCCACAGGATGTCTGTGAAGAAGTGTGTGGTGGTTTGAAGTTGTATATACCCCAGAAAAAAATATGTTTTTTAAAATATAATCCATTCCTGAGGTGTGAACCCATTGTAAGCATTGTAAGTAGGGCTTTTTTTTTTTTTTTTTTTAGCTACTGGGACCAGGGATTGAAACCAGCACTCAAACCACTGAGCCACATCAGCCCCCCTAAGTTGTTTTTTTTTCCCCCATGTTTGCTTGTTGTTTGTTTTTATGTTTTTAGGAGGCACTGGAGACCAAACCTAGGACCTCCTATGTGGGAAGCAGGCACTCAACCTCTCAAGCCACATCTGCTCCCCAGCAGGACTTTTTAATGAGGCTACTTCATAAGGTGTGACCCACTTCATTCAGGATGGGTCTTAATCATATTACAGGAGTCCTTTATATACAGAATGAAAAGACAGAGAGAGAGAAAGAGTGAGAGAGAGAGAGAAAGAAAGAAAGAACCACAGAAGCAAGAAGCTGAAATCAGTGAAACCAGGAAAAGAAGGGAGAGGCTAGGAGAGGCCACCATGTGTATTACTATGTAAAAGAGTTCCCAGGACCAAGGATCACCTGCATCCAGTCTTTCAGAAGAATGCATACCTTGATGATGCCTTGATTTGGGCATTTTCTCAGTCTCAAAACTGTAAGCTAACAAATTTCTATTGTTCAAGCCAAACCATTTCATGATATTTGCTTTGAGTAGCTTAGGAAATGAAAACAGGGTGTTAGGAACAAACTGCCAGAGTGACTGCTAACCCTGTGTCTTGTCTTTGTGAAATACACAAGGCTTCCCCATCACTTACCTCATACTTCCCCATTCTGGTCCTGAAACCCGCAAAAGATAAATCTAGTTTTCCAGGTTATCTAACAGAATTGGAAGGATTTGAAAAACTATTCCCAGGAGTCCCCAGGTCCCCAGAGCTCCATTAAACACCTTCAACTTATTGCCCTGTAAATCAGCTTAGCTTGATTAACCATGTCCACTGGCCATAGCAGTTATGTGCAAGGGGAACATTCATCTGTGGCTTCTTACATTCTTGCATTCAGGCATTATTAATGTTATGGGTTTCCTGGGCATAGCAAGAGAAATATTCACCAAATATTTACTGAGTAGCCCCTTTGTCAGGTACTGAGCAAGGTGCTGCCAGCAATACAAATA
This sequence comes from Dasypus novemcinctus, assembly GCF_030445035.2. Classification (NCBI taxonomy): domain Eukaryota; kingdom Metazoa; phylum Chordata; class Mammalia; order Cingulata; family Dasypodidae; genus Dasypus; species Dasypus novemcinctus. Next base: position 118,702,027 of record NC_080704.1, on the reverse strand, counting down.
TAACCAAAACATACATGCTCCGTGCTCTCATACAGCTTGTAGTCTAGAGCAGCATATCAAATTTCTCCAGACCACGTGTGTCATAATCACCTGGAACTCTGTTTAAAATGCAGGTTTCAAAGTCCTGAATCAAACCTAATGGAACAGACTCTCTGGGAATGCAGCTTGGGGGAATTTGTGTTTTAACAAGCTCCCCATGTTATTTTTTTGGCACACTGAAGTGGAGAAGTACTGGTGTTTCTTGAATTTTAGTGTGCCTAAGAATCACTAGCTTTGTGGCCTTAGGCAGTCACTTAATTGTGCTCAGCCTGTTTCCATATATGCACCTATAATGCTATCATTCATTGAATTCCTACTATCTATCAGACACTGTGCCAAATCTTTCACCCTCAAATCTCACAAAATATACTCACAACTTCATGGGCTAAGGGACAGTTGTTTCTCTCATTTTCTAGATGAAGGATCTGAGATTCATTTATCCTATATCAAACAACTAGTAAAAGGAGGAGGTGGACTACACATCCATGCTGCCTGACCCTAGCTACTATTATATACACCACAATGCCTGATTCATAATATGTGGTGAGCAAATTGTAGCTGTGTGTGTGTGTGTGTGTGTGTGTGTGTGTGTGTGTATACAGCAGAATGAACTTCCTTGTTGTTCCTCTGGGTAAGTCCATGTTAGTGGAGTGGTCTCTGGCAATATGACTCAGAGGAATGGGGCCTTTCTTAACCAAATGTTCAAAACAACTTTTTCTGTTATTGTTATAATAATTGCAAATATTTGGGCCCATAGCCCCTATGAGTACACTTGCAAATTTTCAGAATAAATATCCTCATGTGGGGTTTGAAAAGTGTGGTAGAATCACTGTGAGGGTCACATCTCTGGCCACCTTTTGTAAGCTGACTTGCTAAGAGCAGGGCTCAAGTTCAGGGGGACAGAGAGAGACTGGCAGGCCTGCTTCCTCTCTCACACCTACCCTAGTGGATATCTGAGCCTGGCAATAGATAAGGGAAGCAGAAAAGCCTATAGGGAGGGGCATCTGAGTTTCAGGTTATCTGGATTGGGTAACTACCAGTTACCTTTTATCAACCAGGCAGGTTCAGTTAGGGGTTAACCCTCCTCTGGGGGAACACCCAGTGAGCACTTGCCACACCCTCAGAAGTTATTTGCTTCCTGAAGAAAAGGGAGTAGTCCTTAAGCTCTTTCTCTTCTGTTTCAAATGTTGCCAATCAGATAAAGGAAACTCCCCTTCAGGGACCCTTTTCTTCTAGGACCTATCCCCAGCTATCATCTACACTAAAAGCTTAAAGAAACCAATCCCCTCTTTTCTCCATTATACTCCAAAAAACATATCATTCTCTCTGCCCTCATCCTCCTCTCTGCCCTCTGGGAACCCAAGCCCACAGCATTTCAGGATGAGCTCAGTCTACAACCACTCCCTCTGAGGCCTGGCTTCCAACCTTGATGATTCCAAAGCACAAATCTGTTGCAACACACAGGGTCCACCCTAGGCCAAATTGAGCCTGGGACACAATCTTCTGTCTGATGATTTCCCACACACCCCCAGGCCCCACCCCTGCTTACATAGCCTTCCTCTTCCCTAGGGAGTTTTCTCCCTCTAACTCTTCCCATTCCTCTCTCTGACAGGAAAGGATCTCATGAAAGAATTTGTACTCAGATATAAATAATAACCCTGCCTTAAGGAGGCACCCTTCCTAGACTACACCTTACAATTTGACTCAAAGGAATCCTGCACTGGTTGTGAAGTTAATGGCTTCACTCACAGGCATAAAGAAGGTATCTGTGCCAAACCTTTCACCCTCAAATCTCACAAAATATACTCACAACTTCATGGGCTAAGGGACAATTGTTTCTCTCATTTTCTAAATGAAGGATCTGAGATTCTCAGTGCCCATTAGACTATAATGTGGGCCAACAAGTCTGTTTTCACCTTATTTATATAAGATGGACTGTGGCAACACTATTCTGAGGAATGGATTCTGTTTTCTGAATTCTAATCAAGTTGTGCAGTCAGACATCAAGAAAGAATATCTAGACTTGAGAGTGACCTGGAAAGTCTGGACAGAGGGTTGCAAAAGTAGAGTGTACTAAAGGAAGAAGTTGGGAAAGGAGGGGGAGACTTGCGGAAAAGAAGATCTCAGTGAGAAGAGGAAAAGAGAAGAGAGGGAGGAGGCATTGAGTGGGGTGAGGCAGAAGACTAGTAAAAATGGTTTTATGGAAAAAAACTCAAAAATTTTGAGTGCTCATTTTGTCCTGGACCATGTGGCTGTGTTATCTCATTTCATCCTCACAACAGCCATAGAAGATGAAAACGATCATTAGATCCATTTTACAGTGCAGGAAACTGAGACTCACTGAGGTTAAGTACTTTGTCTCAAATCACACAATCAATGAATGGTAGAGCTGGGATTCAAGCACTTGGTCAGACACCAGAGCCTTCTGCCTAAGGGTGTAGGATGACCTTCTCCCATGTGTCTTGAGACAGGCCAGACAACTCTTTCTCTTCACTATAACATAGAAATACTCACAGGTCCCACAGCAAATACCTGCGCCTGGGTTAAAGATTCTTTTCTGGGATGGCACCATTAAAATGCAAATGTGTACTCTGGAAAAGCTTAGTTTAAGGTGGTTTATATTCAGAAAGCAAAGCCCATGGGTCAGAGAGAAAGCAGGAAACAGACCATAGAGAAGTTGGGAAGGAAAGGCACCAGAAAGATAGGTTGCATATAGGAGTCAGAGCAGGGGCTATAGGGTTGACCCCATGGCACAGAATCCCAGAAACACACTGGGAGACTGAAGAAACCAAACCAAAGAGAAGCTTTCTCCATTTTCCCAGAACTGACCATATCCTCCATAAACACAAATGTGGGAAGACACACGCAGTGCTAGCTATCTAACACAGACATTGGAGACAAACAGCCTAGGTTCAAATTCTGGCTGTGCAACTTACTAGCTATGGGATTTTGGGCAAGTCACAGCACTGAATTTCCATTTCCTAATCTGTAAAATGCAGATGGAAATTAAAACATCTACTGTATACATGAGAACATGTATATAAAATGTTCAGCACAATGTTTCTGTTAACAGAAACTCATAAAATGTCAAGTCCATATACCTTACTTTCACCACCTCTTGACAGAACTGGGATACCAAATCTAAAATCCTGAAAATAACCTCTGAAGATGACTAAGGACTAGGATATTAATTGATTCATTCAACATATAAGACCTGAACCCTTCCTTTATGCCTGGGAGAGTCAGACCAATGAAACAGTCCTTGTTCTCAAGGAATTCACAGACTAGTGAGGACTGATCAAGCTTTTGCCATACAGTACAATACATTATAATAGAGGAAGATCTGAGAGGGCTATGGGAAGGCCACACAGAGAAGATTTTTGAGAGAGAATTTGAAGGATAAGCAGCAATTTTTAGGCAGAAGAGAAAAGAAAGTGGACTCCAGGTAAAGGGAATAGTATATATTAGGGAACAAAACATGACAGGTTTGGGTGGTGCTAAAATGTACAGTTGAGGATGCAGTGGGACTGGTGAGATATTACAATAGACGAGGAGTCAGAATAAGATAAAGTATTATTTAGTGCCACGTCTAAGCAGAGAGAGATAAGATTTAATTATACTAACCAGTATGGCATGGGCATTGACCAATCAGAAAGGAGTCACCTGGCCATAAACAATAAGTGAAGTCATATCAGGGCCTCTAAGGATGGGATTATTTATATGTAGAATAATTTGGGCCATTAAATTGAACATAGGTAGAAGATTAATGGGTTTGCTATTACTAAGGCTGTGCTGTTGGGCATTTAGCATATAAGATAGTGGTACATAGAATTACTTTTAAAATTTATTTAACATATGCATTTTTTATTAGAGAACTCGTGAGCTTACAAAACAATAATGCATAACATGCAGAATTCCCATACATCACTCCTCAACCAACACCTTGCATTGTTATGGAATATTTGTTACAGATTATGAAAGAACATCATCAAAATGTTACTACTAACTATGGTCTATAGCTTATATTTGGTATAATTTTCCATACACCCCCTATTATTAACATCATGTATTAGTATTGTACATTTGTTATACTTCATGAGAGAATGCTCTCATATTTGTCCTGCTAATCACAGTCCATCATCCACCACAGGGTTCACTGTATTATACAGACCCATGCCTTGTACCATCCATCCAAATTGTATACTCAGTGGTTCTCAGTTTCATCACAGAGTTGTTCAGTCATTGCCTCAGTAAATTGTTGAATGTTTTCTTTAGTCCAAAAGAAAAAAATCCCCATACTGCCCTATTCTTGACCCTTAGTATTGATACAGTACCTTCTTTGACAATGATGCAAGACTATTACGATATTGCTGTTAACTAGAGTCCATAAGTTACATTAATTGTATTTTCCCATGTATCACCATATTCTTACCACCTTGTAATAGTGACGTACCTTTGTTCTAGTTCATAGAAAAACATTCTTGTATTCATACTATTAAACACAATCCTCATCCATCTCCAGGTTCACTATGCTATACAGTACCTAGATCTTCCTCTAGCTTTCTTTCAACTGACATTTATGTCCCTAGACTACCTCTTTCAGCCACAATCACATTTGTAAGTCGGTTGTGTTAATTCTACTCACTATAATGTGTTACCAGCAACTCTACCCATTCCCACGCTTTTGCAGTCAAGTTAACTAAAATTTCTACATATATTAAGCATCATTACTCCTTCTCAGCCCTCATGCTATTTATTAGTAACCTATACTCTAGATTTTAACTCCATATGTTTATTCTTCATATTTAGTTCATATTAGTGAGACCATACAATATTTGTCCTTTTGTGTCTGGCTTATTTCACTCAGCATAATGTCCTCAAGGTTCATCCATATTGTCATATGAGTCCCAATTTCACTTCTTCTTACAGCTGCATAGTATTCCATTGTATGCATATACCACATTTTTTTATCCATTCATTGGTTGAAGGACACTTGGATTGTTTCCATCTTTGGGCAATTGTCAATAATGTCACTATGAACATCAGTGTGCAAATGTGTGTTCGTGTCCCTGTTTTCAGTTCTTCTGGATGTAGTCCTAAGAGAGGAACTACCAGATCATATGGCAGTTCTGTATTTAGCTTCCCAAGGAACCACCAAACTGTCTTCCACAGAGGCTGCACCATTCTACAGCCACTGTGAAATAGGAACACTATAGGAGTGCTCCTATTTTTCTACATCCTCTCCAGCACTTGTCATTTTCTGTTTTTGTTTTGTTTTTTAAGTATGGCCATTCTATCAAGGTGTGAGATGATATCTTATTGTAGGTTTAATTTGCATGTCCCTAATAGCTAGTGATACTGAACTTTTTTCATGTGCTTTTTTGCCATTTGTATTTTCTCTTTGGAAAAATGTCTGTTTAAGCCTTTGCCCATTTTTAATTGGATTGTTTGCCCTTTTATTGTTGAAATGTATGATCTCTTTATATAGCAGGTATATAGCCCTATTTTGCAGAAGCAATTTTATAAATTGCACTCATGTCTGCATATAAAAGATTTTTATACAACCCTGCCAAAACTGGGGTATCTGTTCAATAGTTGTCAGGGAGGAAGAGTATATTTCTAGCTCCCCTAAGTACACAGACTACAGCCACATACATGCTATGTCCCTAACCAATGTTGATTTGCTATAATGAAGTAGGTTGGCTTGAATGCTGTGGTGGTTTGGAGTTATGTACCCCATAAAAACATGTTCTTAAACTTAATCCACTCCTGTGGGTGTGAACCCATTGTAAGTAGGACCTTTTGTAAAAATTTTTATTTTTTTTTAAGATACTTAGATTACATAAATGTCACATATAGGGGATTCTCATATGCCCTGCTCCCCACATCTCCCACATCTTCCCAAATTAACAACATCCATCATTAGTGTGGTATATTCATTGCAATTGATGAACACATCTGGAGCATTGCCACTAAGCATAGATTCCAGTTTACATTGTAGTTTACACTCTCTCCTGCACAATTCTGTAAGTTATGACAAGATATATAATGGCCTGTATCTGTCATTGTAATGTCATTTAGGACAATTCCCAAGTCCCAAAAACTCCCCTATAGTACACCTGTTTTTCCCTCTCCCTGCCCTCAGAGCCTCCAGTGGCCCCTGCCTCCACATCAATGTTGTAATTTCTTCCATTGCTAGAATCACACTAATCTATAGTAGTATACTAAGTCCACTCTAGTCCATAGGTCGTTCCCCAATTCTGAGGGTTCTGGGATGGGGATGTCCACTCTACCTCTAATTGAGAGAGGCCTGCAATCTATTCAGACTGATGGATGGGACTCTCTTGCTTGCAGTTGTAGACTCCCTCAGTTCCTTGGTGTGGTGGTTGTCCGTCATCACCTCCTTGTTAGTTGTCCTGGGTGATACCAATGAACTGGAGAGTAGGTGTTGCAACTGTAAGTAGGACCTTTTGATGAGGTTACTTCAGTTACGATGTGGCCTACCTCAATCAAGATGAATCTTAATACTATTACTGGATTACTTTATAAGCAGAATGAAATTCAGACAGATATGGAGAGAAAGCCAGGGAAAGCAAGAAGCTGAAGTTCAGTGGAACCAGGAAGAGAAGAGAGTGGCCAGAAGAGGCTGCCATGTGCATTGCTACTTGAAAGAAGAGCCTAGGACCAAGAACCAACAGCAGCCAGAGCTAAAACACCAGATTTTAGGAAGAAAGCATCGCCTTAATGATGCCTTCATTTTGACTTCTCATAGCCTCAAAACTGTGAGCCAATAAATTCCCATTGTTTAAGGCAACCCATTACATGGCGGTTGCTTGAGCAGCCAAGGAAACTAAAACAAATGCCTTCCCCTTGAAATTTAATCTCTGGCAGTTTCTTTGAAATGTTTTAACTAATAATTTTTTTTTAATTTTTTTAAATTCATTTTAAAAAAAATATTACATTCAAAAAATATGAGGTCCCATTCAACCCCCCTGCCCCCACCCCCCACTCCCCCCACAGCAACACTCTCTCCCACCATCACGACACATCCACTGTACCTGGCAAGCACATCTCTGGGCATCGCTGCACCCCATAGTCAATGGTCCACATCATAGCCCACACTCTCCCGCGTTCCATCCAGTGGGCCCTGGGGGGATCTACAATGTCCCGTAGTTGTCCGTGAAGCACCACCCAGGACAACTCCAAGTCCCGAAAATGCCTCCCCATCTCATCTCTTCCTCCCATTCCCCGCACCCAGCAGCCACCATGGCCACCCTTCCCACACCAATGCCACATTTTCTCTGTGGACATTGGATTGGTTGTGTCCATTGCACATCTATGTCAAGAGGGGGCTTAGATTCCACATGGATACTGGATGCAATCCTCCTGCTTTCATTAACTAATAATTTTAATTAAATCACCCTTTCCCCTTATTCTATTCCCCGCCTTTGTTAATAATGCCATATATTTCTAGATTAGAGAAGAAATATTTTAAAAATTATCTTTGGACTTCATAGAGCTTCTCTTAGTTAATTACCTTCTGATTCGTCCTGACTGGTCCATGGTCATTCCCCACTGTGGTCTTATGCTAGCACAGATTTGATTGTCTGACCTGTTGTTTGTCTGAGCCTCCAAAGTGAGAGAATCATTAGTGTAGACAAGCTGCACAATGAGGTTATTTTAATCATTTATTTATTCACGAACCAGGACACCTTTCACGTCAGTTCTCCAAACAAGTCAATTTTTAACACATCTAATGGGAAACGGCCCAAATCAGTTCCATCTAGGTAAGGGCCAGCAAGCAAATCTTTTTCAAAAAACGAGTACAGATAAAAATAACTTTCCATGATCGTTTAGTACTAATCAAATCAATGGAACCAGGGTCATCTCTCCCTGATCTAGGTTGTAAGGGCAAATTCAACGTTGGTATTTGTAGTAAGTGAGCATGCCAAGTTTGGGCTTTAGAGCCAGACCAGCCTCAGTTTAAATTCCAGCTCTATCACTTACTTGCTGTGGGCTTTAGGCAAGTTTTTTTTTTTTATTTTACTTTTAAAGAAGCTTTAATTGCATAAAAGTTACATAAAAAAAATATAGGGGATTCCCACATGTCCCACCCCCTCCCTCTCCCACACTTTCCCATATCAACAACATCTTTCATTAGTGGGTACATTTGGTACAATTGATGAACACATAGTGAAGCCATTAAGCATTTTGTCATAATCTATAAAACTGTGCAGGGCAGAACATAAACTATAATGTAAACTATAGGCAATTTTTTTTAATTTTAATTTTTATTTAACTGTCTTTTTTTTAAAGATACATAGCTCACAAAAAAATGTTACATTAAAAAATATAAGATGGGGGTGGGGGGTATATGGGACCTCATACTTTTTTAATGTAACATTAAAAAAATAAAGACAAAAAAATATAAGAGAGGGAAGTAGATTTGGCTCAGTGGATAGAGCATCCACCTACCACATGGGAGGTCCAGGTTTCAAAGCCAGGGCCTCCTGACTTGTGTGATGAAGCTGGTCCACCCGCAGTGCTGATGTGCACAAGGAGTGCCATGCCACACAGGGGTGTCCCCCGCATATGGGAGCCCCACACCCAAGGAGTGTGCGCCGTAAGGAGAACTGCCACGTGCAAAAAAATTGCAGCCTGCCCAGGAGTGGCGCCGCACACACGGAGAGCTGACGTAGCAAGATGACGCAACAAAAAGAGACACAGATTCCTGGTGCCACTGACAAGAATGCAAGCAGACACAGAAGAACACAGAGTGAATGAACACAGAGAGCAGACAACTGGGCTGGGAGTAGGGAAGGGGAGAGAAATAAATTTAAAAAAATATAAATCTTAAAAAAATGTATGTATATGTATATATATATGTGTATATATGTAAATATGTAAATGTGTGTGTGTGTGTGTGTGTATATATATATATATATAAAAGAGGTTCCCATATACCCCACTCCCCCCCACCTCCCACTCCTCCCACATCAATTACTTCTTTCATTAGTGTGGCACATTCATTGCATTTGGCGAATACATTTTGGAGCACTGCGATACCGCATGGATTATAGTTTACATTGTAGTTTACACTCTCCCCCAGTTCATTCAGTGAGTTATGGCAGGATATATAATGTCCTGCATCTGTCCCTGCAATATAGGCAAGTTTTTTAAGCTTCACTGAGCCTAGATTTCCACATTTATTAGTTGGGGATAAAAATATCTACCATGTGGTGCAGCAGTTTTCCAAAATGTATTCACCAAATGCAATGAATGTCCTACGATGATGAAAGAATGAAAGAGGTTGTTGATGTGGGAGGAGTGTCATGAGGGGGGTGGAGGGTATATGGGGACCTCTTATGCTTTTTTTCTAATGGAACTTTTTTTTTTTAAATAAAGAGGGAAAAACAAATAAAAGTAAGGTATAGAAAGTAGAAAGCACTTAGCATGGTGCTCCATAAGGGTAGTTATTATTGTTATTGCAAGTCCATTACAAGGTGGAAAGAACATGAGTCATGAGATTCGGGTTCTCTTCTTAGCTGTACCACTAAATGAGGCAGAGAAATCACTTCTTTCTGTAACTCAGAAACATTGTTTGTAAAATAAGGAGATTTGCTGAAGGATGGCTAATGTGTAACATGGGTTCTACTACTCTTCTCTTCTACATCCATGACAGCATCAATATCCATCACAGTACTCTTGTCTGATGAGCAAAGACATAGAATCATTCTCAACCCTGGGTTCCAAATAGCCTCTACTGCTCAGTTAAAGTTGGCAAGTGAAAAGGAGACCATTTGCCTTCCTTGGATTAAATGATCTCAGATATCTCTTTTAGTTTTAACCTTCTATGGCTCTATGGAAAAGTGCTCTCTGTTATGTTTGCAACCCAACTCTGAGGTGAAGTAAAGGATTTTAGGTTCAGAGAGTGACTTCCCATGTAATAAGATGCAAACAAATTATTCAACTTAGTGGTATAATGCAATAAGACCAACCTGGATTTACACCTATTTCTTCTGCTGTGTCCTAGCTCTGTGACCTTAGGCAAGTCACTTAATCTCTCTGAGCCCCAGTTTTCTCATTTATAAAAATGGACATAGGATGGTTATATAATATGTAAAGATCAGCAGAAACTGGGTAAAGGATACACAGGAACTCTCTATACTGTATTTTCTGTAGATCTAGAATTATTCCCAAATTTAAGAAGTTTATTTATTTCTAAATGAGCATAAGGGTAATTGCCTTGAGGAACTGTGAAGAGTAAATTTGAAAAGGTGTAGGAAAGCACATAGTTTGGTGCCTTTCTTTTCCCCTCCCTGGCATCTCCCTTCACTTACATATTCGAACTTACCAAACACATGCGGAATCAGTAGATATGTTATCTGGACTGTGATGTCAGCAAGTTCACCCTCCTGACAATATTGCAGAGTTCAGAGCCTTGCTGCCAAGCCAATGCTCGACTGGAGCAGGTGGAGTTTAGACTTTCCTGGAAGTCAATGAATACATCAGACATTGCCAGAAAGCAAATTAGCCTGCCCACCTTTGTTGAATTCTGGGTATGGAGTTGGGGTAGGGGAGTTCAGGGGGAGGTGAAATAAAAGAACTGGGCTATAATCTGGATGATACCTGCAGGTCAAGGAGGTAGATTCATGTTCCACTCCCAACCTCATACCTAAAAATCTTTTCCTTGCAGACTTTAGAATCATTTCTTTGGGTGAGAGCACTGTACCCAGGTAGGCTCTTCTATATCCAAACAAGTTAATTAGTTCATTCATTAGATCTGTGCTGGGTCTGGGCCTGATTGCTCCCAAATTCATTCCTTCCCCCTTCTCTGCTCCATATTGCATAGGATGCTGACCCTTGCAGGCTATATTTCTCAGGCTCTGGTAGGTTTGGCCAGTGGAAAGCACTGGCTGGACATTGGAAAGCAGAAGGAAAAAAGAAACCAGTGTATTTCTCTCCCTCCCTCCTGCCTCTTTGGTGTCTCCAGCAATGATTGTGTTCCTTTCGTGGCTTCAGCACTGCTGAATAGACCCATCAAGTAACTCAACCCCTAGGTTCTAGACCAGGAATGGTAGTAGCTCCCTACTGTGGTTAAAATCTGGGTTGTCTTGTCGTCTTCTGCTTGGCATTGCAGCTCCTCCATCACCTCTGTAACCAATGCCCAGCACTGAATTCTTTCTTCCATAAATATTCAGTGGTTTCTTTTTTCCTGGTTGGATTCTGGCTGACAGATTCTCCATTAGCCAACAGAATGGATTACTTGTCTATTTTCATTTTGGAATGAGAGATTATGAGATACTGGAAAATTTGGCAGGAGATCAAGAAAGTGGAAGAGGTCTGGGAAATCAGACATAGAGGTCAAGCCCAGGTGAGCTTGGGCACCCAAATGGCTGAGCTAGCCCTGATACCTATGGGTGCCCTGGGAGTCTTCTGCTTTGGCAGAAAGTAAGTCTAACTCTAGAAAGAGAGGAGCAATGAGGGCCTCAGCGTCTGCCCCAAGAACATGGAGTGATGAGCAGAAAAGCATGGAGCTGTGGGGAGAAAAAACATGGGAGTCCAACTGATCCCATCAATTAGGCTGTCTTAATGGGCTGTTATCAAACTGTCCTAAGGAAAGGATTTGTCTGAGACTGAATGGCAATGACTTCAACTGCAACAGAAACCACACAGTACTATCCTCAGCACAGGAGCCACTTCACTTAATTTCCTTTCTAACTATGTTTGGGGCTACATAGAACCAGCCACGGTGCTTGAGTCCCATTCATCAGCTACTAATTGACTGTGTGACCTTGTTCAAGGCACTTAAAAGCCCTGTGTCTCCATTCCTCTTTTTAAAACAGGGAGAGGGGAGTCTGGTCCCCTGCTTACCTAAAAGGGCACATTGTGAGTACTCAGTACAAATCAAATTTCAATTCCAGCTCTGTGGAGGTGCAAGAGCAGATGCCTGAGAAATGCTTTCTACTGGGGACTGGGAAAGAAAGTAGAATGAAGGAATTATAGTGTAGTGTTCAAGAGCACGGTTTTAAAAGAAATCTGGTAGTTTGACTAGGTGTAATCATAATATCATCATTGTATATGAAAATATTTTCATTTTTTTGAGATGCATACTGAATTATGTTTTGGCAAAATGTTATAATATCTGAGATTTCCTTCAAAATATTAAAGCAAAGCATAAAAGAGAGGAAAAAAGAAAGGAAGATAGATAAAGCAAATGTGAAAATCTTGATAGCTGTTGAATCTGGGTGATTGGTACATGGGGTTTATTATACTATTCTATCTACTTTTGTGTGTGTTCAGAAATGTCCAAAATAACTTTTTCCTTTAAGCGTGGGTTTTAGAGTCAGACTTGGGTTCAATCCCATTCATTCGGGGAACAAAATACATATGGAGTAATACTATTTATGCCAGGTACTGTGCTTTGACTCAAGAGTGGTTTGGGGCACAAAACAAACCAGGTCAGGATTCCCAAACCTAGGGAGAGAGTTTAGATATTAGGCGGCCAGGAAAAAAAAAAGCCAAATGTCCACTCTACCTGTCTTTGCTCATTCTAAAGCACCTTTCTGTTTAAAAGGCCAGAATGTTTACTGCTGAATTCTCCCCATGAGCCTGGAGGCAGAAGCCATCCCAGCCTAGATTAGGGACACCTGAGCTCTCTTTTTGCAGCTTCTGCTGCAAAAGCCAATGGCTATTCAGGCAGCCTTCCACAGGGTGGACCACTACAAACTGGCATGGGCTGCATTTCAAATGCCCTGGGCAAATTCAGGCCTGTCATATATGTCCCTTCAATTCTCATTCCCAGGAGATTCCAGAGCTTTCTTAGGACACTCCAGTGCAATAACCAACTTGCCCCTTTCCCTCTATCACCTGTATCCCCCCTCAAACATGTACAGGAGTGTGTAACTGAAATCAGGTGGGAAATAGGCAGTCTCTGACATGAGATAGACCTGCATCTGAATTCTGGCTCCACCATTTACTCTCAGCATGACTCTGAGCAAGTCACCTTCATGCTATGAGCTTCCATTTTCTCTAGTGTAAAATAGCAACAAAATGGCACCTCCCTCACAGGGCTATGTGAGAGTTAACAAGGAAATGCATGCAATGGGCTTAGCCCAGTGCCAGGTATAAGTTAAGCCATCCAACAGCTGGGTACAGTTATTGCTGAGGGAGGGAGAGGAAATAGTCCCACCCTTGGCCTTGGTGAAGGGTGAAAAGGATGCTAGATGAGGTCTCTCTAAGTCATAAACCCTATGATTCTCTGTAAAGGAGGCCCTGAGGCAAAAGTTCTAGGCTAGGTATAGCCCAGAGGCTCCAGATGAGGTGGAGCCCCCTCTGACCTGGAGGGTCCCTAGGATTTTAGAGGATACCCAAGAATGAAGGCCAGTTTTGAGCCTATGACAAAGGTTTCAAGCTAAAGCAACCCACACGCACTCCCTGCCTTCCATGGCAAATGGTTTATCTACATTCCCAGCAGTTATCCTGAAGCTGACCTTGAATTGAGTAGGTTCTTTGACACTTCACTGTTCTAAATCCAGAAAGCCCAGCCATTCCAGGTTGTCTGCAACTAATTCAGGATCTGGGAGTACAAGTCTGTGAGAGCCCAGGCATGCACCAGCTGAATCACACATAACTCCACAACTGCCCTGTTTATGCTGACTGGAGATAAAGAGGAATGGCCTGCTCTCCCTCTGGGCCAGGTGAAATGTCCCAGAAGCAACTCTTGTGTTACAGTTTGCAGATTCCATTTTCCAGTTCAAGAAATAGAAGCACAGAGATGTTAAGTGGCTCATCCACTATGATCCAAAGCATGTGTGAGAGCTGGCAAGGGACTACAGGTTCCCTCGCCCTCCAAACCAGTGTTCATGCCCTTTGCTTCCTGCTGTCTCTGGGTATAGCTTTGTGCCAAGAAGTTCTCAAACCAGGGTAGGTCAAGGGCAGGATGAGAAAAGAGGGATGATTCCTAGAAGAAGAATCCCCCTTTTAAAAAGCAGTGTGACTTCCAGGAAGATAGCACTGAAGTAGGTAGGCAGAACTCAACTCTCCTACAAAAACAATGAAGAAAGGTCAAAAAGCTATCCAAGGGAGCTGCTTTGAGGATCTGCAGACCAGGAGAGTGCTGTGTATCATCCAGGAAGGAGGGGGCTGGATAGGCAAAGAGGCCAAGTTACTAACCCCTGTGGCTGGGAATGGCACATATACCCCACCTTCACTGCAAATAGCCTCAGTAAAACTCCTGGCCCACTGCAGCCAACTGAGTGGGAAAGAATGTTCCCTGGGAAGAAGAGGGGTCTGGTAGAAGGCAGAAAATGTTTTTTCTTCAGTGACTTTGGACAGATGAGTCCCTTTGAATCTCAAAAAAGACCCCAGCCAGCCCTGAAGTGGTCCCAGGGAGGGGGGGGGGCAGATCTGATCAGGCAGGCTGTCACACCCAGTCACCATGGGAGACAGAGGAACTAGGTCTGTGACAGAGATAGGTGCAATACCTGCCCAGGACAGAAGGAAGCCAGGAGAGATAGACAACAAACTCTTAGAAGCCCACTTGCCTAAGGGAAAGGGAGGGAGGGAGACCAGATAAGCTTTCGGAAGCCTACTTAAACTGTGGAGTGAGTGTAGCTCCATGTAGAAACACCTGCCTTACATATAGGAGGTCCCTGGTCATTGTTTTTAATGCAGCTAAGGAAACTTTAGAAGCATTGGGGGTAGGGATGGAGTTGTATGACAATAGTGCAAAGAGAACAGATCTTGGGATTAAGGCGGGGAGCGATTCGAATCCTGCCTTCTGCTCCTCCTAGTTTTGTGACTTTGGTCATGTTACTCTACCCTTCTGCTTTTACCCTAAGCACTTATAAAATGGAGATAAGGAATAAGACTATCTGCCCCAAAGGATAGTTGTGAGGATCAGAGATGAGAAGATAAAGCAGGGAAGCAGAATTGGCTCAACGGATAGAGCGTCCGCCTACCACATGGGAGGTCCACAGTTCAAACTCAGGGCCTCCTTGACCTGGGTGGAGCTGGCACATGCATAGTGCTGATGTGCACAAGGAGTGCCGTGCCACCCAGGGGTGATAGGGGAGCCCCACGTGCAAGGAGTGCGCCCCATAAGGAGAGCTGCCCAGCACGAAAGAAAGTCCAACCTGCCCAGGAGTGGCACCGCACACACAGAGAGCTGATGCAGCAAGGTGATGCAACAAAAAAAGACACAGATTCCTGGTGCTGCTGACAAGAATAGAAGCGGACACAGAAGAACACACAGCGAATGGACACAGAGAACAGACAACTGGGGCGGGGGGGAGGGGAGAGAAATAAATTTAAAAATAAATCTTTAATTAAAAAAAAAAGATAAAGCAACTGGCCCAATAATCAAAATAGCCAAATGTTGCCTACTCTATGCTAGACTCTGGGATAAGCACTTTGTATAGCTTAGTTAATTTATTCTTCACAAAAAGTATGAGGCAAGTACTGTTATAATGCCTCTTTATAGATGAGGAAAAAGAGGTTCAAGGAAGTTAACTGGCCCGAGATGACCCAGATAATCAGTGATGGTACTTGTATTTGAACCCAGGCAGTTGGAATTCACAACAGAGCTCTTAAATTCTCTGCTGCCTCCCTGTTTCATGGAAGATGCAGGCTTTGGTAGTGGGCAGGCCCAGGATTAGAGAAGTAGTATAGAAGTGGTACAAATGTGGTCTTAATCCAGGAAGCAAGGCTCAGGCAAGCACATGTTCCAGGAAAGAAGTTTCAGAGGGGGGGCCAGACGATTGCATCTGTTGTACATATCTCATCCTCACACAGACAACATATAATCAGATCTTTTAATTTATGCTTCCTTAGTGCTTCCCAACCTTCTGAACACATAAAAAATTATATTTTGAATACCCAAGGACCCTTGCTGTCCCAGGCCCCTCCCAGCCCCTGCAAGGATTTAAACAATCAATTCCTTAGTGTATTAGTCAGCCAAAGGGGTGCTGATACAAAATACCAGAAATTGGTTGGTTTTTATAAGGGGCACTTATTTGGGGTAGGAGTTTGCAGATACCAGGCCTAAAACATAAGTTACTTCCCTCACCAAAGTCTATTTTCATGTGTTGGAGCAAGATGGCTGCCAATGTCTGTAAGGGTTCAGGCTTCCTGGGTTCCTCTCTTCCTGGCCCTTGCTTCTGTTTCCTCTGTGTGCTTACTGCCTGGGCCTCCAGCTTAAGGCTTCAGCATTAAACTCCAACATCAGAACAACAACATCAAAAACCCTCAACTCTGTCCTTTGCCATGCCTTTTATCTGTGAGTCCCCATCCACCAAGGGATGGGTACTCAATGCCCTACTGACACAAGAGGTTTATTTGATTAAGTAATCAATATAATCCAATATAATCTCATATGCCCAGAGGAAAAGACCAGTTGACAAACATAATCCAATATTTCTTTTTGAAATTCATCAATAATATCAAACTGCTACACTTAGGTATATCAATTGAATCACTTTGCCATAACTCAAGGATACTTTCTATATAGCCCAGGCACGGTGATCTGGCCATAAATTTCCAATCAAATTAGACTAAAAAGGCAATCTTAACATCAGTACTTACAAATAGATAAATGTATGGTTTTAGTTTCTTAAAAATTTGTGACTGAAAGTTAAATACTTAAACAATTCATTACGTTTTGGGCACTGGTCCCTTTTTTCTTCCACTTACATTCAAAGCTGGTAGAAGAAGAATTTCCTGATATTTAATGTGGTGCTATACATTTTTAGACATGTCATTTTAAATGTCTAATCAATATGAATTCATTTGTCATTCTTTCCTACAATTATGGATCATAATAAGCTCATCTGTGATTCAGGAGAATGTAAAAAAAAATGCCCCCATGGAATTTTATCTTAATTCAGTATTATTGGTCTTTTAAAAGTGAAATATCTGTTTTCTCTTCTGAACAGAATGGGCATTGATAATTGTTCATCAGAATAGAGTATGATATTTTTCATACTTTTTTCAGTCTTTGACAAAATCATGGGTAAAACTGGTCACATCTGCATCATGCTAAAACATCTGGATGAATAAAAATGGGAGGTGATATTGTTCAATGACTAGACTGTTTAGTCCATGTACTATTGGCCAACATCTGGGTATTTGGCGTGAGAGGTTAAACAATGTTTCCTTTTCATCTACAAGTTCCGGCTTTGTGTATGTAGATGGCTTTTCATTAAAGATCAACTACTTGGATGCCTCTATTACAAAGGAACATATGGAAGCAACCAAAAGATAAAAATGGAAGGGAAAATTATGACAGAAGACAGTCCTAAAATGGTTCTGTCACTGCCATGGAGTTGTAGTCTGAACAAAGGCTAGAAGCAGGAATTTGCAAATTTTCTATATTAAAGCGGTACTGTTACGATGCAATAATGATAAGGAAAATTATGACTACTTTAAAAAAACACAGAAAGATGAAAAAGAAATGATCAGTAATACACAATTATCATAAAAATATTTAGCCTAAGCCAGTGCTTATTAATTCATGTTCTTCACTTTCAGGTGGTGCTCCTGAGCATGATGGCTAGGGAAAAAACTTGCCCATGAATTTAGCAGCCCAGGGCCCACGTGGCAGTCACATGCACTCTTTTTTTTCTCTATTTTTTTAAAATGTTACATTAAAAAAATATAAGCGGTCCCCAGATACCCTCCACAACCCTCACCCCACTCCTCCCACATCAACAACCTCTTTGATCATCGTGGGATGTTCATTGCATTTGGTGAAGACATTTTGGAGCACTGCTGCACCACATGAATAATGGTTTACATTGTAGTTTACACTCTCCCCCAGTCTACCCAGTGGGCCATGGCAGAGCATACAGTGTCCAGCATCTGTCCCTGCAGTACCACCCAGGACAACTCCAAGTCCTGAAAATGCCCCCACATCATATCTCTTCTTCCCTCTCCCTACACTCAGCAGCTATCGTGGCCACTTTCTCCACATCAGTGATACAATTTCTTCCATTACTACTCACAATAGTTCCATAGTAGGATATCAGGAAGTCCACTCTAATCCATACTCTATTCCTCCATCCTGTGGACCCTGGGAAGCCACCTGCACTCTTAATACACTACTCAATTGTAGCTCTGAATTGAGTTAGTTGACATTCACAGCCTCAATATGAATATGGGGAAAACCAAACAAATGGATTTCATTCCATTAAAACAAACCCAGAAATGCTCAGTAGAAATACTGAAAGGCCACCTGGAAGAGCAGAGCTTTCAGAATGCATTTTTAAACCACGGAGCTATAAAAGGAACCCAAAATTGTAGAAGGAAGGAAACAGGCAAAGAGAAGACATCCATCCTTGGATGAATTAGGCTTCTTTTGACATTAAAGCTACTCTGAATAATGAAGATCCAGTTGAAAAAAATGAGTGTACGGAATGGCAATCAGCTGCTGTTCACCACTGGGTCTGGTTCAGACTTGGCCCAGTGGATAGGGCGTCCGTCTACCACATGGGAGGTCTGTAGTTCTAACCCCGGGCCTCCTTGACCCGTGTGGAGCTGGCCCATGCGCAGTGCTGATGCGTGCAAGGAGTGCCGTGCCATGCAGGGGTGTCCCCCGCGTAGGGGAGCCCCACGCGCAAGGAGTGCGCCCCGGAAGGAGAGCCACCCAGCGCAAAAGAAAATGCAGCCTGCCCAGGAATGGCACGACACACATGGAGAGCTGACACAACAAGATGACACAACAAAAAGAAACACAGATTCCCGTGCCGCTGACAACAACAGAAGCGGGCAAAAAAAAAGAACACGCAGCAAATGGACACAGAGAACAGACAACTGGGGCAGGGAGGGGGGGAGAAATTTTAAAAAAAGAGTAAATAATTTTCAATAGTCATGGGAAAGAGAGTTATATAGCAGAAGAGACTTACCAGGGAGCCTCCAGAGGCTTCTTTCTTGAAAACCCTTAAGGTCAAAGACTATATGAAAAAACAAATTTACCTTCTTGACTTGACTATAGGGTTATTTGGCAGGATTAATCAGTTGCTTGGCTGGAGACAATTTCATTAATATGGCTCAACCCCTCCTGAGGCTAGACATAGTTTGAGAACCCGACAGACAGAACCATCTCTATTTTTCTGTATGACACCAACTGCTATTTTGATTTAACACTGTGTTTTTTGGGGTCTACAGCAGTGGAGAGTCCCATGAGACCCTTTGTGCACATTCAGTTCACCTAGCTTCAAGATATACATGAGATCTGATTTCAAGATAAAAGATTAAAATCCTACTTCTGAGTTGCTACTTCTCAAATATGCCCATGAATGAACATTTAGTTAAAAGCAGTGCTGATGTTCTCATTGCCATTTTCCTATGCAAAACAGGTAAAGTTATTATATTTTTCCATTCAACTAAATATTATTTTCACTTTGAAATTTTAAAAAGCTAGGAAAGTTTGTAAAGATTTTATTATTTTTACCTGAATTTACCAATGTGTTTTAAAAAATGTTTCACCATGGGATTGCATCCAGCATCCAGGTGGAATCTGAGCCTCCTCTTGACATAAAGGTGCAATGGACACAACCAATCCAGTGTCCACATAGAAGAGGTGGCATTGGATTGGGAAAAGTGGACATAATGGACAAAGGGTATGGGGAAAGGCAGGAAGAGATGAGAGGTGGAGGCGTCTTCGGGACATGGAGCTGCCCTGGATGGTGCTTCAGAGGTAATCACCGGACATTGTAAATCCTCACAGGGCCTACATGATGGAATAGAGGAGAGTATGGGCCATGATGTGAACCAATGTATATGAGGTGCAGAGGTGCCCAAAGATGTACTTACCAAATCCAATGGATGTGTCATGATGATGGGAACGAGTGTTGTTGGGGGGGGGGAGAGGGGGGGTGGGGGGGTGGGGTTGAATGGGACCTCACATATATATTTTTAATGTAATATTATTACAAAGTCAATAAAAAATAAAAAAATTAAAAAAATAAAAAAAATAAAAAAAATAAAAAAATAAAATGTTTCACCATGGATCTACAAGGTACCTTATTTGCATGTATTTCTGTACCTTATAGGAATTCAGTAAGTATTAATTGAACCTTTTCTTTAAATGTTATTTATTTCTCTCCCCTTCCCTTCCCCCCAGTTGTCTGTTCTCTGTATCCATTTGCTGTGTGTTCTTCTGTGTCCACTTCTGTTCTTGTCAGCGGCCAGGAAATCTGTGTCTCTTTCTGTTGTGTCATCTTGCTGCATCAGCTCTCTGTGCGTACGGTGCCACTCCTGGGAAGGCTGCACTTTTTTCGTGCTGGGCGGCTCTCCTTACGGGGTGCCCTCCTTGTGCATGGGGCTCCCCTATGCCGGGGACACCCCTGAGTGGCAGGGCACTCCTTGTGCCCATCAACACTGCTCATTGGCCAGCTCCACACGGGTCAAGGAGGTTCTGTGTTTGAACCGTGGACCTCCCATGTGGTAGGCGGATGCCCTATCCATTGGGCCAAGTCCACTTCCTGTATTAATTGAATCTTAAACCCCATCAGTTTCTTCTACATCAGTGTAGATATTTTGCGGCATCTCACCACATACAATTTGCACTGTTCCTCCATTGAGTCATTTGTATTTTCTTTAAGCAAAAAAGATTAATTGGGGAACAAACACACTTCCAACGATCTGTGGCAAGCAAAAAGCTGGCTCAGTGTCCTTGGTGAAACAAAACTTTCACTGAAAGCCAGAAATCAAATAAACATAGAATGTGCCTATGCTTCTAAGCCTGTTCAATCCATTTGGAATCATGGTCCACAACAACCTAATTTTCCCTCCCTCCCTCCCTCCCCCCAGATTCTCCACATAAGGCTTCTCACCCTTCTGGCTTTGAAGATTAAATATCCCTGAGGGCACAGTGTATTATAGATTAAAAACAGTTTTGGTGGCTGGAACTACTGGCTGCCACCATTTGCAAAAAAATGATAAATTTCAGTCACACCCATCTTCATGGAAGCAAGTCAAAACTCCACTTTTGACCCCCATTCCAATGCTTTTTCCACTGTTATAAACAGCCTTGCCCATTGACAAACTATTTTGGGAGTCTGGAGGTGAAACAATGAATGTTTCCCAAGCCATGTTCTTCAGAAAACTAGGCAGCTATTAATAAAGGATCATTTGTCAATTAAGTCTGAGAAATGCAGCATATTCTATACCCCCTTGGTGATTTGTAGTGCACATTAGTACTTTAAAGGCTCCAAGAATTCTTGTAGTAAAGAATCCTGTTCAATTTTATTTAACTCAAAAAATTTCAACCTTATTTGACTATGGATCCATTTTATCCCTTTGACTGCCTGTTAACATCTTGTAGTGTTCTGTGGTGCATAATTTGGGAGACACTGGTTAAAATAAATCAGGATTGTGTCGATTAAACTGTATTTAATATCCTTTGGACAGTGCTTAAGAGAATACCTCTCTTACTGGAATCCAGGTCTTCTGGATTTCTGGCTAGTTCATGTTCTCCCCACTGCATACATCACACACTTTTGTTCTTCTTGTTGCTTACTGTTGCTCAGATCTCTCTAATTAATTATTCTCTAAGACAATTAATTACCTTTTTATTATTCTTGTGAGGACGTTTTGGTGTGGGCGTGATATATTTATTAAATAATACACAGTATAGTGTGGATTTAGTAAGGGGTCTGTGGTTTTTACCTGATTGGCAAAAGGGCCCATGGAACAAAAAAGTTTAAGAATCCCTGACCTAAGGCAATGGTTCTTAAAGTGTGGAAACTTGGAAACTTGTTAGAAATGCAAATTCTTGGGCCCCACTAACTTCACATTTACTAAACCAGAAACTTTCAGGACAGGCCCTGCAATCTGTGTTTTAACAAGCCCTCCAGGACAATGTGATGTACCCTCAAGTTTCAGAAGCTTTGATCTTCAAAGGCAAGGCTTTAAACCACTTTCCCAACACCTGCTGTTACTCCTTTCCTCTCATCACTCAGAAAACAGTCAGGGTATAAAGTAAGGTACATGCCGGGGGCATGTGCCTGCACAATACTTCCCTTCTCTGCCCTTCCCTAAATCCGGAAAGGGTTCCTTTGGCAAACAAATCACTCATTCCCTTCCTTGATATACTCAGTTTAGAATGAAAAGCATTGCATGAAATATGTAAATATTATTCTTTAACGAGCCTATCAAATCCAAGCAGCTGGCCCCAACAAGTAGTTGCAAGCCGAGGCTACTTAAAGGTAACAGACGTATTTGTCTTTTAATAATAAGCACATTTTAACATACCTAAGTTTTTAAAAAGGGTTATATAGTAATTTTTTCACAAACCTATTGATCAATAAGCCAACAAATATATACTGAGTACCTGTTAAATTCAAAGTACTTTCCTCCGTGCTATGGGGCTTTCATAGAAAAGTGCGATGTGAGTTCCTTGCACTCTGGAATGTTACAATATAGTTTGAGAGATAAGACTTTCATATCAAAAACTGTCCAACAACATAGAGTAGTGGTTAGAAAGTGCCAGAAGAATACTACTAAACACTATGCATCTTGACTGGAAAGATATATTGTTGAAAGAACTTTGAGTTGAGAAGCAGAAAACGTGGGTTTTAGTTCCCTCTCTTCTACTTGCTAGCTCTGTGACCTTGGAGAAGTCACAGCCTCTATGGGTTTTAGTTAATATTCTGTAAATTAAGGGTAAAAATATCATAAATATCCAAAAGGCAAGGAACCAAAACAGATGCATCCTTGAGATACCTTTCAGTCTAAGATTGATGATTTCAGGAAGTCTCAAACTTTTCTGTGTACACATGCAAGCAGGGATGAAACATGGAAAGTGCATGCTCCAACCTAAGGATTCCAGGTCTTCTGATTTTTCTAAGGAAAGTGCAAATACACACTTTGCGCAAAATTTGTCCATTAAAATTTTGGCAATAATTCCATTTTTAAAATTGAGCCAAATAAAGTGTGTCTGTGAGCCAAATGTCCCCTGTAAATTGCTAATTGGTGACCTCTGGGCTAGACAGACACTACATAAGTCTTCATATGAGTTCCCATAGCAATTATTTTCCATGCAATTCATTTGGCAATTAATCACACTGCATTGTGGCATCTTTTCTATTATGGTCTTGAGCTGCTATTTAAACATGTTATAATTATTTTAAGTTTCCACATGTTTGCATCGTCTCTTCCCTCTGACTTAGTAAGCTCTTTGAGGATAGAGCCAAATCTTATTCCCCACAGTGCCTGGCACAGTGTAGAAGCTTGATCTGTTTTGGATTTAATTTCAAAGAAGAGTAGTGGAGCAGGATAGTGCACTGAAGGGTATCTCAGCTGATTTCTACATCTCAGCCTTTCCCATGCAGTCTGTGTTCTTTATCATATGTGAATTTGTAAATTTCTATTTAATAATAATAGCTTGAAGAAAGTTAAAATACAACCCACAGACTGGGAGAAAATATTTGCAAACATATATCTGACAAGGGACTTATATCCAGAATATATAAGGAACTATTAGGGGGAAGCTGGCTTGGCCCAGTGGATAGGGCATCTGCCTACCACATGGGAGGTCCGCGGTTTAAACCCTGGGCCTCCTTGACCCATGTGGAGCTGATGCGTTCAAGGAGTGCCGTGCCATGCTGGGGTGTCCCCCGCGTAGGGGAGCCCCATGCGCAAGGAGTGTGCCCCGTGAGGAGAGCCACCCAGCGCGAAAGAAAGTGCAGCCTTCCCAGGAATGGTGCCGCACCCACAGAGAGCTGACACAACAAGATGACGCAACAAAAAGAAACACAGATTCCCGGTGCCGCTAATAAGGATAGAAGTGGTCATAGAAGAACACACAGCGAATGGACACAGAGAGCAGAAAACTGGCAGGGGTGGGGGGAAGGGGAGAGAAATAAATTTAAAAATAAATCTTAAAAAAAAAAGAACTATTAGAGCTCAATAAAAAATGATAAATAAATAACCCAATTTAAACATGAGGAAAAATAAAAAAATAAAAAATAAAAGGGCAAAGAGTAGGCATTCTCCAAAGAAGATAGATATATGGACAAAAAGCACATGTAAAGATGCCCAACATCATTACCCATTAGGGTATCTCTAGAATGGCAATA
This sequence comes from Dasypus novemcinctus, assembly GCF_030445035.2. Classification (NCBI taxonomy): domain Eukaryota; kingdom Metazoa; phylum Chordata; class Mammalia; order Cingulata; family Dasypodidae; genus Dasypus; species Dasypus novemcinctus. The sequence continues at coordinate 118,677,908 of NC_080704.1, read as the reverse complement.
ATATAAAACACAGATAATAAATGTTGGCTAATATTTGGAAAAATTGAAACCTTTATATACTGCTGGTGGGATTCTAAAATGGTACAGCAGCTGTGGAAAAGAGTTTGTCATTTTCTCAAATGGTTAAAAATAGAGTTACCAAATGATCTTAGGTATATATCAAAGAGAATTGAAAATAGTGTTCAAACAAAAACTTGTACATGAATGTTCATAGTAGCATTACTCATAATAGCCAAAATGCCTATCAACTGATGAATGGATAAACACGTGAAATATTATTCATTCATAAAAAACAATGGAGTACAATGGAGTACTGGTACATCCTACAACATGGATGAACCTTGAAAACATTTTGCTCAGTGAAAGAAGTCAATCATAGACCACACATCGTATGATTCCATTTATATGAAATGTCTAGAATAGACAAATTTATAGAACAGAAAGTAGAATAATGGTTACCTGGGCAGGAATGGAGAATGGCTCCTAATGGGCGCGGGGTACCTTGTGATGGTGATTAAAATGTACTAAAGGTAGATTGTGGTGATGGTTGCACAACTTGTGAATATACTAAAAACCACTGACCTGTACACTTTAAATGGGTGAATTTTATGGTTTTACAGTATGTGAATTATATCTCAATAAAGCTGTTAAAATAATAAAAAATTAATAATAGCTATTATTTGTATAGCACCTACTATGTGGCAGACACTTTTCTGAGTGTTCTAGATATATGAACTCATTTAATCCTCACAAAACCCCTAGGAGGTAGGTACAGTAATTATCCCTACTTGACAGATGAGGAAATGGAGGTACATGAACATTAAGTGATTTGCCCAAGGTTTCACAGAGAGTAAGTGGTGGAGTTGGGATTCAACTTCATGCTGTCTGACTCTAGAGTGCTATGTTCTTCAACACAGTGCTATATTGGACCCAAGTAGTTAATACTTGTCATTTCTCCATTATTCTGCTACTGCCACAGTGGAGGGAGTCTTGGGTTTTGAGAGTGTCATCTCTGTGTGGACTTTGGTTACACTGGACGTGAGTGTAGGGAAAGCTGATAAGCAAAGAAAGGGGTCAAGAGGCTACAGAAGAAGCAAGAGGAATGGATTCATAGATGCTCTGGCTTTGAAGTAATTTTGCAATTCTTTCTTTGGTCCATGGCAGGAAGAGTTGCATCTAGTATGTGAGGGACTGTGTCCAATGAGTTATGGTAGGGTGGGGGGCAATCCTTACAGAAATTTAACCAGCCACATCTATTGGAAATGGTGCCCTTGTTCAGAGTGACCCATGAAACACAATGGCGATGACTCGTGCTCTTCTTGATTCCTAGGAGGAAATAGTTTTGCTATCTGCCTGGATCCTCTTTTTTTTTTTTTTTTAATTTTTTTATTTTTTATTGAATTTGTAATAATATTACATTAAAAATATATATGTGAGGTCCCATTCAACCCCACCCCCCCACCCCCCCTCTCCCCCCCCCCCAACAACACTCGTTCCCATCATCATGACACATCCATTGGATTTGGTAAGTACATCTTTGGGCACCTCTGCACCTCATATACATTGGTTCACATCATGGCCCATACTCTCCTCTATTCCATCATGTAGGCCCTGTGAGGATTTACAATGTCCGGTGATTACCTCTGAAGCACCATCCAGGGCAGCTCCATGTCCCTAAGACGCCTCCACCTCTCATCTCTTTGCCTGGATCCTCTTGATGCCCAAGTTTCAAAGGAAAATAGCTGGATTCTTTCATTCATTCATTCATTCATTCACAAGTATTTGTTAAGCTAAATACAAAGGGATGCAAAATTGATAACTATTATTTAGTGAGTGCTCCCCATGTGCTAGGCTTTACATATAACCTATTTAATTCTTACAGCAACCTTATGAGGTAGGTGCTATTACCATTCCATCTTGCAGATGAAGAAACTGAGGGAGATTAAGATCCCACATCAACTAACAACAGAGTAAGGATTTAAACCCAAATCTCTCAGACCCAAGTGCCATTTTCATTATAATATACTGCCTTCAACAAATATTCAGTGAACCCATACTATACAAGGCACTATGGAGGTAGAGAGTGCAACAACTGTTCTGTCCTCAAAACACTTTTAAACCAGCTGGGGACACTAGACATAAACATGGGAGAAGTTAGATACTACTATAATAATAATACAAGTAGTATTTAACAATACAGTAATAGAAGAGATGATAATGGCTAATGCTTATTTAACATTTAGAATGTGACAGCTTCTGTTCTAAGATCTTTACTAGTATTATAGCATTTATTCCATTTTATAGGTGGAGAAACAGAGGAAAAGAGAGTTGAAGTCATTCTCGCGTCATCATAAAGCTTATAAGTAGCAGAGTCAAGATTCGTACCTAGGCAGTCTGCCCTCAGACTCCTTTTAATTATTACATTGTATGGCCATAAATATGGTTCTATAAAACGAGTATGAATAAAAAGCTATGATGGCATTTTCAGGACATTGCAATTGTCTTGAATGATGTTGCAATGACAGATACAGGCCATTATCTATCTTGTCATAACTTAGAAAAATATATGGGAGAGAGTTTAAACTATAATGAAAACCAGAATCCACCCTCAGTGGCAATGCTCCAGTATGTGTTCATCAATTGTAACAATGTACCACACTAATGAAGGATGTTGTTAATGTGGGAAAGTGTGGGAGGGGGAGGGAGTGGAGCACATGGGAAATCCCCTACACTTTTTATGTAACATGTAATCTAAGTATCTTTAAAAAATTTTTTAATGTGCAAAAAAATGCCATGGGTTTGGGGCATATGAAAAAAATCAAAATATAGAGTATAAGTTTTATATTAGTGTTAAATTCCTCGAACTAAATAACTGTAAGTAATGTGGTTACATAAGTGAATATACTTTTTCTTAGGAAATATACATGGAAGTTAAGTGATCAAGAAGCATGATGTTATACAACTTACTCTCAAATTTATAGATAGACAGACAGACAGAATGGTACAGCAGATGTGGTAGAATATTGAAAGTTGATAGATCTGGGTATTTGGATGGGGGTAATGTTGGAGTTCTTTGTGTGGGTTTTGTATTATTTTTGCAGCTGTCCTGTAAGCTTGAAATTATTTCAAAATTTTAAAACAAATTTAAATGCTCTGTGAGCCCAAAGGAAGGAGCCATTAACTCTATCTGGGGCAGTCGAGGAAAGATTTCACAGAGGAGGCAATAGCTCCGCAGGGTCTCAAAGGACAGTAGGAATTTATTGGCAAGATAAGAGGAATAAGGAGGGAACAGCATGTGCATGATCCTCAGCAAAGAAAGGCCTGGTTTATCTGAGGAATGTTGAGAAGTTCAGCATGGTTTGAGTCTAGGGTATGTTGGTATTGTGAAGGGGTAGGGAGAAGCCATGATGGTGCAAGATGAGGTTGGAGATAGAGCCTGGGCAATCAGAGAGTGAAGAGCCTTAGGTACAGTGAAATAAGTAATAAATATGAGTACTACTATGATGCCTATAGTGAGATTCTTCCCTTTCTGTTTACCCTGATTTTTAAATAGTTTTCCTTCCTTTCTCCAACTTGAGGAAAGAATTCTGTTGAGCAATGACAAGAGTTCTTTGGGGGGTGGGAGGGTAGCTAATTGAAGGGTATACTCTTTGGAAAAGAGAAGGGCCATGGTGGAAAGAAAATTATAATGGGGAGGCCATCCAGGAGCAAGAGCCTCATAATATTCCAAGCCCTCTTCCACCCCTCTTTAATCTACCCTGAGTTTGAGTACAAGTAGAAGTTTCCCATTACCAACTCAGCCCTCATATACACACACCCTTGGGAAGAGGGGCCATTCTGAGACCAGGAGGAAGAAGCCATGAATTGACTTGTTTCAAGAGTTTTTCATCTCTTCATTCATGGGTCTGGGAGTATCTTTTGGTTCTTTTGCCATTGCATTGTCCAGAACAAAGGGAGTTCTAGTGCATCCTACAGTCAATGTGCCACTATAGAAGATTTATAAACAGAGGAGTATCAGGATATTCAATCCTGAAGCAAATTGAAGCCTCAACTAGAGGGAGGAAGAGACTAACTAGAGGCAGGAGGCCTAGTCCAGGTGAGAGAGGACATAAAAATTAGAACAGTGACCCTGACAGTGGGGAGAAGGGCCTAGATTCAGGAGACTCTTTCTTAGATAGATTCATAGGAACTTGATGACCAATTTATATAAGAGGAGGAGGGAGCAGGGACTCTAAGAGATAGCCAACTAAGTTGACAAACTAATTACAAGTAGGAGATTTGTTTACAAAACTTTTCTACTTCTGTGGCCTTCTAATGTCAATGGGCTTGCCTTGGTTGTCTGACTTGGTTGATACACCAAAAGCAGTTATGGGTTGTATCTTTTCTTCCTTTGTGTCCCCATTTATTCTAGCATTCTACATGGCTCTTTCCTGGCTCTGTTTTACTTTTCTTCTGCTCTTTTAAGAAAATGAATCAGAATTGGGTACACTTATCTAACCAGGGTCTGAAAGTGCTGTTTCCACAACCCTCATCCATGTCACCCAGATCCTGGATGCCTTGGTTTCTTGTTGTTGATAGCAGTGTTTTGATTGCTGTTTTTCCCTTTAAATTGGGACATTGCTTACACTCTGTGCAATAAAGTTCATCGTGACCCACTATGCTCTTTCTTCCCAGACTTGTACATAATTATCTTGTGTGTGGTTTATTTCTTCTATGTTTTTTTCCACATGGCCTTGTGAATCTGTGCTAAAGTTATTTAAAAAAAATAAGGAGAGAATTCTGACAAAAGCATAAGCTTTGAGTAAATAAAGACTTCTTAGCAAAGAATTTTTTTAAAAATACATCAATAGAACAGCATAGAGGAGTCATGTAAGATTTCACAATGAATGTCCACAAAGAAATCAGGGTCCAGAAGAAAAGGATGAAAATGGAGAGGTACTGAGGGTGGGGGTAAATATTATAATCCGACACCCTGTACAAATCAAAAATCTGTGCAGATGTATGGCTTATGCAATCTAGTGGAAAGAGAAGTTATGAGATGAGCCAAGGCCAACTAAAAAGAGTTTTTTTCCACACAAAAGCAAAAGAAATATTCTACCAGTCATGACTAAGAAAATGCTGGGCAGCACATGGACCTGGGGCGTGGGGCATGGGGGTGGGGATTAGAACACAATAATTCCAGTCTTTTACCGAGCTAATTAATGGTTTGATTTGGGTGTTGTTTTTCTTAAGAGAGAGAAAGAGAAAGGGGGAAGGGGAGAGATACAGAGAGAGAGACAGAGACAGAGAAAGAAACAGAGAGGCAGAGAGAAACTATTCTGTGATTTATTGTAATGTTCCCTTAGTTTTCATACCATTCTTTCTGTACCACGTAAGGGATAATGAAGTTCCCGGAAGACTGTGGGTATATGTGACCTGCTCTGCTATAGAGGCATTTCACAAAAATGTGAGGAGGTAAGACAGGGGTCTCACAGACAAGTAGAGAGATTTTGAGATTCTTGTTAGTTCATGTGACTAATGCATATAACTTTGCTGAGCAGGAGTGAATTTTATTTTTAGTTCTGATCCTGTGAAAAGTCAATGTAGGTAAAATACTTCCCTGGCATGCTTCTAAGATTGACTTTAAACACCCTATCCTGTGAGGGGTTGACTGCAGGGCTAGGGACAAACTTTGTGAGTCCCATTCTCCTTGGAGGTTCATTATTATTACTGTCTACTAGAGGCCCCCAGTCCACCTTCATTCTTAGCCCACCACCACCACCACTATCGCCCCACTGTAGTTAGGAAGATTAGAGTGGGAAGGGGCTTCTCTGTGCCTATGTGGATCTGGCTTTCTTGTCTACTGGGTCATTAAGAGCTCAAAGAGTGGCAAATGACCTACTGTCAGACTCCCCTCCCCAGCACCATCAAATAATAAAACAACACCAACATTTATTGAGAGCGTGCCAAGAATCAGATGCATTTGCCTTGCAAAATCTCCTTGAATCTTACCAGAAATCTCTAAGACAGGTGCTATGATCATTTCCAAATGAAAGAACAGTCTCAGAGAGGTTTAAGTGACTTGTTCAAAGGCACATACCAAGATATGACAGAGCCAGCATCTGAACCCACATCTGTCTGAGTTCAAAGCCCCAGTTCTTTTCATTATACCTAACCATTACTGAAAAAGCTAATTATTTTGTTTTCAGCTGAGTATTTGTGTTGCCTTACAAGGCAGAGTATGTTTTCAGTGTCCCAGATGCTAATAGGACCATAAAATCTCTGAGTTGTCTTGCAGCATTTTCCCTCAACTGAAAGTCTCTGAGCTGTCAGGTAGCCACCTTGGGAAGCTGTGCTAACCCTTTTAAGCTAATAGAATAGAGCCACAGAATCTCAGATTAAGGTCATCTGGTCCAGTGCCTCAGCTAATGTCACTAGTATTCCTGCGTAGAAATAGGCTAACTTCTGCTGGAAAACTTGCTGTCAAGCCTGGATTAATGGGCATGTGACCATTCCATTGTGCACTGGGCCCTGCAAATTACGTAGTGGTCCTTCTTCTAGAGATGAGAAACTCATTAGCTTGGGAGGCAGCTCATTCCATCTTTGGACTACTTTGTCTTTTAGCACACATCTTCATAGTATGAAAAAAAATCTGTTAATTTGCAGTTTCCTACCACTGGTTTCAGAGTCAAATAGACTTGAGATAAAATTTTTAACTCTGCAACCAAGTCATTTAACCTCTCTGAACCTCAGAAAGGTTCATCTATAAAATGAAAATGTTATTAGTTTCTTTGCAGGATTTTTAAGGACAGAAACAAGACATCATACATTGTATGTAGTCAATGAATGGTAATTATAACTAACATAATTATTACCCCTACCTTGGGCACAAATGACAGAATATGATACAGAACAGATTCTGGCATATTACCAACCTAAATTGGCAAGTCTCTTGAAGTGTCTTATATTTTCATTCTTCTTACTTCTTGTGCCAAGAAAATTTGAAATCATTAGCCCACTTAACATTTTATCTTTAATGGACAATAACCAGCCTTCTAATTTAATTTTAAATTTAGTTCTTAGTAGTAGCTATAGTATTTTACCATAGCATTGTTTAACATTGTAATTTTGTGCCGTTATTTTCCAATTGCTGAACTCACTGGAATCTCACTATAACTTTTTGAAGCAGGCAGGGAAGGCATTACTTCATTCATTCATTGACTCATTCACCCATTTAACGAATATGTATCTATGCACCAGGCTCTGTGCCTAAAAGCTAAGAATACGGTGGTGAAAAAAAGATACCTAGTAACTACCCTCATAAAACTTATATTCTAGTATGTTTGCAGAAGAGGAAACTGACTCTTAGCGTTTTAAGTAATCTGCACAAGGTCACATTACTACTGGGAGGTAGAACTGGGACCAAAACTGACTTCTTTTTGTTTACTTGTGTGTGTGTTTTTTGTTTGTCTGTTTATTTTGAGAGAAGTGGGTTTACAGAAAAATCATGCATTAAATACAGGATTCCCATATACCACCCTATTATCAACACTTTGCATTAGTATGGTACATTTGTTACAAGTGTTAAAGCATATCTTTATAATTGTACCATTAACTGTATTCCTTATTAAATTAAGGATCACTGTGTTGTACAAATATTAGAAATTTGTATTCTAGTAACATATATAAAACCTAAAATTTCCCTTTTTAACCACATTCAGATAAATAATTCAGTGTTGTTAGTTATAGTCACAATATTGTGCTGCCATCACCATCACCCTTTACCAAAACATCTCCATCAACCTAAATAGAAACTCTGTACATTTTAAGCATTAACTCCCTATTCCCTATCCCCCACCCCTTCCCTTGGTAACCTATATTCTTGTTTCTGAATCTACAAGTTTGCTTATTCTAATTATTTCATATCAGTGAATGTGCTTGTTTTGAGACTTTTGTAGACTTCAGAAAATCCTGTTCTTAAAGTGAACCCATTCCTGTGCCTGTAAACCCAATGTAGATGGAAACTTTTGATTAGATCACTTCAGTTACAGGCCTTTAATTAGATAGCAGGACCCAGGGTAGGTCTTATATTGGAGTCCTTTATAAATGGAAGACTGAAAAAAGCTGCAGACAAACATAAAAAAAGCTGCAGAGACACAGAAACCCTGAGAGGCTGAGAGAGAGGTCCCAGAGGTTGGAGGCCGAAATCGGCAGAGCATAGAGGCACAGAAAGAGGCTCTGAGATGCTGAAAGAGATGAGGCTCAGAGGAGAAAGGAGAAACGAGCCATATACCTTATCACCCACAGCTGAGCTCAGGGAGATAGTAAGCCTGGAGAAGACAGAGACTAGCAGAGCCACCATAATGCCCTGCTATGGTCTTGATCACCCACAGGTGAGTGCAGAGAGAGTGCATCTTTAGATGATGCCATGATGTACCTGATCACCCACAGCTGCAACTTGGTGAGACAGCAAGTCTTGATTTGGACATTTCCACGGCCTTAGAACTGTGAGCTTTTAAACTAATAAATTCCCATTATAAAAGTCAACCCATTTCTGGCACATTGCTCCCAGCCATCATTACCTGTTTCTTTGTTTCTCTTGTAATCTTTTCTTGCAGAGTGTATATTTTAATATTTTTAAATGTTAACAATGGGATTAATTCCCTGAGATGTCTGTTTCCTGAGATTTTCTAGCTAGTGATATGACAGGGATTTTCTTGAGTGTCAGGAGCTGACAAAACCAAGCAATCCTAAGCAAAGAACACCTTACCATCTTTACAAATTAGCTTCATGTTGTTTGGTGCACTCCTTCAGAGTTCAGCCCTCCTATCAGGAAAGTCAGCCCCAGGCAAATGCAAAGTGCAGGTCCTCCATCTTTTCTGGGCCTGTGTCTTGTCCTAGGTTTGTGCTTGTTAGTGGCCTTGGAATTCCTCTGTTATAGGAGTTTGAATGCCCCTTTCCCTCTCCTGGGTGTTCCACTGCAGGACTTAAAGCAGGTAAGCCTTTGTTCTCTGCTTCAGTGGTTTCTTATACTGCTTTCTTTGTCTCAAGTCACCTTTGCCTGGAGGGCATATTCTGGAAGGGGGGTTACACAGGAGAGGAGTTTCCTAGGACAGTCTTTCCCAGCCACAAAAAAGCCATGGACCTACAAAGGGAGCACCAGCTAGTTCCAAAGTTCCCTGGGGAGAGGATGGGGGAGGAACCCAGAAGGGCAACAGAAGCATCTTCCATGGCTCCCTAAAGTTGTACTTTCTTGACTTGGCACCTTCCCAGCAAATGCAGCCCTTAAACTTCCTTCACAACTCTAAGGATAAGTAAATGTCTTTGATTCTCCTCCACTGCTTTTGTCTGGGGCCAATGGCTACACTTGGATCCAGGACCCCAGCAATCTGAAGAAGCTAACAAAAAACAATGGTCAGCAATCTGATCTTCCCCCCTTGGATCTTGGGGTATTAGGGGTTTTTTAAATAAATTTTTTGAAGTGTATCATTCATACATGAATATATAAACAATAAATGTACATTAAAATTGTGAATTTACAAAACAAACATGCATATCATCATATAGGGCTCCCATATATCTCACCAACAACAACATCTTGCATTGTTGTAAAACATTTGTTACAGACTGTGAAAGAGCATTGTCAAAATATTACTAACTATAGCCCATATCTCACATTTAGTGTATTTTCCCTCAACCCACCCAATTACTAACACCCTATAATAGTATTATGTATTTATTATCTTTCAGGAGAAAATGTTCTTATATTTGTCCTGTTAACTACAGTCAGTCATCCACCACTGGATTCCCTGTGTAATACACTCCCATGTTTTGTACAATCCAAAGAGTACACTCAGTGGCTCTCATTTTCATCACAAATTTTGCTGTCATTACCTCAGTCAATTTTAGAACGTATTCATTAATCCAAAAGGAAAATTCCATACTCTCTTATACCTCCATTGTTGTCCCTTAATATTAAATATCTCCTTGCTATTGCTGCAAAATATTATAGTATTTTAATATATCAATATATTAATATTAATATATTATATTTAATATTATCATAGTATACTAAAGTATAATATAGTATAGTATTAGATTTTTATGTCTCCCCCTGGCACCAGCAATCTATGCCAGGGGATGGACCTCACTGCTGCCTGCCTTGAGTGTGGAGAATGGTCGCTGGTAACCACCACATGGAGAGACCAATTGACTGGTATTTACCATTATTTACCAACCTCTTCTTTCCACTCTACCCTGAATGCTTCACATTGCTCTATGGGGCTCCAGAGTTTCAAAATGGTTGATTTAAACAGTTCCTACCTGTTCAATAGCTGTTTTTGTAGAGGGACTGATTTCTAGAACTTCTTACTCTGCCATCTTCCTGCCCCATTCAGAACCAAGACTTGATGCTCATTCCAGTATATATTCCACTCTCACTCTGTCTCTTGTTTTGCTGCATCTAGTGTCTTCCTTTCTTCTACCCCACCCCTCAGCATATTGAAATTGCTATTAGACTAGTCTTTCTAAACATCACTTTTAGTTTTGCCACTGCAGTTTTATTAAATATTATTGCCACTAGTCAAGTGGTTCAACATCAAGCCACCCTAGTGTCCCTGAGCAGTTTCCTGAGCTTGATGACTTGTCTGGATAACTTACTCAGTAACTCAGAAGCAGAAGATCTAGGGGTCTGAATTATTTTAGCCAGACTCTCTGCACTTTCCTGAGTTAGTTAATCTTCCTTTGACTGGTCAGATAACATACAACTTCTGTTTTAAAAGTCTCCCAATTGCCCATATATAATATAAAAACACTCTGGCCTGGCTTTCTAGACACTCCATAATCTGGTCCCACCCTGCCTGGCTATTGAAGCTTATCATCTCTTTGCTCTATACATTGATCCCAAGCTCATTTCCTATTTTATGGCTTTTTCATGTACCTCATCACTCATCTTGCCTCCATCCCCAAACCTAGAAGCTCTCCCCTCTCCTCTTCACTTAAAATAAATCCCACTCAGCTTAAATCCTAATTCCTTTATGAAACTTGCTTTAATGTCCTAAGCTCTCGATGATCTATGTCTCCAGTATCTGAATAGTCCTGCATCTGAGCTTTAAAAATTAATTGCCCAAGTACATGCTAGAGAGAACCTCATTTGACAGTTCTTCATTTGAAAAAGTCCTGAGGATTTTAATTGGTCTCATGCTCAGTATAAATTAACAGTGGTGGTGCAGGTGCAAATATATAAATAAATAGATAGATGGGGGATGCAATCTCAGGCTGTACTAGAAGAAATACCATGTTCAGATTGAAAGAAATAATGGCTCAACTGGACTAATTCACTCACTCATTCATTTAAAACACATACTTTTTTTATAAGGTGGTACCAGTGATTGAACCCAAGATCTTATATGTGGGAGACAGGTGCACAACCATTGAGCTACATATGCTCCCTTCATTGTTCTTTTTTAAATTAATTTATTGAAGTATATCACTCATACAAACATACATAAATAATAAGTGTATAATAATAGTTGTGAACTTACAAAACAAACATATATACCATCATCCAGGACTCTCATAACTCACCTACCACCAATCATTTGTATTGTTGTTAAACCTTTTTAACTAATGATTACAGAGTATTGTCAAAATATTACTACTAACCAAAGTATTTTCCCCTAACCAACCCTATTATTATTATCTTTATATCATTTATATATGAACATACATAAAAAATTAAGTGTATAGTAAAAGTTGTGAACTTACAAAGCAGACATGCATAACATCATACAGGGGTCCCATACATTAACCCTCCACCACCACCTTGCATTGTCATGAGATGTTTGTTACAAATTAAGACAGAATATTGTCAAAATCTTAATACTAATCATAGTCCTTGTCTCACATTTGGTGTGTTTTCCCCCCAACCCACCCTATTATTATTTTTAAGTATAGTTTTTGACAGAACTTGTAAACTTATTAAACAATCATACACATGTGCAGAAATCTGAAACAACACCCCTCCATCAACATACCACACTGTGGTTGAACATTTGCTACAGATAAGATATCATCTGATTGTTACCATGTCTATAGTGTACATTTGGCTCACATTTTCCATATTGCCCCATTATCAACACAGTACATCTTTCACATAGATGCAAGAATATTATATTATTACTGCTAACCACAGTCCATAGGTCACTCCAGCTGTATTTTTCCCATGCTTCTCCACATTCTCAACACCCTACAGTAGTCATGTACATTTGCTATTGCATCTGTACCATCAACCACAATTCTCATCCACCTCTTGGTTTACTGTCATTAAATATAATAATTTAAAAAATAAAATAAAAGGAACAAAAAAGAAGGCAAAGGAGACTGTTAATATAGTCCACAGAAGTCAGCATCTGGAGGTACAAATCTCAATGGAGACAGGTGAAAAGTGGATCTGGAGGGGCAAATAGTACTCAGCATAGGCATTTTATGCAGAGAGAGCCATGTGGGCAAAGGAATGAGAGCAAGAAATAAGAAGGAGAAGACTAGTTTGATGCAACTAAATTGCAGTGTGTGGGGGGGGCAGATGAGGGTAAGGGGCTAGAGTACAGAAGATGTAAAAGGAGTATAAATAAACTGAATTCCAAATGATTAGATTTGCATCCTGAGAGTTCATGAGCTGATTTTGGCCTGCAAAAGTCTTTAAATATATGTGTGTGTGTGTGTATGTGTGTGTGTGTGTGTGTTTGTTTTTGTTTGAATGTGATTATCTGTAGATAACCATATGGATTCCACAGGTCCGGACTCTTGTTTTTGTCTCTCACTTAGCTTATCTTACTTTTTTAAAATTACTTTCTTTTCCCTGAAGGCATTTGAGAGAATAACCCACTTTAGAGCATGTCCAGTGGAGGGCAAAGTATATGGATTTGGAAACCATGTCAAATTAGGAAGAGTTATGGGAACAAAGTCATTAAGCCTTAGAAAAAAGATGGCTTAGAAGTACAAGTTGGCTTCCTTCAAGCTAACCAAAAGCTAACATAAAGAAGGGGGAGCAGGTTTATTTTTGTCTTGTCCCTTCGTTCATTTCACAAATATTTATTGTGTCCTCTATATACCAGGTTGTGACAGAACTGCTCCAAATGACAGAATAAGGACCAAGAGGTAGAAGTTTCAGGAATGTAAATTAATTAATTAATTAATTTATTTATTTTTATTTATTTTTTAATTCATTTTTTTATGTTACATTCAAAAAACATGAGGTCCCCAAGTACCCCCCACCCCCGTCACCCCACTACTCTGCCCACAGCAACAAGGAATGTAGATTTAGACTCAGTATAGTGGGTTTTTTTTTTTAACCATTTTTGAGTCTCAGAACAATTTGAATCTGATAAAATGTATATGGGTCCTCTCCCCAGAAAGATGTACCTATGGACAGGCATGCAAAAATCCACATGCAATTTATAGAGATTCGTAGACCCAGTGGAGTCCATACATGGACTCCAGGCTAAGAATCCTTGGAGAAGTGAGCTGAGGTGGCTCAAGAAAATGATCACCTCTCTCCCACTCCAGAAGTTCCCAGGATTGGTTCCTGGAGCCGCCTAATGAGAAGCAGACATAGAAGAACACACAGCGAAAGGACATAGAGAGCAGACAATGCGGGGGGGGGGGGGAATAAATATTTTTTTTACTTAAAAATTTATTTTAAATTTAATTGCCTTTTTAAAAAAGATACTATATCACAAAAAATGTTACATTAAAAAATATAAGAGGTTCCCATATACCCCACACCCCACCCCACCCCACTCCACCCACATCAACAAACTCATCATTGTGGCACATTCGTTGCATTTGGTGAATACATTTTGGAGTACTGCTACGCAGCATGGATTACAGTTTACATTGTAGTTTACACTCTCCCCCAGTCCATTCAGTGGGTTAAGGCAGGATATATAATGTCTAACATCTCTCCCTGCAATATCATTGAGGACAACTCCAAGTCCCAAAAATGCCCCCGTATCACCCCTCTTCTTCCCTCTCCCTGCCCTCAGCAACTCCCGTGGCCACTGTCTCCACATCAGTGACACAGTTTCTTCCATTGCTAGAGTTACAATAATTCTATAGTAGAATACCAGTAAATCCACTCTAATCCATATTTTGTTCCTCCATCCCGAGGACCCTGGGATGGCGATGCTGGATCCACCTCTAACGCAAGAGGAGCCTGGATCCCACATGGCTGATGGATGGAATTCTCCTGCTTACAGTTGTAGACTCTATCGGGTCCCTGGTGTGGTGGTTGACCATCCCAACCTCCCTGTTAGCTGACATGGACATGTCCAACAAACCAGAGAGTAGGTGCTGCAACTCCGCTGATGCTCAGGGCCCAGCCAGCACACAGTCAGTCCAGAGATTCAAGTCTCCCGAGCATACACCAACCTAAGCACCAACCACAGGTTCAGGAAAACTGACAGAAGAGGCATGTGTAAAGAAGTGACACCGGAGATAAACTCTCTCACACTCAGGAGCACAAATTCCAAAGTAGGGCCCACTGACAAGGCACTAAACTCCATAGCCATCTGTCATGACCGTAGGACCTGGGTGTCTATGTAGCCCTCAGGAGCACCACTACTTGAGATTGTATCTACTTTGGCTGTCTCTGAGATCCTGCTGAGATGTGCATAAGCATGACCCCTCTGATGACCTCCTGACTCACTTTGAAATCTCTTAATCATATAAACTCATTTATCTTTACCACTTCACCCTTTTATTCAAGGAATTTTCCTAGTTGCATCACCAGCTGATGCTTGGTAGAAATCCCTCAGCACCAGGGAGGCTCATTCCTGGGAGTCATATCCCATGCTGGGGGGAAGGTAATACATTTACATGCTGAGTTTGGCTTAGAGAGTGGCCACATTTGAGCAACATGGAGGCTCTCAAGAAGTAACTCTTAGACACCCTGCAGCTCTAGGCCTAGTTGAAATATCCAGCACACAGGCTCCTAAACATATTCATCAACTATGATTTTAATTCTAGATTAAATTAGCAAAATTTTAACATTATATAAATCAGTATTTTGTAGACTTTTTACCATAAAGGCCATTTTCATAATCAAACCAATGTGACTCAATAATTTTCTGAGTAAAAGTATAATAATCTATTACTAAAAACAGCAACAACTTAGATTTTCCGATCTGATAGTTCAAAAATTTTCAAGAAATTTTCATTTAAATCTTTCAAAATGAAATAAAATGCCAAATTTCATATATGTGTGTGATCTATGCATTTCTAAATACTCACTTCTCACTTCTCAAGAAGTAAAATTCTTACAAAAGTATATAGCCAAAGAAATGACAACTTTTGAAAACAAGCTCTTACAAAAGAAGTGTCAAGTTCATTGAGCCATAGATTTTAATATTTCAATGCAGGGATGCAAAATTTATAATGTAGCAGCTAGGCATACAGATCTCCAAATTAGGTAGAACTAATTCAGATATCCACCCATTCTTTCGTTGACTGTGTGACCTTGTGTTAGTTACATCACCTCTACATGTTTCAGTTTTCTTGTTTTCAAAAGAAATATAATAAGAGTACCTACGTCATAGGGTTTTTGTGGAACTTAAATGAGATTATATATATAATTTTAAAATTGTGTGTCACAAGGTAAGTGCCAAATAAATGTTACAAGCTTTTATTATTATTTCTACTAGAATATACGCTTCATGATGGTGGTTTTTATTTTCCATCTTTTTCTCAGTTGGATTTTTTTTGTTTTTTTTTTAATTTTTATTATTCATTTTTAAAAAATATTACATTAAAAAAATATGAGGTCCCATTCAACCCCACCGCCCCCACCCCACCACTCCCCCCACAGCAACACTCTCTCCCATCATCACGACACATCCATTGCATTTGGTAAGTACATCTCTGGGTATCACTGCACCTCATGGTCAATGGTCCATATCATAGCCCATACTCTCCCACGTTCCATCCAGTGGGCTCTGGGGGGATCTGCAATGTCCCGTAATTGTCCATGAAGCACCACCCAGGACAACTCCAAGTCCCGAAAACACCTCCACATCTCATCTCTTCCTCCCATTCCCCACACCCAGCAGCCACCATGGCCACTTTTCCCACACCAATGCCACATTTTCTCTGTGGACCTTGGATTGGTTGTGTCCATTGCACATCTATGTCAAGAGGGGGCTTAGATTCCACATGGATACTGGATGCAATCCTCCTGCTTTCAGTTGTAGGCACTCTAGGCTCCATGGTGTGGTGGTTGACCTTCTTCAACTCCATGTTAGCTGAGTGGGGTAAGTCCAGTAAATCAGAGTATAGGAGTTGAAGTCTGTTGAGGTTCAGGGCCTGACTATCATATTGTCAGTCCAGAGATTCAAATCCCCTAGATATATCTTAAACCCCAGCACCAACTACAATTCCAGTAAAGTAGCATGAAAGTCTTGTGAAAAGAGATCCCATCTGAGTCCAGTTCCATCCCACAGAAACACCAGCTCCAAAGAAGGGCCAACTGACATGGCAGTGAACCCCATCTGCCATGACCATAGAACCTGTGGGTCTCTTTAGCCCTCAAAAGAACCAATACCTGGGGTTGTATCTTCAGTTGGATTTTTAATTCCATTCTTTCCCACGGCCTAACATAGTGAGTGCTCAAGAAGTATTTTATTTATTTATTTTTAATAATTACTTTTTTTATTTTTAAAGAAGATTTAGATCACATAAATGTTACATAAAAAATCTAAGGGAGTCCCATATGCCACACTCCCTCCCCTTCCACTCTTTCCCACATTAACACCGTCCTTTATTAGTGTGGTACATTTGTTACAATTGTTGAACCCACATTGAAGCATTGCTGCTAACCATGGACTACAGTTTACATTATAGTTTACACTTTGTGCTGCACAGTTTTGTAAGTTATGACAAAATATACAATGGCCTGTATCCGTCACTGCAATGTCATGCCGGACAAATCCAATGTCCTAAAAATGCCCCGTCTACAACTGCAAGCAAGATATCTCCATTCATCTGCCCCATGGCATCTAAACCTACTTTCAATTAGAAGCAGAATGGACATCACCATCCCAAAATCCTAAAGACTGGAGAATAAACAATGTACTAAAGAAGACTTATTATTATCCTACTATAGACTTACTATTATTCTAGCAATGGAAAAACTCTTATCAATAAATATTTTTGAGTGAATTAATTTTCATGACAGCTATCTGAAGTTCTAGGATAATGCATATTGACTGTGCCACTGCTTCTAATCATACTTGGCAGTGACACAAGTAACTCAAGGTGACTTTTTAAATAAGAACTTTACTGAAATAAAATTCTGCCATATAAATCATCCATTTAACGTATACAGTTTGTATTAGTCAACCAAAGGGGTGCTGATGCAAAGTACCAGAAATCTGTTGACTTTTATAAAGGGTATTTATTTGGGGTAGAAGCTTACAGTTACCAGGCCATAAAACCTAAGTTACTTCCCTCACCAAAGTCTGTTTTCACATGTAGGAGCAAGATGGCTGCCAACATCCACAAGGGTTCAGCCTTCTTCCTCTTAAGGCTCCACGGTCCCAGCTTCTTCCAATATCTGCTGTAGGCTGGGATAAGTCTCATCTCTCTCCAGGCTCATTTCTCTCTGGGCTCAGCTGCTCTGCTCTCTCCACAAGGCCAGCTGTAACCTATCACATGAATGGCTCCTCTTTCTTCCTGGGACCTCTGCTGTGTGTGCCTTCTCTCTTTCCTCACATATCTGCTTCTCTGTGTATTTACTTTCCAGGGAGCCAGCATTAAAACTCTGTCTTCTCTGCCTTGTCTTTTTCTGTGAGTCCCCACCCACCAAGGGGGCAGGGACTTGACATCCTACTTATGTGGCCCAATCAAATAACTTAATCAAATAAAAGTGAGACCTCTGAATTCAATACAATCTAAGTGTATCACTAGCCCAAAGAAACAGACCAGTTTACAAATATAATCAGTATTTCTCTTTGGAATTCATCAATAATATCAAACCACCACACAGTTGAATGGTTTTTATTAGTATATTATAGCATAATATAGTATAGTATATTCACAGAGTTTTGCAACCATCACCATAGTCAATTTTAGAACATTTTCATTACCCCCAAATAAACCTGTACCCTTTACAATCTCCCCTTTCCCCCAGGCATAAGCAGTTACCAATCTATTTTCTATCACTATAGATTTACCTACCCTGGATTTTTCATATAAATGAAGTCATACAATATGTGGTATTTTGCATCTGGTTTCTTAAAATTAGCATACTGTTCTCAAGGTTCATCCATGTAATATCCATATTATTTGGCAAATATTATTTTGGCCAAATAATATTCCATTGTATGGATATGTCACATTTTGTTTATCCATTTAACTATTGATAGACATTTGGGTTTTTCCACCTTTTGACTAGTGTGACTAGTGTTGCTTTGGACATTCTTGGATAAGTATTTGCTTGAATACCTGTTTTCAATTCTTCATGATATATACCTAGAAGTAGAATACTAGGTCACACACAAGGTAATTCTAAGTTTAATTTATCAATGAACAGCCAAACTGTTTTCCACAGTAGTTGCACAGTTTTACATTCCTAAAAATAATGTATGAAGGTTCTAATTACTACATATCCTCACAAACACTTCTAATTTTCCATTTAAAAAAAAATTATAGCCATCCTAGTGGGTATCTCATTTTGGTTTTGATTTGTATTTCCCTAATGATTAATGACATTGAGCATATCTTTATATTTGCTAGCCATTTGTATATCTTCTACAGAGAAATGTCTAGTCAAGTACTTTGCCCATTTTTAATTGTTATTTTTTCTTTTTGTTGTTGAGTTGCAAGAGTTCTTTATACATTCTGGTTACTAAAGCTTTATCAGATACATAATTTGCAAGTATTTTCTCCAGTTGCATAAGTTGTCTTTTCACTTCCTTTATGGCGACCTCTGAAGCACAAACTTTTTAATTTTGATCAAGCCCAATTCTCTATTTTTTATTTTGTTACTCATGCTTTTGAGATCATAGCTAAATGCAAGTTCATAAAAATTTACCCCAGAGTGATGTCAATAACATGGTGACATGACATCCCCTGAAAAAGCCTCCCAAGAGATTTAGTGGATAAAAGGATAAATCTCACTTGCTTAGAAGTCTGGAACACAGTAGAGACTGGAGAAGGACTCTCCAAATGCTGAATTGAAGAAAAAGAAAACTATCAAGGTAGAAAATATCTGTCCTGGACCACCAGTTCATACCCCTCTCCTATAAATGGTCCTGTACAGCTTGGGAAACAGTCAGAGGCAGTACCCTGGGACCCTCAAACCATGGACAGAGATTATAGAGCTACACACATCATAGAGTTGGAACCCCATGTATATCCAAGCACAGGGACCCAAGTCGGCAGAGACCCAGAGTGGAACAAAAGCTGCTGAGGAGGGCTGCATACAAAAGAATCCCCAGAGGTGAGGGGGAATATACCATGATACAACTGTGAATAGCAAATCTTGAGCTCACTCAACACAGTTTCTGTTGGCTGAATCAATTAAACACAAAATAGACTTTTCCGGAGTGACCAATCTGTCTGGGTTGACCTCATCTAGCTCCCTGAGGCAGGATACAATAATGGGGGAAAAAACCACAGGCAGAGTAGACTCACACAGAAAAAGAAAGACAGAGGGGTTAAACTGAACTTCTGTAATACAGGAGGGTAACAGAAATTAAAAGTGTAAGGAAACTGGGGCACCGAGTGAGGAAGAGAATTTTTAAAAATCATAGGAGCTGGGGAGAAAATTCTGCACAAAAACAAAAAAAGAAGAGATCAAGAATCCTAAAGAAGAAAAAGAGGAAAGGAAGCTTTCTCCAGGAGGTGAAACAATTACACCAAAAGTGCAATAATAAAAATTGTACTGCATATCCACAGCAAGAATCAGATGAAGAAGAGCTGAGAAAATTTGATCAGTTAAACACAGGCTATTCTAAAGGTCTTGAAAAAGTCGGACCAAGTGTCAAAGAAGAATCTTAACACAAACCCAATCAACAAAAACACCCTAGACAAGAGGGAGAAATGGACCTTCATAGTTTACTTATAAACATAATCAGATACATAGACATCAACAAAAAATTACAAACCATACTAAGAAACAGGAAGATATGGTTCAGTCAAGGAAAGAAATTAAAACTTCAGAGGAGACTAAAAAATTGGAACAGGGGCGGAAGCAAGATGGTCGCTGAGTGAACTTGCCTTGTAATCTCTCCTGGGAAGAAATGGCTGGGTGCGGCTGGAGGTTCTCCGAGACGAAGCTTTTTCGGGATTTTTGCAGGGCAGGAAGTGTCTGGACATGGATTTGGTGGAAAGGTGCGGCAGGAAACACCTCACATTTGCTGGGGTTTTCTCATCCTCCACTGCCTCATTTCTGTGTGAACTGATTTAGGCTACCTACACTATCCTCTTTCCTCTACATCTTGATATCCGCCATCATCTACTGTCTCTCCTATATTCCACCTCCCACCTCCCTTTCTTTGACCCATGAAGTGTCTAAGTCTTAATTTCTAATACCTTTGTTTTGTTTTCTGTCTGTTATCCACTCTTGAAACTATTACCTTTCTTTTCTTTTTCCCTCTCTCACGAAAACAATAGCTTTTTAGCTCATACCATATTCCTCCCATATTCAATCATCTACCTCATAATAGGTACTCTACCTACTGCTATAACTCTACACAATTTACATGAATCTAACCTCCATCCTCCCAGATCTCATATTCTTGCTTTGTTAACATATATCACCAATACTACTTTACACTTGTCCCTTGCTTACACAATTGCCTTTCCCCGGCACTAATACTTTCCTTTAAAGTGAACTTAACCAACAACAAGAAATTAGAATAAGAAGAACAAAGTGACAAAGAAAAGATATAACACTTACGCAAAAACAACAGCTAATTAATCTCCAAGAGTAGACAAAGAAGCTAAGGAACTGATTAAACCCGTCAAGATTAAATAATGACCAGAAAGCAACAAAAATCTACAAACCAAACCTGTAATCAGGAAAACATGGCTGAATCCATTACAAACCAAAAATCAGGAAGGGGAGCAGAACTTTGCACAAGCAATGAAAGATCTCAGAACATTTGTCACCGACAAATTTGATGAAGTAATGAAAGAGGTTAACAACATGAAGACATCACTTGGAAGGGAAATTGCAGACATACGCAAAAAGATAACAGATATGATGGGAATGAACACCACAGCTCAAGAAATCAAAAATATACTTGCAGCAAATATCAGCAGACTAGAAGAGGCAGAGCAGAGAATAAGTGATGTGGAAGACAGTACATCAGAAATCAAACAGATAGTAGAAGGGGTCGATAAAAAGATAGAAAAAATCCAGCTAGGACTTATGGGCCTGAATGACAATGCAAAATGCTCAAACATACATATTATAGGCATTCCAGAAGGAAAAGGGGTCAGAAGGAGTGTTGCAGGAAATAATGGCTGAAAACTTCCCAAATCTACTGAAAGAGACAAATGTACATATCCAAGAAGCACAGCGCACTCCACTAGTCATAAACCCCAACAGGCCCACCCCAAGACATATACTTGTTAAATTATCCAATGCTCAAAACAAAGAGAAAATCCTAAAAGAAGCAAGAGAAAAGAAAACCATCACATACAAGGGAAGCTCCATTAGATTAAGTGCTGATTTCTCATCTAAAACCATGGAGGCAAGAAGGCAGTGGTATGATATAGTAGTCAAGGTACTAAAGGAAAGAAATTTCCAACCAAGAATACTCTATCCAGCTAAACTAGCATTCAAACATGATGGAGAGTTCACAATATTCACAGACAAACAGAAACTGAAAGAGTATACCAACAAGAAACCTCCCCTTCAAGAAATTCTAAAGGGAGTTCTGCAGGAAGAAAGGAAAAAACGGGACAGACAAAGTTGGAGGAGAGTATAAGAGCAACAACAACAACAAAAAAGACAAAAAGAGAAGGGAAAAAAAATAAAAACAAAATATGACAAACACAAATCCAATCAAAATATGGCTAACACAAATAATTCCTTGAAAGTAATAACACTGAATGTCAACGGATTAAACTCACCTATCAAAAGATTCAGACTGGGACATTGGATAAGGAAATATGACCCATCCATATGCTGTCTACAAGAGACACATCTTAGACCCAGAAACGCATGGAGATTGAAAGTGAATGGTTGGAAAACAATCATATAAGCAAACAATAACCAAAAAAAGGCAGGAGTAGCTATATTAATATCAGACAAAATAGACTTTAAATGTGAAACAATTGTGAGAGACAAAGAAGGATACTACATTTTAGTGAAAGGGACAATCTGTCAAGAAGATCGAACAATCATAAATATTTATGCTCCTAACAAGGGCGCCTCTAAATACGTGAGGCAAATGCTGGAAAAACTAAGTAAAAGAATAGATGCATCTACAATTATAGTGGGGGATTTTAATACACCACTATCAACTCTGGACAGAACATCTCAAAAGAAAATCACTAAAGAAAAAAAACATTTGAACAGTATATTAGAGGAGCTGGATCTAATAGATATATATAGATCATTACACCCTAACGCAGCAGGATATACATTTTTCTCAAGCGCACATGGATCATTCTCCAAGATAGACCATATGCTAGGCCACAAAGAAAGGCTGAATGAATTCAGAAAGTTTGAAATCATACAAAACAATATCTCTGACCACAGTGGAGTCAAACTGGAAATTTGAAGGGACAGAAGCCCAGGTTTCACACCACGATTTGGAAATTAAACAGCACACTCTTAGAAAAACAGTGGGTCAAAGAGGAAATCTCAAAAGAAATCAATGACTACCTTGAATCAAATGATAATGATAACACAACATACCAAAATTTATGGGATGCAGCAAAAGCAGTACTGAGAGGGAAATTTATAGCCATAAATTCATATATCAAAAAAGAAGAAAGAGGGAAAATTGAAGAACTAAATGCACATTTGAAGGAATTAGAAAAACAACAACAAAGTAACCCAACAAGGAAGAAGGAAGGAAATAACAAAGATAAGAGCAGAACTAAATGAAATAGAAAATAAGAAAGCACTTGAAAAGATAAACAAGACCAAGAGCTGGTTTTTTGAGAAGATCAACAAAATTGACAAACCTTTAGCAAGACTAACAAAGAAAAAAAGAGAGAAGATGCAAATACACAAAATAAGAAATGAGAAAGGCAATATCACCACTGACCCCACAGAAATAAAGACTATCATAAGAGGATACTTTGAAAAACTATATTCCAACAAAAATGACAATTTAGAGGAAATGGACAAATTCCTAGAAACATATAAGCAGCCCATATTGACAAAAGAAGAAATTCATGATCTTAACAAACCAATCACAAGCAAAGAGACAGAATCAGTTATTAAAAATCTCCCAACTAAGAAGAGCCCAGGGCCAGATGGCTTCACAGGTGAATTTTACGAAACATTCCGGAAAGAACTAACACCAATCCTGCTGAAACTATTCTAAAAAATTGAAACAGAAAGAACACTGCCGAACTTCTATGATGACAACATTACCCTAGTACCAAAGCCAAACAAAGACACCACAAGAAAGGAAAATTACAGACCAATTTCTCTAATGAACCTAGACGCAAAAATCCTCAACAAAATACTTTCTAATCGTATTCAACAACACATTAAATGAATCATACACCACGACCAAGTGGGATTCATCCCAGGTATGCAAGGATGGTTCAACATAAGAAAATCAATCAACGTAATACACCATATAAACAGATTGAAGGAAAAAAATCACATGATAATATCTATAGAATCAGAAAAAGCATTTGACAAAATACAGCACCCTTTCTTGATAAAAACACTCCAAAAGATTGGAATACAAGGAAATTTTTTGAACATGATAAAGAGTATACACGAAAAACCTAAAGCCAACATTGTTTACAATGTAGAAATCCTAGAATCCTTCCCTCTAAACTCAGGAACAAGACAAGGATGCCCATTGTCTCCACTCCTATGTAACATTGTCTTGGAAGTACTTGCTTGAGCACTGAGGCAAGAACCAGATATAAAAGGCATTCAAATTGGAAAGGAAGAAGTCAAAATTTCATTATTTGCAGATGACATGATCCTATACATAGAAAACCCTGAGAGATCTACAACAAAGCTTCTGGAACTCATAAATGAGTTTAGTAAAGTCGCAGGTTATAAAATCAATGCGCAAAAATCAGTAGCATTTCTGTACACCAATAACGAGCAAGATCAGGAGGAAATCAAGAAACAAATACCATTCACAATAGTAAATAAAAAAATCAAATACTTAGGAATAAATTTAACTAAAGAGGTAAAAAACTTATACACCGAGAACTATACAAGACTGTTCAAGGAAATCAAAGAAGACCTAAATAAATGGAAGAATATTCCTTGTTCATGGATAGGAAGACTGAACATTATTAAGATGGCTATCCTACCAAAACTGATCTACACATTCAATGCAATCCCAATAAAAATAAACACAGCCTTCTTTAAGGAACTAGAAAAACTAACTATGAAATTTATTTGGAAAGGAAAGAGACCCCGAATAGCCAAAGACATACTGAAAAAAGAAAAACGAAATTGGAGGAATCACACTACCTGACTTCAAAACGTGCTACAAAGCTACGGTGGGGAAAGCAGCATGGTATTGGCATAAGGAGAGACACACAGACCAATGGAATCGAATTGAAAGCTCTCATATAGAACCTCACATATATAGCCACATAATATTTGATAAAGCCACCAAACCCTCTCAACTGGGAGAGATTGGCCTATTCAACAAATGGTGTCTGGAGAACTGGATAGCCATATGTAGAAGAATGAAAGAGGATTACCATCTCACACCTTATACAAAGATCAACTCAAGATGGATCAAAGACCTAAATATAAGAGCCAAGACCATAAAAACCTTAGAAAGCAGTGTAGGGAAACATCTACAGGACCTTGTAATAGGAAATGGCTTCATGAATATCACACCAAAAGCACGAGCAGCAAAAGAACTAATAGATAAATGGGACTTCCTCAAAAGTAAAGCCTTCTGCACCTCAAAGGAGTTTGTCAAGAAAGTAAAAAGGGAGCCCATACAGTGGGAGAAAGTATTTGGCAACCATATATCTGATAAGAAACTTATAACTTGCATATATAAAGAACTCCCATATCTTGAAAATAAAAAGATGAACAACCCATTTAAAAAATGGGAAAAAGATTTAAACAGACACTTCTCCGAAGAAGAAATACAAATGGCAAGAAAGCACATGAAAAAATGTTCCAAATCTCTAGCTATCAGGGAAATGCAAATCAAAACTACAATGAGATGCCATCTTACACCCATAAGATTGGCAGCTATGAAAAAAACAGAAGAATACAAATGCTGGAGAGGATGTGAAGAAAGGGGAACACTCATCCACTGCTGGTGGGAATGCAGAAGGATCCAACCATTCTGGAGGACAGTATGGCGGTTTCTCAAAAAACTAGCCATAGATTTGCCATATGACCCAGCAATACCACTGCTGGGTATATACCCAGCAGAACTGAAAGCAAGGACACAAACCGATATATGTACACCAATGTTCATAGCAGCATTGTTCACTATTGCCAGAAGTTGGAATCAACCCAAATGCCCATCAACAGATCATCAATAAAATGTGGTATATACACACAATGGAATACTACTCGGCTGTAAGAACAAACACACTACAAACACACGTGATAACATGGATGAATCTTGAGAACCTTATGTTGAGTGAAGCAACCCAGGCATTGAAGGACAAATACTACATGACCTCAATGATATGAAATAAGCAACCTGCCTCAGAAAGCTAGATACTGGAAAAGAGGCTTACAGGAAATCGGGGGGTGGAGGAAGGATGTGAGCCGACGTCTGCAGGGGTGGAATTTATGACGAGCTGGTGGTAAGTATGAACACAAAGAAGAGATAAAATGGGGGCAAGGAGTTGCCTTTGGGAGGGGCTTTGCGGGTTTGAGGGTGGCTGGGGATGGGCGGAAGGGTAATATTGCCCAAAAGTGGGGGGAGGGAGGGGTAGCATACGAACATAGGAGAGTGTCAGGTGTTGGTGGAGAGTAAAATGCCGAGAAAATCATATCAAAATATAATTAAGAGGGTTACCTGTTTAGAATGCTCGGAGGGGATGGTCCGATGCGGGACGGGCTCCTGGGGAATGTCTGAATGCTCATTTTGCCAGAGTGGGTGGCACCATTGGGTAGAGACCCAAGTAGTGACAGTGGGGGTGGGCCCACATCCTGGGGAGGACTAATGCCATCAAATAGAGGGAACTGTATCTCTCGAGAGAAAGGGTGGCTCCCAGGGCATTGGGGCAGTTGAGCAAGTTAGGCCCTGAACACTATTCCAACTATCTCTGGACGTGGCTCCTCAGGAAACGGAGGTTGGCTGTCACTGTGGACACCAAGGTGGATGGGAAATGGATGTTAAATGTGTGGAACCAAGGTAAATGGGGGGTAAGAGAGGAGTTTCGTGAGAGTACACAAGGATGGATATAAAACATGTAATATTACACCATAACATATAGGAGATGACAGACTGATAATGTAAACTATAATGTAAAACATAGGATAACTAAAAAATTAGAAAAATGTGTATCCTAAACTAAGCACCACAATGTAAGCACAGATGTCACCTTGTTTGAAAGCTATTGTCTCAGACTCTGTACATCACTTTAAGTAAATATGATGTGAATAGGGTGAAAGAGTATCGCTGTGGAAGGGAAAAGGTTTTGTGGTGGATGTGTGGGAGTGCTGTATATTATATATAGGAATTGCTGTGGTCTAGCGATCTTGTGAAGAGAAGTTCAATAATTAGGGGAAAAGAAAAAAGAAAAAGATAGGATGTAGAATTTTTTCCAAGTCAACACGTATTCTATATCTAACCTTTAAACCCATCGCTATATGCCATTTTGCTAGTAAGGGATCCTGACATTATATTGGGCTTCAATTTTCAGGAAGTTCTGGATCACAGAGTGGTTCAACAATGGCAACGGAGGAATACTGGTATAGGATACTATTGACAGGTGATATATGGCTGACAGGGAGCTATACAGGACATATGTCCAGGGTGCATGGTAATGTTTGGATATACTCATAGTGGCAACAATTAAAAACTACAGCTGGGGGGGTACTGGGTTCCTGGCCAGTGGTGCTCTGTCGTGATCCCTAGGGGAGCAGCGACAGTCTCCCAGGTGCAGCAGCAAGGACCGGGAAGGAATGAGGGTCCAACAGTGAGCCCCTGATGCTAATGACTATGCTTGTGAGCTGATATGCCTGAAATAAGAACAAGGCCTAGAGCAGCATTGTGCCTGGGAATTTCCTCCTGACATCCTTCATGTTACTCAAATGTGGCCAGTCTTGAAGCCAAACTCAGCATGTAAATGCAATGCCTTCCTCCCAGCGTGGGACATGACACCTGGGGATGAGCCTCCCTGGCACCGAGGGATCACTATCAACTACCACCTGATGATGCAACTGGAGAATGACCTTGAATGGAAGGTTCAATGCGGATCAGCAGAATATCCCTGTCTACATAAAATAACATGACTTTAAAATACTGTTTGACCTAATGTAAGGGGGAAATGGAAAGGAGAAATGAGTTTATATGGCTACGAGTCTCTAAAAAAGAGTCTGGAGGCTGTCAGAAGGACTGCCCTTATGCACAACTGAGCAGAGTCTAAGAGACAGATAAAGTAGATACAATCCCCAGGTATTGGTTCCTTTGAGGGCTAAAGAGGCCCATGGGTGCTATGGTCATGGCAGATGGGGTTAACTGCCATGTCAGATGGCCCTTCTTTGGAGCTGGTGTTTCTGCGTGATGAATCTGGACTCAGATGGGATCTCTCTTCATAAGACTTTCATGCCACTGTGCTGGAGTTGTAGTTGCTGTTGGGGTTTAAGATATATTTATGGGATCTGAATCTCTGGACTCACAATGTGATAGCCAGGTCCTGAGCCTCAAAAGACTCCAGCACCTACAATCTGATTTATTGGACTCACCTCACTCAGCTAAGATGGCGTTGAAAAAGGACAACCACCACACCATGGAGCCTAGAGTGCCTACAACTGAAAGCGGGAGGATTGCATCCAGTATCCATGTGGAATCTGAGCCCCCTCTTGACATAGAGGTGCAATGGACACAACCAATCCAATGTCCACAGAGAAAAGGTGGCATTGGAGTGGGAAAAGTGGACAGGTGGCTAATGGGTATGGGGAATGGCAGGAAGAGACGAGATGTGGAGGTGTCTTAGGGACTTGGAGCTGCCCTGGATGGTGCTTCAGGGGCAATCACCGGACATTGTAAATCCTCACAGGGTCCACTGGATGGAATGGGGGAGAGTATGGGCCATGATGTGGACCATTGACCATGAGGTGCAGAGGTGCCCAGAGATGTACTTACCAAATGCAATGGATGTGCCATGATGATGGGAATGAGTGTTGCTGGGGGGGGAGTGGTGGGGTGTGGGTGGTGGGGTTGAAGGGGTCCTCATATTTTTTTTTTAATGTAATATTTTTACAAAACCAATTTTTAAAAAAATTGGAACAATTAATCAAAGATGTTCAAACAAATCTTCTAAATTGACTTAAGGAGATGACAGAAAATATGGATAAAGAGCTAAAGGAATAATCCAATACTATGGGCCAGCAACTTGGGCAGAGGATGGCATGTGGGGTTATCGAACCCCTATCTATATGCTAAAACGAATCATCCACCTACAAGCTGTAGTAGAAATAATAACTAATGAAACTGCCCATGCACTAAACTTACTAGCCCAAGAGCAAACTAAATTCAGAAATGCTATCTATCAAAACTGTCTTGCCCTAGACTATCTTTTGAAAGCTGAAGGGGGGAGTTTGTGGAAAATTCAGTCTCTCTAACTGCTGCCTTGAATTAGATAACACTGGAAAAGTTATTGATGAAATTACAAGCAAAATAGTAAAAATTGCTCATGTCCCAGGGCAAACCTGGAATAGTTGGAATTTAAATAATCCCTTTGGAAGCTGGCAGTCAATAGTAAACAATTTCAAGCTTCTACCGGGAATAATTGCCTTCTTCATAGGAGCATGCATCATCCTTCCTTGCCTCCTCCCTTTCATCATAAACAGAATGCACACCCTAATAAATGGTACAGTAAAAAGGCAAACAGCTGCCCATCTCATGGCTCTATATACATACCAGTCAGTCCAGAGGGACTCAGACAGTAGTGATGCCGAAGCTTGATAACTTAAGCTTGGCCTTAAAGGGGGGGAATATGATATAGCCTGTGCATAAATTCAAAATTGTTTCCAAGTGTACCTAGTCCTTGAAAGTCCAAATATGTAATATAGGCCCTACAGTCTTTGAATGTTCAGAAAGGATGTAAGACTGAATGTGTATTCAAGGTTGCATCCAGACAGAATGTGGAAGATATGCTAAATCCAAGCTGGCTTGGAATGTGGGGAATATGTGTTAAATCAAAGTTACCTGGAGGAAATAACCTATCTGATACTCAGATAAAACACTGAAGAAACTAACAAAAAGTCTATTTGCATACAATCACCATTTGTCTCCCTAATCCTATTTCCTCTGTATAAAAGAAACCAAAAAATGCTATTCAGGGCTCAGTTTTTTATTAGGACAAGAGTCCTCCAAGTCTAGCTGGTCAAAATAAACCAACTTCCTTCTCAGAAAAAAAAAGAGCGAAAGGATATTAAGAAGACAATGTGTGAGCATAAAGAAGAATTTGAAAGTAGAAAAAGAAATATAGCAGAAAATATGGGGATTAAAGGCACAATAATAGAGATTAAAAGTACAACAGAGACATACAATGGCAGATTTCAATGGGCAGAAGAAAGAATCAGCAAACTAGAAGACAGGACAAAGAAAATCAAACAGTCAGAAGAACAGATAGAAAAAAGAATAGAAGAAATAGAGCAGTGTCTCAGGGGTTTGAGTGACAGCATGAAGTGCAAAACATATGTATCTTGGGTTTCCCAGAAGGAGGAGAGAAGGGAAAAGGGGCAAAAGTATATTTGAGGAAATAATGGCCCCAAATTTCCCAACTCATATGAAAGACATAAATATACACGTCCAAGAAGCACAATATACTACAAACAGAATAAATCCTAATAGAGCTACTCCAAGACACATACTAATCACAATGTCAAGTGCCAAAGATAAAGAGAGAATTCTGAAAGCAGCAAGAGAAAAGCAATTCATCACATACAAGACACAATAAGAATAAGTGTTGATTTCTCATCAGAAACCATGGAAGCAAGAAGTCAGTCTCATGATATCTTTAAGGTGCTGATAAAGAAAAACTGCAGCAAAAACTTCATTATCTAGGAAAACTGTCCTTCAAAAATGAGGGAGAGCTTAAAATATTCAAAGAAAACAGAAACAGAGAGTTTGTCAACAAAAGGACAACTAAAGGGAGTTCTGCAAGTTGAAAGGAAAAGACAGGAGAGAGTGGCTTGGAGTACTGTGAAGAAATGTAGATTAACAGTAAGGGTAACTAAAAGGGTAAATATAAAACCCAATGGTACTGTTTCCTCAAAATACAACTGTACTCCTTAATCCTATAAGAATCAGACTAAGGGCATATTTCCCGATAATGGATACGCAAAATACAAAATGGTAAAGGGGGACAAAAACAACATAAATAGGGGAGTCAGAGATATTGGAGCAGAGAACGTGTATGCTATTGAAGATAAATTGGTATATTTTCAAATTAGTAGGTGTTAGATACAGGTTGTGTAATATAAACTCCAGGATTACCACAAAGAAAATATTTTTAAAATATACAGAAACAGAAATGAGAAAGGGATCAGTCAGATACATCACAAAATATCAACTATACAGAAAAAGAGGTTGCAATAAAGGAAAAGAGAGGCAAAAAAGATATGACATATAAAAACAAAAGGACAAAAAGCTGAAGTAAGCACTGCATTTATAGTAATAACACTGCATGTTAGTGGACTAAACTGCCCAAGCAAAAGACACAGATTGACAGAATGAATGAAAAAGCATTGTCCATCTATAAGTTGTTTATAAGAGACTCACCATAGACATAAAGACTTAAATAGCTTGAAAGCAAAAGGATGTAAAAAGATATTCCACACAAATAAACCAAAAAAGACCAGGGGTAGCTATACTATATCAGACAAAAAAGAGTTTAATTCAAAAGCAGTTATATAAGAGACCATAAGGACAATATATATTAATAAAGTCCACCAAAAAGAAATAGCAATCATCAATACTTACACAACCATAGTGTGCCAAAATACATGAGACAAACACTGGCAAAACTGAAGGGAGAAATAGATGTCTTTACAATAATAGTTGGAGACTTCAATACACCATTCTAATCAATAGATAGAACATATAGACAGAAGATCAATAAGGAAACAAAGAAGTTGAATAAAATGATAAATAAACTAGACCTAACAGACATATACAGAAAATTGCCCCAAAGCAGCAGGATATGCATTCTTCTCAAGGGTAAATGGGTCATTCTCCAGGATAGACCACGTTGGGTTATAGAACAAGTCTTAATAAATTGAGAAAGACTGAAATTATACAAGACTTCTCTGACAATAATGGAATGAAGCTGGAAATCAATAAGTGGAGAACTGGAAAATCTACAAATATATGTATATTAGTCAGCATTCACTAGAGAAACAGAATCAACAAGAGATATCTGTCAATACCATGCAATTCTATGAGACGCTCTCACGAAGCCGTGGGGATGCACAAGTCCAGGTTCCGCAGGCAGGCTGCAACCAGGGCTGCAATGAGAGTCCAATGAAGGTTCTTTTTTTTTTTTTTTTTCCCCATATATGATTATTTTATTTTTTTTCCCTTTTTTTTTATTGACTTTGTAATAATATTACATCAAAAATATATATGTGAGGTCCCATTCAACCCCGCTCCCCCCACCCCCCCCCTCTCCCCCCCCCAACAACACTCGTTCCCACCATCATGACACATCCATTGGATTTGGTAAGTACATCTTTGGGCACCTCTGCACCTCATAGTCAATGGTCCACATCATGGCCCATACTCTCCTCCATTCCATCCAGTGGGCCCTGTGAGGATTTACAATGTCCGGTGATTGCCTCTGAAGCACCATCCAGGGCAGCTCCATGTCCCAAAGACACCTCTACCTCTCATCTCTTCCTGCCTTTCCCCATACCCATCGTCCACCATGTCCACTTTTCTCAATCCAATACCACCTCTTCTATGTGGACATTGGATTGGTTGTGTCCATTGCACCTCTATGTCAAGAGGAGGCTCAAATTCCACATGGATGCTGGATGCAATCCTCCCATTTTCAGTTGTAATCACTCTAGGCTCCATAGTGTGGTGATTGTCCTTCTTCAACTCCATCTTAGCTGAGTGTGGTAAGTCCAATAAATCAGATTGTAGGTGCTGGAGTCTGTTGAGGTTCAGGACCTGGCTATCACATTGTCAGTCCAGAGATTCAAATCCCCTAAATATATCTTAAATCCCAACGTTAACTGCACCTCCAGCACATTAGCATGAAAGTCTTATGAAGGGAGATCCCATCTGAGTCCAGATTCATCACACATAAACACCATTTCCAAAGAGGGGCCATCTGCCCTGGTAGTTAACCCCATCGGCCATGGCCATAACTCTCATGGGTCTCTTTAGCCTTCAAAGGAACCAATATCTGGGGGTTGTATCTGCTTTACCTGTCTCTCTGACTCTGCTCAGTTGTGCATGAGGGAAATCATTCTGCCAGCCTCCAGACTCTTTTTTAGAAACTCGTAGCCATATAAACTCATTTCTCCTTTCCATTTCCCCCTAACTTTAGGTCAAACAGCATTTTAAAGTCATGTTATTTTATGTAGACATGGATATTCTGCTGATCCGCATTGAACCTTCCGTATAAGGTCCTTTTCCAGTTGCATCATCAGTTGGTATTTGATAGTGGTCCCTCGTTGCCAGGGAGGCTCGTCCCCGGGTGTCATGTCCCACGCTGGAGGGAAGGCATTGCATTTACATGCTGAGTTTGGCTTCGAGACTGGCCACATTTGAGTAACATGAAGGCTGACAGGAGGAAATTCCCAGGCACAATGTTGCTCTAGGCCTTGTTCTTATTTTAGGTTTATCAGCTCACAAGCATAGTCATTAGCATCAGGGGCTCACTGTTGAACCCTCACTCCCTCCAGGTCCCCGCCGCTGTACCTGGGAGACTGTCGCTGCTCCCCTAGGGACCGCGGCAGAGCACCACTGGCCAGGAACCCAGTACCCTTGATGAGTTCTGGGAGATGTTGGCTGTCCAAGGATGATCTGGGAAATTCTCTCTCAATGCTGAAATCACTTTTCTTTTCAAGGCATTCAACTGATTGGGTTAAGCATCACTCATTGCTGATGGCGATCTCCCTGATTGATGTAATTATAACCAGCTATCTATGATTTACCACTGCAGTAAAGTCAATGGTGACTAAAGTCCATAAATGCCCTTGTATTATCAAATGCCCTTGCTTGACCAAACAACTGGGCACAATTTCCTGGCCGAGTTGACACAGTAGCCTATCCATCACAATATGTAAAATAAATAACACTCTCTTAAACAATCGGTGGGTCAAAGAAGAAATTGCAAGAAAAATCAGTATATCTTGAGACAAGTGAAAATGAGAACACAACATATAAAAACTTAAGAATTGCATAAAGTAGTGCTGAGAGGAAATTAATAGCCTTAAATACTTACATTAAAAAAGAAGAGCTAAAATCAAAGACCTAACTGCACACTTGGAGGAACTAGAAGAAGTGCAGTAAATTAAACCCAAAGTAAGCAGAAGGAAAGAAATAATGAAGATTGGAGCATAAATAAATGAAATTGAGAATAAAAAACAATAGAGAGAATGAACAAAACCAAAAGTTGATTCTTTGAAAGATCAATAAAAGTGAAAAGCCCTTAGCTAGACTGACAAAGAAAAAGAGAGAAAATGCAAATAAATACAATAATAAATGAGAGGGGGGCATAACTACTGACCCCAAAGAAATAAAAAGGAACATAAGAAGACACTATGAACAACTGTATGCCAACAGATTAGACAACCTAGATTAAAAGGACAAATTCTTAGAAATATGAACAAACTACACTGACTCTAGAAACAATAGAAGACCTCAACAGACCATTTGAAAGTAAAAGATTGAATCAGTCATCACAAACCTCCCAATAAAAAAAGTCCAGACCGGATGGCTTCGGGGGAAATTCTACCAATCATTCCAAGAAGAATTAATACCATTCCTGCTCAAACACTTCCAAAAAATTGAAGAGGCGGGAACACTACCTAAGTCATTCTATGTGGCTGACATCACCCTAATACCAAAGTCAGATAAAGATAATACATGAGAAGGATATTACAGATCAACTTCTCTTATTAATATAGACGAAAAAATCTCAACAAAATAATTGCAAATTGAATCCAACAGCAAATGAAAAAAGGTATATACCATGATCTGTTGGGTTATATCCCAGCTATGCAAGGGTGGTTCAACATAAGGAAATTAATTAATGTAATACACCACATTGTTAAAACAAAGGGAAAAACACATAATAATCTCAACTGATTGATAAAAGGCATTTGGCAAAATTCAGCATACTTTCTTGATAAGGAAGCTTAGAAAAATAGGAATAGAAGAAAACTTTCTCAGCATTATAAAGGGCATCTATGAAAATCCTAAAGCTAACCTCATACTCAATGGTGAAAGACTGATAGCTTTCCCTCTAAGATCTGGAACAAGAAAGGATGCTCACTGTTACCACTGTTAACCAACATTGTCCCAGAAGTTCTAGCCAGAGTAATTAACCAAGAAAAAAATTAAAGGCATCCACATTGGAAAGGAAAAAGGAAAACTTTCACTATTTACTGATGACATGATCCTACAGAGAGAAAGTCCCAAAAAATCTACAATAAAGCTCCTAGAGCTAATAACTAAATTCAGCAAAGTGGTGGGGTCAAGATCAACATACAAAATTCAGCAATGTTTCTATACACTAGTATCGAGCAATCTGAGGAAGAAATCAAGAAAAAAATTCCATTTGCAATAGCAACTAAAAGAATCAAGTGTATAGGAGCAAATTTAACCAAGGATATAAAGGACTTATACACAAAAACTACAAAACACATTGCTAAAATAAATCAAAGACCAACATAAATGGAAAGACAGTCTATGTTCATAGATTGGAAGAATAAATATTGTTAAGATGTCAATTCCACTCAAAATCATTTACAAATTCAACACAATCCTCATCAAAATTCCAAAAACCTACTTTATAGCAATAGAAAAGCAAATTATCAAATTTATTTGGAAGAGTAACAGGACCTAGATAGTCAAAAACATCTTGAAAAAAAAGAACAAAATTGGAGGATTCACATTTCCTGACTTTAAAGCATATTCAAAACTACAGAAATCAAAATAGCATGGTACTGGCAAAAGGATAGCTATATTGACCTACGGAATCAACTTGAGAGTTCAGAAATAGACCCTCACATCTATGGCCAATTGATTTTTTAAACTATATTTTTATTACAGAAGTTGTGAACTTACAAAACTATCATGCATGTCTGTAGAATTCCCATACATCACCCCTTCACCTACACACCACACTGTGGAGGAACATTTATTACAGTTTATGAGATAATATCATCAGACTATTACCACCAATCATGGTCCGTAGTGTACATTTGACACACTTTTTCCATACTCCCCCCCATTAACAACACAGTATATCTTTGGCATTGATGCAAAAATATTACAGCATTGCTGTTAACTATAGTCCATAGGTTACATTAATTGTATTTTTCCCATGCTTCTCCACATTCCCACCACCCTGCAATAGTGATGTACATCTGTTCTAATTCACAGAACGACAATCTTGCATTTGTACCCTCAACCACAATTCTCATCCACCTCTGGGTTCACTGGGTTATTCAGTTCCTAGATGACACTCTAGTTTTCTTTCAATTGACATTTATATCTCTAGCCTACCGTTTTCAGTCACAATCCCATTTATAAACTAGCTGCTACTCACTATAATGTGTTACCATCAACGCTAATTTCCACACTTTCACAGTCAAGTTAATTAAAACTTCTACATACATTAAGCATCAGTAGTCCTTCTTGGCCTTCCTCTTATCTCCTAATAACCTATAGTCTAGGTTTTAACTCCATGTGTTTATTCCTCATATTTAGTTCATGTTATATTTATCCTTTTTTGTCTGGCTTACTTCACTTAGTATAATGTCTTGAAGATTCATCCATGTTATCAAATGTGTCACAATTTCATTTCTTCTTACTGCAGCATGCTATTCCATCACATGTTTATTCCACATTTTGTTTATCCATTCATTGGTTGATAAACACTTGGATTTGTTTCCATCTTTTGGCAATTGTGAATAATGCCGCTATGCACATTGGTGTGCAGATGTCTGTTCATGTCACAGTTTTCAGTTCTTCTGGATATATTCCTAGTAGAGGAATTGCTGGATTATATGGCAGTTACCACATGATTCAGCAATCCTGCTACTAGTGTAGACTGAGAAGAACTGAAAGCAGGAATTCAATCAGTTTTCATGCTGATGTTTATAGTGACATTATTCACAACTTCCAAATGATGGAAGCATCCCAAGAGTCCATCAAACAATGAATGGATAAACACAATGTGATATATACATACAATGGAATATTATTCAGCTGTAAAAAGGAATGAAGTCCTTATCCATGTGACAACATGGATAAACCTTAAGGGCATTATGCTGAGTAAAATAAGCCAGACATGAAAAGACAAATATTGTATGATCTCACTGATATGAAGTAATTATAATAAACAAACTGATAGAGTTAGAATCTAGAATATAGGTTACCAGGGGCAGACTGGGGGTAAAGAATGAGGAGCTAATGTATAATTTGTACAGAATTCCTTTTTAGGGTGATTGTATATAGATTTGGAAATGGATGGTAGTGATGGCAACACATTATTGTGAGTGTCATTAGCAGTGCTGAATTACGTTTGTGAATGTTGAAAGGGGAAGTTTTGGTTCATGTATGTTACTAGACTGAAAGTTAGAAAACATTCTAACATGGGACTGAATAACACAGTGAACCCTATTTGGGTATTGGACTGGGGTTAATAATACAAGTATAAGAATATTCTTTTATGAATTATAACAAATGTATGACACTAATATAAGGTGTTAATAATAGGGTGGTGTATGGGAAAAATACACCTAATGTAAACTTTTTTAAAAGCCTGGCAAAAAGAATGGATACTGTTTGATACCATTTACATAAAGTTTAAAAACTGGTTAACTAGGGAAGTGGCTGTGACTCAATCAGTTGGGCTCCTGTCTACCATATGGGAGGCCCTGGGTTCACATCCTGGGGCCTCCTTGTGAAGGCAGGCTTACCTGCACACTGTGGAGTGCCACCGGCCCATAGGTGCTGCGGAGTGCCGCCCGGCCCGCAAGAACTGCAAAGAGCTGACTCAGCAAGGTGACCCAACAAAAAAGGGAGACAAGTAAAAACAAAGAAGGACGCACAGCGAATGGACACAGAGAGCAGACAACCAGCAAGCTACAAGAGGGGGATACATAAAAAATAAAAATACAGACACACAGAAGAATGCACAGCCAATGGACACAGAAGAGCAGACAGCAAGCAAGCCACGGGGCGGTGAGGGGGGAAGCTTTAAAAAAAAACAGGTAAACTATTCTGTGATGTTAGAAACCAGGATATGGTATCTTTGAGAAGGAATGAAGGAGTACATGGAATAATTACTTTGTGGGAATTAATTCAGACATATTTATGATTGGTCTATTTTTCTAAATGTTTGTCATCTATTTCAATAAAACGTAGTTTAAAAATTACCTCTACGTTTTCTTTTAAGAGTTTTAAAGTTTTGGCTTTTATATTTAGGTCTTTGATACATTTTTAGTTAATGTTTGTATACAGTGTGAGATAGGACTCCATTTTCGTTCTTTTGCATATGGATATCCAGTTGTCCCAACACCATTTGTTGAAAAGACAATTCTTTCCCCATAGAATTTTCTTTGAACTGTTGTAAAAAATAAACTGAACATAAATATATATGGGTTTATTTCTAGACTCTTAATTTTATTCCATTGATCCATATGTCTATCCTTAGATCAATACAACACTGTTTTGATTACAGTATCTTTGCAGTACATTTTAAAATTGGAAGTGTAAGTCCTCAAAATTTATTGTTTTATTAGTTCTAAAATTTTTGGTGGACTCCTTAGGATTTTCTATATATAATATGTCATTTGTGGATAGAGAAATTTTTTACTACTTCCTTTCCATTATGGTTATCTTTTATTGCTTTTTCTTCTCTAATTGTCCTCACTAGAAATTCTTGTACAAGGTTGAATAGAAGTGGCAAGAGCAGGCATCTTTGTCTTGTTTCTTATCATAGGGAAATGCTTTCAGTCTTTCACCTTGAAGTATGATGCTAGGTGTGGATTTTTTGTAGATGCCTTCTATCAGATTGAGGAACAAGGTGGCACTTTATGGAACTAGAAGTTCTTCAACAATAATGGAAACCTCTGGCCCAGCTGTATTTTTTCTTTTCTGTAATGGCACAACTCTCTTAAAAGGCAGGTGTATACCTTATTCTGGTTTACAAACTGGGGAGATTTCACTTCAGAGGGGAGTGTTTTGAAATATAGCCTACTGAGAACTGTACAGAGGTATAAGAATTAATTTAAATTATAAAACACAGGACAGTAGATTTTCTTTAAGCCATGACTTTATTTAGTCGAATTAATTCTAATCTCTGCCAGCACACCTCATCTTTTCCTCCTTAATGGGAGAATGAGAATGGGGAAAGAGAGTAGATTACTCTCATACACGATATCTAGAAAAGAAGTAGAATGTAAGAAAAGACTGTCTGGGTTTAAAACACTTCTTCTGCCACTTGCACAACAGGACCTTTGGCAAGCTATGTAATATCTATGTGCCTCAGTTTCCTCATCTGCAAAATGGGGATGATACAAAATATAATGATGATGATAATAGTGACACCTATCTCATAAGGTTGTTTTGAGGAATAACTTAGTTTTTAGGTAGAAAAATACTTAGAACAATTCCTGGCACCATAAAAAGCTCTATATATGTATTTGCAATTAGATTGTTATATCCACTAGCAAAAACATGGGTTTAAGAGCCAGATAAA
This sequence comes from Dasypus novemcinctus, assembly GCF_030445035.2. Classification (NCBI taxonomy): domain Eukaryota; kingdom Metazoa; phylum Chordata; class Mammalia; order Cingulata; family Dasypodidae; genus Dasypus; species Dasypus novemcinctus. The sequence continues at coordinate 118,638,611 of NC_080704.1, read as the reverse complement.
TTCAGGTTCAAATCTCTGCTTAACTGCTCTTATCATCTATGTGAACTTCAACAAGTTACTTAATATATCAATCTATATCTATATCTATCTATCTATCTATATAAAAGTCTGTGACTTCCTAATTCTACTCCACAGTATGTTTTCTATATCTTTACATTTGAGTACACAAAGATCTACCTCATTCTTCTTAATGAATGAATGGCTATCAGTAATCCATACTCTGGATGCATCAGTGGTTAACTTTTTAAAAATCCTGCCATAATCCACTGAATGGTCTGGGAGAGAGTGTAAACTACAATATAAACTATAATCCATGCTGTGTTGCAGTGCTCCAAAATGTATTCATCAAATGCAATGAATATGCCACCTGATGAAAGAGTTTGGTCATGTGGGAGGAGTGGGGATGGGTGGGGAGTGGGCAGAATATGGAATCCTCTTATATTTTTTAATGTAACATTTTTTATGATCTATGTATTTTTTTAAAAAAATTTTAAAACTATTAAAATTTTTTAAAAGTTTTAAAATCTTCATTGCCCTCAGGATAGTATAGTCTGCAATTTTAGGGTGCCTTTTTCTCAAAGCCTGTATTTAACAATGTAGCATGTAAATGTTTAGTTAAAGGCAAATTCATTGCAAGGATCATGAGTGTTTTTCTGAATTCCACATTATAGGGAACAAAGGGAAAACAAAATATTCAGGCAGAACATTACTTCTTTAGATGAGCCAGGAAGAAAAACAAGTCACCCAAATTATTACCAGCTTTCAAAATTTCTTTTCTGGCATGTTTAAGTATTAACCACATTGGGAATAAAATGTATGATGTAATCATCCTCCAAATTTGGTCCCTTCTTCACTCAGGGTTGTAATACACCTGCATACTCTCACCTCTTGGCTATTATCAATGCTTGTGGGCCTAAAACTACAAATACCCTGTTTAAAGTAGGCCAGTAATATGAGCTACCATTTATTAAACACCTATTATTTTCTGATTATTTATTACATATGTTATCTCTAATCCTCACAATAACCTTTTGAGGTATTTAAGTGACAGAAGGAAGCTCCAAACTCCCATCTCTCTGGTTCCAAAGCCAGTGACCTTTCCACTCCTTATCAAGCCATTGTCCTAGAATCAGAACTCACAAATCCAACTCACTAGTGCTGTTCTGCTCACTCTCTGACTTCTTTGTATTGTTCAGAATTGTTTTGGGTCTGTTAGTATTTCCTTTCTGTAAACTTTTTAAGGACAAGGACTGTATCAGAAACTTCTGGGGTTTTTTTTGTCCAGAATGCCTAGCACAGTGCTGAGCAATGTAAATTCCATGAGGACAGGGATATGGTCTAATTAGCCAATGTATCCTCAACATCTAGAGTAATGCCTGGCACATAGTAGGCATTCAATGTTTGCTGAGCTATTGTTCTAAAGGTGAGCATGGATTTTTGAATCATATCAAACTAGAATTGAATTCTGGTTCTGGAACCATACTAATTATTTAAATTCTGTCTTATCTCTATGACTTGGTTTCCTCATCTTTAAACTGGGGATACAATTCAGGGGGCTCAATATGTGGAAAATACCAGGTGCGTTGTCTGATATTCAGTTGGATTCAAGAAGTAGTAGCAGTAATTTTTCTGGTAAGGGCTGGATTAACATTAATTGGCCAATTTAATAGGGGCAATGATCAATCAGAAAAGTGAGAGTAAAAGCAGTTTTATACCTTAGTATTAAATAAATGAATAAGGTGAAATGAAAGATTAAATGAAAAAGAAGATTGGAGTGGCAAACTGGTAAGTTCAACAAAGACCTTAGGAAGCTTACTAAATAGAAAAGCAACTGTTAATCTGGTGATAAAAACACTGAAGTAACTATAATAATTAATGCTTTGTACTGAGAATTACTATAGTAATTACCCTTTTGGAGAAGAAACTAGCCCAAATTGAGAAACTTCAAAAACTGATAACCATGTATTTAAAATGATTACATTTATATAAATAAATCCATGAAAGAGAAATTAAATTAATGCTTCCAGAATAAGCAAAATACATTGTGTTGATTTCCAACAGCCCTAAACTGTCTATGTGCTACTGATGGAGCTGTCAGAATATTGGGCAAGTATTTGTAAAATTCGAAAGTGTCACAGCACAGCAGCAATGTGGTTATAAGAGAAGAAAATGTGTATAGATGGAATCATGGAAATGTCACTCACTGTAATATCTGAGCAGTAGTTTGCAATCAAAGCAGTTAGCAATTAGAAAGTACAGGGCTCTGACTCCACAGAATTTTTAATATAAGAAGCTATGACAGCATACAAAACTTGTCAAATACTTTGTGAAGAGGTTTTGTCAAGGGTAATGTCTGCCTTAATGACATCTGGAAACAGTTGTTTTTCTCCAAAAGATAGCAGTATGTCTAGGCCTGCCAAATACAGATAATCAGGTGCTTACCTATCACTAACAAAATTATGCTTTCCTTGTTGTCAGAAACAATCTGCTCACATTGTGAGACGAATATATTACAGAATTTGTGAAAAGCTGTTGAAAAATTTCCTGTGGTTGGCTGAAGAGTAGTGGTTGCCACTCATGAGCTCCTTGAAAACTCCTCAAAGCAAAACTAAATATGAGACAATTTAATTTAATATATATATATATATACACCATATAGCATTTTGAAGAAAAGTGGGGGAGATGCCATAAAACCAAGCTAACAAGAGAAGTGTGTTACAAACTCCCAAAAGGTTGGGAGCCACTGATGGTAAGACTGGCCCATTATATGGATTCAGGGTAGTTAGCACAAATTCAGAGCACCATGCCAAGGCACATCTTCAAAACAGTTAAAATCAAGTGCATGATATTTCTATGGTATTTTAAAAGTGGGTACTCACATAAATAGTAATTCATGAATTCTATCTCCAAGCTTTTGATAATTTTTGTAGTTAAATCGAGAGTTTTCTGAATGTCTGAAAATGTACAGGAGTCCAATGGCAGCAACTAAGTCATTCCTTTATTTGAAGGAACATTTATTGAGAGCATCCTATATGCCATGTACTGATACACATTGCCTGTTAGAAAGCTTAGAGCAGTTTACACAGGCCAGTGATGTAGAGGTGTACTTGTTTGCCATTCTTTTTTTTTTTTAAGATTTATTTATTTATTTATTTCTCTCCCCTTCCTCCTCACCCCCCCACCCCGCCCTGGTTGTGTGTTCTCTGTGTCTATTTGCTGCATGTTCTTCTTTGTCCGCTTCTGTTGTTGTCAGCGGCATGGGAATCTGTGTGGGTTTTTTTTGTTGTGTCATCTCGTGTGTCAGCTCTCTGTGTGCGCGGCACCATTCTTAGGCAGGCTGCACTTTCTTTCGCACTGGGTGGCTCTCCTTACGGGGCGCACTCCTTGCGCGTGGGGCTCCCCTACGTGGGGGACACCCCCGCATGGCACGGCACTCCTTGCACGCATCAGCACTGCACATGGGCCAGCTCCACATGGGTCAAGGAGGCCTGGGGTTTGAACCGCAGACCTCCCATGTGGTAAACGGACGCCCTAACCACTGGGCCAAGTCCGCTTCCCTGTTTGCCCTTCTAATAGCATATTTTTAAAATGTCTTCATGGGAGTAGATATAGCTCAAGTGGTTAAGCACCTGCTTCCCATTTATGAGGTCCCAGGTTCATTCCCCACTACCTCCTAAAAACAAACAAACAAACAAAAACCAACTCTCATTGAGGAGCAGATGTAGCTCAGTGGTTGAGCACCTACTTCCTGTGTTTAAGGTCCTGGGTTCAATACCTCCTGAAAAAATATTTTTTAAAAAACTTCAGCAATAGCATATTAGAGAAAACAGTTTCTTATTGTGCTTCACCATATCTTTGAATACAGTAATTGTCATTGTAGTTTTTAAAAAATAATCTGTTCATATTCTCTGTCCATTTTTCTATGGGTCTTTTTTATTGATCTCTACAGGCTCTTTGAATATTACAGTACTGCCTATCTGACATTATTATTTTTATATAGGAACTTGTAGAGAAAGCCAAATTTGCTCAGTAACTATCAGAGTTGAAGTCTGTTAATATTGTGTAATGACTAACAAATAAGTCTATCAAAATCCTGATATCATTTTGGTGCTGTTCATTTCTCCTGTTTATGCATTAAATCTCATTTCATGTACATCAAAATAGATTATGCTAAAACCAAACAGATTCTAGGTGTGTCTACCAAGCAATAGTGTTCAACAGTTAATAGAGAAAAAATTGGACTATAATCTTGCCAGTCATTTCAAACAAAACAAAACATAACAAAAAACTGAAAGATGTTTCTGTGGTTGCTACTGTCAACTACCTGATAATTTTTCTTGAAGTTGGCATTAATAGTAGCATTTTTGCAATATTTTCACGGCTACGTATATTTAGAAAGGGCTGTGCTGGCACCTAACCCACAATCTACCTTCTTGCCTTAAAAAATCTTAGCACACATAAACAATTAGGGCCTGGAGCTATGTGAATTTGACAACAATACTGACCTTTTCACAAGAAATGGCGGAAGTAATTTGAGGTAATACCAGTGTTGCTCAGCTTCTTGAGCCAGCATCCGCAATGATAAATAAGCATTAATATCTCCATAGAATTATTTTCTCTCTGATTCAGAGTCAGTAAACATTGCTGAGTGTCTAATATGTGTCAATTGTTTTCACATACAATCTTTCTTCCAGTCCTCACCACAGCTTTTTAGGTATCCCCATTTTCATATGAGAAAATTGTAACTCCGGGAGGTTAGTTTACTTGTTCATAGTCACAGTAGTAGCTAGTTAGTGGCAGAGATAGGACTTAAACCCAGATTTTCTACTCTAAATCTAGAGTTCTTTTGATTGTGCCAAAACTGCCCTCCTCAGCAGGACTGGACAAGACACATGAGTGCCCCAAGTTTATGTTTCTGGTGCCTCTTCAATTCAATATTTGAAAAATATTTGCTCAACATTTATTTAGTGAGAGTAGAGAGACACAGAGTTTCTATTAATAAGAGTTTATATAATTTTCCTTATGTTCAAAATAGAGAATTTACCACATATGCTTTTTTTGGGGGGAATGAGGGATTCTACATCTTTTTATTATTATTACTATTATTTTGAATTTTTAAATTTAATTACCTTTTTTCTTAAAGATACAAAGATCACAAAAAATGTTACATTAAAAAATATAAGAGGTTCCCATATGCCCCACACCCCACCCCACCCCACTCCTCCCACATCAACAACTTCTTTCATCATTGTGGCACATTAATTGCATTTGGTGAATACATTTTGGAGCATGGCTGCACCACATGGATTATAGTTTACATTGTATTTTACACTCTCCCCCAGTATATTCAGTGGGTTATGGCAGGGTATATATTGTCTAGCATCTGTCCATGCAATATCATTTAGGACAATTCCAAGTTACAGTAAAAAACATAAGAGGTTCCCATGTACTTCACTCCCCACAAACCCCACTCCTCCCACATTGACAACTTCTTTCATTAGTGTGGTACATTCATTGCATTTGATGAGTACGTTTTGGAGCACTGCTACACAGCATGGACTATAGTTTATGTTGTAGTTTACACTCTCTCCAAGTTCATTCAGTGGGTTCTGGCAGGGTATATAATGTCCTGCATCTGTCTCTGCAATATCATTGAGGACAATTCCAAGTCCCGAAAAATGCCCCCATATCACACCTCTTTTTCCCTCTCCCTGCCTTCAGCAACTCCCATGACCACAACTCCACATCAATAATATAATTTCTTCCACTGCTAGAGTCACAATAATTCTGTGGTAGAATACCAGTAAGTCCACTCTAATCCGTATTTTATTCCTCCATCCTGAGGACCCTGGGATGGCAATGACCACTCCACCTGTAAATCGAGAGGGGGCTTAGCTCCCACATGGCTGATGGATGCAATTCTCCAGCTTCCAGCTGTAGACTCTCTCAGTTCCCTGGTGTGGTGGTTGACCATCCTCACCTCCCTGTTAGCTGACCTGGGTAAGTCCAACAAATCAGAGAGTATGTGTTGCAACTTGCTGAGGTTCAGGGCCCAGCTGGCACAGACAGTCCAGAGATTCAAGTCTCCTGAGCATACACCAACCCCAGCACCAACCACAGGTTCGGAAAAAGTGATAGAATAAGCATGCGTAGAGAGGTCACATCTGAGTCCCACTCCATCACACTCAGGAACGCAAATTCCAAAGTAGAGTCCACTGGCAAGGCACTGAACTCTACTTTTAACAATAGTAGCTACCATTTATTGTGCACTTACCATGTGTCAGGCACAGTGCTAACCACAGGTAATACTTTACAAGTATTATCTTATTTAATACTAGGAGGTTGATGTTACTGTTGTTGTTCTTATTCCTCTTTAATGAGTGAGACCCAAAGAGGTTAAGTGACTTAGCCAAAATCACACAGCTTGTGAGTGGTGGACCTGGGATTTAAGCTCATGCACATTGTCACCAGAGCCTACGGTATTAACTACTATGTCTTTTTTATGCCCACTTTCTTTATTCTTCATTTTATTTTATTTTTCAAGAAGTTTAGATTACATAAGTGTTTCATAAAAAATGTAGAGGAATTACCATATACTCCACCCTTTCCCCTCCCACACTTTTCCTTATTAACAACATCTTTGATTATTGTGGTACATTTGTTACAATTGATAAACACATATTGAAGCATTGCAACTAGCCATGGCAAATAGTTTACATTAGAGTTTACACTTTGCACTGCACATTTTTATAGGTTTTGACAAAATATATAATGGCCTGTATCTGTCATTGCAATGCCCCATGCCACACCTATTCTTTCCTCTCCTTCCCCTCAGAATCTCTGCCGGCCACTGCCTTTATATCAAAGTTACAAGTTCTTCCATTGTTAGAATAATATTAAGTCTACCTTAGTCCATAGTTGCACTCCCACCTTATGTTTATTTATTCCTCAATCTTCAGGATTTTAGGATGGTGATGCCCACTCTGTTTCTAATTGAGAGGGGGCTTAGATCCCATGGGGCAGATTGGTGGAACTGTCTTGCTTGCAGTTGTAGATACTCTGTTTTGTGAGGATGGAAGCTGTCCATTATCCTCATCATTTGGTTAGTTGTCCTGGGCGAGTCTGATGAACTGGAGAGTGGGTATTGGCTGAGACACTGCTGAGATCAGGGCTCAACCAGCATATGAATAGCAAGAAGATTTGAGTCTTTACTATCTATATTTATTGGGTACAGAGCTAATTATAGTTTCAAATAAAAGGGGCAGAAGAGCCATGTGTAGGAAAATTATAAAAGGGGGGGGAGTCAATGGTGCTGGAATGTGAGGGGGTGTAGGGTGAAGGGGTTGGGTTGGCCTATCCATGGAACTGGGGAAAGGGCTGGAGGAAAAAAAGAAGTGAACAAGGAGATGATGATGGACGACCATCCCAAGGAACAGAGAGTGTCTGCAACTGCAAGGAAGACAGTTCCACCTATCATTGAACCCCATGGAATCTAAGCCCCCTTTTTTTTCTTTTTTAAGCCCCCTCTTAATTTAAAATAGAGTGGGCATCACAAGCCCCAAGTCCTCATGATTGGGAAATGAACAATGGACTAAAGTAGATTTATTATTCTATTTTAGACTAATTATTATTCTAGTAGTAGAAGAACTTTAATCATTCATATAAAGGCAGTGGCCACCAGAGGTTCTGAGGGCGGGGGGGGGGGTAAGAATAGGTATAATATGGGGGCATTTTGGGACATTGGAATTGTCCCACATGACATTGCAATGACAGATACAGGTTATTATATATTTTGTCATACTTATAAAATTGTGTAAAATAGAGTGTAAACAATAATGTAAACTATAATCCGTGGTTAGTGGCAAAGCTTCAATACATGTTCATCAAATACAACAAATGTACCTCGCTAATAAAGGATGTGTTTAATGTGAGAAAATGTGGGAAGTGTAGTGAGTGGGGCATATAGGAATCCCCTATATTTTTTATGTAACATTTATGTAATCTAAAATATCTTTTAAAAATAAAAATAAATGGATTTTTAAAAACTACAATGATGGGAATATTCTTTTGGCAAATACAGTAGGGAAGGGTTATTGGTGCAGCGTGTCAGGGGTAAAGAGATATGTGGGATAGGGAGCACCAGGGGTATGCTTCTGTGGAATATGTATGTTCATCTTGTCATAGTGTGTTATCTCAGTGGGTGGAGACCCACACAATAAGCAAGAAAATTAAACTCCCATCCTAGGGAGTCCTGCTATGTTCTCAATTAGAGGGGCAAGAACCTCTCAAGAATGTAATAAGTGCCTAATAAAGGAAAACAGACGAATATTTCAAACTCAATATTAATGTGTGTAACTATGAACTGTATTCTTCAAAAATTGAAACTTAGTGTTTACCATGTGTTCTGAGGGAGAGGGAGGGAAGAATAGAATAGATGGAGCATAGGGCATTTTTAGGGCATTGGAATTGTTCTGCATGATCTGTCATTAACAGATACAGGCCACTATAACTTTTGTCAAAACCTATAAAACTGAACAGTGCAAAATGTGAACCATAATGTAAACCACTGACCATGGTTAGTAGCAATGCTTCAATATTTGTTCATCAATTGTAAAAAAATGTACCATACTCATGTAAGATATTATCAGTAGAGGAAAATGTGATGGAGTATAGGGGAATCCCCTATATTATCTACATGATTTTTCTGTAACCTAAAACTTCTTTGAAAATAAAGTGAAAAAAATAAGACACTGGGGGAACATACAAAAGAAATTGTCACCATACATAAAAGATAACGTATCTTATGGTGATGAAAGACAATGAAACTTTTAAAATGTATTTTTATTCATTTTTTATTTTTGTATTTTATTAGTTTTTTATTATTAATTTATTATTTTTATTCATTTTTTAGTTTTGTTTTTGGGAAGATTTTGGATTGCAGAAGGGTTGCAACTGTGGCAGAGGAGGATCACTAGTGTGGGGATATCAGTGATGGGGGACATATTGGGAGGAGTACACCTGGGGCATGCCTTTATGGAATATGCATACATTCAAGTGGTATGGGGTGTTGTTTCAGTGGGTGAAGACCCACAAAAATAACCAAAAGAAAATTGAATTCCCATCCTGGGAAATCCTGATACATTCTCTAATAGAGTAGCAAGAATCCCTAGAGTACATGGGCAGTGCCTAGTGAAGGAAGACAGACCAACATGGCAGGTCCTTGATGTTGATGCTTGTACTTATGAACCTTGTTCTTGTGAAATTGAAACTTAGCTTAGTATTGTATATTGCTTAAGAATTACCTCTTGAAATCTTCTTGTTCCTCAAATGTGGCCTCTCTCTAAGCCAAACCCAGCATATAAATTCATTACCTTCACCCCAGCGTGGACATGTCAGCCAGGGATAAGCCTCCCTGGCACTAAGGGATTATTACCAACCACCAACTAGTGATGCATTTGGAAAAAGACCTTGGCCAAAAGGGGGAATATTAAATACAAGTGAGTTTTTATGACTAATAGATTTCAAAGTGAGTCAGGTCATTCCAGAGGTTACGCTTATGCATGTCTCAGGAGGATCTCATTGAATACCACAGTAAACTGCGCCTCAAACGAGGGTGCTCCTGAGAGCTCTAGAGACATCTATATACTATAGGCAAAGCAGACAATCTCAGGGATTTTGTCCTCTGTCATGGGCCTAACCACAATGATTTGTCTTCAACTATAGCAAATATCCCAAGTTGATATTCATTTCTCTGTTTAGTTTTGCTACTTAAAATTGAATATGATGGAAGTAACTTACATGGATATAGTTATAAAATTATATTTAAAAGATTTAAAAATTTTCTTTTTTTTTTTTTTTGGCTTTCTTGACAGCACTCCATTTCCTAATTTTCTGTATTTCTTGTTTTATCCTGGGTTTCCTTTTGCATTTTACAAAACCATGCAACTTTTGGGAAGGTGTAAGAGAAGATTTAAAATTTAGATGAGAAAATAAACCACTCGTTCCAGATAACCAGTACTGGTGGCATCTATTATTTTGTCTTGCAATTGCAGTTGATTGTGAAACGTTGCCCACTTAAAGCAACACCCAACTTGCTAATCTCAGAGTTGATGGCACATCCTCTAACTTGCACGTGCTTGTCACAAAAATGGTGTAATTGACATCAGTGAAGACTGGCTTGTTTTTGTTTTTGATTTTTTACTCAAGGGCCCCAGCCTCCTTCGTGAAAGAGGTGGACAATTTCCATCTCATCAATTATTTTGAGAGGTACTGGCAGAAACTGAATATAATCAGCACTATATTTGTGATGTATTCCAGGGATTTTTTCCCCCAATGGATCTTTAACATACATTGATTCATTTTAAATTTCCAGAGATTTTTTTTAACACCCCTTTTAAATTGACACCTCAGGCAATTGCCTGGCTGGCTGGCTGCATAATCCTCTGCTCTGTCTCAGCAAAGGTGTGGGGCAATTGATGGTTCTAAAACAGTTTTCACAATGGTATATTGAACTCCACAACTGATGAAGCAGCAAGATGTGGTTTGGTCACCTGCATATTGGTTCAAATATTAGAAGACAATTGTACCTGACCCTAGTGTGCATACAGATTCCAGAGCAAAACTCTTTGGGTGGGTTTTCTTACCCTGCCATTTGTGAACAGGTGAAACCTGATTTTAATCAATATCAGAGGGTAGCTATAGCCTGCAGTTTTAAAGTTTGAATACTGATGTTGAAACAGCTGTATAATTACAGTGCAGTTTTATTACAGGGTGTCTCATGTGTATACTTATAATGAAGTTCAGGTAACTTAGAAAAATGATTGTGAGCAACGTCAGGACATCTACAATCTGAATTAACCCTTGTGCTAATTAAAGCAAAACCTTCAAACAAAATTAGAAATGAGGGATGTGGCAGTTTAAAATTATTTTATGAATCCAGAAAAGAGGAATATTTTCTTTGTAAACTAATCTATACCTCTGGGTTTAGTACGCCTTGGTTACATTAAATTCACTTGTGGGGCCTATGATTAGATTACTTGACAAGATTGCTTTAGAGCTTTGGATTGGATTACTTCAGTGAGGTGTGACTCAGGTAGAGTCTCTGCTCCCTTGCTGGGTCTGATATAAAGGGACACACAGATGGACAGACACAGGACAAAAGGAAATTGCCATGTTTGATTCTGCCATGTGAGAGAATAAGACTCCAGTTTTGCACACAGTTGAGCTGCAACTAAGACCCTAAGAGACAAGCCCTATGCCAGTGAGAGAAAGAACTACAGGACCACTTAACCATGAAACTCCAAGAGGCTGGGCCCATGGAGCAGATCAAGAGGAGAGGATGAGCCCAGAGGGGAAAGCTGAAACCTTGCAGAGATCAGTGGCCATCTTGCTTCACCATATGGCAACACGCCAGAATCAACAATTGCTGACTTTGGTGAGAAAGCATCTCTGCTGACGCCTTGATTTGAACATTTCATGGCCTTGGAACTGTAAACTTATACCCCCAAGTAAATCCTAATTTTAAAAGCCTAATTATTTCTGGTACTTTGCTTCAGCAGCCCTTTGGCAAACTAAAACAGAAATTGGTACCAGGATTGTGCTGCTGTACTTACCAAAACTGCTAGAATGGTTTTATAAATGGGTAAGGGATATTTTTTGGAGGAATTGTGAGATGCTTGGTAGAAAAGGCCTAGATTGCTTTGAAGAGACTGTTGGTAGGAATATGGACCCTAAAGTTATTTCCAATGAAGCTTTAGAAGGAAATGAGGAAACCATTATTGGAAACTGGAGGGAAGGCGATCTGTGTTTTAATGTTGTGGAGAACTTAATAAAATTCACTCCCGATGTTAGATGGAAGGCAGAATTTGGAAATGAAAAGTTTGGACATTTAGCTGAGGATATTTCTAAAGTAAATGTGGAAAATGCAGCCTGGCTTCTCCTTCCAGCTTATATTATAATGTGAGAGGACAGAAATAAGTTGAGAACTGAATTGCTGGGCACAAAGGAACCAGAGACTGATTTAGCAAATTCCAAGCTTCTTGAAAACAAGCCCCCAGAGGATAGTAGCCCATGCGAAGACTTAACTAGATGTGGAACTTGTAAGTCAGGATTGGAAATGCAGTTGCCCAGGAAGGACTTGTGTGAAGTCTTACTGTCTGATGGCTTGGAATCCTGTTTCCTCCATGCTAAACCAACAAACTTTTTGTGAGCTTTGTATGAGTGAAACCGCTGTCAGTCTGGACTGAAAGGTACAGGGAGGGGAGAAATTAAAGGGAAAGCAGCTTCAATAGGAAAACCATGGAAGCTGAGGTCTAGAATTAAGACATCTCCTTGGGCCTAGAGAGGGAAGGACTCCACCCATGCATATGGAAAGGATGAGTTTGCCCCAGCATCTGAAGAGGATGGATGTTCCAGCCCATTGGTCAGGGATAGTGTGGCTGTCCCAGACTACAGAGAGGGTGGAGAGTACTCGCTAGTGGTTGTGGAGAGTTAGATCAACAGCCTGGTCCCCATAGGTTGGGGAGAGTTAGGTTGCCACTCCATTGCTATGAGGGGGGTTGGTCTAGTCACCACTGCACTGTTCTGTGTTGATTGGGCCTGTAAGCCATAGAATAGAGAGAATGTTGCCACCACCTCACTGTACTGTTGCCACAATCTCATTGTACTGAGATTGTCGCCCAGAGATTGGGGAAAGTGTGGCCATTACCACAATTATCTTAGAATGTGAGGTCTGGAGCGCAGTTCCCTCCAAGATGCTTGGTGAGGGTGGAACCGAGAAAATGGCCATTGGGCAATTCTGTGGAAAGGTTGGGCCCCCATGAGACCCCAAGTAGCAGAAGAAATCATTTAAGGAAGTCTCTCAGATTTTGAAATCTAATGGAGAATGCCCTGCAGGTTTTTGGAACTGTTGGGGATCTGTAATGTGTGTTTCCCTCCCAAATACTCCTTATGGTGTTGCAAATGCTTACCCTATGTGTGTTCCTCCTTTTTATGCTGGAAGCAGATAACGTGTTTTCTAAGTTTCACAGGTCTACAGCCTGAGGGGATGTTTGCCCCGAGACAAACTGTATTCTTATTACTAATTTTGTACTTAGCATTACTATTGAAATGATTTAAGGTTTTTGGAATATTGTGATGTAATGAATGTATTTTGTACATGGAAAGACATGTCTTTTTGCAATTCAGAGGGTGGAGTGTGGCAGTTTAAAATTATTTTATGAATCCCAAAAAGAGAAATATTATGTTTGTAAACTAATCTGTCCCTCTGGGTGTAATACCCTTTGATTGCATTAAATTCAGTTGAAGGGCCTTTGATTAGATTATTTGACAAAATCGCTTTAGGGCTTTGGACTGAACCACATCAATAATGCCTGACTCAGGTTGACTCCCTGCCCCCTTGCTGGGTATGATATAAATGGACACTCACTCAGAGAGAGAGTTTTGTCATTTTCCAGTGAATAAGAGAGATCATGCCTGAACACACTGCCTATAATTTATGTTTGTCTTTGGATATGGAAAAAAATCATGTAGGTGATACACAGATGGAAATACTGATTTGGCTCCTATCTTTGTATCCCTTCTACAAAGAAGTGATTTAAAGCCTAAACATCTAAGGGAACGGTAATACTCATTGGTGGTTAAAAGAAAGCCTTCAGAGTTAGGCAGCCCTGGATATGAATCCCAGCCCTGCCATTTATTTGTTATATGACCTTGGGAAAGTAGTCTAAACCTCTCTATGCCTATCTACAGAAATGGGGCGTCTAGGACGTACTTCTTAGGGTTGCTTTAGAACTAAATGAGATAATAATATACATGGGAAGTGATTTTTCCAGTGTGTGGCATATAGTAAGTGCTCAAAATATATGGTAGCTATAATTATCCAAGTTTTCTAGGGTGGTCCTGATTTCAAATATCTTGTTCCATTTTCAGACTACGTGTTCTCATTTGAAATTCCAAAACATGATCACTGTACATTTCTCTTTGGTGTTTGAAGGAGGCTTTCTTTCCTGAAGCATCGAGACAGAAAACTGCCTCCTATCCCTACACTTGATTTGAAACTCTCAGTCCTAATCAAAGACAATTTATTAGGATACAACCAATTGCTTTGCAGCCTTGCACCCATGAAAAATTGGTGATGGTGGGGTAGAGCATGATCCTGTACCCAGAGATATTCAGGCAGTAAAGTTTTTTTTAAAAGATTGTATTTATTTATTTATTTTTCTCCCCTCCCCACTCCCACCCCAGTTGTCTGTTCTCTGTATCTATTTGCTGCTTCTTTGTCCGCTTCTGTTGTTATCAGCAGCACGGGAATCTGTGTTTCTTTTTGTTGCGTTATCTTGTTGTGTCAGTTCTCTGTGTGTGCGGTGCCATTCTTAGGCAGGCTGTACTTTCTTTCACACTGGGTGGCTCTCCTTACGGGGCACACTCCTTGCGCGTGGGGCTCCCCTATGTGGGGGACACCCCTGCATGGCAGGGCACTCCTTGCGCACATCAGCAGGCAGTAAAGTTTTTGGTTATGTTTTCTATAAACACATATTGTCCACAATGAGTGGACAAACCAGAAGACAAGGATGGGTGAGTAGGGAGCGAGGAAGTCTGCTCAATGGGTGTGACCCTTTGTTTTAGTTTGCCAAAGGACTGCTGATGCCAAGTACCAAAAATCTGTTGGCTTTTATAATGGGTATTTATTTGGAGTGAAAGCTTACAGTTCAAAAGCCATGAAATGTTCCAATCCAGGCATCAGCAGAGATGCTTTCTCACCAGAGTCAGCTACTATTGATTCCAGTGTGTTGCCATATGATGAAGTAAGATGGCTGCCGATCTTTGTAAGGTTTCAGCCTTCCCCTCTGGGCTCACCACCTCTTCTTGAGCTGCTCAGTGAGCCCAGCTTGTTCGTCCTTCATGCCTAAGTGGTCCTATAGTCCTCTCTCTCTTGGAATAGGGCTTCTCTCTTAGGGTTTTAGGGCTTCTGTCCTTGTAGTTCAGCTGTATGGAAAACTGGAAGTCTGTCTCCCACATGGCAGAGTCAAACATGGCAGTTCCCTTTGTCCTGTGTCTGTCCATCTGTGTGTCCATTTATATCAGACTTAGCAAGGGGGCAAAGACTCAAAGTGAGTCACACCTCACTGATGTCTAATCCAAAGCCTTAAAGCAAAATTGTCCACTAGTCTAATCAAAGGTCCCTCAACTGAATTTAATGCAATCAAAGGGTATCACATCACCCAGAGGGTCAGATTAGTTTACAAACATAGTATTTCTATTTTTTGATTCATAAAATAATTTCAAACTGCTACACTCCAGGCTCTGAATCACAGAAAGAAATATCCCCATCTTAGGCTCATCCAGGGCTATGGATCTGCCCAGGATCCATTCTTGATCTGCCAAGTTGGTCTCTAGAAAGTGAACTGCCCTGACACTATCTACTTTAGCCTCATTTTAAGTAATAATAATCATGCCATCATGGTTTGGATGTTAGATATATTTTAATGTATATTAAAGCAAATACTAGGGGAGTTCTGGGAAGGTGGCATTGGAGTTGGCAGGCAGAGCTCACCACTCTCACAAAAACAACAGAGAAAAAGTCAAAAGTTGTTTGAGTAACCTGCTTTGTATGTCAGCAGACCAGGACAGTGCTACACAACTCCCAGGTGGTTGAGAGATAGAAAGACGAAAAACCCAAAACAACAAACACAAGTTACCAAAAACCCATGGCAAATGGGAAGGACTACCCTTCTCTACTCTCAGGATACTAAGCCAGGGTAAAACCCATGGCTCACTGCAGCAAACTGAGAGGAGAACAGACTGCTTCCTCCCTGTCAGTCCTTACAAGGGAAAAGGGAAAGGAGGCAGGGGATTTCTCTTCAGTGAATTTGGCCAGGAGAACCTGCTTTGAATCTTGGCTCTGGCCAGACCAAAACACAGGAAAGCAGAGATTGAAACACTTCCATGATAAGGTGCACCAACAACCAGCTATCTGCTAGCTGGCCTGGAAATTGCATGGACAGCAACTGCCTTTGGGGTTCTCTGTGCCCTAAAACCTGGAAGAAAATCTGCAGCCCATTGGTGAGTCCTTGGCACAATTCTGATAACTTAAGCTGGGTTATTTTAAAGACTTAGAATACGTTGAACCAAAGGTCAAAGAAGAGCCATGAAAACAATAGACAAGGGAGAGAAACTGGCCATCAGAGTAAAATTACCAACATATCCAGATGCCTAGACATCAGCAAAAAATTACAACCCATACTAGAAAACAGGAAGAGATGGCCCAAACAAAGGAAGAAACAAAATATCCTAAAGTGATACAGGATTTAAGAAAATCAATCAATGATCATCACAAAATTCCCCTAAATCAATTGAAAGAATTGAAAAAAAGTATGACTAAAGAGATAAAAGATCTTAAGACACTGTGTGAACATAAAGAACAATTTAAAATCCTGCAAAAAAAAAGGTAGCAGGCCTTATGAGAATGAAAAACATGATGAATGAGATGAAAAATACATTAAAGGTACATAAAAACAGATTTGAATTGCTTGAAGACAGAATTAGTGATTTTGAAGATAGAACATCTGAACTGGAAAAGAAAGACAGAAAGGGAAGAGAATGGAAAAAAATGGAACGGGGTCTCAGGGAATTGAATGACAATGTGAAACACACAAACATATGCATTATTGGTGTCCCAGAAGGAGAAGAAAGTGGAAAAGTGGTAGAAAGAATATTTGAAGAAATAATGACTGAAAATTTCCCAACCCTTTTGAAGGACATGAATATGAAAATCTAAGAAGGACCCGAAACAGAATAAATTCAAATAGATCTATCTGAAGACACATACTATTCAGAATGGCAAAAATAAATAAATAGAAATAAAGAGAGGATTCTGAAAGTAGCAAGAGTAGAGCAAAGCATCACATACAAGGGAATCTCGATAAGATTAAGTGCCAACATCTCATCAGAAACCATGGAGGTGAGAAGAAAGTGGTATGATGTATTTAATGGACTGAGAGAAAAACTGCCAGCCAAGAAATTTTTATCCAGCAAAACTCTACTTCAACAATGAGGGTGAGTTCAAATTCTTCACAGACAATCAAAAACTGATAGAATATGTTACCAAAGGACCAAAATTATAAGAGATACTTAAGGGAGTGCTGCAGCCTGAAAGTAAAAAACAAGGGCAAGACACTGGGAGAGTGTAGAAATTAAGATTATTAGGAAGGGTAAATTAAAGGGTAAAAAGAGACAATAGCATAATATGACAACAAAAAACCAAGGGACAAAATGGATGAAGTAATACCTTTACAGTAATAACATTGAATGTGCTAGAACAATCTATTCAACAAATGATGTTGGGAGAACTGGATAGCCATATCCAAAATAAAGGAAGAGGACCCCTATCTTACATCTTATACAAAAATGAACTCAAAATGGACCAAAGACCTAAATATAAAAGTGACAACCATAAAACTCCTAGAAGAAAATGTAGGAAAACATCTTCAAGATCTTGTGGTAGGCAGTAGTTTCTTAAACCTTACACCCAAAGCACAAGCAAAGAAAGAAAAAGATAAATAAATGAGACCTCCACAAAATTAAACACTTTTGTACCTCAAGGGGCTTTGTCAAAAGGGTGAAAAGGCAGTTGATTCAATGGGAGAAAATATGTGGCAATCACATATCTGATAAGGGTTTAAAATCCATGCTGTGTAGCAATGCTCCAAAATGTACTCATCAAATGCAACGAATGTATCATACTAATGAAAGAAGTTGTCCATGTGGGAGGAGTGGGGGGTGTGGGGAATGGGGTATGTGGGAACCTCTTATATTTTTTAAAGTAGCATTTTGTGTGATCTATGTATCTTTAAAAAAAAAGATAGACTGGATTTTGAAGACATAGTGTATATAAAAAAAGAATGCAAAATATCTTATTAATAAATTTTATGCTAATTATATGATGAAATGATAATATTTTGGATATATTGGGTTAAATAAAAGATATTAAAATTTTAAAAATCCATATTATATAAAGAGATCATACAACTCAACAATAAAAAGACAAAGTTTCTTATTAAAAAAATGGGCAAAAGACAGTTCTCCAAAGAAGAAATACTGATGGTGAAGAAACACGTGAAAAAATGTTCAACATCACTAGCGAATAGGGAAATGCAAATCAAAAGTACTATGAGAGGGAAGCAGACTTGGCCCAATGGATAGGGCATTCACCTACCACATGGGAGGTCTGTGGTTCAAACCCCGGGCCTCCTTGACCCGTGTGGAGCTGGCCCATGCACAGTGCTGATGCGCACAAGGAGTGCCCTGCCATGCAGGGGTGTCCCCCGCGTAGGGGAGCCCCACGCGCAAGGAGTGCACCCCGTAAGGGGAGCTGCCCAGCGTGAAAAAAGTGCAGCCTGCCCAAGAATGGTGCCGCTAACACAACAAGATGACGCAACAAAAAGAAACACAGATTCCCGGTGCTGCTGATAAGGATAGAAGCGGTCACAGAAGAACACACAGCGAATGGACACAGAGAGAAGACAACTGGGGAGGGGGATTGGGAAGGGGGGAAAAATAAATAAATCTTTAAAAAAAAGTACTATGAGATATCATTTCACGCCTATTAGAATAGCCACTATTAAAAAGTCAGAAAACTGTAAATGCTGAGGAGGATATGGAGAGATAGGAATGCTTATTCACTGTTGGTGGGAATGCAGATTGGTACTGCCACTGTGGAGGACTGTTTAGCAGTTCCTAAGGAAGTTGAATATAGACTTGCCATCAACCTGGCAATACCATTACTAGATATATACCCACAAGAATTGAGAGCAGTGGCATGAACAGACATCTGCACACCGATGTTCATAGCAGTACTATTCATGATTGCCAAAAGTTGGAAACAACCCAGATGTCCATCAACTGATGAATGGATAAACGAATTGTGGTGTCTACACATGATGGAATATTATGCAGTGGTAAGAAGGAATGGTACAATGTAAACTATAATCCCATGCTGTGTAGCAGTACTCCAAAATGTATTCATCAAATGCAATGAATGTACCACACTAATGAAAGAAGTTGTTGATGTGGGAAAAGTAGGGGGTCTTGGGAGTGGGGCATATGGGAATCTCCTAATTTTAATGTAACATGTTGTATGATTTACGTATCTTTTAAAAATAAATAAAAATATATTAAAAATAAATTAAAAGAAGTGAAACTGTAAAGCACACGACAACATGGATTAACCTGGAGGACATTATGTTCAGTGAAGCAAACCAGACACAAAAGGACAAATACTGTATGCTTATGTTATTATGAACTAAATATATTTTGTAAATTCATGGAATTAATAATTAGAATATAGGTCACCAGAAAATAGAATGACTGTAGAGAATGGAAATCTGAGGGTTAATCGGTGCAGAATTGGTTAAAAGGTTGTTTGGAAATCTTTGGAAATGAATGGAAATGGTGAATGCACATCACAGTGTTTGTGACTAGCAGAGCCATTACATGAGTATGACAGTGGTTGAAAGGGAAAGCCTAAGGACATGTATATTACTAGAAGGAAAGCTAAAAACTATAACAAGGGACTTTATAACACATTGAAACCTCATGTTAAATATGAATATGGGTGATTTTGCATATATAAGACTGTTTTACAAAATACAAATATAAATATATTAAAGAGAAGAAAACAGAATAGCAAGTATATATGGAGGGGAAGCATACAGAGATTGAGAGGTGAGATTTGTTTGGTTGGTTGGGTTTTTGTTTTTTATTATTATTATTATTACTGGAATAATGAAAATGCTCTAAAAATGATTGGAGTGATGAATGCACAACTATGTGATAATACTGAATACCATTGATTGTACACTGTGGATGGATTTATGCTTTATTAACATGTATCAATAAAATGTATTTGTTAAAAAACACTTAAATTTTTAAATAAAAGATGTTCATTTATGATCACCTAAAACTATCTCATGTACCACCAGGGTTATATATACCATAAATAGGAAAACAGTGATCTAGATGATCTCTAAGTGACCTTCCAACCTTGACTTTCAATGAAAAACTTAAACTTCTAAAAGTAGTTGAAAAAAATTTTGAGACTGATTTGGGCAGGATGGCAATTTGCCAACCCTTGCTCATTTTTCCCTCTTGCAGTCTCCAGTCTCTGCTTCACTGCCTCCCATTATTCCGATAGATTTTAACAGCTTTTCAGAAAAAACTGGGCACTTTCAAAGCACAAGCTGCTTCTATTTCCACAACCACTGATCTTCAACCTCAATCACAGGTGTCACATTCTTAGAGGTTTCTCTGACCACCCAATCTAAAGTAACTCTCCGCCTCCCCGTAATGTTACCCTGTTTCATTTTTCTCATAACAGTTAGTGCTGTTTGAAATTTCTTGTCTATTTGTTGACTAGTATCTTGCCAGTCTCCCTGACTAAAGAAAACTCCAGGAGGCCCCTGGATCTAGCAGCCTGTTTGGCATGTAGTAAGCACTCAAAAGTATTTGTCAAATGAATGCATGTGGTGATTTTAAAGTTCATGTTGGATCACGGAACTGAAAAGCCAGAGGCAATACATGGAAAGCTGGACTTTGGGTAATGAAATTTTCCTTCTATTGTAATTTGGGCAATGAGCTGGGAAGGTGTAAAACTCTCTAAGGTACTTACACCACTCATTCTTTCTTGAGCTCTTACTGTCTTCAGAGAATTTTGAAAAGCTATACTTTGTGGACTGGCTACTATTTAGCTCTAGGGCCTGTGCTATTTATAACCCTGAGGTCCATTCATTTAACTCATGTTTAAGTTTATTTAATACTATACAATGAGCACTGTTTGTCGTTTATTTTCCCAGATGGCATTGTCTTGTGAAAGCAGATCTTTGTTTTTAAGGTGTCCCTGGAATCTTGACCCTCACCCTGACCCTCCTAGTAAGTGATAACACTTACCATTCATTGAGTGCAGATTAATAAATGTGAGGCACTGTGCTGAGGGCTTTACATGTATTCTTTTATTATATATTCCTATAACTCCATGAAGAAGATACTATTGTTATCTCATTTTATAGATGAGGAAACTGAGGCTCACTGAGTTTAAATGATTTGCCAATGTCACATAATTGTTAAGGGGTATAATGGATTCATAGCCAGGCAGCATGCCCCCTACATTGTGCTATGACCCTCCAGAGTCACTATCCTTAATCTTAAGTATGTAACAATATCTTTTATATTTCATATGCACTCCTATCACTTATAAAATATAACACCTCAGACTCTGGCAACCCAGCCAGAGGGCTTTCCTGAGGTGCTGGCAATGAGACAAGTAGATATATTCTAAGATCTGACTCTGTGTGGTCCAGAACATGAGGTACCAGAGTAAGTATATCATGGAGTAGTTGCTACACTTCATTACATCTTAGGAATAACAATGATCCTCAGTAAAAATGAAATTTTTAAAGATATAGTTTGAGGAAAACTGTATATCTGGACTTCTTTCATTTGAAAATGATTAAGCACAAAGCAATTAAAGAAAAGCTGAGGAAGATAGTTCATTTGTAGAGACTATACTAAATGCGTATTAAAAACATATCTTGGGAAGCGGACTTGGCCCAGTGGATAGGGCATCCGTCTACCACATGGGAGGTCCGCGGTTCAAACCCCAGGCCTCCTTGACCTGTGTGGAGCTGGCCCATGCGCAGTGCTAATGTACGCAAGGAGTGCCGTGCCACGCAAGGGTGTCCCCCGCGTAGGGGAGCCCCACGCGCAAGGAGTGTGCCCCATAAGGAGAGCCGCCCAGCGCAAAAGAAAGTGCAGCCTGCCCAAGAATGGTGCCACACACACAGAGAACTGACACAACAAGATGCTGCAACAAAAAGAAACACAGATTCCCATGCCGCTGACAACAACAGAAGCGGACAAAGAAGACGCAGCAAATAGATACAGAGAACAGAAAACCGGGGCAGGGGGAATGGAGAGAAATAAATAAATAAATAAATCTTTAAAAAAATAAAAAATAAAAATAAATAAATAAAAACATATCTTGGGAAGCGAATGTGGCTCAAGTGATTGGGTTTCTGCCTACCACATGGGAGGCTCTGAGTTCAGTTTCTGGTGCCTCCTGGAAAAGGCAAGCTGGTGCAATGGGCAGGTGTAGTGAGCTGATATAACAACATGGTGCAACAAAAGAGACACAAAGAGGAAAGACAATGAGAGACACAATAAACCAGGGAGCTAAGGGGGCTCAGGTGATTGAGCACATCCCTTCCACATGGAAGGTCCTGGGTTTGATTCCCAGATCCTCCTAAAGAGAAGAGGAACAGAGAGCACACAACAGACACAGAGAATAGTCAGCGACTGCAAACAATGAGGGGGGAATAGATAAATAAAATAAATCTCCTTTTTAAAAAATCTCAGTATAGGCAACCAGATTAAGATAATAAATATATTTCTGCTATCAGTTTTATCATATTTCAATATAGAACTAAAAACTATAAAATACGTTTTACTTTTACACAGATTTTCCATCTCACTGAAATATATTCATTTGTTTAGAGGCTTTTCAAAGCACTTTTACTTTCTTTATTTCATTCTGGTCTCATAACAACAATGTAAAGTACTGGAAAGAAGGAATTATCTTTGTTTTACAAAAATATAAATTTAAGGTACAAAGTGGACAAGTCACCATATTAGGGTTGTGGTGGTGAATTTCGGTCCACACCATGACTATGCAAAAATGTCAAATTTCTTAATATCCCTCCAAAAATTCAATCTGCTGTGAGCCTTCTACCTTCCCAGCTGACTAAAAATACCATCTCACTTGTGGTTTTTGGAGGCCCTCTCTCTACCAAAGTTGTATGAAGGCCCTAGCAGCAAATCATACACAGATCTACCAGCATGGGTCCTTCGTGCTTTTTTCAGTACACATCACTGCTGATATACTTGTCATGCAAATCCATGAGGCCCCTTGAATGTAGATGGATCAGCTGCTTCTGCACAAGATATAAGGTGAGGAGGGTGTCTTTGCTAGGTTGGCAGCCTCAAGGCCTAGTATGCAGCCTCTCTCTCTCTCTTTTTTTTTCAGAAGGACCCAGAGATTGAACCCCGGACCTTGTACATGGAAGGCAGATGCTCAACCACAGAGCCAAATCTGCTCCCTGCAACCTCTCTTAAATGTATCATGCCACTATTCTCTTTTAAGATCTTGCAACTTCTTTTTTTTAATTTTAAAAACAATTTATTGAATTATATCATTCATTCATTAACATACATAAGCAATAAGTGCATAATAAAAGTTGTGAACTTACAAAACAAACATGCATAACATCATATACGTATATCATCCCACCACAAATACCTTGCATTGTTGTGAAACATTTGTAACAAATTCTGAAAGAGCATTGCCAAAGTATTACTAGTAACTATAGTCCATATCTTACTTTTGGTGTATTTCCCCCCCAACCCAACCTATTAGTTTATTGTTCATAAACCATATAATTTATCTAAAGTTTACAACCAATGGCTTTTGGTATAAGCACAGAGCTATGCATTCATCATTTCAATCAATATTTGAGCATTTGCATTACTCCAAAAAACCCAACAAGAACAAAACACTATCATACCCATAAGTTAGCCCTACTAATTACAAATCCTATGATGTGCATTCATCATTTCTATTCATTTCCAAACATTTACAAACCACATTTTACCAATTCTGCACAGATTAAACCTCAGCTTTTCATTCTCTAACCACATTCTATTCTCTGATGACTTATATTCTAGCTGTTAACTCCATGAGTTAAGATCTTACAACTTCCTTGGGGCACTAAAAGGAAGTCTGGGGAAGCAGACTAGGCCCAGTGGATAGGGTGAGCACCTATCCCCTGGGAGGTCAGCAGTTCAAACCCCGGGCCTCCTTGACCCGTGTGGAGCTGGCCCATGCACAGTGCTGATGAGTGCAAGGAGTGCCGTGCCACGCAGGGGTGTCCCCCACATAGGGGAGCCCCACGTGCAAGGAGTGCGCCCCGTAAGCAGAGCCGCCCAGCGTGAAAGAAAGTGCAGCCTGCCCAGGAATGGTGCCACACACATGGAGAACTGACAACAAGATGATGCAACAAAAAGAAACACAGATTCCCAGTGCCACTGATAAGGACAGAAGCAGTCACAGAAGAACACGCAGCAAATGGACACAGAGAACAAACAACTGCGAGGGGGGGTGGGTGGAGGAGAGAAATAAATAAATAAATCTTAAAAAAAATTTTTTAAATTAATTAATTTTTTTAAAAAAGGAAGTCTGGTGTAGTCCTTGCTGCTCACAGAATCTATCATTACTCCCATTTCTTCTCTAGTACTGGAGAAGCTCAAATTCTAGGCCAGACAGCTTCTGCCACCTCTACTCAAAAGTGTTCGCCTTTTAACCCTCTGAGATTAGCCAGCATAATTCCTCTCAATGAATTTAGGATTTTGAAACTAAAAGCTCTGGATTCAGATGATCTTCTATGTGCATGGAAAATTGTGTTTTTGACCTTGCAAAACAAAGCCCACAAGGTAAGGGAACAGAGAGGCTTGGCTGTTTTCTTTCTTTCTTTTTTTTTCAGAATGTACTGGGGATTGAATCTATGACCTTGTATATGGGAAGTAGGCACTCAACCACTGAGCTATATCCACTCCCCTTGGCTATATTTTAATTTGACAGGGAACAATATCTACAACAGTGAGACCAAAATACAAATAAAATTAATATCTCAATAAATAATCCCGCCACAAACTTTTTTTACAAACTTACTGGTAGCTCATTGTTTTCAGCACGTTACTTGTAAGTCAAGTGCAATCATAGATCTACATATTTGCAGTTGATTCCAATTCAGCTAGTTATTTATTGAACATACAATGTTCCCACCACCATACTATGCACTGAAGGGCATATGTAAGAAGAAAAAGATACAGTATTTTTCTTTGACATGTAAGGAAATGAACCCACAATGTCCTCTTTGACCATCTCATAAATTTGAGATCCCACTACCCAAGGGGTCAGGATTTTCTTTTATAAAGATTATATCCTTTATGGAGAGTGTCTTCCTTTCTTTCTTTTCTCTTGCTTGCATTCATTCATGAAACAACATATACCAGTCATTGCACCAGGGATAAAAAGATGGATGACACTGCCCTTGACCTCATGCAGTGAAAACTTGGTAGAGGAAGAGAATAGATCTGTAACAGTAGAGTGGCATGATAGCAGAGACAGCTTTTAATTTAGGACTTAAAGGATGAGTTGGAGTTTACTAGAAAAGAAGTGGGGAGGAAATTTTCAGGAAAAGGAAACAGCATGGGAAAAGAACTTAGAAAGAAGTGAAAGCACATAGCATAGTCAAGGAACTGTCAATTATCTGACAGGACTACAAGGTCTGTGGGTGATAATGGTGAAAGATAAGGCTAAAGAGCTAGTCTAGGGTATGACTGAAAATGTTCCTGAGTGCAGTGCTAAAGAGCTTAGGATTCTTCTTATAAGTAATGAGAAACCAACTAGAGGTTTTAATCAGGGAAGTGACAAGATCAAACAACACTTTTTTTTGCGGTACCGGGGGCCGGGGACTGAACCCGGGACCTTTTATGTGAGAAGCTGGCACTCAACCACTGAGCCATATGGGCTCCCCTAAACAACAATTTTTTTTCAAATATTTCATCCTCTATTTGATTTATAGAGTACAATTCTTTGCAGAGTATTTTATATAAATGGATTGTTCCTGTTAAAGCAGTTCTTTGTGTCCAGAAATTGAGCAAACATTTAACTCATAGAAAGTTTGTCATGCCTCATTACAATACAGTTTGTCTGTCTTTATTTCCATATCATTCTTTAGACAGAGCACACCACTGTCATCTTCTGAATAATTTCTAATTTTATAAAATACATATAGCTTGACCATCTCTATGGTTATCTGCCTATTGTTCTAACTCATAACTATCTGGTTCATAATATATTGGGTTCCCTAAATAACATATATATATATGTATATATCTTTCCTTCATGTCTCCCTTTTATTTCCTCCTTTCTTTCTTTCTTCCCTCCCCCCTCCCCCTCTCTCTGCCCTCCCCTCTCCCCCACCCCCAGCCTGCCCATCTCTCCCTGTCTATCCCGCTCCTTTCTTCCTTCCTATAAATTTTCTCTAATATGTCCAAAATGTGTCTTTTGGGCTGGAAGCGTGTACAATATAAAATCTTTCCCCAACATTGCTGAGAAACAGAAGACAGCTTCAACAAACAAAACAATGGTTATTGTGTCTGCTTCTGGGACTGTAGAGACTGTAACTGAGAAGAAAGATGGGGCTCTAACACCAGATGGCTCTGTTTTTATTAAAGCCCAATGAAGGAAAATGCATAGCATGAATTATTTGAATCTGTCTTTTTTATCATTCAGAGTTTTATTTTTTTTTATTTTTAAGGTTAAATACTGTATATTTTAATTACATGAAATATCTTGAAATAGCAATTTTATATATAGAGAAATTAAATTCGAAGTTACCAGTGGATGGAATTGGGGAGAAAGGAGTTGTTGTTGCTGGTGGATCTAGATTACTTGCAAAACAAAACAAAACAAAGCCAACCCAGAAAAAAAAGTGATCTCATGGCAAAGCATCACAGAAGGTCAACATGGCAGGTAGCACACTAATTGACCAGCTGGAAATGTATTTGGGATACTTGGGGCTTGAGATGGCCATCATGGGCCTTGATAAGCATCCATATGTAGTCCTGGGCTTCTGAAAGCCTGGGAGCATGTGTAGGGTTGCACACAAGCTCAGGGAGACCAGAGGACCCTGACTGCCCACCTCTCTTGTGAGTGCCAGTCTTTATGCACTCAGAAAGCAAAGGCCTGGAAGACCTGCAATCTGCCTGAATTCAAATAAGAGCTAGACCCACACATAAATCTACTGGCAAAGACTTACTGGCTCAAGGTATTCAAGCACAGTTTGTGGCCAATTATTGGCTGACCACTAAGCTATGCTGACTCAGGGATGACTCTTAGGATTTTGGATTTAAAGAAAAAGCAAGAATTTTAAAAAATGAGCGGAGTGGAGAGGGTGTAGCTCCATGGTTGAGCACCTGCTTCACCTGTATGCTGTCCCAGGTTCAATCCCCAGTATCTCCTCGCTCTGCCCCGGGTCGAGCAACCCCACTCCTTCCACCTCGCCCATGACCCCATGGCCCATTTAAAGTTTTAGACATAGGAATATTTATTCTGGAGAAACATGGCAAAACTCCTGTTTGTAAGATAAGTTTTTTAGATGAAGCATATAAATCTAAATGGTAGAATTACTGTATAGTGTTTGGACTATGCTTTCATAAGTTTCGGTTTATACTTAAGATTAGAATTCTGAGAAAAATGTTTTTGATGTACAAATTTAATTTAATCCAAATATATAAATGGATACATTTTAAAGACACAACTTGAAAAGCAAAAACTTGAATAGTAAATAACTTGTCTGTGTTATTGAAATGTTGTCTCCTTGACTTTTGTTCTATGATAAAGGAAGTAAGTGATTGCTTTCTCTCCTAGAAATATACTGCTTTTACTACTCTGTTTCCCTTGCTTCTGTAGCATAAGTTTGTCACAAGGCTTAAATATTTTTAAAATTCATTTTGATTCAAAACTGTTGCTTTGTTATATGTGGGATCTTTGAAAGTTCAATAAAAAATGCATGCATATATGAACATTCTGAAGTTTCTCTTAATTCTGATTCATGCTTAAGTTTTTTGGCTTTAAAGAAGTTGTTGTCCTAAATGATATTGCAGGGTCAGATGCTGGACTTTATATATTCTGCCATAACCCACTGAATATACTGGGGAACAGTGTGAACTACAGGGTAAACTATCATCTATGTGTGCAGCAGTGCTCCAAAGTGCATTCACCAAGTGCGATGAGTGTGCCACAATGATGGAGGAGGTTGTTGGTGTGGGAGGAGTGTGGTGGTATGGTGGGGGGTATATGGGAACCTCTTATATATAATTTTTAAAGATTTATTTATTTATTTCCCTCCCCTCCCCCCCCCCACCCCAGTTGTTTGTTCTCTGTGTCTATTTGCTGTGTCTTCTTTGTCCGCTTCTGTTGTTGTCCGTGGCACGGGAATCTGTGTTTCTTTTTGCTGCGTCATCCTGTTGTGTCATTTCTCCGTGTGGGCGGGGCCATCCTTAGTCAGGCTGCACTTTCTTTCACGCTGGGTGGCTCTCCTTACGGGGTGCACTCTTTGCGCGTGGGGCTCCCCTACGTGGGGGACATCACTGCATGGCACAGCACTCCTTGCACACCTCAGCATTGCGCATGGGCTAGCTGCACATGGGTCAAGGAGGTCCGGGGTTTGAACCACAGACCTCCCATGTGGTAGACGGACGCCCTAACCACTGGGCCAAGTCCACCGTCTCTTATATTTTTTAATGTAACTTTTTTTGTGCTGTATATATCTTCAAAAAATACAATTTACAAAAATGATGGGGTGGGGGGTAGAGAGTGGGGTAAATGGGAACTTCTTATGTTTTTTATGTTTTTTTTTGTTTTTTAATGTAACATTTTTGACATCTATTAACTAACAAAAAAAGTGTAAAAAATAATAAAATAAAGACAATTCAACCATGCAGTCAAAAAAAAAAAAAGAAGTTATAACAATGGTAGTTGCCTCCTTCAGTATTTGTTAGATTAGATGTATGAAGTACTGATAAATGTCACAATGAAGGTTTTATTTTTTAGATTATTATTGTAGGTAGGTTATTCCTTACTACAAGTGAGTCATTTTTAAATGTGCATTTTTAATGAGTGGCTTTTATAGATACATTATAATAAATTGTATTGCTACATTAAAAAAAAGAAAATTACACTTGAAACACAACCCTCATTCCCATAAATATGCAGGCTTTAACCATGAGCCCCTGATGTATGGTAACGAAGAATGCAAATATAAAAGTGTCAAATATCAACAGCACCTGATGATCAAGTTTTAGGAACATTAGATTATTCTGCAATCTGAAATTTCTGGTCTACATACACATGCTAAAACGTCTTTAAGGTATGTAAACATGTTTTGAATGCTTCTTCTGACAGAGATGTCAAGGATAGACTCAAGGAGGATGAGATCGTATAAAAAGAGAGCAGTCAGGTGATTCTTGGTGAGAGCTGATGAAAAACTGAAATAAGCCAATGAAAGTTAAAATTGATTTGAGGTAATACTGGTGGGCTGAATGTAAGAGCTGAGGGATAGGTGAAAGCAAAAGATGACTTACAGGCCTGGGTAAGCCAGAAGATGGAAATGCCATTAACCAAAATAGGAAATACATAAGAGAGTCCGGGTTGTATCAATATATAATGAGTTCTGTTTTAGACATGTTGGCTATGTCTTTGGCAGATCCAGGTGAAAATAATAAGCCAATTAAACAGCCTGCAGCCTGGTTAGGAAAGTCAGGGCTTGAGTTAGAGATTGGGCATCAGCATACAAGTGTTGAATAAACCTATGACAATGAATGTAGAGCAAACAGGAAAGTCTAAAGACAGAGGCCTGAGGACAGGTAGCTGGAATAAGAGAAGACCCCAAAAGAGACTGAGACAAAAAACAATGAGGGGAGGGAAAGAAGAGAAAGGTGTGGTGGACGCCATAGGAGAAGAGAGGTCCTAGAAGGAAGGAGTGGTCATGTGTAACTAATACAGAGTAGAGGTCAGATAGGATGAGGGCTGAAAGGGCCACTATGAACTGGGCAATTTGGACATGACTGGTGACTATGGTTGGACTAGTAGTGGGAGAATAAGCAAGATTGTTGTGGTTTGAGAGCTAACAGAAGATGAGGAAGGACAAACAGTATATGAGGATTATTCTTTCCAGAAGGCTGTCATTATGGAAAGTGAGAACTAAGATGGTGGAACCATAGGAAAAGTTAAAGGAAGTATTTTTTTTAATTTGGGGAGAATACCTTTGGAGTGTGAATGTGGAGATATGAAAGAAAAGAGGACTAAAGCATGGAGTTGAATCTCAGAAAAATCAGGGGAGGATGGGTTCTAGTGCCAAACTTCTCAAACTATCTGTGGTGAAGGATACAATTTTATAAATTAACAGTGTGTCCCAGACTGGTTATTTTGTAAAATATAATAAAAAATAATTACTAGAAAGATGAGGCAAAAAACAAGGACATAAAATACGAGCTCCAATTTTTAATTTTTATAGCCAATGAACATAAAACAACTATCAGATTGCTATCAAAGTTTCTAATTGCTCCCTCTCAATTTCAGTGCTCATGTTGTTATGGATAAGTATCAAACAATCTGGGAATTGGAAAAGTCTATGACACACTTTGAGTAGCACTTTTCTAGACCATAGATAAAAGGAAAGGAGGAAGGTAGAAACACAACTTCTAAGAGAAAGGAGGGAAGCAGGAAAGAATAGGAGACTATAGAGAGAATTTTGAGATAGAATGAAGGAGAGTTGAGGGATATTCCACCTGAAAGTCATTTTTTTGTAGTAAAGTAGGACTCTTGATCTTCTCCTAACAGTAAAGGGTAATGGGGATAGGGTGATTACATGGATGTAGTAATGGGTTTAAACAGCTGTTGTGGGAAATGAAAAATTGAGCTGAATAATAATGAATGAAAGAGTTTTCAAACACTGTATAAGGCCCAGGTAAGGCTGGAAATGATAAACTTGTTATGCAACCAATCAGTTCAATTCTGTGATTTTCCCTAGCAGAGTTTTGCAGCCTCAAAGCAGGAGTGGAGAAAGCATATGATAGAGTTCTGGTAATAAGGTGGGCTAGGTGTGCAGGTTGACTCTCCAACAGAAAGCAACTAAAATGATGGATAAAATGCAACATGCATCTTCTTAAAGGTATCAAAGATCTGGCAAGGCAGCAAGGAATTATAAGCCTTAATCTAAGTGATTGCAGAAAGGTGGAGCTACTCCTACTCAGAACATTTGGTGAACTTCATTTAAGATTCAGGGAACAAGCCATAAGTGGTGTGCAAAGACAAAGCCCAAGTCCTACCCATAGTGAGGAGTCTAAAGGTTCTTCCTCAGATAAAATTGGAGTGACAAGAAGCTAGATCCTCAGCATAAAATTGAACCAGAAACATCACAGGTACACACACACACGCACAAAAGCATGCACACAAATACATAGGGAGAGTTGGAGGAAGTTAGCCTTGGTACTGAGTGGAGGGGAGGGGACACCTGCCCTGAGAGGTTGTAAATATGATCTAGTCTAACAAGGATTTGCAGTCTATATTTACATCCCCAGGTGCTCCAAAATAACTCAAGCTCTGGATTGCAAGTAGACCCAGATTGATAGTGCCATCAGGCCCCTAACAGCATGCAAATCCTATCCACAGGAACCCACCATCATCCTAGACCTTTTAGTATTCCCACAATTTTTCAAAGAAATTAGGAGATCTTAATTAAAAATCACAAAGCACACAACAAAACAATGGGCCATGAGTTAAAAAAAAATTTTTTTAAATAGGAGGATTGGGGGAAGATGGCAGAGTAGGAAACTTTAGGACTCATTCCTTCCACCAGAACAGCTATTGAACAGGCAAAAACTTTCTGAAACAATTATTTTGAAATGGCAGAGGCCAGAATAACACTGTACAGCATCCAGGGAAGAGCATGAGGAAAAGGTTGATAAATTATGGTAAAGAACAGTAAATTTCTTTCTATATGCTGTGTCTACCAGTAAATTGCTCTCTAAACGCTGTGTCTATCCCATCTCTCATGGCAGATTGCAATGGAGTTCAGCCCCAGGCTAGATCACTGGTAAAACAAAGTGACAAAAATCCTCTTTCCCAAGATCAGTGATGGGCATAGCAGATCTCTGATCATGGTTTTGATTCACATTTTCAAATCACAGGAGGCCTGGCTCTGAGGACACTCATTGTTTCAACCCACTGAGACAAAGGCAGCAGTGGCCATTGCTTCAAACTACCCTGGATAAAGACCATGGCAGAGGAGAATTAAGGACCCTAGGTTTCTTCAGGGATGTCAGGGAGAATTAGTTGAAAGTGTGAATTTACTAGGCAGGCCAAGAGAGCACAGCTTTAAGCTGCCATGAAAGGAGCTCTTGGTGCCCTTCCTGATCCCTTGCCCAGGGCATGTTGGAGCTGGTCTGCATTCCCTTCAAGGGCACCAGGCCTTGTTTCGACAGGAATAACTGACTTGGGAAAGTCCACTTCAGCCTACTCCTCCTTCCAGAATTTGCCCTCCAGGCAAAAGCAGCTTGAGACAATGAGAGGTGTATAACAAACTCTAGAGGTAGAAAATTTAGGGATAAAGCTTGCTGGCTTCAAACACCCAGGAAAGGGAGATCTGCTCCTGGGAAACAGAAGGGAAAACCAAACTCCTGTAAATAAACCAGGTACTTCAAAAAAACTAACAAGCAAAAGCCCAGGACAAGACACAGGCCCAGAAAGACAGGGAAAACCCTGTATACTGCATTAGCCTAGGGAAGACCTTCCTGATAGGAAGGTTAAAGGTCAAGAAAGTCAGTCTTATAACCAGCTGCTTACAAACCCAAGAAACAAACAACATTGGAATAAATTTCTGGAATAAATCCCAGATTTAACATTTTAAAATATTAAAATGTACAGTGTTCAACAAAAGAGTACAAAACAAAGAAATGGGAAATAATGGCCCTTCCAAAGAAAGAGGGTAAAAATCCAGAAAACACCAATGCAAAAGATGAGAGTGTGGACACATTGAACAAAGCCTTTTTTTAAAGATTTATTCTATTTATTTCTCTTCCACTCCCCTCCCCCCAATTGTCTGTTCTCTTGTTCTGTGTGTTCTTCTGTGTCCGCTTGCATTCTTGGTGGCATCGAGAATCTGTGTCTCTTTTAGTTGCATCATCTTGCTGCATCAGCTCTCCGTGTGTGTGGTGCCACTCCTAGGTGGGCTGTGCTTTTTTTTATGTGGGGCGACTCTCCTTGTGGGATGCACTCCTTGCACATGGGGCTCCCCTACATGAGGAACACCCCTGTGTGGCACAGCACTCCTTGTGCACGGCAGCACTGCACGTGGGCCAGCTCACCACACAGGCCAGGAGGCCCTGGGTTTGAACACTGGACCTCCTATACAATAGGTGGATGCTCTATCAGTTGAGGCACATCTGCTTCTCTTGAACAAAGCTTTTTTAAAAAGTATCTTAAAAATGCTCACGAAGATGTAGGAAAATACAGAGAAAGAACTAAAGGATATCAGGAAAACAATGAATGAGAAATATTAGAATCTTAGTACAGAGATAGAAAATGTAAAAAGGAACAAACAGAACTACTGGAGTTGAAGACCACAATAACGGAAATGAAAAACTCCCAGGAGGGCTTCAAGAGCAGATTGGAGCTTGCAGGAAAAACGAATCTGTGAACTTGAAATGAGTCAAAATGAAGAGCAGAAAGAAAAAAGAAAAAAGAATTACTAAAGCAAAAATAGTCTAAGACACCTCTGGGACACCATCAAGCATTCCAATATATGCATCAGGGGAGTCCCAGAAGAAGAAAGAGAGAGAAGGACAGAAGAAATACTCTAAGAAATGACAGAGAACTATCCTAACTTAGCAAAAGACATGAATATGCACATCTAAGAAGCCCAGAGAACAACAAACAGGAAAAAAGCATGAAGGATAATGCACCCTATCATATATTAATCACACTATCAAATGCCAAGGACAAGTAGAGAGTTCTAAAAGCTTCAGGAGAATACTACCACGTTCTGTAAAAGGAACTAACAATTAGTTTGAGTGCTGATTTCTCATCACAAACCATGGCAGCAAGAAGGTAGCAAGTTGGAATGCTTTAAGTGCTGGAAAAAAAAACAACTGCCAACAGAGAATTTTAATTTTAATGCCTGGTAAGGCATTCTAGCAAAAATGAGGGATAGATTAAGTCATTCCCAGAAAAAAAAACTGAGAGAGTTTATCACCACTAGACTTGCCCTGCTTCTAAAAGACCTTCCTTCTAAAGGGAGTGCTTCAGAATGAAAGGAAAAGACACTACATAGTAGCTCAAAACAGCATAAAGAAATAAAGTGCTGAGGTAAAGGTAACCATTTGGGTAATGATAAAGGCCAGTATTATTGTTGTGTATTGTTGGGAATATACCTCCACTACTTACTTTCTACAGGTGTAAAATGCAAATGCATAAAAAAGAAATGATAGTTTTGTTTTGGGGGAGGTATTAGATTGCAGAAGGGTCACAACTGTGGCAGAGGGGGATCACTGGTGTGGAGTGTTGCTGATGGGGGTATGTGGGGGAGGGGTGCACCTGGGGCATGCCTCTATTGTATATGAATATGTTCAAATGGTCATGGAGCTTTGTCTCGGTGGGTGGAGACCCAGACAATAACCAAAGCAATATAGAATTCCCATCCTGGGAAGTCCTTCTATATTCTCTAATAGAGCAGCAAGAATCCCCTGAATACATGGACATTACCCACATCCTTGATATTGTTGGCTGTACTTATGAACCTTGTTTTTATGAAATTGAAACTTAGCCTATTATTACATATTTCCTAAGCATTACCTCCTGAAAACCTCCTTGTTGTCAAATGTGGCCTCTCTCAAAGCCAAACTCAACATATAAACAAACTACCTTCCTCCCAGCATGGGCCATGACTCATGGAGATAAGCCTCCCTGGCACTGAGGGTTTATACCACACACCAACTAGCAATGCACTTAGAAAACTATTTTGACCAAAGGGGGAAATATTAAATACAAATCAGTTTTTATAACTAAGAGATTTCAGAGTGAGTCAGGAGGTCATTCCAGAGGTTACGCTTAAGCAAGTCTCAGCAGGATCTCATTGACTGCCACAATAAACAATGCCCCAAACAGCAGGACTCTAGATACATCTAGAGGCAGGGCAGACAATCTGAGGAATTTGGCACCCTGTCAGAGGGCCTTTCTTTGGAATATATGCTCCCCAATGTAACAGAGTTAGATTCATTTATAATTTCCCTAAACATGACTCTTCTGCCCCTTTTACTAGAACCTATAATTAGCACTATACTCGTTAAATATATGCCCCAGAGTCAAAAATCTGTGGTCTGTTCTTATGCCAATTGAGCCCTGAATCTCAGCAGAGTTGTAACACCTACTTATCAGTTCATTGGACTCCCCCAGGACAACTAACAAAAGGATGATGATGGACAATGCCCATCCCAAAAAACAGAGAGTATCTACAACTGCAAGCAAGACAGTTTCATCCATCTGCCCCATGGTATCTAAGCCTCCTATCAATCAGAAATAGAGTGGGCCTCACCATCTTCAAATCCTCAACACCGAGGAATGAACAAACATGAGGTGGAAATGCAACTATCTAAAATAGACATTATTCTAGCAATTGAAGAATTTTATATCAAGAACATTGATATAAAGGCAGTGGCCACTAGAGGTTCTGAGGGAAAAGAGAGGGAAAAACAGGTGTAACATGGGGCATTTTGGGGACATTGGAATTGTCCTGCATGACATTGCAATGATGGATACAGGCCATTACACATTTTTTCAAAACCCATAAAATTGTTCAGTATAAAGTATAAACTATAATGTAAACTATAGACCATGGCAAGTAGAAATTCTTCAATCTGTGTTCATCAATTGTAGCAAATGTACCACACTAATGAAAGGTGTTAATGTGGGAAAGTGTGGGAGGGGGAAGGGTTGGGGTATATGGGAATCCCCTATATTGTTGACATAACATTTATGTAGTCTTATGCTTCTTTTAAAATGAAAAATAAAGAAAAATAAAAAAATAAATGATAAATCTATGGTTTGGGACATACAATGCAAAAAGTTATAAATGGTAACAAGTACAAAAAAGAGGTGGGCGAGACAGAGGGGTATAGGAAAAGTATGTGTGTATACTATTGAAATTAAGTTGCTATTTAAACAAATATGATTTAGGATTGTAAATTTTAAGATCATTGTAACTGCAAGGAAAGGAGATGAAAAATATATTCAGATAGAAATAAGAAAGCACTTAATATGGTACATCAACAAAAAATCAAATATTTTTTAAAGGTAGGCATTAATGGAAGAATTCAAGGACAAAAAAGTATGAAATATACAAAAACTAAGTACAAAATGGCAGAAGAAAATCCTGCATTATCACAGGTGATTTTCAATGTAAATGAATTAAACTCTCCAGTCAAAAGGCAGAGATTAGCAGAATGGATAAAAAAGTATGACCTAACCATATGCTGCCTGCAACAAACTCATCTTAAATTCGAAGATAAAATTAGGCTGAAAAGTCAAAGGATGGAAAAAAACATGCCACTTAAGTAGTAATCAAATGAGAGCTGAAGTAGTAATATTAATATGATATAAAATCAACTTTAAGTAAAACAGAGTTATAAGGGACAAGACGGTCATTATATACTGATAAAGGGGATAATTCAACAAGACGTAACAATTATAAATATATACGTAACTAACTACAGAGCCCAAAAATATATGAAGCAAATGCTGACAGACTTGAAGGGGGAAATTGACAGTTCTATATTAATAGTAGAGACATTATTTTTTTATAGTAGAGACTTTAATACACCACTTTTAATAATGGATAGAACATCTCTAGTTAGAAGATCAATGAGGAAATACATGACTTGAACAATACTCTAAAC
The DNA here is from genome assembly GCF_030445035.2 of Dasypus novemcinctus. NCBI lineage: Eukaryota > Metazoa > Chordata > Mammalia > Cingulata > Dasypodidae > Dasypus > Dasypus novemcinctus. The sequence goes on along the minus strand of NC_080704.1, from coordinate 118,601,987 downwards.
CAATTAGACATAACAGACATGTATAGAACACTCCATTCAACAAAAACAAAATACACATTCTCTTTGAGTACACATAGACCATTTTCCAGGATAGACAATATGTTAGGTCACAAAGCTAGACTCAATAAATTAAAAATATCAAAATCATACAATGTATACTTTCCAAACACAGAATGAAGATAGAAATCAATAATAGAAGGAGAAATGGAAACTCCAAAAATATATGGAAATTCCACAACATATTATTAAACAACCAATGGGTTAAAGAAGAAATCAGAAGCAAAATTAGGAAATATTTTGAGGCAAATGAAAATGAAACTAAAGATACCAAAACTTATGGGGGAAATGAATTTGGCTCAACTGATAGACTGTCCACCTATCACATGGGAGGTCCAAGGTTCAAACCCAGGGCCTCCTGACCCATGTGGTGAGCTGGCCCATGTGCAGTGCTGATGCATACAAGGAGTGCTGTGCCACACAGGGGTGTCCCCTGCATAGGGGAGCCCCACGTTCAAGGAGTGCGCCCCATAATTAGAGCTGCCCCACGTGAGAAAAGTGCAGCCTGCCCAGGAGTGGTGCCACACACACAGAGAGCTGATGCATCAGCTTGATGCAACAAAAAGAGATACAGATTCCCAGTGCTGCTGACAATAATACAAGTGGACACAGAAGAACACACAGCAAATGGACAGAGAAAGTAGACAACTGGGGGACAGAAGGGAGAGAAAGAAATAAATAAATCTTTAAAAAAAACTTATGGAATGCAGCAAAGGCAGTATTGACAGGGAAATTTAGCTCTAAATGCTTACATTTAGAAAGAAAGACTTTAAATCAGAGACCTGTCCTCAAAACTGGAAAAACTAGAAACAGAATAGCAAACTAAACCCAAAGTAAGCAGAAGGAAGGAAATAACAAAGATTACAGTGCAGATAAGTGAATAAGAAAATAGAAAAACAATAAAGGGAATAAACAAAACAAAGAGTTGATTTTTAGAAAATATCAATAAAATAAAATGACTTTTAGCTGGAGTGGCAAAGAAAAAAAAAAGAGGATTTAAATAATAAAAATCAGAAATGAAAAGGAGGATATAACTACCAAACCTGCTGAAATAAAAAGGACTGTTAAAGGATACTATGAACAACTATATGCCATAAATTAGATAACCTAGATGAAATTAACAAATTCTTAGAAACACAAACTACTTACATTGACTCAAAAAGAAAGAGAAGATCTCAACAAACCAGTTACTAGTGAAGAGAGTGAATCAGCAATCAAAAACTTCCTAACTAAGAAAAGTCTAGGAACAGATGGCTTCACAAGGGAATTCTAACAGATATTCCAAGAAGAGTTAACTCCAATTCTCCTCAAACTCTACTAAAATTGAAGAGGAGGGAATACTCACTAATTCATTCTACAAGGCCATCACCATCAACCAAAGTCAAACAATGATACCACAAATAAAGAGAACTACAGGCCAATATTTTATGAATACAGATGCAAATATCCTTACCAAAATACATGCAAACTAAATCCAAAAGCATATTAAAAGAATAATACACCATGATCAAGTGGAATTTATCACTGGCATGCAAAGTTGGTTCAACTGAAGAAAATCAATTAATGTAATACAGCACATTAACACAATGAAGGGAAAACCCACATGATCATCTCTATTTATACAGAAGAGGCATTTGACAAAATCTAGCACTCTTCTTAATAAAAACACTTAGAACACTAGCAATAGAAGGAAATTTCCTCGACATGATAAAGGACATATATGAAAAACCCACACTTAACATCTTACTTAATAGTGAAAGAAAGCAAGCTTTCCCTCTAAGGTCAGGAACAAGACAAGGATGCCCACTGTCACAACTGTTATTTGACATTGTACTGGAAGTTCTTGCCAGAGAAATTAGACAAGAAAAAGAAATAAAAGGCATCCAAATTGGAAAGGAAGGAGTAAAACTTTTCATAGTTGTGGATGACATGATCCTATATACAGAAAATCCTAAAAAGTCCATGATACAGTTCCTAGAGCTAATAAATGAATTCAGCAAAGTGCTGGGATACAAGACCAACACCACAAAATCAGTAGGGTTTATGTACACAAGCAATGTACAATTGGAAGAAGAAAGCAAGAAAATTCCATTCACAATAGCAAAAAAAACCCAACAACAACAACAAAAAACAATAGCAATGAAAAGAATCAAGTAACTAGGAATAAATCTTGCCAAGAATGTAAAGGACCTGTTCACAGAAAACTATACAATATTGAAAAAAGAAATCAAAGAAGACCTAAGTAAATGGAAGGATAATCCATGTTCATGGACTGGAAGACTAAATATTAAGATGTCAATCCTATGCAAAAAATTCATAGATTCAATGCAATCCCAATCAAAATTCCAACAAACTTCTTTGCAAAAATGGAAAAACCAATCATTAAATTTATATGGAAGGTAAGGGGCCCCCAAATAGTTCATTCCATCTTGGAAAAGAAGAATGAAGTTGTAGGACTCACACTTCCAGATCTTAAAATATATTACAAAGCCACAGTAATTAAACCAGTATGGTACTGACAGAAGGACAGACATATGAAACAAGGGAATAGAATTGAAAGCTCAGATATCAATGCTCACGTTTATGGCCAAAAGATTTTTTTAATCTTTTTTTTTTAGATTTTTTTCTCTCCCCTTCCCTGCCCCCCGCCCCCAGTTGTCTGCTCTCTGTGTCCATTCGCTGTGTGTTCTTCTGTGTCCACTGGTATTCTTGTCAGCAGCACCTGGAATCTGTGTCTCATTTTGTTGCATCATCTTGCTGCATCAGCTTTCCATGTGAGCGGCGCCATTCCTGGGCAGGCTGCACTTTTATCGCTCTAGGCGGCTCTCCTTACGGGGCGCACTCCTTGTGCATGGGGCTTCCCTACACAGGGGACACCCCTGCGTGGCATGGCACTCTTTGCACACATCAGCACTGAGCATGAGCCAGCCCATCACACAAGTCAGGAGGCCCTGGGTTTGAACCTTGGACCTCCCATGTGGTAGGCAGATGCCCTATCCGTTGGGCCAAATCCGATTCCTCCGAATGATTTTTAATAAGGGGGGGAAAGACCATTCAATTGGGAAAGAATAATCTCTTAAACAAATAGTGCTTGGAAAACTGGATCTCCACTTGCAAAAATAAAGAGGGACTCCTACCTCATACTGTATACAAAAACCAACTCAATATGGATAAAAGACCTAAATATAAGAGCCAGAACTATTAAGCTCCTAAAAGAAAATGTAGGGAAGCATCTTTAGAACCTTGTGTTAGACAATGTTTTCTTAGACTTTATACCCAAAGCACAAGCAACAGAAGAAAAAAATAGATAACCAGGACCTCATCAAAATTAAATCATTGTGCCTCAAAGGACTTTATCATGAAAGTTCTGGCAACCTACACAATGGGAAAAAATATTTGGAAGCCACATATCTGATAAAGGTTTAATATCCAGAATACACAAATAAAACCTCCAAGTTAACAACAAAAAGACCAACAAACCAATTATAATCTCCGGAAAAGACTTGAACAGACATCTCTCCAAAGAAGATATACAAATGGCCAGAAAGCACATGAAATGATGCTCAATATCTTAACCATCAGGGAAATGCAAATCAAAACCACAATGAGCTATTATTTCACACCCATTATAGTGGATGCTATTCAATAAGAAGAAATGAAGGTATGAAGCATATGAGAACATGGATGAACCCAGAGGAAATTACACTGAGTGAAGCAAGTCAGACGAAAGGTCAGAAACTGTATGATTACGCTATTATGAACTAAATATATTGTGTAAACTCATGAAGTTAATAATTAGAATATATGTCACCAGAATATAGAGTGAGGTTAGAGAACACAGAGCTGAAGTTTAATCTGTGCAGAAATGGTAAAATATTTTTTGTAAATCTTTGGAAATGAATAGAAATGGTGAAAACATATCACAGTGTTTGTAACTAACAGTGCAGAAGGAAAGCTAACAACTGTAAAATGGTACTGTATATGACAGTAAAACCTCATGTAAAACATGAATATGGGTGATATTGCATATATAAGACTGTTTTTACAAAATATGTTAATAAATACAAATAAACTATAGAGAAGGAAAAAGAATAGCAGCTATGTATGGCAAGGGAAGCACAGAGAGATTGAGAGGTGATGAGTTTTGCTTCTTGTTTTTTATTATTATTATTGGAATAATGAAAGTGCTCTAAGAATGCCTGAAATGATGATGCACAAATATGTGATTACTAAATACCACTGACTGTACACTTCGTTTGGATTTATGCTTTATCAATATGTACCAATAAAATTGATTTGTTAAAAGAAAGAATGGCTGCTATTAAAAAATGGAAATAACAAATGTTGTTGAGGATGTGGAGAAATAGGAACATTCATTCATTGGAAATGTAAAATGCTGCAGCCACTGTGGAAGACAGTTTGTTGGCTCTTCAGAAAGCTAAGGACAGAAGAACCATATGCCGTGGTAATCTGACTACCAGGTATTATACCCAAAAGAACTGAAAACAGGGACTCAAAAAGGTATTTGCACACCAGTGTTCATAACAGCATTATTTACAATTGCCAAAAGATGGAAGCCATCCAAGTGTCTATCAACTAATGAATAGATAAACAAAATGTGGTATACACATATAATGGAATATTATTCAACCTTAAAAAGGAATGAAATCTTCATACATGCAACAACATGGATGGACCTGAAGACATTACGTCAAGGGAAGTAGCCAGACACAAAAGGACAAATATTGTATGATCTCACTGATATGATCTAATTAGAATAAGCAAACACATGGTGTCAGAAACTAGAATATAGGTTACCAAGGGACAAGATGGATATATGGAATGGCAAGTTAAGGCTTAAGATATACAGGGCTCTTATTTACAATGATGGAATTATTTTGGTAATGGATAGTGGTGATGGTAGCCGAACATTGTGAACATAATTAACAGCAAAGAAATACATATCTGAATGTGATTAAAAGGGGAAATGTTAGGGTGTATATATAGTAACAGAATAAAGATTTTTTAAAATCCATGGAACTATTATACGTTACATAGTGAACTATAAGTAAAGCATGGACTATAGTTAATTGTACAATTATAAAAATGTGTTATCATCAATTGTATGAAATATTCCACCCCTATTCCAGGTATTAATAATAGGGTGGTATATGGAAATTCTGTAATTTATTCATGATTATTCTGTAAACCCATAAATTCACTACTACAAAAATAAAATAGCAGTACTTCTAATCACCCAAGATTGCCATGTAAGATGTACCAAGGTGCTATTCCTCACAGAATCTTTGAACAACTGGCAAAAACTAGCAGAGCCATCTTTCTGAAAACTTTGGAAAATAATTAAAGTTTGCAGTAACAGGGCAAGTGCCAAATTAAGACAGTATAGTTTTTAAAAAACGGTAGGAGAAGCTCATAGTGCCCTTGCTGACTCCTCTCCACACTCCCTATCTGATGTGCCCATTGTGGGTCCCTGGTTCTATTCTTGAGGAGGCAGAGTAATGCCATGTGCATACTGGAGTGCCGGTGTATCTGAGCCCATCTATTGGGTGGCAACATGGGAAACTGAATCGTTAAAGTTGCCTCTGGCTTACCTCCCAGAAATTGCCCTTCAGGCAGTAAACAGCCTGCAGACCGGCAAAGTAGTATAAGAAACAATTAAAGCAGTGTAGAGCAAAGGATTATCAGCTTTAAGACATACAATTAAGTACCAGGAAAGGAAGAGAAGTTAATGTCATAGAAAGTGGAGGGGGCATTCAGATTCCTGAAAATGGAGGCATTTCCAGTCCACAAGGAAGCACAGAACAGGAAAAGACAGAGGCTCAGAAAAGAGACAGGGTGCGGCACTTCACATTCAGCTTGGATTGGCCTTCTTGATAGGAGGGCTAACTCTGAAGGGGAGCATGAGCCAACAAAGAGCCAATTTTCAAAGACTGGGAAAGGTGTCTTTTTGTACCATTTGTTTATGTTAGTTCCTGGCACTCAAGGAAATCTCAGTCATTTCACTAACTGGATACGAACTTAAAAAACACACAATTCAGGCATTATATCCCAAAGTTTATCACTTTGAAATATTAAAATGTACAGTGTGGAACAAAAGATTATAAGACAAACAAAGAAACAGGAAATGATGTCCCATCCAAAGGAACAAGATAAAATTTCAGAAACCATCACCAAAGCAGACCAGACTTTGGAGATACCATGCAAAGACTTTTCTAAATGATCTTCAATGTGCTCATTGTTGAATAAAAGTGGTGGCAGTGGGTATCCTTGTCTTGTTCCTGATCTTAAAGGGAAAGCTTTCGGAATTTCACCATTGAGTATGATGTTAGCCAGAGGATTTTCATTTATGCCCTTTATTATGTTGAGGCAGTTTCTTTTTAGTCCGCATTTTGTACATTTTTAATCAAGAAGGGGTGCTGAATTTTGTCAAATGCCTTTTCCAAGTCAATTAAGATGATCGTGTGGCTTTTTTCACTTCATTTTATTAATGTGGTGTTTCTTTTTTTTCTAAAGGAGGTACTGTTCAACCACTGAGCTACATCAACTCACCAATGAGAGTTGTTTTTTCATATATGGGAAGCAGGTGTTCAACCACTGAGCTACATCAGCTCATCAATGAGAGTTGGTTTTTCATTTTTCTGTTTGTCTGTCTGTTTGTATCAGGATCATACTCAGGACCTTGTACATGGGAAGCAGGGCCTCAACCACTTGAGCTATATCAGCCCCCTTAATTGAGTTTCTTATGTTGAATAACTCTTCTATACCTGTGTTAAATCTCACTTGATCATGGAGCATAATTCTTTTAATGTGCTGTTGGATTTGGTTTACTTGTGTTTTACTGAGGATTTTTGCATCTAAATTCCTGTATTAGTCAGAATTCTCTAGGGAAACCTCAGGGCATTCCCTTGGCATTTCATCTAGTGAGACAAGATTAATCTTTCAGGCAGGGGTTGGATGGCAGACTCCTCAGGGCAGGGTGAAGGTTGGGTGATGGTTTCTTCAGGGCAAGGAGGAGGTGGAGACCCCTTGGGGCAGGCTGGAGCTTGGGCAGTGCAAGCTTGAGGTTGGGTGGTACCCACCTCAGGGAAGGAAAAAGGTCCGGACTCCCTGGGGCAGGCTAGAGGCTGAGTGATGCAAGCTTGACACTGGGTAGTCTCCACAGGGGAGACCATTACAGGTTAATCTGGCAAAATCTTAGCAGAATGTAGGGTTTTGGTGTCCCCACCAGTATCATCAGCAGCCCATATGTCTCCATCCCAATCCTCAGGGTTCCACTCCTTTCCAATCAATGCCCTTACTTTAACAGCAGATACCCTGCATGGTTGAGATTTTAGTTTCTGTTGTAACTCTGCTACATGTACAATGATACTGTTGAGTCTGGTTTTCAGAAACCTCAAGTCTGTGACTACATAAAACAAGATTTTCTTTCAGAGCACACGTACAAAATTTCACATCATTCATGGGGCATGTAAGTTGCAAGTTTGAAGCCTTCAGCCCATCCCTTTCTTTTGTAACTTTATACAGCATATTTAGGAACAGCCAGTCAACATCATTGTACCTTTTAACTCCACAAAACTCTATTAAGTTGTTAAAAACACTCGCACCCAGGTCCTTGTCTCTCATAAGCATGGAAGTAGTCATAGCCAGTGGTGATATTTTCCATATCTCTATTGCCAACTCACACCATGGACTGTCAGTGGCCTCTTGATTATTGGATTATTAGTGCCCTTGTATCTAACAGAGTAGAGAGCCAATTGCAAATGTCCCAGAACCAATTTTTAAGATTCTGTTTCTCAAGAACCACTCCCAGTAACAAGCTGTGTTAATCAGGGTTTTCAAGGGAAACAGAACTGACAGGAGATATTCGTAAATGGTATGAGATTTTATAAAGTTTTCTTACGTGTCCGTGGGGATGCACAAGTCCAAATTCTGCAGGGCAGGCTGCAAATCAGGGGCTCTGATGAAGATCCTTGATGAGTTCCCAGGGTACTCTGGCTGTCTGAAATAGAGATCAGAATTCTCACTCTGAATGTTGAAATCACTTCCCCTTATAAGGTCTTCAGCTGATTGGATGAGGTGTCACTCATTGCTGATGGCAATCTCCTTTGTTGATTGTAGATGTAATCAGCCATCTATTCAATCAACTCCCTCATCATTAAAACCCATGAAATGCCCTTGTATGACAATTAGCCCAGTGCTTGATTGACTAAACAACTGGGCACCATTACCTGACTAAGTTGATGCATTAGCTTAATCATCACAATTTCTAAGAAATGTTGGTCTATAATTTTGTTTTCTTGTGATATTTTATCTGGCTTTGGTGTTAGGGTGATGTTGGGATCATAAAATACATTAGGAAGTGTTCCCTCCTCTTCAATTTTTTTGAAGAATTTGGGCAGGATTGCTGAAAATTCCACTTGGAAATTTTGGTAAAATTCACTTGTGAAGCCTTGTGCTCTTGGATTTTTCTTGTTTGGGGTTTTGATTGCTGAGTCAATCTACTTATTTGTAATTGGTCTTTTGAAATCTTCCTTTACTTCCTGATACAATGTAGGTAGTTTGTGTGTTTCAAAGAATTTGTCTCTTTCATCTAAGTTATCTAATGTGTTGGCATATAGTTGTTTATAGGGTCCTCTCATAATCCTTTTTATTTCTGTGGGGTCAGTAGTAATGAACCCCTTTAATTTCTGAATTGAGTTGTTTGTCACCTCTCTTTGCCAGTCTAGCTAAAAGATTGTTGATTTTACTAATATTTCCAAGGAATCAGCTTTTGATTTTTAAAAGTTTCTCTATTTTTTTAATTCTTAATTTAATCCATCTCTGAGTTAACCTTTGCTATTTCCTTCCTTCTCCTCATTTTGAGATTGGTTTGCTCTTCTTTTTCTAGATTGATCACTGTGAAGTTAGATCTCTGATTTGATATCTTTCTTCTTTTTTAATGTAATCAGAGCTATAAATTTCCCTTTCAGCATTGCCTTTGTTGTATCCCATAAATGGTAGTGTGCTGAGTTTACATTATCATTTTCCTTAAGACAGTTACTAATCTTGCTTTTGATTTTCTCTTTAACGCATAGGTTTTTTTTAGAGTATGTTGTTTAATTTCCACATAGTAGGGTATTTTCCAGTCCTTCCTCGGTTATTGATTTACAGCTTCATTCCATTGTGACTGGAGAATGAATTAAATATTTTGTTTGAGACTTGATTTGTGACCTAACATATGGTTTATCCTGGAATGTAATTCATGTACGCTCAAGAAGAATGTGTATTCTACTGCTGTTGGATGAAGTGTTCTATATAAGTTTGTTAGATTTAGTTGGATTATAGCATCAATCAAGACTTGTATTTCCTTACTGATCTTCTGACTAGATGTTCTATCTATTATTTATTGAAGTCTCCTACTATTATTGTAGATCTGTTTAATTCTCCCTTCAAAGCTGTCAATAATTACTTCATATATGTTGCAGGTCTGCTGCTGGGTGCACAAATAGTCACAATTGTTATGTATGTTGCTGAAATGGTCCCTTTATTAGTATATAGAGACTTCTTTGTTCCTTGTAACAGTTTTTGACTTAAAATTTATTTTATCTGATATTAACATAGCTACCCCTGCTCTATTTTGGTTACTATTTATATGGCGCAGTATTTCCCCATTCTTTTCTTTCAACCTACTTGTTTCCTTGAATTGAAGGTGAACTTCTTGTAGGCAGGTTTTTTATCATTTCTGCCACCTTCTGACTTTCAAAAATTTACTTATTTTCCCATATACCATCCTATTATTAACACCTATAATTAGTGTGGTACATTTGTTATAATTTAAGAAAGAATATTTTAATAATTGTACTATTAACCATAGCCCATCATTTTTAACAGGGTTCACTGTATTTTACAACCCTAAGTTTTTTCTTTTAATTTTTATCCTACTAACATATATACAACCTAAAATTTCCACTATTAACCACATTTGTATATATAATTCAGTGCTGTTTGTTTTAGTTTGGCAAAGGCTGCCAACGCAGTATACCAGAGATGGGTTTTGGCTTTTAAAATGGGGATTTGTTAACTTATAAGCTTACCATTCTGAGGCTGAGAAAAATATCCAAATCAAGGCATCAGGTGACTCTCTACCCAAAGGTTGCTGCTGGCAATCCAGTGTTCCTGCCACATGGCAGGGCACAATGGCAGGTCTGCTGGTCCCTGACCTCTCCTTTAGGCCACATTGCCTTCAGCTTCTGACTGCTCCGTCTGTGACTATCTTTCTCAGATTCTGAGGGCTTCTCTCTACGACTTTCTGCTCTGCTGATTCCAGACTCTGGTCTCCAGGACCCTCTCTATCAGCCTCTGGGGATTTCTGTCTCTGTGGCTTTTTATCCCTCCATTTATAAGGGACTCCAGTAAGAGTATTAAGACCCCACTCTGGGGAAGCGGACTTGGCCCAGTGGTTAGGGCGTCCATCTACCACATGGGAGGTCTGCGGTTCAAACCCTGGGCCTCCTTGACTTGTTTGGAGCTGGCCCACGCGCAGTGCTGATGCACGCAAGGAGTGCCATGCCATGCAGGGGTGTCTGCTGCGTAGGGGAGCCCCACATGCAAGGAGTGCACCCCGTAAGGAGGGCCACCCAGCGTGAAAGAAAGTGCAGCCTGCCCAGGAATGGCGCCACATACACAGAGATCTGACACACAAGATGACGCAACAAAAAGAAACACAGATTCCCATGCCGCTGACAACAACAGAAGCGGACAAGGAAGAACACGCAGCAAATAGACACAGAGAACAGACAACCGGGGTGGGGAGGGGGGGAAGGGGAGAAATAAATAAATAAATCTTTTAAAAAAATACCCACTCTGGGTCACACAATCCAAACAAAGGCTCTTAACTGAAATAATTTAATCAAAAGGTCCCACATAGAATAAGTTTACATGAACCGGAATGGATTAACTTTTTAAAAACAGAATTTTCTGGGGTCCACAAAAGACTCAAACTGCCACACTGTTCATTACATTCACCATGTTGTGCTATTGTCATAACCAACCATTTCAAAACACTTCTCTTGTCCCATATAAGAAGTCTAAACTTTTTAAGCCTTAACTCCCTATTTCCTATTCCCATCCTGACCTGGTAATATATATTTAGATTCTGATTCTATGGCTATAAAATAAGCCTTAATAAATTTAAAGGGTTGAAATCATACAAAGTATGTTTTCTTACCACAATGGAAGGAAATTATAATTAAATAACAGAAAGAAATCTGGACTTCACAAATAAGTGGAAATCAAGCAACACGTTCTTAAATAACCAATGGGTCAAAGGAAAAAATCACAAGGGAAATTTGAAAATATTTTCAGATAAAGGAAAACAAAACCACAACGTACATAAAATTATGGGATGCAGGACAATGGATAGTTTCAGGGTAAGATGGTGGCAGAGTAGGGAGCTCTAAGAGTCAGCTTGTCCTACAGTACATTTAGTAATCACCCAGAGCTATCTCAGTCACCTGCTTGGGAGGCCCAGGAGACCAGAAGTGCATCCTATGAAATCCCTGGAAGAACAGAAAGAGGAGAGACTGCCCATCTGCAGTGAAGATTCATGAGTTGAGTACTCCATGCCATGGAGGCCAATGCCCATTCCTGGCTGATAGGGAAAGATACTTCAGAAGCTATTCCCTGGCTGGAGGTGGAGGCTCCATTTCCCAAAAATGGGGGTAGAAGAGACAATCAGCACCAATTTCAGTTATTGATTAGTGAATTTCATTGGTTAAAGTCTAATCCTAAGTACAGGTAAAGTCTGAACCTGACCAAGCTTGAAAGAGGCTGGTAGCCTCAAATATTTTTTTTGAAGTACCAGGGCCTGGGATTGAACCCAAGACTTCATAAGTGGGAAGCCTGGTGCTGAACAACTGAGCCACATTGGCTCCCCTGAGTTGGTTTATTTGTTTGCTTGTTTGTTTGTATTTGTCTTTGGTTTTAGGAGGCACCAGGAACCAAATTTGAAACCTCCCATGTGGGAAGCAGGCACTCAACTGCTTGAGCCACATCCACTCCCAAGGTAGCCTCAATTTTAACTTCACCCCCTGGCATGAAGGAAAGCAGGGTTGATTGAAAATTACTGTGATGGTAGGGGCTGACTTCTTCCTACCCAGATAAGATAGCCCTAGCCTGGGCTCCAGCCCCACCTCCAGCAGGTAGGAAGATGGGGAGACTTGCACAAGCCTCTCCAGCCAACTCTAGTAGCTTTTGGCCCACGTGGACTAGATTGTTAGGTACTCATGTGGCTACATCTCCATCCTCAATAGGACAGGAGAGGGGCAGTGCTTCCCCAGCCTCTCCAGGCAACTGCAGGTGCTTTTGGTCCTCACAGGCAAGACTATTGGGCACACTAGTCACTCGACCCCCACCCCAAACAGGGCAGAAGAAGGGATAATACTTCCACAGCCTCTCCACACAACTGCAGTCACTTTCGGCTTGCACAGACTAGACTGTTGGTCAAACTTGTGGCTCCATCCCCAATCCACTCCATCCCCACTCCATCCCCACTGTACAATAGTACAGGAGGAAGGACAGTGCTCCCTCAGTCTCACCGGACAATGGCAGGCACTTTTGACCTGCTTGGAATAGACTGTTGATCATCCATGTGGCTACATCCCTGCCCCCGACAAGAAAGGAGGAAGGTTGTGTTTCCCCAACCAATTCAGGCAACTGCAGGGGCTTTCATCCTGCACATACAAGATTGTTGGGCACACCTGTGGCAACATCCCCAACTCAGACAGGGGAGGAAGTTGTGTGGAACTACATCAGTCTCTCCAGGTAACTATAGACAGTCTTGGTCTGCATAGCTTGGATTACCACACATGGTTGCAGTTGCATCCCCAAACATGACAGAGGAGAAGGGTGGGAGAAGATTCACTGGTTCATGGGACAATATAGGCAGCTTCAGTCTCCCTGGCTTATAGTACCAACTGCACCTTTAGCTCCTACTCTGCAACTTGCAAGGATGATAGGGCCAGAAATGGATGAAATAGAGCTGAAAAAATTCAGATTGCCTAAACACGAGCCACTATAAAGTTCAAAAATATGTTGAACCAAGTCCAAGTATCAAAGAGGGGCTGTAGCACAAAGCCAATCAAATAGAAAGTCCTAGATTAAAGAGAGAAACTGAGCCCAGAATAAATACAGCAATTAAATCAGATGCCAAAACACCAACAAAAAGTTACAAGCCATACCAAGAAATAGTAACAAACTAAATCTCCATATGATGTAAAGAGTTGAGACAACTAATTATAGACATTGAAGCAAATCTCCTTAATAAATTCAATGAGATGTCTAAAAAGATTATGAGAAGCACATGTGGCTCAAGCACTTGGGCCACATGGGAGGTTCCCAGTGTCTCCTAGTGAAGACAAGCAAGACAGAGAGCTGGTGCTATGGGTTGGCACAGTGAGCTGATGCAAAAAGATGGTGCAACAAGGAAACACAAAGAGGAAACACAATGAGAGATACAACAAAGCAGGGAGCCGAGGTAGCTCAAGTGATTGAATGCCTCTCCCCGACGTGGGAGTTCCCAGGTTCAGTTCCTGGTGCCTCCTAAAGGGAAGATGAGCAGACACAGACAGCACACAGAGAATGGACAAAGAGAGCAGACAGTGAGTACAAACAACAAGGGTGGGGGGAATAAATAAATAAATAAATCTTAGAAAAAAAGATTATGAATATTAAGATGACCCTGGATGAGCACAAAGAAAAAATTGAAAGCATTCATAGAAAAATAGGAGATCTTATGAGAATTAAAGGTGCAATAAATGAAATTTAATATACACTGGAGGGATATAACAACAGATTTGAAGATGCAGAAGAAATGATCAGTAAGCTTGAAGACAGAGGCTCTGAAAGTGAACACAAAAAAGAATGGATAAAGAAAAGAATAGAAAAAAAATGAACATGGTCTCAAGGAACTAAATAATGGCAAGAGATGTGCAAGCATATGTGTCATGGGTGTCCCAGAAGAAGAAGATAAGGGAAAGGAGGCAGAAGGAATATTTAAGGAAATAATTGTTGAAAATTTCCCAACTCTATTGAAGGATGGGGATTTCCGTGTCCAAGAAGCACAAGGTACCCCAGTCTGAATAAAGACATACTCTGAGATGTATACTAATCAGAATGTGAAATACCAAAAAATAAAGAGAGAATTCTGAAAGCAGCAAGAGAAAAGTGAGTCATCACACACAAGGGATGCCTTATAAACTGCTGATTTTTCATCAGAAACCATGGAGTTAAGAAGGCAATGGTATGACATATTTAAGATACTGAAAGAAAAAAACTCCCAACCAAGTATCTTATATCTGGCGAGATTGTCTTTCAAAAATGAATTTAGAATATTCACAGATAAATAGAAACTGAGAGAGTTTGTAACCAAGAGGCAAGGTTATAGGAAATAATAAATGGAGTGCTACAACTGGAAAAAGATAGGAGAGAGAGGCTTGGAAAGGAGCCTAGAAATGAAGATTACATCAGTAAAAGTAATTAAAAGTGCAAAAGGAGTGGTGAAAATAAGAAGACAGATAAAATCCAAAGGTTAAAATGGGTGAAATAAGAATTGCAATGCAAACTCTAATCCATGCTGTGCAGCAGTCCTCCCAAGTGCATTCACCAAATGCAATGAATGTGCCACAATGATGAAAGAGGTTGTTGATGTGGGAGGAGTGGGGTGGGGTGGGGTGTGCGGTATATGGGAACCTCTCATATTTTTTAATGTAAAACATTTTTTGTGATTTATGTATTTTTTTAAAAAGGCCATTAAATTTTTAAAAATCATAAAAAAGGAACTGCCTTTACAGTAATAACATTGAACATTAATGGAAAAAACTCCCCAATCAAAAGATACAGACTGGCAGAATGGATAATAAAATATGAGCCATTTATATGCTGTCTACAAGAGACACTTCTTAGACCCAAGGATACAAATAGATTGAAACAGAACAGCTGAAAAAAGATATTCCATGCATACAGTAATCAAAAAAAGCTGGAGTAGCTATATTTATATTGGATGAAAAAAAGCAAAACTGTTATTAGAGATAAGGAATGACATTTTCTATTAATAATAGGGTAATTAACCAGGAAGAAATAACAATCATAAATGTATATGCACCTAACCAGGTTGTCCAAAATAGATGAGGCAAACACTGGCAAAAATGAAGGGAGAAATAGATGTCTCCATAATAATAGTTGGAGATGTCAATACACCATTCTCAACATTGGATAGAATATCTGGGCAGAGGATCAATAAAGAAAGAGAGAGCTTGAAGAATATGATAAATAAACTAAGCCTAGTAGACATATACAGAGCACTGCACCCCAAAAGAGCAGGATATACATTCTTATCAAGGGCTCATGGATCTTTATCCAGGATAGGCCTTATGTTGGGCCACTAATCAGATCTTAATAAATTCAAAAAGATCAAAATTATACAAAACGCTTTCTCTGATCAAAATGGAATGAAATCCAGAAATCAACAGGTAGAAAAAGGGAAAACTCACAAATATATGGAGATTACCCAACACGCTATTAAATAATCAGTGGATCAAAGAGGAAATTGCAATAGAAATCAATAAACATCTTGAGAGGAATGAAAATGAGAACACAACATATCTGAACCTATGAGATGCAACAAAGGCAGTACTGAGAAGAAAATTGATAGCTCTTGATGCTTACAATAATAAGAAAGACCTAAAATCAGTGACCTAACTACTCAACTGGAAAAACTAGAAAAAGAACAACAAACTCTGCCCAAAGCAAGCAGAAGGAATGAAATAACAAAGATCAGAACAGAAATAAAGGAAATTGAGAAGAAAAAAAACAGTAGAGAGAATTAACAGAAGCAAGTTGGTTTTTCAAGAAGACCAATAAAACTGGCAAACTCTTAGCAAGACTGACAAAGAAAAAAGAGAGAATATGCAAATAAACAAAATCAGAAGTGAAAATGGGGGCATCAATACTGACCCCACAGGAATAAAAGAGATCATAAGAGCAGTCTATGAACAACAGTATGCCAACAAACTAGACAACATAGATGAAATGAACAAATTCCTAGGAATATACAAACAACCTACACTGAACCTAGAAGAAATAGAAGACCTCAACAAACCAATCACCAGCAAAGAGATTGAAAGAGTCATCAAACAACTCCCCAAAATGAAAAAGCCCATGACCAGATGGCTTCACAGTGAATTCTACCAAGCATTCAACAATGATTTAATATCAACTTTACTCAAACTCTTCCAAAAATTGAACAGGAAGGAATGCTAACAAACTCATTCTATGCAGCCAAAATCACCCTAATACCAAAGCCAGATAAAAATATTACGAAAAAAGAAAATTACAGGCCCATTTTCTTAATGAATACAGATGCAAATATCCTCAGTGAAATACTTGCTAATTGAATCTAACAACACATTAAAAGAATTATTCATCATGATCAACTACATTTTACCCAGGCATCCAAGGGTGGTTCAAAACAGGAAAATCAAACAGTGTGATACACCACATTAATAAATCAAAGAAGAAAAAATCACATGATCATCTCTATTAATGCAAAAAAGGTGTTCGACAAAATACAGCATCCTTTCTTAATTAAAAAAAACTCCAAAATATAGGAATTGAAGGAAACTTTCTCAACATGATAATGGCCATATATGAAAAACCCACAGCTATCATTATATTCAATGGTGAAAACTGAAAGCTTTCCCACTGAGATCGGGAACAAGGCAAAGACGTCCACTGTCACCATTATTGTTCAATATAAGAGGTTCTAACTTGAGCAATCAGGCAAGTGAAAGAAAAAAAAGGTATCAAAATTAGAAAGGAAGAAGTAAAACTTCTGCTATTCACAAATGATATGGACCTATACCTAGAAAATCCTGAAAAAACTACACCATAGCTACTAGAGCTAATAAACAAATTCAGCAGAGAGGCAGGCTATAAGATTAATACACAAAAACCAATAGTGATTCTATTCACTAGTAATGAGCAATCTGAGGAGGAATTTAGGGGGAAAAATCCCATGTACATTAGTGACTAACAGAATCAAATTTTAGGAATAAACTTAACCATAAACATAAATACTGGCATTCAGAAAACTACTGTGCATTGCTAAAAGATATCAAAGAAGACCTAAATAAATGGAATAATATTCCATGTTCATGGATGGGAAGAATAAATATCGTTAAGTTGCCAATTCTGCACAAATTGATATACAGATTCAATGAAATCCTGATAAAAATATCAATGCCTGTTTTAAAGAATTGGAAAACCCAATTATCAAATTTATTTAGAAGGGTAAGGGGCCTTAAATATTTAGAAATATCTTAAAAAGGAAAAATTAAGATGGAGGACTCTCACTTCTGGACTTTAAATCATATTGCCTAGCTATAATAGAAAAACAGCATGGTACTGGCATAAAGATAAACATATAGACCAATGGAATAGAATTGATGGTGCAGAAACAGACCCACACATCTGTGGTCAAGTGATTTTTCACAAGACCATCAAACCCACAAAGCTGGGGAAAAACAGTCCTTTAAACAAGTGGTGCTGGGAGAACTGGATATCCATATCCACATCCAAAAAAAAAAAAAAAGAGGACCTCTACCTAACACTTTATATAAAAATTAACTCAAAATGGATCAATGACCTAAATATAAAAGTGAGAACCAAAAAATTCCTAGAAGAAAATGTAGGGAAACATCATGAAGATCTGGTGGTAGGTGGTGGTTTCTTAAACCTTACACCAAAAGCACAAGCAATGAAAGAAAAAATGGATAAATGGGACCTCCTCATACTTAAACACTTTTTTGCTTCAAAGGACTTTGTCAAGAAGGTGAAAAGGCAACCTAACCATCGGGGGAAAATATTTGGACACCCATATCCGACAAGGGTTTGATTTCCAAGCTATATAAAGAGATCATACAACTCAACAATAAAAGAGTAAGCAGGGAAGTGGATGTGGCTCAAGTGATTGAGCTCCCGCCTACCACATGTGAGGTCCCAGGTTTGGTGACCAGTGTCTTCTGAAAAGAAGACCAGCATACAACAAGCAGACACAAAAAATGCAAACAATGAGAGGTGAGGAGAAATAAATAAATAAAATAAATCTTTTGTAAAAAGAGCAAGCAATCCAATTAAAAAATGGACAAAAGACTTAAATAGACATTTCTCTCAAAAGAAAATACAAATTGTAAAAAAGCACATGAAAAAATTCAGTATCACTAGCTATTATGGAAATGCAAAACAAAACTACAATGAGATATTATATCATCTCACACCTCAAGAATGGTCATTATTTGAAAAGCAGAAACAACAAGTGCTGAAGAGGACTGGAGAAATAGGAACACTCCCTCACTCTTGGTGAGAATATAGAATGGTGCATCCTCTGTGGAAAACAGTTTGGTGGTTCCTCAGGAAGCTAAATATAGAACTGCTGTATGAATCCTCTACTAGGAATATACCCAGAAGAACTGAAAACAGTGATGCAAACACACATTTGCACAACAGTGTTCATAGCAGCATTATTCACAATTGCCAAAAGATGGAAACAACCCAAGTGTCCATCAACTGATGAATGGAGAAACAAAATGTGTTATGTACATATGACG
The DNA here is from genome assembly GCF_030445035.2 of Dasypus novemcinctus. Classification (NCBI taxonomy): domain Eukaryota; kingdom Metazoa; phylum Chordata; class Mammalia; order Cingulata; family Dasypodidae; genus Dasypus; species Dasypus novemcinctus. The sequence goes on along the minus strand of NC_080704.1, from coordinate 118,583,268 downwards.
GAATAATATGCTGCTGTAAAAAGAAATGAAATTCGGACAGATATGATACCATGGATGAACCTAATATAAACTAAATATGGGTAATAAATACATGTAGTCAAAACCTAGACTATAATTTACTAGGAAAAAGGATGAAAACTGAGGAGGGGTACTGATGGTTAATGTAGTAGAATTTTCAATTAGCTTGACTGTAAAAGTGTTGAAACAGATATAATTGATGGTAACATATTATGGTAAGTATAACTCACACAACTGATTTATAAATGGGATTGTGGCTAAAAGGGGTAGTCTAGGAACGTAAATGTCAATAGAAAGAAAGCTAGAGAATAATCTAGTGACTGAATAACAGAGTGTACCTGGAGGTAAATGAGGATTGTGGTTCATAATACAAATACAAGAATGTTCTTCTATGGAGTAGAATAAATGTATGTCACTTTTACAAGGTGGTAAGAACATAGTGATGTATGAAAATAATACAATTAATGTAACTTATGGACTATATTTAGTAACAATATTGCAGTATTCTTTCATCAATGTCATAGAAGGTACTATATCAATGCTAAATGTCAATAATGGGGAGTGTATAAGTCAGCCAAAAGGGTGCTGATGCAAAATACCAGAAATTGGTTGGTTTTTATAAAGGGTATTTATTTGGGGTAGGAGCTTACAGATACCAGGTCATAAAGTATAAGTTACTTTCCTCACCAAAGTCTATTTTCACGTGTTGGAACAAGATGGCTGCCGACATCTGTGAGGGTTCAGGCTTCCTGGGTTCCTCTGGGCTCAGCTACTCTGTTTTCTCCAGAAGGTCAGCTGTAGACTGCGAGGTGAACAGCTCTCTTTCCCCCAGGCTCAAGCTTAAGACTTCAGCATCGAACTCCAACATCAAAACTCCAACATTAAGAAACCTCAACTCCGTCCTTTGCCAGGCCGTTTACCTGTGAGTCCTCAGCCACCAAGGGGCGGGGACTCAATGCCCTAATGACGTGGCCCAATCAAATTCCTAATCATAACTCAATCATGCCCAGGTACAGACCAGATTCCAAACTTAATCCAATATCTATTTTTGGAATTCATATCCATATCAAACTGCTACAGGGGGTATAGGATTTTTTCTTTTGGCCTAAGGAAAACATTCAAAGGTTTACTGGGGCATTAACTGCACTATTCTGTGAGGAAAGTGAGAGCCACTGAGTGTATACTTTGGATGGATGGTACAAAGCATGGATCTGTATAACACAGTGAACCATGTGGAGGATAATGGGTTATGGTTAATAGTCTAAATATGAGAGCATTCTCTCATGAACTATAACAAATGTACAATTCTAAAACATGGTCTTAGAATAATAATAGAGGGTATATGGGAAAATATACCAAATATAAGCTATAGACATAATAGTAGTAATATTTTCATGATGTTCTTTCATAATCTGTAACAAATGATCCACAACAATGCAAGTTGTTGGTGGAGGGGTGATGTATGGGAATTTTGCATTTTACACGTTTGTTTTGTAATCTCACAACTTCTCTAATAAAAGTATATATTTAAAAAAAACTTATGGGGTGCAGCTAATTTCTTAGAGGGAAATTTATGGCTGCAAACACCTATATTTAAAAAGAAAGATTTCAAGTCAATAACCTAAATTTCCATCCTAAGAAAATAGAAAAATAAGAGCAAACTGAAGCCCAATCACACAGAAGGAAGAAAATAATAAAGATTAAAGTGGAAAATATGGACTAAAGAATAGAAAAAATAGAAAAGATCAATGGAACCCAAATCTAGTTCTTTGAAAAGATCAAGAAAATTGACAAAATTTAGCAAGATGACTAAAAGAAAAAAAGAGAAAACTGAAATTGCTAAGACCAGAATGAAAGCAAGGGAATTAATACAGACCGTAAAGAAATAAAAAAGAATTATAAATGAATACTCTGAACAATTGTATGCCAGCAAATTATATAACTAGAAGAAATTGACAAATTCCTAAAAACACACAACTACCAAAACTGACTTGAGAAGAAATAGATAATTTGAACAGATCTTTAACAAAGAGACTGAATCAGTAATGGAAAACTCCCAAGAAATAAAAGCCAAGGACCATTTGGCTTCACTGCTGAATTCAAACACTCATTTAAATTTAAAGAAAATTAATACCAATTTTTCTCAAACTCTTCCACAAAACAGAAGGGGAAACTTCCCAAGTCATTCTATGAGTCCAGAATTACCCCGCTAACCAAAATCAGATGAAGACATTATAAGAGAAGAAAATTCAGACCAATATTGCTTACGAATATTAGTGGGAAAATCTCAACAACATTCTACCAAATAAAATCCAGCAACTTATATAAAACAAGGATTATGCACCATAAACAAGTGGGATTCATTCCCTGAATATATTAATACTGCTTTAACACCCAAAAATCAATTAATGTAATACACAGTGTCAACTTCATAAAGGACAAAAAAAACTACACACGATCCCCTCAGTAGACACATAAAACGAATTAGACAAAATCCAGCTCCCTTTCATGATAAGTATACTCAACAAACTAGTACTAGAATGAAATTTCATCAATCTGCAAAAGGACATCTATGAAAAACCCACAGCTAATATCATACTTAATGGTGAAAGAGTCAATATTTTCCCTCTAAGACAAGGAACAAGTAGCATTATACTGGAATTCAACATTATACTGGAAGTTTAAGCAAAGACAATTTGGTAACAGAAACAAAAGGCATACGATTGGAAAGGAATAAGTAAAACTATCCCTATTTATAGATGACAAGATTTTATAGATTGCATAATATAAAATCAATATATGAAAATTAATTGTATTTCTATAAAATGAACATCCTGAAAATGAAATTAAGAAAAACAATTTCATATACAGCATTAACCAAACGAATAAAACACTTAGGAATAAATTTAACAAAAGTGCAAAATTTGTACTCTTAAAAACATGAAATATTGTTGAAAGAAGTTAAAGATGACTTAGGTAAATGGGAAGACATCCTGTTTGTTCATGGATTAGAAGACTTAATATTATGTCTTAATATGTCAATACTCCCCAACTTGACCTACAGATTGAATGTAGCCCCTTTCAAAATCCCAGCTGACTTCTTGCCAGAAATTGACAAGATGATCCTGAAATTTATGTGGAAATGCAAGGGTCCCAAAACAGCCAAAACACTTTTGGAAAAGAACAAAGTTGGGAACTCACACTTCCTGATTTAAAACGCTGCTGTGTAATTAAGATAGTGTGGTGATGGCATAATATGGCTAGACTTACATTTCAATGGAACAGAATTGGCAGCACAGAAATAAACCCTTAATTTACATCTCATTGATTATTTGGAAAAGTTCTGAGACATTTCACTGGAGAAAGAAGAATCTTTTCAACAAATAGTGTTGGGACAATAGGATATCCACACACAAAAGAAGGAATTTGGATCTCTACCTCTACTATATATAAAAATTCACTCAAAAAGGATCAAAGATTTAAATTTAAGAGCTAAAACAAGAAAACTCTTAAAAGGAAACAAAAGTATAAATCTGCATGACTTTGAATAGGCAATAGTTTCCTAAATATGAAATCAAAAGTATAAGCCACCAAAGAAAAATGGATAAATTGGACCTAATCAAAATGAAGAGCTTTTGTGTTTCCAAGGACATCATCAAGAAAGTAAAGAGACAACCTACAGAACGGGGGGAAGTATTTGCAAATCCTATCTGATGAGAGATTTGTACCCAGAATACATAAAGAACCCTTCCAACTCACTAATAAGAAGACAAATAACAGAATTTTAAAATGGACAAAGGATTTGAATAGACATTTCCCCAAAGAAGATATACCAAATGGTCAATAAGCACATGAAGAAATGGTCAACATCATTAGTTATTAGGGAAATGTAAACCAAATCCACAATGAGGTACCACTGCCTACTTACTAGGACGGAAATAATAATAATAATATCAATATTAATAATGCTAGGATGTGGAGAAATTTGAACCCTCATACACTGCTCTTGGAATTCTAAAATGCTTCAGCGACTTTGGAAAACAGTCTGGCGTTCTTAAAAAGGTTAAAATGGCATTATTATATGGCTCAGCAAAGCCACTACTAGGTATATACCCAAAAATGAAAATATACATCCTCACAAAAACTTATACATGAACGTTTATAGCAGCAATATTCATAATAGTAAAAAAGTGGAAATAACCCAAATGCCAATCAATTGATGAATAGATAAACTGTTGTATATTGGTGGAATATTATTCAATCATAAAAAGGAATGAAGTACTGGCACATGCTTCAATATGGATGAACCTTTAAAAGATTGTGCTAAGTAAAAGAAAGCAGACATAAAATATCACTAATTGTCTAAGTCCATTTATATGAAATGCCCAGAGGAGGCAAACCTATAGAAATAGAAAATAGACTAATGGTTGCTAGGGGCTGAGGGGTGGGTAAGGTAGGTTAGGGGAGAATGGAAAGTAACTGCTAACACATATGGGTTTCCTTTTGGGGTGATGAAAGTATCCTAAAATTGATTGTGCTGATGGTACACAACTCTGTGAATATACTAATAACCATGAATTGTAAAAATGAAATGGGTGAATTCTATGCTTTATGAATTATATCTTAGTAAAAAACGAAGAAGATAGAAGCAACCAGAGGGGTTGGGGGAATCACAGAGCAGGGTTTTGCATGGGAAATTCAAGCCCCTTAGAAAAACCATATGACACCATGAGGCAGCGGCAATTAAAGTGGTAGCATGGGAGTTGTAGTTAGAGAAGGGCCTTTCAAGTGGCATGAAAGAAATCAAGAATTCCCCAGGGGATCCAGTAGAAGATGCAGAAGGTAGTTTAGGATTAAGAGGTTTTGGCTCAATGGATAGTGTCCACCTACCACATGGGAGGTCCGGGGTTCAAACCCAGGGCCTCCTGACCCATGTGATGAGCTGGCCCACGTGCAGTGCTGATGCGTACAAGAAGGGGTGTCTCCCGCGTGGGAGAGCCCCATGCGCAAGGAGTCTGCCCTGTAAGAAGAGCTGCCCAGCACGAAAAATTTGCAGCCTGCCCAGAAGTGGCGCCGCACACACGGAGAGTTGATGCAGCAAGATGGCGCAACAAAAAAAGACACAGATTCCCAGTGCCGCTGACAAGAATATAAACGGACACAGAAGAACACGCAGCGACACAGAGAGCAGAAAACTGGGGGCAGGGAAGGCGAGAGAAAAAAAAAAGTCTTAAAAAAAAAAAAAAAGAGGCAGCATGTGCCTGCCAGGCAGGCATGGGGTAAATGTCCCCAAACAAGAGGCTGTAGAGTGGACTGTTAACATTAGGGGCTGCATGGAGGATATGACTGAAGTTTAGAGGGTTAGCATCATCACTAGGAGCTGAGATAAGAAAGCTGGACAGTAAGTAGGGGAAGACATCTGAACTTCCTGACACAATCATTGTGCATTGCCTGTGCTGAGAGGATAAGCCATCAATTGCAGACCTGGAGCAGTGGATCAAATGAGGCAAAATGAACCACAGTTCAACCAGAAACAGCAGAAATTATAAGGCTCAGATTTCCTCTCCTCAACCCTATGAATGAGTTTGAACTTTTAATTGAATATTTGTACAAGGGAAACTTTTAATTCAAAACAGACTGTTAAATTTTAATTGAGAACGATAATCTTCACCTTGCCCAATCTGTACCTCCAAAAAACTGGAATAAGTGCCCTAGAACACGAGATTTGTTATAGAAAATAACTTCATTTTTATAATTAAATTTGGGGGAGGTATAGTTGGGTTGTAGCATATACATTTTCATACCCTACTATCATACCTTACTATCCTCTATGCATATAATACATACATATATGCATAGACGATAGTAGATGATTTATTTTAAGGAAGAGTAGAAAGGAAAACAGTCAAGATTTTCCAAACTAGAGTAGACACGTTTATGTTTTGATTGCTCACAATTCCTCTAACTGCTCAAGTAATACTTTTTATCATCTTCCTAAAAAGCTTTCCTTTTCAATCCACAATTAGCTAGCTTTGTAAATTCTTCCACATTCAATATTGATGTTCACATATCTAAATTGCATTAAAGATTTTATATAACTTTGTCTCAAGGAAAACGGTGGGAAAACCATATTCAATTAGTTTGCACTCCAGCTGACAGAAGAAGATATAAATGAATCAACTAGAAAATAGACCAAGGGAGATCATGGTATTTTGGCTCAAAATGTGTTCCTAAGATAAAGAAAGGTTTTAGAAGGGAAGAATATGTTTTGCAAGCAGGAAAATAAAAACTGCTTGCAATTCAATTTGAATTTCAATTCAACTCAATTTGAATTGAAAAGGAGGTAAAGATTTTCAGTATTTATTCTTATATTCATTCAAATGTAAAGGGTACTGATCACTGCAACCATGCCTTATATGTGTACAAGGTTAGATCAAAGTAGTAGCTAATAATTACATTCAACAGTTGTTCTAGGGTGACAGTTGAGAATTTTTGATGACCGAGGATAAAAATAACACTTGTTTGGACATAAATGGCAGTTTTTTTCATTGAGCTATGTGAACTTTTCTCACCTCACACACCCCTAGAAACAGAAGAAAATAATTCTGCATTATTAACAGTGTTCTCTACTTAATCAAATTATAATAATTATCTTTCTATCTGGAATAAAAAATAACTATGTAGCAAACATGAAAATAAAGTGAGGTAATGATAAAATAATCAGTAACTATTCGGTTTAATTCAATTTTCCACATAGTAAACAATGTGTATAACCTTTGAATAGTTTTCACAGTTGTATAACAAAGTATTTGACAGGAGTTAGTTAATAGCTATTTAAAGGCAGATGCAGAAGTAGAAATGATTACAATTTGAACATGCTTTGTTGACAAACAGGCTATTCCTTTATTATTATTGTTGTTATTATTATTCATTTAAAAGAAACGTGGAATCTTTAGCTCCCATCTTGACAGTCAGTTACAATGAGCAGAAGGCACCTTAGTGTTTCCTCTGGAGGGTATTATCACTACAGTCATTGGCAGTGGGTAGAAACACATGTACTCTACCATATTTTGACCTTTAAACTTCAAGTCAAGAGATTCCTGAGTAAGGCCAGTTTTCCCATCAGTGTGCTCTTTCCATCAGTGTTCAAATATCCGTTTTCACAGAATTTGATCTGTGGATTTCATTTATGTTTCAATGAAATATTTTGACTTCTATGCCGGTGACTTTGCAAGGAAAGAAGGCCAGGAAAGGCATTTCCTCAAAGGCTAAAAGGAGGCATTACTGCCACCACTACCACCACCACCTGTCAGGGGATTTAGAGGCTCAAGGTTAATACAGGAGTTGAGCCAAGCTCTGGAGAAGTTAACACAGAAAAAGACGAGAGTGTTTCTTTCCCCTTTTAGCCACCACAACGAAGCACTTCAGATAGTAACCCCTAGTGGTAAGATGATGATATATTTTCTGCAGTGATCATGTTTGGGTTTGTCTATATCCTATAAGCCAGAGAGGTTTGGAATTGGAATTTAAAATTCCTGGGCGTTGGGGATAGGTGTGCGGGAGCTAGTTTTGTAATTAAGGCGGGGTGTCCTTTCCTTCGGTTTCCCATTGTATCAGTCCCTTAGCCTAGTACAATAGCCATGATAGTGCTTTGCCTTTTAGATGAAATGCAGAACTTAAGGGCACGAATACTGGTGCTTATTAAAGATTCCTTGCTATTTTCACAAGAGTAGGGGAGTTAGACTCTTGTCTACTGGCCAAATTCTAAATCGAGAGATTACATTGTTTTCCTAAATTCCCCTAGCAGAAGCAGCCATCCATGGTATCCTACTTTGTTTCCTATGCTAAATTGTTGCATGATGTCATTAAATGACTCTGGTTTCTACTCTAGAAGTGATCACTTTTCAGTGGGGTGGAGAGTAAATCAGTACCTTTTGTCTGATATTATATTTGGCCTAGTATCAAACAAATTAAAAGGTAGGCTCTGATAGTTAAGAATATAGTACAAAACGAAACACCCTAACAGACTACCGGTTGTTGTGTTTTTCTTGTTTTTTTAAAAAGCAGTGTGCTTTCTCCTCTGCAACATGGACTAAAAAAGTTATTGCTTTTTTTTTATACCACTCGTAGTTGACAATGAATTGTTATTTGCCTCAAACATGAGGTTAGTTCTAATAGTGATGATGAAGTTTGAAAGGATGAGATCATGTATCATAAACAAGTTAATCCAGGTTTTTTTTTAACCATCTTTTTCTTTTTGTCTTTACTTATTTTTTAATATTACATTAAAAAAATATGAGGTCCCCATATACCCCTCACCCCTCTCACCCCACTCCTCCACCCAAAGCAACAATCTCCTCCATCATGAGACCTTCATTGCATTTGGTGAATACATCTCTGAGCACTGCAGCACATCATGGTCAATGGTCCACATCATAGCCCACACTCTCCCACGTTCCATCCAGTGTCCCATGGGAGGACATACAATGTCCGGTAGCTGTCCCTGCAGCACCACCCAGGACAGCTACAAGTCCCGAAAACGCCTCCACATCTCATCTCTTCCTCCCATTCCCCACACCCAGCAGCCACCATGGCCACTTTCTCCACACCAATGTCACATTTTCTTCGATTACTAATCACAATAGTTCATGAATAGAATATCTGTAAGTCCACTCTAGTCCTTACTGTATTCCTCCATCCTGTGGACCTTGGAATGGTTGTGTCCACTCCACATCTATATCAAGAGGGGGCTTAGATTCCACGTGGATGCTTGATGCAATCCTCCTGCTTTCAGTTGTAGGCATTCTTGGCTCCATGGTGTGGTGGTTGACCTTCTTCAACTCCATGTTAGCTGAGTGGGGTGAGTCCAATAAACCAGAGTGTAGGAGCTGAAGTCTGTTGAGGTTCAGGGCCTGGCTATCATATGGTCAGTCCAGAGATTCAGGTCCCCTGGGTATATATTAAACCCGCACCAACTACAGTTCTGGTAAAAGTAACAGGAGAGGCTTGTGAACAAAAATCACATCTGAGTCCAGCTCCATCACACAGAAACACAAACTCCAAAGAAGGACCAACTGACATGGCACTGAACTCCTTCTGCCATGACCATAGAACCTGTGGGTCTCTGTAGCCCTCAGAAGAACCAATACCTGGGGTTGTATCTACTTTAGCTGTCTCTGGGACTCTGCTGAGGTGTGCATAAAGGCAACCCCTCTGATAACCTCCCGGCTCTTTTTGGAGACTCATAGCCATAGAAACTCATTTGTCCTTTCCATTTCCCCCTTGATTCAGGTCAAAAGGCATTTTTAACTCCTGGCATTATATGTAGACTGAGATATTCTGCTGGTCCGAGTTGACCCTTTTATTCAAGGTCATTTTCTAGTTACATCGTCAACTGGTACTTGGTAGTAATCCCTCAGCGCCAGGGAGGCTCATCTAATCCAGGGGTTCTTAACATGGGTTCCATGAGCTTGAATTGAAATTCAAAAAACATTATTCTTTGGGGACGTGTTGGTGCGGGTGTGATATATTTATTAAATAATACACAGTATAGTGTGGATTTAATAAGGGGTCCATTGTTTTCATCTGAGGGCAAAGGTGTCCGTGGAACAAAAAAGGTTAAGAACCCCTGAGTTAATCCATCTTTTTGGTTTTTAGGTTGCATCTAACCATCCCAGACAGACAATTTTTATATTTCTTAAAATCTTTTGGAAGGAGATTCTTCCTCTTTCCATGGTAACATATTTTAGTGTCTCTCAATCTTTCTATAAAAACTAAGATTTTATATTTGTTTAACCTCCATTCCGCCTAATGTAGTTAAATGTGATTACCTTATGTCTGTTACTAACTTTGTTATTATATACTGGTAAGGAGAGGCAGTATAGTATAATGACACAGTTTTTGGAATCAGACATGCCTGCTTTCAAATCCTGGCTGTCACTTTCTAAGTGTACGATGTTGGGCAAGTTACTACTGAGGTTCAAATTCCTCATCTGTAAAAGAGCAACCTCAAAGGATTGCTGTGAAGATAAAATGATATATTATTTTGAAGGATTATGGGGTGAGACGAGGCACCCAAAAAGTGTTCACTAAATAGTAGCTATTCATTTGATTATATTGGCAGATCTGACTTAATTCATGAACTCTTTGAGAGTGGGAAGCATACTTCCCGTGTATTCCCTGGATTTCAACATAAGTACAGTGTTGTGCACATAGAACAGAGCAGAGGCTCAATATTTATTTATTTAATGAATAAACATTTTTTTCTAAGTGAAATGAGCAGTCAGTCCCCAGGTATTTGCAAGATCCTACACATTTAGATCAAAGGTGACAAAAATCAATTTTCTGATGTTTTCAACTATGCAGATATGTGACTTTGTCTAGATGTTTTGGCACAGTGTAGACACAATACAAATGACTTATACTTTCTACCAGGTTTATTTCTATAAATTTCAACAGTTCATCACTGATAACATTTACTTATTGGGCAGCATCTTACGAACCCATAATTGGATCGACTCAATCATGTTTTCTCATCCACCCAAGCATTTTACAATTAAGAAATTTTTTAAATGAATATTAAGAACTCTCTATATACCTGAATAAACTCTTTCAACCTATGATTAATACATAGTCTGCCTATTTATCTGTAACATCTGTGTTGACTACATGTATATTTCTAATTGATCTATTCCCAAGCGAAAGAACACTCCCCCTGTCCCCAACCCACCACTCAAAGTCCTAAAGCACAGAGAACAGTTTTTAAGCAGTGAAGTATTGATTAGGACTTGATTGTTCTCTTTTAAACGTCTGCGCAGGGCTAGAAGGACAAGTTGGGGGAACAAGTACAAGATATATAGAGATTCAATGGGGCTTGAATACTGATCGATAAGGAAAGTAAAGAGTATTGCTCGGAAAATCGCTAGTGTGTGCTTAGATTGGCATTACAGACACTACAGTGTAGCCATTTCCCGGATTGCTTTATATATACATACTTTACGGGGGCGGTCTCAGGTGTGGACCTGCGAGCACCTGCTTGGTCACACTCCAACACTTCACAAACCAGCGTATTTGAGGCCGGATGCCTCAAGTTTCACGTAACTCGGCTTGTGTCACTAACTCTTAGGTCCAGAGCGGGTCTTCGAGCTGAGCTTGGGACTTCGATGCTTACTTCAGACTTTGTTCTTCCTTTTTCCCCCCGACACGTTTCCTTTTCCCTCTCTCCTCCTCGGGCGTGCGCACCTCTTCGCTTTGCTCCCAAATTCCACTTTGCCATTGTCGTTTCCTTCACTTTCCTTTCTACTCGGCTTGGTGTCTTCCATCCTCTTCGGGTTCAGGGCTTGGTGCTCACAGAAATCGCCAGGCAGGCTGCCGGGATAGGCGTGAAGCGCCTAGCCACGCGCGGTGGGGCGCGCGCCTGGGCTGGGGCGCGCGCGCGGGGGGGCGAGCCGCGTGGTCGGGCAGCCAGGCCTGGCAACGGCGCGCGCGCGCCCCGTGAGTCCCCGGCGCGCCCCCGGCGGCCGGGGCCGCAGCGTGCTCGCCCCCGCCGTCAGCTCGCCTCACTTATGGGTCGGAAGCGCTGCGTGGGGGAGACTGTTCCAAGATGGCGGCGGGTTGCTGTGGGGTGAAGAAGCAGAAACTGTCCAGTTCGCCCCCCTCTGGCTCGGGTGGCGGTGGTGGCGCCTCCTCCTCCTCCCACTGCAGCGGAGAGAGCCAGTGCCGAGCAGGGGAGCTGGGACTAGGAGGCGCCGGTACGCGGCTCAACGGGCTGGGAGGTTTAGCCGGAGGAGGTAGCGGCAGCGGCTGTGCCCTCACTCCCCCCCAGGGCTGCGGTGGTGGCGGCGGGGGTATTTCCCTGTCGCCACCTCCGACCTGCGGAGTGGGGACCCTACTTTCTGCCCCGGCCCCCGCCACCTCTTCCTCACCCTCCTCCTCGTCCGCGGCTTCGTCTTCATCGCCCGGCTCCCGGAAGATGGTGGTGTCAGCGGAGATGTGCTGCTTTTGCTTCGATGTGCTCTACTGTCACCTGTATGGATACCAGCAGCCCCGGACCCCCCGGTTCACCAACGAGCCCTAGTGAGTACCGTGTTCTCCGCCGCCCTCTCGCTCGCGCTCGGGATGGGGCTCAGAGTTGAGGTAAAGTGAGAGTTCGCCTCCCCGCCGGCCGCTGCCCCTGCTCCTTGGCGCTGTCCGGGTCCCTGGAGCCACTCGACCCAAAGGCATCCCGCGCTTTCTGCCCTACGAGGAAAGCACCCCACTCTTGGAGCGGGGTGCTGCTGCAGGGATGGCCCACTGGCTCCCAGAGGTGTTTGCTTTCTCTTTGCGAGAACTTCGAGTAGTTTTGACCCTTTCTTTCCCTCTTTCGCCACTTCCTCGCCCCGGTTTTGTGGATCTGGATTTCTCAAGGTGTTGACCTCTCCTTTGCTTTCCATTACTCCACCTGAAAGTCCCGCCAGTATTCCCGCCCCACGTACCTTGCACATGGAGAGCTACTATCACATTGCAGGGTGAAAAATAGTAACTTCTGTTTTGCTAGTGATGGAACTTCACTCGGAGCTTATGTGAAGGTTGTCCATCTTTTCCTCCCGGTTTCCCTGTGTCTTAAGGGAGGGGGGAGGTTTTTGAAAACACACTTTTTCCCTTGCTACCTATTTTTATCCGAACATACCCATTAAAATGTGTTTCTAGTGACGCGCACCGCCGGCTCACGAATATTGAGGAGTGAGACTTTTTCCCCCCCCTTTTTTTTTTCATTCAATCTTCTGGGTAATAGCTCATTCAAAGTGAGAACTGTCCCCGTAGAACCGCTGTCAGCTTGCACCGGAAGCGTGTATTCGCTTTTGTGACTTAAGTTTTACTATATCTGTGTTATGCTTGATGATTTGAGAAATATTTAAGCAATCCCAACAGTAAATGTGTAGGATTTCTTATGGTTACCTTTGTTTTGTACTTCTAGTTATTTTACCGTTCAAGAGTGTGGTTGAAATTGTTTAAAATAGCAGTTAAAGCAAAGCCAGGTTAATTCTAATCCCTGTCCATTTGGATGTGTGGGAGGTGGGGCATATGTTTTTTAAATGTGTAAACTGTGTGTAAAGTGACTTTTTGAGTTAAATGCTAGACAGAATGTAAAGACCAAGGAAGGGTAGGATGAGAAAGAGGGCGAATGCTTTTGAGTACTGAAGCAACAACAAGAAAAATAATAGACAGTTTCAGTAAAACTTGTACCGGAAAGCATCAACCCTTTTCCAAGCAAAGACAAGTGTCCCATGTCTCCCATATCATAACTACCTGAATTGATGTTCTTTTTAAACTGTTTCTTGTCATTTAGTGAGATTAGGGGATTGGACTACTACTGCATAAGCGTAAACACTTCTGCCTAGTCTAAAAATATTAGACTAATATGTAAAGTAGAAGCTGTAATAAAGTGTCCTGGAAATTGTAAACTCATATCATTTGTTTTCTTTAGCTTTGATCCTTTAAATGTATTTAATTTTGTATGACTCTTCTGGGGTCTTGCATTTTCTTTCAGGCCTGGCTCATCTTTGGGCATTGGTTCATAAGAAATGTATGAAAGGGCATCCAGGCTGACACTTTATCAAATAAATTAAACATCTTTATAAATGTCACAGTGTTAATTCTAGAAGCTTAAATCCCAAGTCCACACCTTACTTAGTCAATTTAATTTTTGAGTCTCAAAAAGCAAAATTAATTTTGAAAAGACTGCCATGTAAAAAAATCTATGAAATATTAGCTTGAGTCATTTATGTGTGACTTTTCTGCCTTTTCTTGGATGTCTATGCTGTATTAAAACCAGTTCTGGGATGATACTTAGGTTAGCTCTGCAAAATCCTGGGACTGCGAAATTCACTCCTGTTTAGTTGTTGATCTGTTACTTGAGTTTGACAAAGGCGGCTTTAGTATTCACGCTCCATTGCTCCGAAGTATATGAGAACACACTTTCAGGAGGTGCTATTTTTTAAAAGTGAGTTTGGGTTAACTGATTGAATATAACAAAAATTTTAAAAGGAAAAGTAAGCTTGACCAGTTCTTATAGAAAATGCTTTTGAAAATGTCAACAGTGGCTACTTTGCACACTATATAGGTATGGTTTCTCTTCTAATGTCCCAATCACTGGATTTCTTTTTCATGAGTTTATGACTGGAATTAAGAAGACAAGTAAGACACACTTTTGACCACTGTGTATATGTTAAAATGTGGAGGAAGAATGATAATTATAACTTAGAAAATAATTATTATAACTCAACAGGTCTTGAATGCCATGTATTTTACAAATCAACTAATTTAGAGCAGACACTGAATATTACCAAGGGGAGAATGAAAGTTCACTTAAGTGGAAAAAGACTTGCAATAGAAAGTTTTATTTTCATTAATCTTAAAGTAATTTTGAGGTGTATTATGAAAATTTCAGGAGATTTCATAAAAGCACTGTTTGTGTGGGTGAAATACCTAATCCATTCAACAGTGCTTTAGTATGCCACTACTCAGTTTTCTTCCTGTTTTAAATATTGAGTGGTATTGTGAACTTAGTGTGGCTTTATCCTGGCTGCCATAGGACATATCTGCATTTTTAAAGAGTTAATTAATATCATGTCATTAGTGGTGTTTCAGATCCTGCCTCTGTCCCATCAGATGATTTGCTTTTGAAAATTTCAAATTCTTATATGTAAAAAAGCATACCATTTTCATCCCTTTCCAGGGCCTTTCTGTCAACATGTCTAACTGGTAAAGTCTGCCTTTTTTTTTTTAGGTTTAGAAATTCTAAATTTCTGAAAGGTTATTAGCAGTTTAAGCCATCTATCTCTTTCATGTTTTGAAGGGGTGAGGTCAGTATATGAACAGGCTGTATGGATAAAAATTCTTCACTGTTGGGTGCTGTCTTTCAGAGTACTACCCTATTGCGAGAGTAACCTAGAACTCCAGAAGAATGTAAAAGACAGGTAACATTTGTGTAAAAAGTTAGGAAAGCATTGCTAAATCCGTGGTTTCAGTGGTACAGGCACATTTGCACTCAGAAGTAAGGTTCAAGGCATGATAAAAACATAACTTTAGGTACATTTTACTATTCAAAGTCAGAGCTCTTGCATTTATGTCAGAGAGCCAATTCAGCCATTTTTTTAAACAGGAAACCATTTGCTACTATAAAGGGATCCACTGTGCCAGGTGCTGAACCATTTAAACTCTAGAATAGGGGTTCTTAAATATGGCTGCTCATTGGAATCACTGGAGAGTTATTAAAAATATAGATGCCTAGATCCCACCTCCCAGAAATTCTGATTTAATTGTTCTTGAGTGGGGCCTGGAGATCAGATGCTTTTTTATGTGCAGCTAAGGTTAAGGACCTCTGGTTATATTCTACTAGGACTTACTCCTCTAAGATTCTGATTACTTTGGCTTGGGGTGGGGCCTTAGAATGTGTATTTTATGAGCATCCCAGGAAATTTGATGAACAACAGTTTGGGGACATACTTGCTATATGGTCTGTCTAAGACATCACTTGGGAATTTAGAAATATAGGCTCTAGGGCTCTACCTCAGACCTGCTGAATTAGAATCTGCATTTTAAAAAGCTCCCCAGATGATTCTTACGCACATGAAAATTTGAGGAGCACTCATTCTCAAACTTCAGTGTGCATGATAATCTCTGGTAGTGCTTGTTAAAACCCAAATTACTGGGCCCCATTCCCAGAGTTTCTGATTCAATAGGTCTGGGGTGGGGCTGGGAATTTGCATTTCTAACAAGTTCCCTGGTGATGCTGATGCTACGATTCCCAGGACCACAATGGAGAACCACTGGATTAGAGCGTGGTGAAGACCTGAATAAGCACTTGAGTAAGGGAATGACAGTATAAAACTTCCTGTCACTATCCTTTATCATGTTCTTTCTAATTTAGCACCAGGAAGATTGAGTGCTGCCAAGAGTATGAGTCTGAGGTACTTGGGATGGTTTCGGTCTGAGAACAGGGGAAGGAGTGACTCTTGGAAACCTGTGGTATGATTTTAGCCCCTTTTTCAGAAATTGTTAAGTGTGAGGGACACATTTTAGGGTTAACATCAGCACAAGTATGACATATGGCATCTTAAAAGCGACATTGATTTTAATAAGTAAAGTCCCCTTCTTATACCACAAAAAATGCTTTTATGATTAACGTACTAAATAACATGTGATAAGATTTTAAAAACTTTTACTTAAGCTTATACTTGCTGGATTGCATTTTAGGAATTTCCCTCATTCACAAGTAATATAAAAGGATCCTGCGGAGGCACTGGGATTGTTCTCTTTCATATCAATGCTATATTGGGTGCCACATCCCATGAACTTTTAATTTTAATCATCTTGCCATCTTCAAAGTTAATATAGTACCTTCTATGAGCTGGACAAATAAAAGATACTTTAATATTAAATGGCAATAAATGTGGTTTTCCATTGAGATGAATAAAAAGTAGTTTTGAAAAATCTACCCCTTGACATGCAGATTTTGAGAGACTCAGATCAAGTATTTGGACAGCTGATTCTTGTCTTGCCTTATAAGTCAAATTACTGTTTTTCATTGTGCTTGGATTGGACTGGAGAGATGAGGTGGGCACTTTGTTTCACTAGAACAGTAACAATCCTTTTTGCATAGTTATTAAAAAAAAAAAGATGATGATTGATGACATAGCTTAGGTCAAAGTGGTATTAAAGCAGCATTTTAAACACGAGCTATTATATTTCTATTATGTATTTTTTTATGTCAACTGGTCAGAATATTTGGCAGGTGGGTCTGTCTATTGCAGATGTTGCTACTAGGCCATTACATATTTCCTATTCACCCTAAAATAATGACATTGATTTACATTCTCTGGTCATAATGTATAGTTTTTCTTAAACGAGCAAACAAACATTGAAAAATGTTGTGTCCTTTTAAACGTATTATATGGGTTGTTGTGCAATAATGTTGATTTCCATCAGAAGACAATCTAGCATCCTTACTGATAGAAGACAGGCACATCCTTAGTTATCATTTATTCTGTAATAACAGTGACTGAAATGGAAGGTTGTAGAAATATAAACTACAAAATTATTTTTATATCCATGCATAAAGGTATATGTAGGGCAAGATATATTTAGTTAAAAAAGAAAACCTCAATGCTTATTTTATTTTCTTCCCCATATGGCCAAAGGGAGTGATAATTTAGCCCATATTTTTTTTTGCTTATGAATTGTGTTTGTGCTGCATTCAGGTCTTATAGTTAGTGGGTGGCAGCCAAGAAGGAATCTCTCCTGGGATCTCTCAATCAAACTGGACGAAAGACCACTACTGAAAAAGGGAAAAAAATACTCTGTTAACCCATGCATGAGTTGTTAACCCATACATGAGTCACAAGCATACTAACACATTATTGTCTTAGAAAAACTGTTCAACTTCTGAAACTGTATTATAAACACTGACTTTTTACTGCAGTGGGTTATATTTTTGAAATCAGTTGCAATTCTCATTTATAGATAATTTTACTTTTTGAGGATGTATATGTGTGAAATACTAAACTTGTACCATGAGCTTAGTTGAAATTCCTGAGTTTTCCAGATTTCAATAAGCGTTATTCTGTTCTCTTGATGTCACACATGCTTGCCTGTTTTAAATAGCATAATGACCAGGGCTTTTACATTTAAATTTTCTTAAATAGTCTTTTTTTAACTTGTGTAATAATGTCTCTTTTTGATACTGTTCTGAATCAATTAAGCTAAGTGGGGACCAGCAGTAAAAGCAAGGGGCTGCCAAGAATGGACCTTCAATGTTTAAGCTGCCTTTCCACATTCAGTAATTGGGCAGTTGCTCACAGCACATTGGAGACAGTGTGGGAAGCCAGTGGTTATGTAGGTGGGAAGGAGATTCTCAACAGTAAACTTATTTAGAGTTGAGCTTCTGTAGTTACAGTGCTGCTAAGAGCAAAAAATGAGACACTAGCTTGTATAGTATAAAGAAAAGAGCCCAAATGGAAGGAATATGGTGTAATAGTATAGTGGGTTGGGTGGAGCATATTTTATGTTTGGTCCAACTGTAAGTGGCATCTATTGTATCAAGTGTGGGTGTATTTTCTACTGTTGCTTAATATCATACTTTCAAATTTGCTAAACCTTAAAAATGTTGAATAGCTGCATGGAAATTACATGCTTCTGGGGGAAAAAGAGGCTGTTATTTTTTAGTATATATATTGTGCTGAGTTCCATGTATGGCAATCAGAGAATTATAAGAAATAGTCATCCTCACAGAGCTTACAGTCTTGTTGAAGAGATGATATATATACGAAATTTTAAATACTTACAAAGCAATATATACATGATTGTAGATTAATAAGATAAAATATTATACATAAGTTTATGAATGACATTGGATAAAGGAGTGGTCAGGAAGGCTTTTGGGAAGGAATAACTATTAAGCCAAGTTTTAAAATAGGGAATGTTCAGAGATTATTGGTGAAGAGTATATGACCAATATATCTTGAAGTGACGTGGTTGTTCTCAGACCGGTTGTTGTCACTGCCACACCCCTTGCCACAGTACTTGGGGATTCCCAGCAGCTGTCTTTAGTCAACAACTTGCACTCTCAGCATTTTCCACACTACTCTTGCTTTGGCCTCTAAGGTCATAAAACGTCAAAGAAATTAAAAGTAGCCTTTTGTGTTGGAAAATCTTTGGGAATGCTGGAAAAGAGATGTTGGATCTGATTATAGTTTCTTTTATTCCAAAGAGAGCAGTATTTGCAGAAGCTCGCTCTTAAATATAAGATAAATTTGAAGAAGAGTCTATAGGTTGGGGAGACTAGCTAAGCTTAAGGTTATGAGGGGCAGTAGGAAAACTTGCATTGGAAAAGTGGGGACACAATCCCAGTGGCAGAGTTTGTAGGAACATTGCAAAATCAAGAATTGAAAGAAGTTATCAGCATATGAAGGGACTTGCACTCCAGGGCCAGGTTTTGTGTAGGAGTGGGAAGACTGCAGCTCACCTGTTTTTTGGCTTCCATCATTGGCTCTTCTTTTCTTGGCTCTGTGACTAGCTATTCTTATGCTCAGGAAAAGTTTGTTAAACAGCTCTTTTGGAATGGCTATGAAATTTGATCACAAGTATAAGAGCTCTCCCCCTCCCACTTTGCACCTATCTCCAACTGTATCTATTTGGGAGAAAGGAGAAGATATGACCTAGAATTTGGATCAAGTATAAAGAGAAATGGGATAGATTTTGGGGGGAAATTAGGTGGTTGCATGTGAGTAAAAAAGTAATATAGAAAAAGAGGATCTACCAAATTTCCATTGTCGGGGGGAAGTGAAAAGGAGAAAGGCTTTGAACATAATTCAGTTTATAAGCCTAGGGAACCAGGAGGATGGTGATGCCATTAAAAAATATGGGAGGAAAATAGGAAGAAACAAATAGTTGGGCAGGTGAAATGATTTCTTAATATCTTAAGTGTTGACAGCATTATGTCATATTTCTTAATATGTTGTAGTTTTAAGATGAGTCAAGCATTCATTTTTATATTACTGGTAAAAATACCTGGCAGAATGCTGGGTCTCCCTACTGTAGGTTTATACATTTTCTCAGTCTTCAGGCTTATCAATTATTAAAGCAGTCAGTGGTTCTGATATTACTTTATGTGCATATGTCAAAGCAGAGCTCTCAGCAAAATAGAGCCTTGTAGAGGACCATCTCAGGCACTTGTAGTGTCAGAAGTTGAATTAGAGGAAATTTCTGAAGAAATAGACATGCTATCTGGCACCAGATTCTAAGTTCTATGCACTCAAGTTTAGAAACTAAAGTAGAAAGAATCAAGCTGGGGGAAACGGACTTTGGCCCAGTGGTTAGGGCGTCCGACTACCACATGGGAGGTCCGCGGTTCAAGCCCCGGGCCTCCTTGACCCTTGTGGAGCTGGCCCAAGCACAGTGCTGATGCGCGCAAGGAGTGCCATGCTACACAGGGGTGTCCCCCGCGTAGGGGAGCCCCACGCGCAAGGAGTGCACCCATAAGGAGAGCCGCCTAGCGCGAAGGAGGGAGCAGAAGGAGGGAGTAGCCTGCCGAGGAATGGTGCTGCCCACACTTCCCGTGCTGCTGACGACAACAGAAGCGCGGACAGAGAAACAAGACGCAGCAAAAAGACACAGAAAACAGACAACCGGGGTAGGGGAGGGGAATTAAATAAATAAAAATAAATCTTTAAAAAAAAAAATCAAGCTGGATCTGTATTTGCTGGGCAGTGAAGGATGAATGCTATCAGTTGACAGGATCAGCCATATTGCCTTATGATCATTGCAGTTTTCAGTGGATGGGCAAATTTGAAAAATTCTGCTTGAGTCCAAACCTACTAGTATTGTTAATAATGTTTTCAATAAGGTCTGTGATGGTCTTGATGATTCTTGCTTATCCCATTTCATTTTACAGATAATCCACACAGTGACACAAAGCCATATAAACTTCTTGGGAGAGCATTGTTGACTATGTTATGCAGTATCTTGCCAGAAGAGTTGACCAGCTCTCTAGTAATGGAAAGTAATGAGATTGATTTAATAGCGTATATATTTCACCTTACCACTCCATATACTTCTATTGCGATCTGAAAGCATAGGAGACACATTCAAGTAACATCTGTTCTCTTGAGATTTTGAGTTGCTGCAAAGTAGTAACACCAGTTTCTCTGCTTTACTTCAGGTGTTAGTGGATCTTTGGGTCATTCTCATAGAGTGGAATCTGTAAGAATTGGTTTTGGCCAATTAGCCATTGCCTTAAAGAAAGGCTCTGGCGTTAGTCATATTATTGTGTTCCTTCTCTGTGATAACATTATTTCTTGTGGTGCCTAACAACCACAAGATTAAATATAGGTAGTTTTGAGTGCAAATAAGTTACATAAGTAGTAAAACTTGGACTTAAGTATCATGCCTCGTTTTAGTAAGGCACATACCCTTTGTGTGCTGATTTTGAACAAAGGTGAGGTGTTTAGGTGGTAGGTGCTTGTTTAACATCTTTTTTAATATGATAAATGGAAGATGATGCTTATATAATATTCACTAAACAAGAATCTCATGAAGTCTTCTGACCTGTTTTCATGTCCTAGTGCTACATTCAACACATTTCATGAAGTCCTCTGTGATAAAAACAAAAAAACAGAACATAAAAATCCCAAACACTTGCCAAAGCTTCTTTTACATTAAAACAAAACAAGCAAACAAAAAGCTTGCCACTAGCCTGTCCAGGTTCTTGATTATGTGGAATAGCTCTGTAGTCTTAGGAGTGGGTATGGGGCAGTCAGTAGTTAAAACTTTTTGTTTAGTTTATGGATCCACCTACCTCACACTTCTAATTGTCAGTGCAAAAATCCTCACCCCAGCAAATGAGAATGATACAGCTTTTATTTCTCTGACACTGAGCTGATAATGTGGCTTGTGGTGTTTTACTTCACAAACTCAAGTATTGCCCTGTCTGCCATGTTGTTCTACAGAAATTCACTTTTCCACACTGAAAGCATTGACTTTGTAGAGGAAGAGAGCCACACAGGGCTGGAAGTGGGAATAGAGGGTATGTGGGAATCAGGGAAGGAGAAGAATGACATCATAGTCAAGTAAGATGAAGCCTGGATGCAGGGCAGAAAAGAGAGACCGAGTGCATGTTCTGGAATAGGCCTGCTCCAAGAAACATATTTTACATTATACAAGCCTAGTTGTCCCTCCTGTAGAACCAGTGGCCATGTCATTCTTGGTAAAAAAAAAATTGTCAGGAACAAATACACAGTACAAAGTTTAATAATACAGAAGCGCCTGCATATGGGCCCCCTGAGTATTTCCAGGAGACCCCATTGAAAACCATTTATACAGTGTTCATCATAATGAGGCCTCTATCTATGCTTGAGATCTTTGCGACAAATGACTTTAGTATCCCCAAATACCATAAATGAAGCCACTCTTCGGTCATTATCCTTCCTTATTTTTCTTGACTTGTCTAGGACCATAGTTATGAATCCTTAGCTACTTAGGTTTATCTTATTTTGGGGTCTGTGTACTTAAGCATTAATAGTTTCTACTTAGATGTACTGTTTCTTTTATAGAATTTGCTCACTGTTGTTTACCATAACAAAGATAATGGAACAGATAATATTAAAGGATAGACCGAACTATAATTTCTGACTGGCTGCAGAATGCTGTTACAAGAAAGCATTCTATTGAACATACTTATCTCTTCTGTACCTGGTTTCCACTGTCTCTTAACAGGGCCTACTGTGGTCAACTGATTTTACAGATGACATCCTCACAGATAACTGGAGTATCATCCATTTTTGGTTAATTAGTTAATCTTTAATTATATACATTCATGTTGATTTTAGCTTATTTTTTAAAGGTACATAGTAGTGGTTCTTCCTAAAGCAATGAATGTTTCATTGGAATTTTGGGACTACTTTAAAAATTGATCTTACAAGTATATATCAGGTGTACAAAGTCTATTTACAGGAGAGCCTAATTTTAGCCTTTTAGTAATTATTTTTCCAAATTTACTAAAAATTAGCTTAAAGTCATTAGAGTTCGAGAAACAGCTGTCTTTAATGTGTTTCAAACTAGTAGCATTTCAATTAGTATTTGACCTGGCATTTATCATTTACTTTATTAGTGTAGTTAATACTACCTACCTGTATTTGACAAAGAACTTGATTTTCTAGCTTTCCTTGTAGGTTATGCTTCTCATCCTCTGTTTTTTAAGACCTTCTGATGAATTTGCTTATAATAATATGTGTAAATATCCCTGTCAGGTAGGAGTTTTGCCCTTGTTCATCTATTTTTTTTTCTTTTTTTTAAGTAGGTACAGGGGATTAAACCCAGGACCCTGCACATGGGAAGCAGGCACTTAACCACTTGAGCTGCTTCCACTCCTCCATCTATTCTTAAAGGTGGAAGGACCAATGCAAACATTAGTTTTGACAGTTGAACTGGATAATTCTGAGGAAGTGTGTTTTTTAGGGAGAGAGAAAACCAGAAGACACCTCGCATAATAGGATATAGTAAGGCCTTTAAGTCCATATGTGTAGATATAAACCACTTTAGATAAGTACTTTCTGAAATTGCTTATTATAGTATACACAGTTATTTCTAATGAAAAGCTTATTAAATGTGGTTGTGGCATCTGTGAAATAGTAGACAAGGGTCTTGAAAGTTGTTTGTATGCCCTGTTGTCTACCAAACCAGTATGAGGTTCTTTAACATTAGCAAGGCTGCAGACATTTTAAAAATATTCCAACTGAATTTTAATATGTCAGTTTGGATTTTGGATCAGTTTCTAACGTCTTCCACTCAGAGATGGCTTTGCAGTTCTAATGAAGAAAGTAGAATTTTCACCACGAATATCTCTTTGCTTACAGACATTTAAAAATGAACATTTATTTAATCCTCAAATTTATTGTCCATATTATCTTTTTTTTTTAGTTTCCTCTCCCCTGAGGTGGCCCCCTTGTCTATTTGTTCATTGTTTTTTCATTGTTTTTGCTCATTGTCTGTTTTTTCTTTAGAAGGCACCAGAAACCAAACACAGGGCCTCCCATGTGTGAGGCGGTCACCCAAGTGCCTGAGCCATATCTGCTCCCCAGTTTTGTCTTAAGACATTGTATTTTACATTAGTAGCTATCTCTTATTCTAAGCTAGTACTATTCTTCATATTATGGTTAATTCTAATATTTCGGTTAAGTAATATAACTGCTGTGGGTGGAACACTGCTAATCTCCTTTTTGGGTGCGGATGGAAGGTCTATAAAATAGGCATAAGCCGTGCTTCCTACCCTTAAAAAGTTTGCAACCATATTGAGGAGACATGATTCATGAAACAAATAGTAAGGTCACATATGATTTAATGACCAAATGAGTGATGGAGACAGTGAGGTCTGCGGGAGCTTTTACAAAGACTAATGGGGGCTGGGGTTGTACAGGAGCGCTTCATGAACAAAGTAAGATTTGAGCTGGATAGAATCTTTAAAGCATTCTAGGCAGGGAAATAATTTACATGATGACACAGAAGTCAGAATAAACATTATACAGTGGGCAGTGAGTACCAATCAAAGGTAGATTGAAGTGGGGGGAAAACTAGCAAGGAAGGGAACCCATCAGAAGTCTGTTGCTGTAATTCAGGCATTGGGAAATGACGGTCTGCCAGTTGACAATTTTAAAGTGTTAATGGCCTGTGAATTGCCTTTTTTCTTGGTAAAGTTTCCTTTTTGTCCAGTTAATTATGCCTCAGCAGCTCCTTTAATGTCATGAATGTCATGAAGCCTGGATAAGAGACTGGGAAATAACACAAGCAGAAGTCTACTCTGTAGACAAAGTGCTTTCATACATCTGTAGACATTCAACATAAGTCAGTTAGATCCACATTGGTGACATCACCCTAGCCTGAGTGCCTTCTGTATTCAGTGTTCTTTTTTTTTTAAAGATTTATTTATTTATTTAATTCCTCCCCCTCCCCTGGTTGTCTGTTCTTGGTGTCTGTTTGCTGCGTCTTGTTTCTTTGTCCGCTTCTGTTGTCGTCAGCGGCACGGGAAGTGTGGGCGGCGCCATTCCTGGGCAGGCTGCTCTTTCTTTTCACGCTGGGCGGCTTTCCTCACGGGCGCACTCCTTGCGCGTGGGGCTCCCCCACGCGGGGGACACCCTTGCGTGGCACGGCACTCCTTGCGCGCATCAGCACTGCGCATGGCCAGCTCCACACGGGTCAAGGAGGCCCGGGGCCTGAACCAGGGACCTCCCATGTGGTAGACGGACGCCCTAACCACTGGGCCAAAGTCCGTTTCCCTCAGTGTTCTTTTTTATTCTAATCTTCAGTGTCTCAAACATGAAGTTGGGAAAATTGACAAACCGCAAAGATTATGTAATTTTAAAAATAAACTATGTTAATTATTATAGAATTAAATGGCTTTGAACCACCTTTTTTTCTTCCAAATTAATGAAAAAATATTACTTGGATATTGCAAAGCTAACCTATATAAGGTAGATACTGAAGAATTATAATAATTATAGGAGGATTATGTACTAATTATTGAATGGTGTCATAGATTAAATTAGCTTAAACATAGATTAGTTTAATGAGGATGTTCCTAGTGGTTCTTAACATGTCCTATTCAAGAATGTTACAACTCTAAGACATACAAACTATATAATCAAGCTTTTTAGTTTTTCATAGGAGCTTTTGATAATTCTTGAAAATCCTTAAGAAGCCAGCACTATCAACTAACTTTCATTGGGAAAGACTAAGCGTGCTTCTCAAACTGGGGCACCACCACAGATCCCCTGAAATTTCTTCTTGGACAATAGATTAAGACCCCTGACTGTAGACATATTAGGAAAGAAAGAAGCTTTATCTAAACATGTTGGAACCTGTAGCTTTGTGGAGGTTTGCTAGAGTATAAATGAAGCAGCAGGGTAAATATAGTGTCTCTTCTTGGAGTGTCAATTTTCTACAATTAAAACTTAAAACATATTTTGATAGTAAAAAAAGTATGTGTGTTATAGCTTAGAAAGTAAAATTCACATGATTTTTAGGAGTAAAGCATAATACCACAAAGAAATTTGCCATTTGTAATGGGCCACTTAGGTGACTCTCCTTAAATCCTACCCATTCATACCTTTACTCTCCTTTGCCTAAGGGATACCTCGTGTTAATAAGTTTGAAAAGTCTAATCTAGTGATTATGGACCAGTGAGAATCCTATGTTAGAAACAAATAAGCATGTCATACATAGATATCTGTAATAAAACTAATTTCTGCAGTATACTCACTAACCCACCATTGTCACACGTGGAATATTCTACATTTGGTAAACAGAAGGAATTCTTTATTTGTTTTTATGGAAATCTTGATGTGTCTGTTTTCACATTAATATAATTTAGGTGAAGAAAAACAGATTTGAAGAAGCCTGGTCAAAGCTATTCTTGAAATCCCAAATAATATTTTAGCATGTAATTTCCTTCATAAAATGTTTTATGGTCGACTTGTTTGTGTTATAGATCTGAGTCAAAGCTGACTTTAACAGTTAGTCTTTAACATATCCAAAATAAATATCTTCTGACTAAAAACCCTGTTTTAATACTTTTATATTATTTCTTTATGTTAATTACCAGCAATGGAAATTTGCTTTATTTGGGAGGCCACAGTTTTCAAAATCAAAATTTTTATCACTTCATGAGTTATTGCATAGTTTACAACTCAAAGAAAACATCCAGACCTAGTCAGGTGATAGGATAGGCTTTTACTTACTAACTTAGCAACTCATACACATTAGCCTTAAAATATACAAGATTCACATTCTTCAAATTAAGGTCTCAGCAAAATAAAAAAAAATTAATCAATGACTTTAATGGTTGCTCATAAATTCCTCAAATTGTAGGTTGTAGGATCATAAATTATGAAGCTAATACAGTCATGAAAACTTTCTGTTATATACCTTTATTATATTTTCATGCTGGGTTTTTAAATTTAAGAAGTGTGGAAGAAATAGAACCATGAAACTCTGAATGAATGATAACGTCATAAATATCACTGAGACTATTGTTGATTGTTATGAGTGATTTCCTCTGTAGTTGAGGATTTGTGCTATTTAAATTGATTTTCTCAGAAAAGATCTTAATGACTTTGTAATCACCCTTACAGTGTGTTAAAAGCTGTCTGTAATTCTCAACATTTTTCTTCCTGCAAAATGATACTTTGCCCTGTAGCATGACCCCCAACCTAGAGTCTCATATACAAGTCTAGGTGCTACTTTAAGAGGGGAAGGGCAGTTATATGGATAGCATTATGTGTTTCCCTTCTCCACAAAGTTAAAAGCAGGTTGTTTTCATATCATACCTGCAACTAACTCTTTTAGCTTTCTCCAGATGGAGAACTACTTGTAATATGTTTAATGCATTCAAATCTAGTATTAGGATAATGATAACATTGTTGTCAGTGTTCTTCATAACTTGTGATACTTAGAGTTTATAATCACGCTCTTCCCCCATTTAATTAAAAAAATACATTGAGACCTTTTCTTAGTAACCTTTAATGTGTTATTTATTTATGACTCTAGGCATTGGGCTAGATACTGTGCCTTCATTTCCACCATGACTAGGATTAGTCATAGGCTTTCATGTACTTTTATTTAATATTAAAGTATGTGAATCTTTATAAAGAAGCAATATTTTTTTAAACATTTGAAATGTAGTTTCAAGTTTTATAACAATAAATGGTTTTTAATTATATCTGTTATCATAAAACAAATTCATTTCCTTATAGTCACCAAAGGTAGAATGGAATGTAAATCTAGACTGACCATAATTTTCTCTTCTATGTTTATAGATGTTCATGAGTACTTCAACACTAGCAGGTTTTGTGTAGATTTCTCCAGGGTTCCCACATATTTTGCTGGGTAATTAAGAACTGAAGGTAATAGGCTTTTTAGAGGATACGAATTTCAGAATGATTCTTGAATTCAAGTAAAGAGGGGACTTCTGGAATGGTGGATGGAGTAAGGACTTCTGATAATCCACTCCTCTATAAAAGCAAGGAGAACACTGGCAAAAATAGTAAAAATCAACATATTCAGAACTCTGGAAATTAGTCAAGGGCTTCTAGCCTTCCAAGGAGCATTTGTTCAATAAAAATAGCTGAATTTTGATAAGAACAGAGAGTTCTGTTGCATTTTTAACTTGACCTAGTCTTATCTCCCTCTCCCCAGTACTGCTATTATATCTTTGAAAATCAGCAACTTTACAACCATGGTAACTGTGAAAACCAGCAGCCACTAGAGGGGGCATGCTCTAAATATCTTTATCCCCAGAGAATTGTTACTATTTGACCTGTCTGGCAACCCCTGGAAAAGCCCCATTAGCAAGGCTTGTCTTTATTTGACTTAACTCATTGCTCACTCATTGGACGTCCTATTCCCAAGGCATTTGTCCAAAAGAATCAGCAGTAATTGTTTAATGTTAAACAGATGTTGCATCTGTCTGATGTGGCAATACCAAATGGGGCAAAGAGGCTGGCCAGAGTACTTAAAAGGACAGTTTGAACATGAGATGTCAATAGGGTACTTTAAAAAGCTTTAACATATTCCTGGGAGATCTAAAAGTATAAACACGTGTGCAGGTCTGTGTGCATGCCCAGGAGAGAACCAAAAAGGCCCCAGTCTCTTATCCTTAGCTGACATTAAGGCCCTGCACAAGCAGGAAGTGAAGACTAAGGCAGAGTTGTAAACTGCCAGAGCATTAAAGGCATGCCCCATGTGACAGTTTGAAGTTATTTTATGAATTCCAAAAAGATTGGGATTCATAATCTTAAACTAATCTATTCCTGTAGGAGTGGTACTCTTGGATTGCATTAGAGTCACTTTAGATCACTTGATTAGATTGCTTTTGATTGGACTGTGTCAACGAGGCATGACTCAGACTGAATCTCTGCCTTCTTACTGGAGCTTGATAAAAATGGAGGTGCAGAGAAAGGAAGTCGCCATATTGATCCTGCCATGTGAGAGAGAGGATTGCAGGAAAACAGAGAAGCCCTGAGGACTGAGAGAGGTCCTGGAATCTGGAGCCAGCAGAGCATAGAGGCATGGAAAGAGGCCCCTGAGAGGCTGGGCCTAGAGGCTGGACCCATGTTGTAGCTCATGGCTGAAGAGACATAAGCTTTATAGCTCACAGCTGAACTCAGGAACACCCAAGACTGAAAGAGGAGGCCTGGTAAGAGACAAACCCTATGCCTGGTTGCCCATAGTTGAGCTCCAGGAGAAGGTAGATTCTGGAGGGGAAAGAAGGGACTGCTGCAGAGATTAGCAGCCATCTTCACCATGCGGCAGGACCTCAGAATCAATGAAAGGACACTATACAATAACTTCAATGCACATGAAGAAATAAAGAGCACCTGTAAAGGTATTTATATCAGTAAATATAAAAAACAAAAGATTTTTTGTTTGTGACATTTTCTATTTGATTTCAAAGACAACTGCATAAAGCAATAATTATAAAACTTGATTTATATAAAATGTTATTTGAGTGGCAATAATAAAGGGGGGAGGGAACAGAGCAAAATCTTTGTATACTACAGAAATTAATTTGGTATTAATCTGAACTAGACTATTTTAAGTAAAGATGTTAATTGTAATTCACAGGGCAGCAATTAAGAAAATAACTCAAACTAGTTAACAACACTGGTAGTTAGCTTTAGAAATCCCAGTGCTTTGGATGCAGATTAGTTCAGGGAGTGAGGTTATAGATTGATTTTTTCCCGCAAAGTTAAGCTTTATTTGAAATTTTTGTTTATATGTTAACAGGTACAAGTATATTGCCTAAGTAGAATATTTTGGGTTCTTTCTAGATAAAGCTTAATAAAATACTACAAAAATAATTTTGAAATCAATTTTCAGAACCTCTTCATGAACTAAAAGTTTGTACTTATCCCTATTTTTAATAGGGATATGGTTTTTGACATAACCCTTTCTTGTCCTAAAAGTGCTTAATGGCGTGTATTTATTTTTTGAAATTAAAATTAGTATGTTTAAGAGGAGGAGTAGATGTGGCTCAAGCAGTTGAGCATCTGCCTCCTACATTAGAGGTCCCGGGTTTGGTTCCTGATGCCTCCTGAATAAACAAAAACAACAAGCCAAACAAATGAAAAAAAAAAAAACAACTCAAGGAAACCCATGTGGCTAGGTGGTTGAGCACCATCTTCCCATATATGAGGTCCCGGGTTCAATCCCCAGCCCTGGTGCCTCAAAAAAATAATATGTTTAAGAATTTCATGATACCCCTGGAGGAACTGAAGACAGTTAAAAATCTCTCTTCAGTGCTTCCCTGCCTTTTGTTCAGGACTAATTTTAAGAGACTTTCATCCTGATGTGCAATATCTGTCAAAAAAATTTTGTGTATCTATTGCCCAGAAAGTTCTTTTTAGCTTAGGTGGGATCTCTGAAGAGTCTGTGGAAAAGTTATTTTTATTCTGAAATAAGTATGACACACCAATAAAACGATGTGGAGTCTTTTATAGAGAGAATTTTAGAAATGTTTGTCAATGTACAGATTAAATGCATCCTTAAAAAAGTTAATTCAAATAAACATTTCTTAATTTACTATGTCCAAGACACTGTGGGGGATTCAAAGATAAGTTGTGGTTCCTCTCTCATAAAGGCGACAAGTGACAAATGTGAAGGTCTCTAATATGAACAGGACTGCCTTTTATATTAATGATTACTTTAAACATACTAAGAATTATAATGGAGTTTTAGTATAACCTACTCTTTTGGAACTTACATAACCTAAGTCACCTAATGAATTACAGAATATACTAACAAAAGTCTATATAATAAATTCCTTTATAACTTACAGTATAATATTGGTGATTTGTTCATGTGGGTGGGGGGAATCAGCTCTAATTTTTACTTGCTTTCAGTTCTTTTTATTTGAGGAAAACCTAAGGTGGCACTAAACAAAAGCTCTGAATGTTTTGAATGGCTCTTGAACCTACTGCAAATAGCACCAAACAAGGACTGCAACTGCTTTTGGGGGCTGGCTGTCAGCATCAGGGATGTCCATCAGATAAAATCTGGATTCCTTGTAAGTAGGAAGCTATTGAACTGATGCTCCCTGTAGGGACTTCTGTCTCCTTCCCTCTCCCTCCAGGGATCTTAGTCTCCTTATTTAGCATTTGTTTACCAAGTTTAAAGAGAGAGAGGAGCTTAGCAATTTTATAGTAATGTTTCAGCTTAGAGTCAAGCTATAAATGGTTGAGGAAGGGAAAAAGAATGAGTTCTAGCATATAGATTTCGAAAGTTCTGGTTTCACTTTCATGAAGTCAGAACAACATCCTCAAGAGATGAGGGTTATTAGGTATGGTAGCACAATTTATTTTTATAATGTACTTTTTAAAAAAAGATGTATTTTTTTATTTATTTCTTTCCTCTTCTCCCCCCCCCCCAGTTGTCTGCTCTCTGTGTCCACTAGGTGTGTGTTCTTTTGTGTCCGCTTGTATTCTTGTCAGTGGCACCGAGAATCTGTGTCTCTTTTTGTTGCGTCATCTTGCTGTGTCAGTTCTCTCTGTGTGTGGTGCCACTCCTGGGCAGGCTGCACTTTTTGCGTGCAGGGTGGCTCTCCATACAGGGCGCACTCCTTGCACGTGAGGCTCCCCTATCCGGGGGACACCCCTGCGTGGCAGGGCACTCCTTGCACACATCAGCAGTACACATGGGCCAGCTCACCACATGGATCAGGAGGCCCTGTGTTTGAACCCTGGACCTCCCATGTGATAGGTGGATGCTCTCTCCGTTCAGCCAAATCCACTCCCTATAATGTACTTTTATAAGTCTTTTATTTGCCCTCACAACAAACCCTTTGTACTATTTTAAGCAAATGATTTAGTTATAAATCAAATATTGTAAAAAGTTACTTTACTTTTTGATACTCAGAGATGTACTTACCAGGTGCAATGGATGTGTCACGATGATGGGAGAGAGTGTTGCTGTGGGGGGAGTGGGGGGTGGGGGCGGTGGGGTTGAATGGGACCTCATATTTTTTTAATGTAATTTTTAAAAATAAATAAATAATTTAAAAAAAGTTACTTTACTTTTAAATTATGAAATGTTAATTAAGTGAAGTCTTCAATGACGATTGACCTATATATTAGTTGCTGTAGGAATAATGAGATAGATAAGGCTTCCCTGCCTTTAAGTAGTTTATACTCAAGTAAGAGAACTAAGTTATGCACTCAGGTAACTGTAATACAAATAAGTAAGTACCTTATAAAGGTATAAACAAAGCCCATACAAGTTAGGGGATGATGATTGTGGTTGGGAGAGTTCACTAAAATGACTATGTCATCTGGTTCACAGACATACAAATTGCTACATCTCCACCAGATATGTAATCTAGATGTTTATTTTAACTATTGTGCTTCATTTTGAACACTACCATTAGTGAATTTTGATATTAAAATAAAAAGGAAATTTATAAATTACCCACATCTATATGAAAAATCTTGCCCTCATTAGAATAATCCTGCATCTTTTTCTGCATTGGTGTCTAGGGATAAACAGTTGTTGACCTGAGAATGACTTTTGTTAATGAGACATTTATTTTTGAAATGGCATTCCAGGAGCAGAGTCAATAGTGAAGAATCATTCTGGGTCTGGGGTTGTAAGAGTAGGACGAAGGGAAGGGCCAGGCCAATAGGCCAAATTAATCCAAGAAAATCTGCATTCCTAAATGGGCCAGACATTATTGCCAGGTGCAGCAAATACTGCCATCCCTTGCCCTTGAGTAGCTCACAGTCTAGCAGGGGAAGTCAGAATGCTGATCAGTGGACAAACCTGTCCCTAAATCTCATCCCTTAAGCCCTGGGCCTTCTGACTTGGTAAAGGGAAATATGCCAGACAGAGGGGATACTTCTAAAATTTCTGGCAGGAAAACTATGCCCCTGGAATTGCCTTTTTTTTAAAATTAAGAGGTATTACATGCACATGGTATGAAATTCAAACCACATACTACAATGAGATGTAGATCTCTCTCTTAGTCCTATCTCCCAGCTACCCAGTTTCCTTCCCCAGAGGCAACTACCGTTGCCACCAGTTTCTTGTGTATCCTTACAGAAATAGTCTATGCATATACTAACATGTATGTACATATATGTATCCTTTTTGCTTAGCGCAAATAGTAGTATACTTGACTTACCTTTCTGCACCTTCTTTTTTCACTTACCAGTAAATCTTGCAGATAACTTTCACATCAGCATACCTGGAAATGCCTGATTCTTTTTTTAACTGTTTATTTTGAAATTATTATAGATTCACAGAAGTTTAAAAAATAGTATAGGGAGATCCTGTGTACCCATCACCCAGCTTTGCCCATTGGTGACACCTTATAGAACTATAATGCATTATCAATACCAAGAAATTAATTGGCTCAGTATATAATTATACTACACTACAGAATGTTGCATTGCTGGTATAGGAAAAGACCAGAGACAGTAAATCTCTTTGTATTCAGGGCCACTGCTAGCATATACGCTGCCTTTGTATGAGTTAGAAAAATGTGCCCTTTCTGGTTGGATGCAAACCAAAGGTGTACTATTTAGCACCTAAGCTTGTATATGGAGTGTAATTTAAATTCTGACACATGACACCAGGGTTCCAATTTGAACCTTTAAAACTAGCTCCTTTCAGACTTTGTTTGTCCTCTAACCCACCCCCAGCAAACCCCCATTACCTCTCCCCAATACCTCAGTCCCTGAATATTTTCTTTTTTGTATGTACATGTCTATCTCCCACATTGGACTGTACTCTCTTTTGATAGAAGAGACTTCCTACCTTCATCTTTGTATCTTCCTTCCTCTCCCCAGTCCACTATTATTTATCACCATAGCATGTTGTTATATATAAAGGTACTTAGTAAATGTTTAAAGATATTTTATAGCAAGCAATTTAAGAGCAGTGCATTTTTAACCTGCCTCTTGTTACTTCAAGAGGTGTCAAGAAATTTTTAAACCCAAATTATTTTGAATTAAAATACCACAATACCATACTTGGAGGAGAGAGAAAGGGTGTGTTATAAAGTCAATCAACTAATGATGAGGTAATCCATTTTCAAAAATCTTAAGCATTATAGTAATGAAATGAAGAAAATAGAGTAGTTAACTCTTTATGAAAATGTACGCAGTTTATTGGGTTTTGATTCCACTGAATATTAAAGAATGGGAATAAGAATTATTTTTAAGGACACAATGCATACAAAAAATATATATATATACACTCTTGCAGAATAAAGGACTGTTAAGCTCTATTCAGAAAGACCCTAAAGTATTTTATATACATTATATGCTTATGTTCAGTAAGTACAGTTCTGAATTTTAATTATATATTTAATGTAATTAAAATTTAATCAGATATTTCTAGTGTTTAACAATAGTGAAAAGACCAGTGTTAAAAATAGATATTTTTCCTCCTAAATCTATGGCATATTAGATGCTAAGACCTGATGAAATTAGGTATTTTTAGGTTATGAGACCAACCATACATATGTGGTAGATTTCAGGACTGCTGTAAGCACACAAAGAAGAATGAAAATGCACTGTTTTTCAATACATCTTCTATTGTGTAGACTTTATACTAGCAATATAAATAAAATTAGCAGAGTAACCATACAGCCTAGTTGGCATAAATCTTATACATGTCTCAAGTTAAAATAGATAAAGTAGTTGCAAAGTAGCTTGATTTAGAAGACTTAACCCACGGTATATGCAATGAATTGACTTGACACATCAGATACTTATGTTTGCTTGTATGTAATCTTTAAAGAAGAATAGTTGGGGGAGTTTTGCCGAATAACACTGTAGGGGAAATGCTCTTCAGTTCTAATGTTTTCACTGAATTAACAAGTGAGAGTTGCTTTGCCAGCAGGATATAAATATTTTTTTCATTATGGGGTGTGACTGTTACTGGAAGAGAATTGGAGAAAACATTTGTTATCCTTTATTATTTGCTGTAAATAATTTTTGTAACAATCAACACTAGGTTCAGTGTGAACTGGAGAGCATTGCTATACAGAAGCTCTGTTATCCTGATGTTAATTATAATGGGTTTTTACCTGTATTCCAGGAAATAAAGCTAGTTGGATTGATTCCAGTATGTTTTATTTTTTAGCTTTAGTGCTAAAACCAGATTGTGTGCAACTCTGAATCATGGTTCTATAAATTCTTAGCTATACTAAGTAAATTACAGTATATCTTCCAGTACAATTATAAGAATGCTGTAACATACAGGATGCTTTTCTTGAGCATTTTTTATGATTTAAAGATTTGTTTCCTCCTGTACTTGACTGGATAGGTTTCATTCAGCTAGTATTGAAGATCACTGCCAACTACCATTTGAGTGCCATCTATGTATTTGGCAGTTTGCTGAGTATTAATAAGTGTTCAGCAAGCTTTTTTAAAAATAAAGATGAATAAGATAGACACATCATATTAATCTGGGTCTGTGAACTTCCAGTTTACATAGAACAATTTACCAATTTACATTTCCAGTAAGCATGGAAGCTTACATATGTAAGGAAGCCATTTTTTTTTTAAGATTTATTTTTATTTAATCCCCCCCCCCTTGTCTGCTCTCTCTCCATTCACTGTATGTTCTTATGTGTCTGCTTGCATTCTCAGCACCGGGAATCTGTGTCTATTTTTGTTGCGTCATCTTGCTGTGTCAGCTCTTCGTGTGTGTGGCACCACTCCTGGGTGGGCTGCCCTTTTTTCACGCGGGGCGGCTCAGTGTAGGGCACACTCCTTGTGTGTGGGGCTCCCCTATGTGGGGGACACCCCTGCATAGCACAGCACTCCTTGTGCGTGGCAGTGCTGTGCTTGGGCCAGCTCACCACATGGGCCAGAAGGCCCTGGGTTTGAACCCTGGACCACCCATATGGTAGGCGGACACTCTATCAGTTGAGCCATGTCTGCTTCCCACCATCTTTTTTTAACATCAGTACTTAAGCTGACAGTCACAGAACTTTCCAAATATGTTTCTGGAAATATTTTGACTTACTTGACTGAAAAAGCAAGTTCTTATTTTAAGCAATCCCATCCCCCCAATACTGCTAAAGCACATGAAATTTTAAAGGAAACCATGCAAATCCATTGTCAATTATGGTGGCAATGCTCCAGTCTCAATTAGGTCTTGCTGGGTTTCTGGAATTGAGTGTGAAGTGACTCTTGAGATTCCCTGCATGTGTAGTAGTTCTTATCCAAACAGCTGGACATCTTGAGCCCTCACTTGGTGACAGCCAAACTTGTGGAAGACTCAACCATGATGCCATGGTCCCATCAACAATCTTCTTTTTTGTACTTAACTAAACAGGTGGCTGTTTCTATGATGACAAATTACATTTCAATATTAATTTTATATATTGAATATACACAAAATTAAATTTTACATATATATAAATATATAATTGATTCTCATCCCTGGTAAGGGTAAGGGACCCTAGAGTAAATAATGCAAAATAATAATTCACCCTTGCCTCCTCTTCTTGGCTTTTTCCATTTCTTGAGCTGTCTCTATGTATCTTCTCTAGCCTACTCGTTGGCCTTCATTGGAGTGAGTGGCTATAAAGAACTAGGTAACTGAAGGAGTTTTGGGGTGGGTTGTGAAATAGCTGTTCGTTGTGCTGTTAGTCCACATGTGGATAATGGGGAATTTTGGGTATTCATGATTATACATGGGAATGGGGGAGGCATATGAGTCTTGTTGAAATTAATGGACCTATTTTTATTTTTTGGAGAAGGATTCATGGAAAGTTTTGAATTATGTTTCAAATCATGGGGATTTCAAAGTTGATTTTTGGCGAGGGGACTAGACATTTCAATCAGTGAGGATCACAAACAGCTGAGTGAGTAGTGTTCCAGGAACTATCAGGAAATGAGGATATTTGAGAATTCTTGAACCAGGTGAGGGAGAGTAGAGTGGCTTGAAACAAAAGCATCTGTAAAGCATTTTGACTTGATTTTCTGGCCTACTGGGAAACACTGTAGGGGAGTTATGGCTAATAGAGTGAAAGAGTTTGATGACATTTAAGGTGGATTCATTGCTGATTAGAACATTGAAATAGTTTAGCCCAGAGAAGAATCTGGTCTCTAAGGATTAGCTGTGAAGTTCGAGTTAAGATGGAAGAGTAGGTAGTACCGGAAAGAAATGGTATGGTTTGGCATTTAATTGAATAATGTGGGTAGTGGTCTGGAGGTTCATGTTAGGCTAACACTATTCACCCAAAGAAAGAGTATGCCATTAGTAAGTGGATTTTGGAGAACTTTGTCAGCCATAAACTGACAAAGTCCTGCAGAATAAGGACTGTGCTTTTGCCTCTAGGTATACTTTGGAGATCTCAAGTTTTCTTTCAACTCCTGAGGGTACACAATTGGATTCCTGAAATTCTGGTAAAACTTGGGAGAAAGCAAGAGAAATAACATTTGCTGAGTACCTACTATGTGGCATAAACTCTACTAGGTGTTTTAAATACCTACCTTTCTTCTTTCTCTACTAAATCAAGCTCTACCCTTTTCCATTCTGTAAAGCTATATATGTGGGTGAGTAGGCATTATACTGAAAGAGAGCTATCCAAGCTGTCAAAGCATTTGTCACTTTAAAAAGAGGCTAAAAGCTCTTTGGCCAGGAGTTTCTAGCCTTTCCCTTTCTTTTTACTCTAGCTTCAATTTATTCTATCTGATGACTCCAAGATACAGATCTTGAGCTAAAGGTACTTTCTGCAGTCATGGTCCTCTCTTTTCTTAGCTTTCCTGGACCTCCAGATTGGGCTAAATGCCCCTTTTCTATAGCCCATCACTCCTAATTGATACCTATTTTCTTATCATTTACTGCATAACTTTAAAACCCATTCATGTGTTGTTCTCTCATAATATGTAACAAATGTACCACAACAAAGTAATGTGTTGGTAGAAAGGTGTTGTATGGGAATTCTGCACATTGTACATGATTGTTTTGTAAGTTCACAACTTCTCTAATTAAAAATATGTATTAAGAAATCCATTCAGGATGGACCATGTGTTTCCAAAATGGCAGTAGTGATGGATGTGGATACCCGGAGCCGCACTAACAGCAGTGCAGGCAAGAAGCGCTTTGAAGTGAAAAAGTGGAATGCAGTTGCCCTCTGGGCCTGGAATATTGTGGTTGATAACTGTGCCATCTGTAGGAACCACATTATGGATCTTTGCATAGAGTGTCAAGCTAACCAGGTCTCAGCTACTTCTGAGGAGTGCACTGTGGCATGGGGAGTCTGTAATCATGCTTTTCACTTCCACTGCATCTCTTGCTGGCTCAAAACGCAGCAGGTATGTCCATTGGTCAACACAGAGTGGGAATTCAAAAGTATGGGCACTAGAAAAGGAGAATTCTTCCATCAAACTCAACTGTTTTATTCATTTAATGACTTGCCCTCCTGTTACTTAATTATAAATTAGAACCGTGTCTTTTCTACTTTGTCTTTTCAGTTTGTTCTTCATATAGCCATATTGTATTCTGTGTCAAATAAAGTCCAGTTGTATTCTTAAAAAAAAAGAAGAAAAATCCTATTCATGTGTTTGTGTCCTTCACTTGGACTATAAACTCCTTATAAGAGATTGTTATCTCCCTTTCCAATCTCAGTGCATAGCACATAGTAGAGAAGGTGCTTAATAATGGTTTATTATACTAAATTGACCCTGTCAAGTGTAGTTTGGCTTTTCATCTTGTTGATCCTTGTGGCATGGCCCTGTGCACTCTTTTTTTTTTTTAAAGATTTATTTATTTCTCTCTCCTTTCCCCTTGGTTGTCTGCTCTCTGTGTGTTCTTCTGCATCCACTTGCATTATCAGGCTGCACTGGGAATCTGTCTCTTTTTGTTGTTGAATCATCTTGCATGTCAGCTCTCTGTGTGTGTGGCACCACTCCTGGGAGGGCTGCACTTTTTTCACACGGGGCGACTCTCCTTGCGGGGTGCACCCCTTGTGTGCAGGGCACCCTTATGAGGCCCCCCCCTGTGTGGCATGGCACTCTGTGCATGTGGCAGCACTGTGCGTGGGCCAACTTACCACATGGGTCAGGAGGCCCTGAGATTGAACCCTGGACCCTCCATATGGTAGACAGATGCTCTATCAGCTGAGCCATGGCTGCTTCCCCCGTGCACATTTTATTCCACTCTATTGAGAAAAAGTGGAACAAGGAAAACCTGTTAGCTTCCTTTGTTGTCTCTTAATCCAAACAATTATATAGCTTAAATATGTAGTTCTGACTTGCTACCAGATAACTGACTAAGCCCTCCAAAGGCACAGAATTCAAAGTTCTAGCCTGTATTGGATGGTGTTATGTAGATTAGTAACTTGGAAGATTGAGGTGTGAGAAATGCTTGAGGTCAGGAGTTCTGAGCAGCAGTATACATACTAATTTTTCTCTGCCACAATGAAGAAATGGAACAAGTCATGCTAATTGATATCACTCTGAGGAAGGATAGTGCAGTGTGCTTTACAACTACAACAACAAGGTGGTCTCTCTTTTCCAGGACTGGAGAGGAAATCAGAACAACTTGGAAGTTTCCATTCAACTAGGTCTGGAGGCAGAGCCATTTCCCTGAAGTGGAAAGATCTTCTGATTCAACAACTCCTCCTCAGTCTCAGTCACATTAGATGACTACACCATTTAGTGTGTCTCTGCATCTTTATTTTTTGGGGGAGTGGGTGGAAGTATCCCTAGAAGGAGAATTGACACAGTAAGAAGAGGTAGCCCTCTTTTGACACCCTACTCTTAAATTCTAGTAGATGGGATTCTTTTATCTTGCTTAAACTCACTACCTTCCAAGAAGGTAAACTGATCAAATTCACCTACCTCTGACTTGATGGCATTAGATCTCATAATCAACAGAATCACTGCCATTAACTTTCCTAACCAGCCCCATATTTATAGCCAATGGTTGGAAATTCCATTGGCTCCAAAGAAACTTGAATCATCCACATGCATTAGTATTGAAGGGCCTTTTCCCCCCTTACCATCAAAGGCAATAAGTAGTCCAAAAGAACTCTTGAACTGGTATTAAAATGCAGCGGTTCTCCAAAATGTATTCGCCGGGTGCAGTGGATGTGCCACGATGATGGAAGAGTTTGTTGATGTGGGAGGGATGGCGTGGGTGGGGCGGGGGTATATGGGGACCTCATATTTTTAGAATGTAACATTTAAAAGAAAATAAAGAAGAAAAAAATGCAATAGTAGCCAATCTAGAATATCAGGCATAAGCCTGATGATTTTTTTTTTTACTAAAGGCCTCCAGATTATGGCTAATGAATTACTGAAACCAGAAGGATCTGGTGACATGGAAAGAGGAAAAAAAACTCTAGTTAACATCTTATACACACTTTAGTTTTTTTGGGGGGGGGGTCATGTGCTTAAACAGCTGTCATCATTCAGGGTGAGTCATAACTGGAGGATCTATGAGGGTATTGTGAAACTCTAAGCACTTCTTTAAGCCATGCTGGTGTTGGGTTCTTTTTTTAAATCTCTGTATATTTTTAGAGAAGTTGTGAACTTACAAAACAATCATGTGCAATGCGCAGAATTCCCATAAAACACTCTTCTACCAACACATTATATTGTTGTGGAACATTTGTTACAGATTATGAGAGAACATCATTAGACTGTTACCACTAACTATGGTCTATAGCATATACTTGGTATATCAGGATTCTTTAAAAAGAAAAAAAAGGACCAGTTTCAGACAGTAACCGTATATCCTGATTTCAGATTTTTGTACTATTGTGTCCATAAACACACTCACATTCACCAGACTCTGTGCCAACTTTTAGTTTGGGAAATAGACATATAATTAGATAGAACCATGTCTTTCTGCTTTTTCTTTTCAGTTTGCTCTTCTTGCCAACTGAGAAGAGTCCATACAGCTTAGCCTTGCTCTTTCAACCCTACCATTCTTATTGCCAGCAAATCTTACGTCACTACCAGACATCTCTAATTCTGCTCCCATCATCCTTTCTCTCCTTACTTTGGACCCTTATTGAGTTAACTTATCTCTTTTCTTTGGCATCTCTTTGACTCTGGAGCCCAGCAAATGGTGTATTCTTACACTATCACAAGCTACGTGTATCCTAGCATTTTGGTGATAGGAGATACCCATTAGAAAAATAGCACACTTCCTTTCCTCAAAGGCCACTCTTGGAGGTTGAAAACTGTTCCTGTGAGATACTCATCTTCATAGGCCTCCAAAACATTCAATAAGAAGTACCACCACTGCCTTTTATTAAGTGTTTACTTATGTTTTAGAAAATTGGTAAAATATTTTTTAAAAAGTCTCAGTTCTTACAACATGTGAAGTTATCATTCCCTTCTCATAGGTAAGGAGACATGCTTAAGAACCCTACTTAGCATCCTACATATGAAAGTCCTTATTTGCTGCATTCCAGATAAAATATTAGTCATGCACATACTAGACTGGGTATCATGGATGATCTGACTAAGCATTTCAAAACCCTCACAGAATAGAACTTTTTAAAAAAAGAGTTATTTATTTTTTTTCCCCCATTCCTCTCCTACCACCTTGCTGTTTTTGCTGTCTGTATTGTCTTCTCTTCTCATTTACTCTCTTCTAGGATTCACCAGGATTTGATCCTGGAGACCTCTGATGTGGTGAAAGGTTCCCTGTCAATCGCACCACCTCAGTTCCTGGTTTCTACTGCACTTCACCTTGACTCTCCCCTTGTCTCTCTTTTGATACGTCATCATTTTGCTGCGTGACTCACTTGCGTGGGCACTGCCTCACCACGCAGGCACTGGCTTATGATGTGGGCATGCTTTCTCTTCTTCTTTTTCACCAGGAGGCCCCAGAGATCGAACCTGGGTCCTCCCATATGGTAGGTGGAAGTGCTATCACTTGAGCCACATCCGTTTCCCAAAATAGAACCTTTATGTTTCTACTTCATATCATCAAGAAATGTATCTGCACTGCTGATAGGTAAATTCTCTATGTTACTGTTATATCCAGTGGTTCTTAAACTTTAGTGAACATGGGAATCACCTGGAGGGTTTGTTAAAACACATATTGCTGGCTCCACTCCCAGTGTTTCTGATTCAGGTCTAGGGTGGGGCCTGAGAATTTAAATTTCTTACACCAGGTGATGCCAATGCTACTTGTCCAGAGACCACACCTTGAGAATCATTGTTATATACTAACCATTTTTTAAATTCAGTAAATTATTATTCAGCATTTACTTTGATCCAGACACTCTCCTAAATACTGGGGATACAATAATATTAATTTTAAAAAGGCACCCAGAATCATTGTTCTTATATAGCATATAGTCTTGTGGGGAGACAGACAAATGAACTAATTGTATTTGGAACAAGTAACAGAGGACTGACATAGAGAATAACAGAGTTGTCATCTTCCATTTTATATAGGTTGAGAGAGAGTTTCTTTGAAAAGGTGATATTTAATCAGGACCTAAAGGATGTGAATGAAGAGTTTATTAAAGCTTTTATCCTTGACTTTTCTCAGCTCTAACTTCTGTTGCTGTCACTGACGATAACTACCTTTGGAGAACAACATGAATTTCAGACTGACCTCTGGGCAGTTCATTCCTTGGAACTTTTGGTGGCCTTAGCCAAGCTTTATTGAATACTTTCCCCTATGACTAGTTCCTTCCTCTCCAACCCAACCTCCCCACACCAACTGTAGATACAGGGGTCAGAGGAATTTGAAGTGTAAGCTAATTTTGTCTTCTGTCTCCACTTCAGTCACATTCTTTGGTATCTGGTGGCTTGGGAAGAATAAATACCAAGGATTGGGCCCATAACCCACCATTCATGTCCACCGCCCTCACCTTATAAATATTTATCAGTGATACCTTAAAATAATTTTATTTGCCAGTGGCAGTATGGGAATCCATGTAACTCCCTTTATAACTTGATGTTGGTTTTCTTTAAGGAAGATCCCCAGATTAGTTTAAGAGGAAGCTTTCTGCTTTCCAAAATGCTGTCAGAGCAACCCAAAACCAAACCTTGCTCTTCTGTATTGACCAAAAAATTATAGGCATTTGAAGGTGACTCTTCTCTGAGCAGTCCTTATCACTTGTCTCAGAATTTTGAGTTCTGAGTTTGATGAGTCCCTTTTTTGGTGGGTTCTCTGGATCTGCCCTGTCCTAATTTACTAGCTTTTGCTTGGAACGTTCCTGCCTCTGGAACCCTGATGAAAGCATTTCGTTGTCGTCGTTTTACTCTGTTTTGATTCAACATTTCTTTTCCCTGGTATTCTACTCCTTTAAAGGGAATAGTGCCGACTCCCACCCTCTTCCATGTTGTTCACTAGCATTCCTGTGGAAAGGAACTCTCACCTAGTATCTCTCTAGGTATTTTCAGACAGAGTATTACGTTGGCCTAGGCATACTTTTTGGGAGAATAACAGACTTCCTTAGTCACCTGTCTATCAGATGGGGAATACTGGAATGTACCCTTTCTCCTGCCAACGATATTCTGCATCTACTTGCTGAATGTTTTGTACAGTCATCCAGTGTATGCTTAATGGGCCATGATATCTCCTCTACCCACCTGCACTTAGGAGCCAGCTTTAACTACTTTACACAGATTGAGGATCATCTTTTCCCTGTAGCCTTAGAATTTTCTCCCTGTTAACTTGGTTCATGATGGGTGTAGAGTGGACCAGCATTTTGGTTAAACCATATACCAACCACAAAAGGATATGGTGAACAAATTCATTCATATCTGGAGATAGTAAACCTCTTCTGTGGCCTTGGAATCAGATAGCCCTTGTTGGTAGTATGAGGTCTATCCCAAACTTGCAGTGTTTTGGGCAAGAAAACCAACCTCTCAGCCTCAGGTTTTCATCTGTAAGTGCCACTGATAAAATGTTTTTTTTATAGGGTTGCTGTGAGGATTAAAATGCATGTGAATGCACCTAATAATATTTTACTTGTATGCTTTCGTTGAATGTTAACTCTCTATTTCCTCCTCAATATTCTTAAAGTCTTGAACCAATTGATTGACAAAGGCATATTCTATTATACATAATGTTGCACATAATTAACACCAGAATCCTACATTTCTCCAGGTATGGAATCTTTTCAAGTACCACCTAAATTATAATGTTTATGAGGAGGCTGCTAAAAGTATCCCTACTTCTCCCAGGTGTCCAAGGAAGGAAATTAATAAATTATCGAGGGGCTAGCTAGTAGAAGTCTAATTGGCCAAAATGATAGCATTAATACTTATACCTTTATTAATATGGCATTATAATACTTGGCAGTTTCCATGATCTTTTTAATGGCTAGTGTCCTGGGATCTCTATAGCAGCCCATCAAGAAGACAGCACACTTGGCCCCATCTTATATTGCCAGGTCAGAGGATAAGAGGATTTGGATGCCTCCCTTTGAGTTTTCTGACTAGTCGCTGGTTGAGTTGAACCTGGGGCCTGTGCTTTGACTGCCCTCCCCTTCTCATCCATTCCAGCACTTTTTTCCTACTTTACAACATTGTTTTGAACTCAGAAGTACTGTCCATGATTTACCCAATCATTAGAATTCTAAGGACAAAACCTTTCTTAATTTTATCCCTTAATTTTAATTTTATCCCTGAGATGTTTATCTCCCTAAGAGATATTGCTTGAGTGTGGAAGTTTTATACTCTATTTAGGCACTTGAGAAAGCTATTTATGCCTAATTGAAATCCTGTGTGCCACAGTTAGACTTCTATTACCAATATTTCAAAACCAGTATTTCTTTGGCCTATACCTGAAACAGAAGTCCCTTTTACTGTGACAGATTCCAATTAGATCTTTTAGATTGAATGATTTTATTCATTCTCTCATTCAATGAACATATTTAACACTGTGTGCCAGGGCTAAGGA
The DNA here is from genome assembly GCF_030445035.2 of Dasypus novemcinctus. Lineage (NCBI taxonomy): Eukaryota > Metazoa > Chordata > Mammalia > Cingulata > Dasypodidae > Dasypus > Dasypus novemcinctus. The sequence continues at coordinate 118,538,829 of NC_080704.1, read as the reverse complement.
TATAGCTGTGAACAAAACAAACTCTCTGCCTTCTTGGAGTTTACAGTCTAGTGGGCAAACTATAAAAAAATTGTGATATGTCCTATGAAGAAAAATAAAGCATTTCCCCCCTTAAACCATAAGTTTACTAAATTGCAAAATAAATTCACTAAATTGCAATAGTTACCAGTAACACCTGGTATACTATAATAAGAGTTTGGAGAAGATGGCCTCAGTGAAGGATCCCTGTCTCTGACAGTACTTAGCAGTTTCTACCCTCCTTTCCATTACTGAAATTTGGACCTTCCTTGATAGGTTCTTGTGTGGTTATGAGCAACTCTGACAGTTAGAATAAAGGCATGACTAAATACTTGACTAAATACTTGAAAGACCGACTGTAGAGGAAGGCTGTTAGGAATAATACACCTTTGGAGAAACAATCTCACAACAAGTATTTAGGGGTTGTGTTTTATTTTTTATTCTTTAAATGTAATCTTTCATAATAAAGACACAAAAGTATCTTTCCATATATACTATGTTTAACACAAAACAGTATAAAAACACAGCCTCCTCCAGTGCTTCTAGTTTTATAGTGTTTTATGGCGTAAAACCATAGACTTAAGTTTTTTAAAAGTTTTGAAGAACATGGAGTCTGCAAGTTGGAAATAAGCCATTGTTAACGAAGAGTCAAATCTACTTGAGTTTAATGTTTAAACTATAACTGGTATTTGACCTTAAAATTAAGACAGTCTGTTTCCATTGTGGTATTTTACTGGTTTAACAATGAGAACATTTAAAGCAGCTGCCACTACTTAAAATGATTCATAAATGCTGCTTGTAAATAAATATTCTTGAAGTTTTAACTTAAAGTCAGTCTTTTTTCTTCTTCTTTTTTGTGGCACTCTTTCTAGAAAGCAATTTGGTAAAATGCATCAAGAACTTTAAAAAATGTTCATAAACTTTGATCTGGTAATTCTATTTCTAAAAAAAATCTATCCTTAGTAAATAAATTTGAGTGAGTTCTGGATAAACTTTTAATGCACAGAGATGTTCCCCACAGTTTAATAAGAAGGAAGTGGTTATATACATTATGGAACACCTATACGATGAAATATCATGGAGCCATTAAAGTATTTGAAGAGTATTAACCATGTAGAAAAACGTCTATGCAATTCAGTTAAAAACAAAAGTAACACATAAAACCAAAAGCACATCTTTAACTATGTGAAAAGATTTCCATAGAAAATGACTCTTAGGAAACACTGTAAATTTTCATTAGTTCTGGATTGTCAGATTAAGTGTGATTTTAATTTTTCTCTTTCTATTTTTCTTTATTTTCCAAAATTTTTTTACATTGAACGTGTTAATACATTTATAATAAAATGAAATATTACACAAGTGTTTTGATCCTTTCTTTTTAATAGGATGCTTTTTATTATCATCTAGTAAAATGTATTATTTTGTCATTTTTCCAGATTTTCATCTTTAGACCATTTCTTTTTTTTTTTTTCCTTAAAGTTTTATTTTTTTGCGCCATTCCTGGGCAGGCTGGACTTTCTTTCATGCTGGGTGGCTCTCCTTATGGGGTGCACTCCTTGCGTGTGGGGCTCCCTTATGCGGGGGACATCCCTGCATGGCATGGTACTCCTTGTGCACATCAGCACTGCGCATGGGCCAGCTCCACATGGGTCAGGGAGGTCCTGGGTTTGACCTGTGGATCTCCCATGTGGTAGGCGGACGCTCTATCCATTGAACCAAGTCTGTTTCCCTGTCTAGTGAATTTTATTTTTGATCTTCTAATGTTTATTTTCATTTTTTATGATATATACATCCAATGACAACACTTTTATTTATGCTTGCTCTAAGTTTTAGGTGTTCCTTTTTAAAGTCAGTAATACAGTTCTACTTTGGAATACTGTTTTTCAAGTGGTTTATATCAAACACACACACACACACACATTCATATTATGTGGTAAAGAGTGTTGGCTCTTAGTTCAAATTCTAGTAGCAATGTGGCAACCAGAAAGTTGAATTCCCTCTGTTCCTCAGTTTCCTCATCTATATAACGGAGGATAAAAATAGTATCTTCCTCATGGAGTTGTTGTGAGGGTTTAAATGAATTAAACATGTAAACATTGGGAAAGGACCTGGTTCATAGTAAGCACTCAGTAAAAATTAGCAATATATATATGTGTGCATGTTTATGTGTGTGTACACATACATATTGTCATGACTGTTTGTGAAATGTTCCTTTTTATCATTTATTTTTTTTAAAAGTAAGTTAAAAATGAAGACTTGTCTCATTCTTATTCAGAAGTTTCTTTTTATACTTTGAAATTATTTTTAAAAGTCTTCTGTTTTTAGCAGTAGAAAACTTATCTGTTTCCCAATTATATTTTCCTTTTCCATATTTTATTTGGAATTGATAATCATTCATGTGTGCTGGAGGGAATGAAAATTGCCCTTGTTCTAGCTATAAAGAATCATTCATTTACATACAAATAGTTGCTGTATTCGTTACCAGTTATTCTCATCTATTATTTCTTTGTTAAAGTATCATTTTAATAGAGAAGAAGGGAGATGACAGGTGAGTATGAGTGTACCCAAAAGTAATAAGCCTGCATTTGTTTATTTTCTAATATTCTAATATCTAGAATTCTCTGATTCAAGCTGATCTTCCTGATAGGCTTGGGTGAAAAGAGAGCTACTCTTTGTTGAATCAGGCACTGGACTAGATACTTACATGTGTTTTCTAATGCTGTAGTTCATATGAGAACTTTATTTATTACAAATAAAGCAGTCATTTGACAATTTTATCATATATTGTAAAATAAGAATTGTGTTCTTGTAGAAATCAATTTGGATTCAATTGATCAACAGTCTTTATGGCTATTCACAATAATTTTGCCATTGCTCAGTGTCATTGCCTTGAAAAAGAGGTGCTTTTGTGTGCTTTTGTGGTATGTTTATATGGACAGAATGAAGAAAGACTCTAGGCACATCTGAAAGTATAAAGTTGGTTACTGAGAAACTTTTCAAATAGAGATCTTTCATCAACCTATCAGTACTTAATTGAGACAGGGATAGTCCAGAGATCTTCATCTTTAACTGTAAAATTTAGTTAGTATTTAATGCCAAGAAGGGATGGAAGAGGTAGGCCCTATGGGAAACTACATTTCCCTTGCTCTGTGGTTCTATAGCTGTATAGAAATCCTGGATTGAATATGGGGTTCCATATGTACATTTCTGATTTGGGAGTAGGGTGACTAATTTAAAATATTATCTTATTTGTGGGTTTTATCTAAAAGGCAATGATTTGGGGTCAATTCTTGCTGGTTTTAAAGGAGAAGATTAGTTAGAATGCTTGGAAAAAAAACACAAGTAGCTTACAGGGATAAACATATTCAGTAGCTCATATGGCAAATCTTGCTTTCTTGTATTGATATAATGACATTGACTACGTCACTGTCATTTCCAGACCCTCTACACCTTTTTTAAAATACTAATTTGTATCCTTTGGCTTTTAAACCAAAGAATTTAAATATCCAGAGGAAGTTTTCAAACTGATGCTTGTTGGTAGGACTGCAGCCTTATTTCTTATATTCCCTGGAAGTTTGGTCCCTTTGTTTAGCAACTATTTTATTTGTTTACAGAGTTTTAGATTTTGAAGTAGGCAGTTATATAGGGCTACTTAAAGGAAAAAAATATATAAGTATAGTATATTCCTTTATAGGTAAGCAGTTATTCTTCTCATGTAGCACTCACTGCCTTAATCCTTCGGTTTCTCAGCCAATGTCATGCATGTATTTTTCCTTTTCTCTCAAAGGCTGTACACTGGTTGCTTACCGATAATCCTAATTTCCTGTGGAGTCTTATTTTTTTGTGTGCCTCCCAGGTTAGAAGTCACTTCAACTTACTTTCTGAACTTTGAACTATCAGGGCGTTGATGTATTAGTGGGGAATTAGGAATATGATAATTTAATAATATATCTAACATTTAAAATTTATTCCTTCACAAACAAACTTTGTATATTTGGTTTCCTTAATGAAAGGTCCTTAGGTGACTGCCCTTCTATAGATATGACATTGTTTTTGCAAGATTTATACCATTAAGACTGTGGTAAATTCAGTGTTATCTAGTACAGTAGTGCGTTCAATAGCTATACTGTAAAATTGTTTAAATCATCAGAGCTGAAAAAATAGCCCCTCTAAAAATGGCAATATCAAAACCCACATATATCAATCATCATTCATGATTATTAACAACTTCCTCAAGATTTTTTAGGTGTTGTAAATAAGGTAGTGCAGCTTGCTTTTTTTTCTTTAACTCACATGGAGGAAGATAAGAGGAGGGAGCTATATTGTAAATGGGCTTAAAGAAGGAAATATTGGGGAGACTGGTAACTGACACTTGTCAAGTTCAGTTTCTACCTGACTACTTTGATATTTTTTTCATTACTTTGGATTTTAGAGCTCTGGATTTGAAAGGTTTTGAAGAATGACATCTCTAACCTTTAGATTCTGAGCAATATATTGCCCGTGAAACTGATTGAGTCATTTAATATTCTTCTAAGAGTTTACCTGTCAAAGCTAAAGCAGTCTTTCTCTATTGCCTTCTGCCTCCTGAACCATCTGCCTGCTTACTGTATTTTTGTACTATTTGTGGTAGGCCTTTTCCACATTTAATATATAGAACTTACTACAGAATTTGAAACTTAAAGTAACTCATGTTTAAAGGCTTTGGGACTTCCACTTCTGTCCATGAAGTTTGGTACATGGCTTGCTCCCTTCTACCCCACATCCCCTGTAAGCAACTAGAAACTAGACATAATATATGAAACAATGGTTTTCAGACTTTGGGCAAGGGACAGAAGAGGACTGTGATCCTTGAGAGAAAGGAAAGGAAGTGAGCCCTGCAATCACCCTGGCTTTTGCCTGGAAGCTGTTTCTGAACCTTACCATTGTGAGGAGGAAGCCAAGCAGAGCCTGCAGTGTTGCTGAATTGATGAGATGGGTAGGAATTTAAGGAGGCCAAGGCAGCAAGAATTTTTGGGACAGAGTACCAGAGCATAGGATGGATCCAAATATTCAACAATAAATGATTATAATATTTGGCATCCAAAAAATTGCTAGACCTGCCAAGTAGCACTAAATGTGACCCATAACCAGGAGGAATAGCAGTCAGTTGAAACAGCCAGAAATGATGGCTATAGAATTAACAGAAAAGGACTTCAAAACAGCTTGAAAATATGTTGAACAGTTCAAAGAAAAACATGAATATAATGAGGAAAGAAATGGAAGATGTATAAAAGAAACAAATGGAACTTCGAGCTGAAAATTATAGTCTATGAAATGAAAACTCACTGGATAGGATGAATAGAAGATCAGTGCAGAAGACAAGATCAATAAAATTGAAGACAACGATGAAAATGATCCAATCTAAAACAGTATGGAAAAAATTGAAGGAAAAAAAAAGAAAGCATTAGTACCTTAGTGAATGGTGGGAAGCTATCAAAAAGACCAATATACATGCAGTTGGAGTTCCGGAAAGAAAGGAGATGAATGGTTAATAAAAATAACTGGAGAAATATAATGACTAGAAAATTTCCAGATAGGATGAAACCTCAGACCCTGTAATTTTTGTGAGCTCGAAGTAAGCTAATCACAAAGAAAACCACACTAAGGTAATCATAATCATAATCAAATTGCTGAAAAGCAGTGGTAAAAAGATCATTTTAACAGCTTCTAGGGAAAAAAAGATATACAGAGAAAAAAGAATACCATATATTTCTCAGAAACAATGCAAGCCAGAATACAATGAAATGACATTTTTAAAGTACTGAAAGAAAAAAAAATACTGTCAACCTCAAATACTGTATCCACTGGAACTATATTTTTAAAAATGAAGGTGAAATGTATTTTTCAGATAAACAAAAAAATGAAAAAATTTGTTACCAGCAGACCTGAACTACAAAAAATTTTAAAGAAAGTTCTTCAGGCTGAAGGAAAATGATATGAAGTGGAAACTTCGATCTCTCAAAGTATTGAAGAGTGCCAGATAATTGTTAATTGTAAGGTAAATATTAATGACTTTTTTCCTAATTTTTCAATTTCTTGAAAAGTGAGTTTACTCTTTAAAGCAAAATTAATAATGTATCATGGCATTTATATGGTATGCAGAAATAAAAGCTGTGACAGTAGTCCCAAGGGAAATGGAAATATACTGTTAAGGTCCTTAGATTTTGTGTGTAGTGATATAATATTATTTGAAGGTAGACTGCAATAAATTAAAAGATGCATATTGTACAGCCTAGAATGGCCACTGGTAAAATGGCATAACTAATAAGCCAATAGTGGTTGGTGATATAAACAAAATAATAAAATATTTAATCCAAAAGAAGACAGGAAAAAAACAACAGACGAGAAATACAGAGAACAAATATAAAATATAAAGATGGTAGATTTAAACCCAGTCGTATCAATAGTGACATTAAATGTAAGTACTCTAAACACTCCAGTTAAAAGGTTACATAAAAAATGGAAGACCTTGGGATGGTTATGCCAACTATATGCTGTCTATAAGAAATCCACTTTAAGGTTAAAGACACAGATATCTAAAAGTAAAACTATGAGAAAATATACTTCATGCAAATACTAATCATAAGAAAGCTGGAGTATGTAAATATGAGACAAATTAGACTTCAGGGAAAGCAATATTACCAGGGTTAAGGAGAGGGACATTTCATAATAATAAAGTGGGGAGCAAATGTAGCTTAGTAGTTGAGCACCTGCTTCATGAGTATGAGGTCCTGGGTTCAATCCCCGGTACCTTAAAAAAGAAAACAAAAAAACCCCATAATGATAAATTGGTCAATTCATCAGGAAGACATAATCCTAAATGCATATGCCTCAAAATTCATGGAGAAAAAAACTGATAAAACTGGAAGGATAAATAATCAAAACCAAAATTAGAGCTTAATATCTCAACACTTATCTCAGTAATTGATAGAATAAATAGACAAAAAAAAAATCAAGGAGTAGTAGAAAACATGAACAACACTATCTACTAACTTGATCTAATTGACATTTTAAAACACTGGAACTAACAGAATATGTTTTCTTTTTGAATTCACATGGTACAGTCACTAAGATAAACCATATTTTGGGCCATAAAACAAGCCTCAATATATGTAAAAGGATTGAGATCATACAAGGTGTGTTTTCTGACCAAAATGCAATTGAATTTGAAATCAGTAACAAAAAAATATCTAGAAATGTCCACGTATTAGGAACTTATGCAGTATATTTCTTAATAAATCATGGATCAAAGAAGAAATCAGAAGGGAAAATACAAAATACTTTTAACTGAATGATGATGCAAACAAAGCTTATTAAAATTTGTGGGATGCAACTAGGGCGGTGCTTAAAGGGAAATTTAAAGCTTAAAAATGCTTATATTAGAAAAGATCTAACATCAATAGTCTAAGCTTTCAAACTAAGAAACTAGAAAAAAGAAAAAATTAAACCCTAAGTAAGTAAAAGAAATAAAATAATAGGAGAGTAGAATTTAATAAAATGGAAAAGCAGTAGAGAAAAATCAGTGAAACCGAGCATCTTTTAAAAGATCAATAAAATTGGTAAGCCCATAACTGGACTGATAAAAATCACACATTACCAATATCAGGAATGAAAGGATAAATATCACTAAAGATCCTCAGGCATTAAAATAATTAGGGAATACTTGGAACAACTTTACATTAGTAAATTTTATAATTTAGATGAAGTGGAAAAATTCTTTGAAAGACATAAGTTACCAAAAATTGACTCAAAAAGGACAAAACAATCTGAATAGCACCATATATATTAAATTAAAATTGTAATGAAAAACCATTGCACAATTAAAACTTAAGCTTCTGATGACTTAGCTGGTAAATTCTATCAGATATTTAAGGGAGAAATAAACTAAACTTTGAGAAAATAGAGGAAGATCGAATTCTTCAGGACTTATTCTATGAGGCCATGTTATATAAGTGAGCCAAAGATGGCCCCTGTATATTGGCGTGTATGTTATTCTTATAGCAGGATAAGACCTTTTGCTCAAAAGCTTACTAATGCGAAACTCAAATTCTTACACCGTTGTTTACAGTATAGCGCATTTAAGCTTATTTTTAATCCGTTTAAAGCCAGCCTTCTTTGTCAACCCTGCAGAGCTACACCCAACGTCTGCTAGCCAGTTGCATATAAACAAAACTCCATCACTAAATATTAATTTAAAAAATAAACCTTTGGGAAGCAGACGTGGCTCAACTGATAGAGTGTCTGTCTACCTTATGGAGGGTCCAGGGTTCCATCCCCAGGGCCTCCTGACCCGTGTGGTGAGCTGGCCCACGCACAGTGCTGCTGTCGTGTGCAAGGAGTGCCGTGCCATGCATGGGTATCCTGGCGTAGGGGTGCCCCATGTGCAAGGAGTGTGCCCTGCAAGGAGAGCCGTCCTACATAAAAAAAGTGCAGCCTGCCCAGGAGTGGCACCACATACACAGAGAGCTGACGCAGCAAGATGATGCAACAAAAAGAGATGCAGTTTCCTGGTGCCACCGGATAATGCAAGTGGATGCAGAAGAACACACAGTGAATGGACACAGAGAGCGGACAACTGGGGGGGCGGGGAGAGATAAATAAAAATAAATCTTTAAAAAATGAATAAATAAACCTTGACCTTTACCTCACATTGTACCTAAAATTAACTTGTAATAGATCATAAATCTAAATGTAAAAGCTAAAATTATAAAACTTATGGAAGAGAACAGGAGAAATATAGTCATGACTTTTAAGTAAAGATTTCTTTGATCAGACTCCAAGACGTAAATTAGAAAACAAAAAATCGAAATTGAACTTCATCAAATATAAAGACTTAATGCTTCTCAAAAGATACCAGTAAGAAAATGAAAAGTCATGCCGCAGACAGAGAGAATATATTTGCAATACGCATATGTAACAACAAATTGGTATCTACAATATATAAAAAATACCCTACAACTCAGTAAAAAGAAGACAAACAATCCAATTTAAAAACTGGTGAAAGAGTTGAATAGAGACTTCCCAAAAGAAGATATATCAGTGACCATTAAGCACATGAAGAACCACTCAACATCCCTAGATATCAAAGGAATATCATTTAAAACCACAGTGGCATATCCTTACACACTAAACTTAAAAGCATTTACAATACACCAAGTGTTGGTGAGGAAGTAGAGCAGCTGTCACTTTCTTATTTCACTGGTGGGAATGAAAAATGGTACAGGCCTTGGAAAAGAGTTTGACAGTTTCTTAAATGTTAAACATACACCTACCTATGACTCACCAATTCCATTCATAGGTGTTTACCCAAAAGAAATGAAAACCTATGTTTACAGAAAGATCTAAATACATATATTGTCATAGTGGCCTTATTTCTAATAGCCCAAAAGTAGAGGAAGACCAATTATCATCAACAGGTGAATGGACAAATAAATTGTAGTATATCTATTCAGTGTAATACTAAGCAATAAAAAGCGCCAAAAACCATGAATGATAAAAAGCATTATGCTAGGTGAAAGAAGCCAGATACAAAATACTGCATATTATATGATTCCATTTATATGCAGTTCTAGAAAAGGCAAAACTATAGGGACAGCAGATTAGTGTTTGCCAGGGGTAAGAAGTGTAGGGAGGGAATTGTCTATAAAGGAGCATGAGGAAACTTTTTAGGGTGATAGAAATGTTCTATATTTTGATTGTGATTTATGTTACATGTATGTATATATTTTTCAGAGTGCATTGAATCTTACACTTAAAATGGGTGCTTTTATTGCATATAAATTTACTTTAATAAAGTTGATTTTTAAAAAGTAACTGGGTGTCAATTCTATCTTAAAAAAACAAAACAAAACAACCTTTACTTGGATAGTGCAAACTAGAGGTTCTTGAGAGACTGAACTGAACTGTTTTTTTCTGAAAGATCAAAGAGGAGGGAAAAAAAGCAATGCCAACATACCCTGATATAAAATATAGTCTCAATTGAGAATTTTGTCCCTAGATCCTGCCTTTCTTCTTCCGCCTAAAATGAGAAGGGTCTGCTGAATTCCTGCTACAAAGCTGAGTCTTTCCAGCTCCTTTCTCCCGCTGGGGTAACTCAATACAATTACCTTAAAGTCAAAACAGTTACCTTTCTAAACCCAGAAAGCATGTGAAAAACAAATACATCAGTTTTATTACAAGTCTTATTAAGCTGGCACATTGCATTAGATCTCCTTGGAATGGCAGGAGATGAGATAAAAATCTCATCAAAGGTTGAAGTGAAGAGGCTGGGTAACTTTCTGCTGTTTTTACATCAGTGTTTAAATCAGTCAACACATTATTTCCCACCTACTCTCTTTCTGCAAATTGAGTGGACTCTGTGGAGAAGACAAGACGGTAGAGGATAGGTCTTTAACTGGGGAAGTAAGATATGGGTACACACAAAAAACCTTAGTTGTTTTCACTGTTTTGTTTAGAGTATTGTGAATTCCCTGAACATCTGACATAAATATATTCAAATGGAAGTACCTTAATACATTTCCATAAAACTTCTTAATGGCATAAAAATAAGAGTTGACTATATCAATTAATATTCATTCTAAAACCCCTGGATCTAGTTCTTTTATTTTCCTTAGTTTTGCTCATATCAAGACCTTCATCAGAATGTCATCTCTTTTTTTTTTTAAATATAGTTTTATTTATTTACTTCTCTCCCTTCCCCCAGCCCCACCCCAGTTGTGTGTTCTCTGTGTCTGTTCGCTACGTCTTCTTTGTCCGCTTCTGTTGTCAGCGACACGGGAATCTGTGTTTTTTTTGGTTGCATCATCTTGCTGTGCCAGCTCTCCGTGTGTGGGGCACCATTCCTGGGCAGGCTGCACTCTCTTTCGCGCTGGGTGGCTCTCCCCACGGGGCGCACTCCCCACGCATGGGCCTCCCCTACGCAGGGGACACCCCTGCGTGGCAGATCACTCCCCGCACACGCATCAACACTGTGCATGGGCCAGCTCCACACAGGTCAAGGAGGCCCGGGGTTTGAACCGCGGACCTCCCATGTGGTAGACCGACGCCCTAACTACTGGGCCAAGTCCGCCGCCAGAATGTCATCTCTTTTCCCTGGACTGTTTTATATTAAAGTAATTCTTTTCATAGTAAAGACTGAGTCTCAACCTTAAAGCTCTTTGATAAATTACTTAAGAATAGGAAATCCAAATAGAATTTCATTTTGGAAATCTATAGCAAACTGTCCTTTAATATTTATAATTGTGTGGTGTATTTCTGTTATCAGAAAAATGCACAGCTATTTCATCCTTAAAATATTGCCATCTGAGTATCTGGGTAAGGATATGTTGGAGTTCTCTGCATGGGTTTTGGATTACTTTTACAACAACTGCCTTGTACATTCATTATTTCAAAGCAAAAAGTTAAAAAAAATACCATTTATTATGTTTAATGCCCATAGCAGGCTAAACTAAGAAAAGAAAATATATGCAAATATATATATTTTTTCCTATCGAGATAGTCTATCTCACTGTTTCAACATATCAAGCCTGAAATGGAATTTAAAAAGAAGATTGCTGAAAATTGTTAATTTGATCTTGCTAAGGAGGAGAAATGGTTCTTTTAGTTAAAAAATTGGCAGAATCAAGAAAAGTATGATTGCGACTCGGCCTGCTGAATGTCAGCAGTGATTATCCTTGATTTATAAAAAAATACATTTTTAGTCATCTTCCATCTTATACAATTTCCCAATCATCTGTAAGACTGCAGATTGCTCTCCTTCCTTTGGCATTTGCCAGTTAAATTAACATTGTAAAATTGGGGGAAAAAATAATGTAATGCTGTTGTGATAGAATTTCTTGGAACACCAAGCCAAGATTAATAATTTCCAATTCCCACGTTCAAATAGTTGTGGTCTCCTATACCATTCTTTGCTGTCTACCTAAGCAGTATCTCCTTGTTTTCCTGAGCCCACAGAGTACAGACTATTTCAAATTATTCCTTATTCATTCCATAATATGAATTACTTAATCAAATAATTAGATCAATACCTAGCTGAGTAGTTGTTAAACACTGGTAAATGGAAGTTTTGATTGGGAGGAAATCTCTAGATATTAAATGGAAGACCTGTAAGGCTACCTAGGCAACAGGAAAAAATGAAACTAGAAGGCTGAGAGCAGATCAGAAAGGGTGTTGGGAGGGCATCAAAGATAAACTGGTAGGTTTGCTTGGCCTTCTAATGGATTCTGTTTAAGGTATTGGGAATAGTGTAGAAACTTTTATATTGGATCTTGTCTTCCTTGGCTGCTCCAGCACTTCTACTTCATTCTGGTATCTTCCCATCTAATTTCTCTCTCCTCTCCTGGGAAAAGGAGGAGGAGGAAATTTGTGCTTATGCTTGCCTGTGTGGTACTATATAGTATTCATGGAATTTTCTTATTTTCTAGTCTTTTAGAAAAGATCTACGTTTGCTACTCACAATGTTTTTTCTTGTAGAGGAAAATAAACCACACTGAATTGTTTGTAAGGAAATTTGGAGACCTAGCCAGGTTCTAATACTAACCAGCTTGACGACTCTGAGTTTATTCTCCCTAGATCTCAGTTGTTTTTTGTTTTTTGTTTCCCACCTGTAAAATGAAGAGCTTTTCTGTTTCAATGACCTTATTAGATGCATTCCTACATTAACTCTGAACTATGTACCCGAGTTTTTGTTCGGGATTTAACTATATTGGGTACATTTTTATTAATTGAATCTGCAGTTTATGTGGTTTGGAAATGAAATATATAGCTTCTTTGTTAGCAAGTGCAAAGTTTAAATCTGTTGGTGGAAGGAAAACACCACCATTTCTGTTTTTCTCTAAGCTTGTAGATCCTGGGGGATTATGATATTGAGTTTAGTTGGATGTTATGAGTAATACATTTGGATTTTTGAGCTAGGATGTTGAGGGATGATTGTTATTTGATGACAGAAGAAAAGGACCACGCTATAGGGCTTCTCTCTTTTTCTGTATCTACTTATAAGATATAAATAACCTTGTCTACTATTACTGTTATAATGAAGTATTATTTTATTGGTAGAGATTGATAGTATATTTTTAATGTTATATAAATCTCATTTTGAGAACAGTGGGTTGGGTGGAGTTGGGGGCAGATATCTAAGGCTGTTTTTTTAACCTCTTTTCACTTTGGTGTGGCAGAGAGAATAGTATTTGTCATTGTCTCCTCTAATTGTTCCCATCTCCCACAAACATTTCTAATCTGTTCTGACCTACTAAATCATCAATAAAGCAGTCTCATAAGAGAGGCATGGGAAGTAGCATTGTGTTTCTTTACTCTTGCTGAGTCCATAGAACTACATTTGACACTATTGACGTGACAGCATTGGCTGCCAGTTGGCAGGGAGGATTCACCTAGATTAGGTGGTTACTTCCTATTCCTGTCTACACGCTGGGAAAAATGGAGAGTTTTACTTTCTTCCAAAGGTTTCTCAGAACATAGTGGTACAATTTGTTCAGAAGTAGGAAAATTCCTTTAAAAGCTATGTCTGATTACCCTCAGATGAACATTTCCATTAATATTTCATCTCAGTTTTAGCCCCTTTCCAGTGTAGTATTTTTTCAATGTATGTAGGTGGCAGCAAACCATATGGTAAAAGTATTTTCTGAAAACAGTCAATCTCTGTCTTACTATCAACTCTTTTCCTTATTTCCTTTTTATTGATTAGCAGCTCCTTTTTCCAGGCTCAAAAGCCTTTTTGTACTTTCTGGATCTGTTGCTGATTAAGCTGATGTCTTATGTCCTTTTGGGAACTCATGCATGTTTTATTAACAATTTTAAGAATGAAATTGCCCCGTCTTCCTTCTGTATATTGGATAAAGAAAAATTTTTGTTGTTAGTTTTAGATAATATGTATTGAGTGGGCCCATAGTTATTGCCCTGTACAAAGCAGTTATCACATACAAGATGTAATCTCTTGCTCTCAGTGATTTTTATTTGGCTCCAATCCACTTCAATATGCTTAATTTCCCAAATTCTCTGCCCCATTAAACATGGCTTTTAAGTATTTGGTTATTTTTAATTCTACACATATGTTCTTCTTTATAAAGGGCATTGGATGAACATTTTTAAATGGAAAATTAGAGTCCCGGATTTTTAAGGAACAGTTTTATCCTGCTTACTAAAAGTCTGAATTCCATTTTCTGTCCTAAACACAGTGGGGTTGTCAAGTAGTATTCCCTCCTATCTTTGACACAGATACTTACCCAGAATACCAATCCCGAAAGTGGATGTTGCACAGGGCAGATATGGAACAGGAAGAGTAGAGATGCTTCTGTATTTGTGCAACTTTTATGAGGGCTCATGAGGAAACATACAGCAGTGCCTAAAATTCATAGTTTGTTAAATCTAAGAGATAACATAGCAAGTTAGCAGTACTGTCAGACTGCTCACTGTTCCTTGAATATGCAGTATACTTTACATATCCTTGCCCTTGCTCATTATGGGCTGCCTTTTCTCTCCAGTCTTCCTGGCAAAATTCAGCTAATCTTCCAGCACCCTATCCCCTAAATTAATCATTCCCTCATCAGTGATCGTTCAGTAGTATAAGAAACTGTGTAATTTCCCCCCACTTTGTGCTTGAATGACCTGCAGCATATTTCATCATATAGTGTTTTAGTTTGTATTCTTTTTCTGTTTACCATTTGAAAGTTTGAGCTGATGATAAGTTATAGTAAGAATGATGCACATATATCTTTTAGTGGGATAAATAAGAGAATTGAAGGTAAAACACTTTTAAATTTAATTTAAACTCTAGTGCCTTTGATAGGAAATGATTTAACACACACTTTGAGGTTTTTCCCTCAGCCATTGAGGAAGAGAATGTACAATTTAGTTTGTTTTAATGAGAAGCCTTCAAGATATTTCAAAGACATATTATTATTTATGTTACAGTATGATTCACTTTTTTCTGACTGATGCTGCTAAAGAACCTGCCTTGCACAAAGATACTTTCTATAGGTGTTGTTATGGGAGAAAATTGGCATCTTACCATCTGTAAATATTGTTGTTGACATTAGCTCAACAAAATTAGAAAGTGAAAAATGAAGAGGTAAATTTCATCTTTAAATATAATGTGTGAATTTTAGAGTATTGGTATGAGTAATGAAAGAATTGGTGAGACATTAATCTCATCTAATTCTTGTCTTCCTGATCAACTATTAGTTAAGAGAAATTAGAGAAAAATTTCCAGCTGGAACATTAGAATCTTTCTCAAGTTATAAGATGTTTAGCACATGTGATGTAGAAAGCAGAAAACCTGACCTTCACCCTTTCCTTTATATTTCATTACCTTTAGCATCAGTCATCCAGCATTTGAATACTAACAATTATGTGGCCATCTTTTTCAATGCCATTATGAGGCATTTGATTCTTGGAAGAAGATAACTCTTAGTGTTACTCCTTGGTTCATATTCATTATTTATTTGGGAACCTGTCTGCCATTGTGGCTATCTGTCAGAACTCAGCATCACTTAAATGTTTCAGGCTTGGTGATGAAGTGCTTGAAAGGGATAGCTTTTCACCCAACTGCTGATGACTGACAAGGGTATTTTAAAAGAAAGACTGATCTCCACCTCACCATTGTATTATAAAGGATATAGAAGATACAGTATGGCCCTGTAAAATTTCAATTTTTTGGAAGTAGAAATGTTTTATATACTATAACAACAATACTGTGAGCACTCACAATAACATGAAGTATCCCCAACTGTAGTTTATTTTGGTTTTTGTTTTGTTTTTCTTTAGGAGGCACGAGGAACCTAACCCAGGACCTCCCATGTGGGAGGCAGATGCTCAATCACTTGAGCCATCTCTGCTCCCTGCTCATTTGTTTTTTTTGCTTATTGTCTGCTTATTGTTTTTACTTGATATCTGCTCATTGTCTGCTCGTTGTTTGTCTTCTTTAGAAGGCAAAGGGCAGCGAATCTGGGGCTTCCCATGTGGAAGGCGGTGCTCAAAAAAAACTCCTGTTTTTTTTTTTAACAAAATATCCTAAAATGTAAATTAGTTTATTTTATAAAATTACCATATAACATTGCTTCTGATTAGAAAAGAATTGTGTTTAGACTTAACCATTATTTGAGGATATCATGGTTTGCTGCAGAATCCAAACTTCAACTGCCTTAAGTTTCATTTAAAACTGTATTGCATTTATTTATTTATTTATTTACTTATTTATATTAGAAGGTACCAAGGGTTGAACCCAGTACTTTGTACATAGGAAGCAGGCACTCAACCACTAAGCTATACTTGGTCCCTATACTGCCTTCTTTTTTTTAATTTTAATTTTAATTTTTAAAGAAGCTTTAGGTTACATAAATGCTACATAAAATATATAAGGGATTCCCATATTCCTCACTCCATCCCCTTCCCACACTTTCCCATATTAACAACATCTTTCATTAGTGTGGTGCATTTGTTACAATTGATTAGAACACATATTTAAACATCACTACCAACCATGGACTACAGTTTACATTATAGTTTATACTCTGTCCCACACAAATTTTGTAAGTTATGACAAAATATACAATGGCCTGTATCCATCACTACAGGGTCATGCATGACAAATCCAATTCCCCCATATTATACCTATTCTTCCCTCTCCCATCCCTCAGAAACTCTTGTGGCCACTGCCTTTGCATCAATTATAAGAGTTCTTCCATTGCTAGGATAATAATAAGTCTATAGTAGAATAACAATAAGTCTACTTTAGTCCATTGTTCATTCCCCAATCTTGAGGATTTTGGGATGGTGATGCCCACTTTGCTTCTAATTGAGAAGGGACTTAGATCCCATGGGGCAGATGGATGGAGCTACCTTGTTTGCAGTTGTAGACACTCTTTATTCCTTGGGATGGGCAATTGGCCTTCATCATCTCCTTGTTAGTTGTCCTGGGTGAATTCCGATTAACTGATGAGTAGGTGTTACAACTCTGCTGAAATTCAGGACTCAACTAGCACATGGGTGGACCAAAGATTTAAGTCTCTGGGACATATATTTATATTATAGGTTCAAATAAAAGGGGCAGAAGAGCCATGTGTAGAAAACCTGCAAATGAATCTAACTCTGTTACACTGGGGAGCATACATTCCAATGTAAGGCCCACTGACAGGGTTCCGAATTCCTGAACTTTCTGCCCTGCTTATAGTTTCTGGATAATCTCTAGAGCCTTCAGGAGCCCCACTATATAAGGCACTGTTTACTGTGGCAGTCAATGAGATCCTGCTGAGATTTGCATAAGCATAACCTCTGAAATGACCTCCCAACTCACTTTGAGATCTCTTAGCCCTAAAAACGTATTTGCATTTACCATTCCCCCCTTTTGGTCCAGGTCTTTTTCCAGTGCATTGCTAGTTGGTGCTTAGTAACAATCCCTCAGTGCCAGGGAGGCTTATCTCCAGGAGTCATGTCCCATGTTTGGGGGGGAAAGTAATTTGTTTATATGCTGAGTTTGGCTTAGAGAAAGGCCACATTTGAGCAACAAGGAGCCTTTCATGAGGTAACTCTTACTGCCTTCTTAATATCATTTTATTATAATCTATACTTTTATCTTTGATGCTTGAGAAATTGTATTTCAAGGCAATCATTTTACCTAAATATTAAAATAAATTTTCTGGGTTCAAATGGTTACTTTTGTTAATATTTGCTGTTACCCTTCATCTCTCCAAACCCTGCTCATTGTTCCAGGCCAAGCTGAAGATCATCAATCTCTGTGAAATTTCCTTCTATCCCAGTAGCTTGATTTATGACAATTTGGACATGGTGTATAGTACTTATTTCCTTTTGCCTCACCTTAGATAGCTGTTACATGCCTGCTTCCTGTGCTGGCTCCTAAGAGCAATGACTATGTTCTGGGTATCTTTATATCTCCCTTAGCACCTTTCACAGTGCTTTGCTTTTTTATATTCAGCAAGTATTTGTTGAAATTGTTGATTTTTCTGTTGATTCTCTAAATTAGACTTATGAATCACCCAGTAACTTGAGGTTTAAATGAGGAATCAGGCACTAGACCATGATGGTTAAGAGTCTGTATTCAACATTACCCAAGTTTGAATACCTACTTCATATTATGTATTAATTGTGTGATGACCTCATCTGTAAAATGGGTATGATAGTATAATATCAGCCTCCTAGAGTTGTCAAGGAGGATTGAAATAAATAATTTGTTTAATACATTTATTATGGTGCCTAGCATATAGGCTATACTTAATAAAATGTAGCTGTAATTATTGGTAAATGCAATCTTATTAGACTGACACTGAGCCCCCTGAGGGCCTTTTAGTCTTATATATCAATCATATAACTTTGCCTATAATAAATGTTCAATAAATAATTGTTTGAATCGACTTAACCATGTTTTTATCTTCCATTACAGCCCACTGTTTGTAACATGGAAGATTGGTCGAGACAAAAGATTGCGTGGATGCATAGGTACTTTTTCTGCCATGAATTTGCATTCAGGACTCAGGGAGTACACACTTACCAGGTGAAGACCAACTTTTGTTACCTCTGCCTCTACATTAAAAAAGAAGTTTATAAAACTTGAACCTGATACTTTATCTCCTTTTCCTTTACTGAATTGTCAACATTCTTGACTCCTTTAATATTAATTTTTTTCCTTCTCTTTGGCAATTTACCAGTAAAATGCTATTCGTATATGTTATCATAATATAGAATATTGTATTACATGTATTATGCCATGGATGTTTTGAAGTGAACTTTTTCAAGTGACCACCTTATTTTATATAACTTGAAAATCAATGACCAAATGACCATGAGTTTAACAAAGTGCATTAACTTTCCATAATAACAGTCATTGTGTCTTTCCCTTATAGGCTTTTAAAAAATAATTCTTGTCTCTTTCATCTTATATAATTTGTTATACTTTTATGTACTTTTGAAATTGAAGGGAGAACCCAGGAAGAATGTGATGCCACAGCCTGGCAGCATAATCATTCATATTCACACTCCACCCAGAATGGTTTTTTTATGTATTACATTTTTAATTGTCTTTTAAAAAAATAGATAAATAGATCACACAAAACATTACGTTAAAAAACGTAAGAGGTTACATATACCCCCTTCCCCCATATCAACATCCCCTTTCATTAGAAAGGCACATTCATTGCATTTGGTGAATATACCCTGGAGCACTGCCACACCACATGGACCATAGTTTACATTGTAGTTCACACTCTTCCCCAGTCCATCCACTAGGTTATGGCAGGATAGACAGTGTCCTGCATCTGTCCCTGCAGTATCATTTAGGACAACTCCAAGTCCTGAAAATGCCCCATATCACACCTCTTTCTCCCTCTCCCTGCCCTCAGCAACTTCCATGTTCAATGTCTCCACATCAATGATACAATTTCTTCCATTGCTAGAGTCACAACAGTTCTATAGTAGAATACCAGCAAGTCCACTACAATCCATATTATATTCCTTTATCCTGTGAACCCTGGGATGGTGATGTCCACTCCACCTCTAAATCGAGAGGGGGCTTAGGTCCCACGTGGCTGATGGATATGATTCTCCTGCTTGCAGTTGTAGACATTCTCAGTTCCCTGGTGTGGTGTTTGACCATTCTCACCTCCCTGTTAGCTGACGTGTCCACCCAGAATTAATTGTATCTTACTTATTTTGTTTTATCTAACACAATGACAAAGTAATGAATGCCACATTAGAGTTGTTAAGACTCGGTTCTTAATTTCTGGACTTGCAGAAAAGCTATCTAGCAGTCCATCTGATTTTTTTGTTGTTGTTCAAGCTTAGATATCTAGTAAATTGTGTTCCAGAATTATTTCAAAAGAAGAAAATTCCTTAAATAATAAGCTATTAGTAAAGGAATTTCCTGTTTTTGTTCTTATTTTAGAGTGATTATCTGATGCAGTTTCTATAGTTGCAATATGCACAGTGTCTGTCCAGCAAGATACTCGTATTTGGGACAAGTTGTTTAACCTTAATAGTCTTTGTAGGTAAAGTAGTAATTACAGTATTTTGTTCTATATACTTAACAGGAATGTTAGGGGAATGAATTAGTAACCAATCACTACTTTGCTTCAGGATCAACATAGTGAAACATTCATTATTTTACTGTAGAATGGCATAAATACAGGTTCATAGCACCAGTTAATGCTGATAAGTGAATTTAGAATATTCATATCTGAAGTTGGGCAGTAGCTCAGAGCTGCAGGGTTTTCTTAGTTTACTGTGAAGCCTAGAAAGAAAAATAATGGCTTAAAGGGGCACATTCATTCTTTACTTTAACTGGTTTCAGGACCTGGGTGTTTGAACCTGATTAAAATAACAGATAGGCAGTAGATGGGTCAAAACCCATATTCTGGAAATAACTACAACTTATTAAAGCTAGCATAAGTGCTAGTTCATGCATGTTAGATTTTTTTTTCTTCCGACATGAAATATAGTGGGCTTATTTTTGGACTTTGGCAAATTTTGCCATTGACTACCTTTTTGGGGCAGGTGCATATGAAATTACTCTTTTAATAACTAATCAAAAGCAATTTATTGTACATCTCCCAAAACATGTTATTATGAAGAACAGTGGTTCCTTGTCTTTGCATGAAAAAGAGATTCTATGGCCAAATAAGTTTGGGAAACACTGGTTAAAAAAATTTAAACAGCTCTCCTCACTGCAGGACTTCTCATAACTTGTTATGATAAAATGTTGTGAATCTCTCCAAGACTGCAACTTATTTGATTGCTCTTTTAACTTCCCATCCCATTGTTCTCAGGAGCACAGCTCTGGAAACAAGAGTCTATTATAAAATTTCAATTTTACTTTATATTTGGGGAGATGGAGTTGATAGCAAAAAATCTTTGATCACATGAACTTGGAGGTTTGGAGATAAAAGTGAAGAATGAAGCAATACCAAAAAAAAAAAAGAAAAGAAAAGAAAAAAGCCAAACCCCCAAAACAGTAAAATTAAAGATTTTCCAGGTATAGGTGTATTAAAACAAACACGCAAGTTGGAATGTCTGGTTATTCACTGTTGTCTTCTGTGATCACTTAGTCTTTTGTTCAATTTTCAGAGTGTTACCCTTTCTTCTTTTAAAAAGCTAACCATTTTTATAGAAGGCAGTGATCTAGCTTTTTTGTGGCCCAGTAATCTCTAAAACCTAGATTAAAAAATTACCAACTCCTTTTTTGGGGGGGAGGGGAGGTCCATTTGTTTTTCTTCTTGTTTGTTTTTGTTTCTTCAGGAGGCACCGGAAACTGAACCTGGGACCTGCCGTGTGCGAGGCGGGAGCTCAACTACTTGAGCCACATCTGTTCCCCACCAACCACTTTTTAAATAAAATGCCTATTCTGGAATTAAGTTTTTATTCTGTAGCAAACTACCTTAAAATTAAGATAGTTGTCCTAGTGAAGTTGTATGTTCTTCTAATTGAAATTTTCATTTATTTTTAGATTGGAATAATACCTTAATAGGTGGAGGATTTCCTCCCAATCATAAAAATACATAACTTCTATGTAGATAGCATGAATCCTTGGTGAGAATTTCAATGTGGAATTATTAAGTAGATTTTTTTCCCTGTCCTTGGAAACTCTGGGTAAAAGCAGGAAAGATTATAGCAAATATAAAGCAGGACAGGAGAGCTCAGAATTATTGATAGAAGGTCATCCACAGAAGTAATGAGACACTAAAGTCAACAGATTACTGTATTTATTGGTTTCCAAGACTTCAAGCTAGAGGTATTTCTCGTCTCCATTGAGGAAGAATTTCTGATATTTACTGAGCTACTTACATTTATGGTTTTTACATGGTAGAAAGCAGAGACTGATGAATACCTAGATAACATACTTCTTTATGGAAGAGAATTAAGACTAATACTGAAGAACACAAACATTTCTGTCAAAAAGGGTTCCTTAAAATATCAACCAATTGCCCAGAGAAGTGCAGGTCTATTTCATTATGTAAATTGAAGTTGGTGGTAATTTTTCTAGAATATATAAATGATTTAATAAATATGTCCTTCTTTAGTAAAAAAGGAATTTGGTTTATCACCACATTTAAAAGATTTTCGTTTCTTCTCATTTACTTTGTTGTACTTGGACCTCTTGGTAGTGAAATAATTATACTGGTGAGGGCAGTGCCTGGAGCTTGATTCTGCACTATGCTGCTTTTGTTGTGCTGTTTAATTCTGAGAAATTAGCAACTGAGGTTTATTCCTTTCTAGGGAACAGGGTGGCCACATAAAAGGAGATGTATTTTGTTCTGGAGTTTATTTTGTTCTGTGTGTGTGTAAGTGAGTGTGAGTGTGTGGTGTGTATGAGTGAGAGAGGAAGGAGAGAGATTGTTTGAAGGTTAGAAGTATTCATTTTCTATTGGGTTTTTTAAAATATTGAAAATAGCAAAGAAACCTGTTTTATTACTTTCAAAGGTCCTAGCTATATTGGATACTTCTGGTTGACTAGATTCATTGTAAACCAAATTTGCTTTTATATTTTTGTCTTGTAATCTTGTATTTTTCTAAAGCAGTGTGAGTTTTAAAAGTTTGTAAGCAATATAATTATATCCTCCACCTCTACCCCTTGGACTGTTTTCTGATAGTTCATATTCTTGATCATTTCAGATCAGCTACACTTGGCTCATTGTGAATAGTTAGTTTAAACAAGTTCTCTCTCTGTCTCTCTGTCAGTATTATTTCTCATGGTAGTATCACCCAGATTGATTTTTCTTATGAAAAGAGAAGATGTACATGAGTCACTTCTGCCTGTACTCCATTGTCATAGAAGCTCATTTAGAGATGTTAAGGCCAGGCTATTTTTGGCAAGTGCTTGTGGCAAGACTTCTGGCTAAAGAAAGGTTTTTGGAGAAATAAATGAAATATATCAAGAACATGTGCAGAACTGATCCACTTAATTTGCAACCTATATTTTGTTGCCTTTTCACAAAAGGGCAGGATGGCCTGAGTCCCAAACCTTGTTCCTAATTTGATAGTTTCAGTGTATAAAATAACAATGAGAAATTAAATGTCATATTTTATAAGCATTTAATATAAGGTATAGCTTGGAACTTAAATTGTTATATGCTCTTTATTAAAAATTATCCATAGGGTAGCATGGTTAAATATAATCTGCAGCAATCTGGAATCATCATTTTAGCTGCTAGCTGAATGTATTCCATCATCTCGTGGTTGTGTTACAGTGCAGAGATGTAGCCAAAAAAATGGCCAGCAGGATGTGGAAAGAGGAACTAAAGATCAAGAACTATCCCCAATATTGTTAATGACTTTTTAAAAAAGATTTATTTTATTATTTATTTCGCCCCCCACTTGCCACTTGTGCTCGCTGTCTGCTCTCTGTTTCTATTCGCTGTGTGTTCTTCTGAGTCTGTTTGTCTTCTCTTTAGTAGGTACCAGGAACTGATCCCCGGACCTTCCAACATGGAGAGAGGCACTCAGTCGCTTGAGCCACCTCAGCTCCCTGGTTTGTTGTGTCTCTCATTGTCTTTCCTCTGTGTCTCTTTTTTTGTTGTGTCATCTTGTTGCACCAGCTCTCTGCATAGGCCAGCTCGCCTTCACCAGGAGGCCCCGGGAATTAAACCCAGACCTCCTATATGGTAGATGGGAGCCCAATCACTTGAACCACATCTGCTTCCCTCATGACTCCTGAATTATAGAGAATTGTCTGAATTTATATAGCACCTACTGTCCAAGAAATTAAGTGTAACAAGTATATCAGATTCTTTCAGCTCTTTAGAGTTTCTAGTTGAAATCCCCCTGGTGCTTGATTAAGAGCCATGGGCATAATGCCACTGGCAGAAAAGGCCGTATGTAAAAGGTAGAAGGTGTGAGAGAAGCTGAAATGGGTTTTTGCAGTGTCAGGGCTGTTGAGTTTGATAGGGATAGAGTAAACCACCAGAAGGTGACCCTATTCTTACATCTGTCTATAAACTTTACCCCTTTGTTCTAGGAATCTGCTCTTTTCTCTTTTAGTCATGCTTACTTAACCAGTTCATCCTGCAAAGCTGGTCTAAATTTTACCTTGTAATATAGTAGGAGAGATAAGAAATTATAGAAATAATTATAGTTGTAGGTAGAAAGTGATTTTTGCCCAAGGACCAGTGAAGGTGGTACTAGATAAACAGATACTCTACATTTGTATCAAAAGCAGAAATGTATTTAAAACCATTTATGAAATTATATTATTTGGTCCATCCCTAGTTCACATTTAGTAGCAAAATTCTTTACACCACTTTTTTGTTTTTTATCCTATTTGGGCAAAAATGTCAAAATTATTGAGATATAAATAAATCATCATTATCAAAGTGACCACATATAAGGTGTTGGATATTTTGAGTTAAGTAAATTAGTATTTTGAAGGGGAAACTAAACTTTCTGTAGGAAAAAAGTAAAAGCTTAGAAATAGAATATATTTACATACACACATGGACATACAATCACACTAGCTAAAACAGAAGGCAGAACCAAGTTGGTTAATAATTCTGGTGCCTGACAAATGAAGAAAATTAAAATGTAATAGTTTAGATTCCCTTTATTGACTATCCTATTAAAATGAATTCCTATTTTGTTTAGTATGTAAGCTATATCCCTCCTTTTCTGAGAATCATTGCCTGCAATATTCTTCAATTTTTCAGATGATGGACCGAAGCTGTAAAGATAAATTAGAGCCCAAATATCTTTTGAAATTATTATGTTAGGTATGGGCTAAAGTTATATACATTTAAAAATATTTTTTGTCCAAACATATACGAAATAAATATTGGGTCTGGTTATAAGTGCCTAAAATATTTACATTATTAGAACTTGAATGAAAAATAGGACTGATATATATCTTAGTGTTCTGGAAGACTACGAAGATTGCACCAATATATTGATATGTTCAAGACTACTATTCTTGTCCAGGATATCATGCAAATAATCTACTTGTATCGTTTCTTGGGGACAATGTTATTAGTGATTTAAGCACTTTAAAATAACTGAATGTTGAGGTTTTTGTGCAGTTTAATATTAAAAGTTAAGTACTGTTTTATAAGCATGAAAAAATACCTTTTAAAGGATTTCCTTAGAAGGCAAAAGAACAAAGCCTTCCTCTGTGACCTTTGCCCTTTCCTCTTCAAACTTCAACCTGCCTCAAATGTGGATATTCAAATGTGCCCTTAGAAAAACGTTCTTTTCATTATTGAGAACAAATTGCTGTTCTTTGAAGACTATGAATATTTACTGTATTTATCTTTCATTATAAATATAACTTTTTCTTAGAAACAACTTCCAGAATGTTTATATTCTCTCACTTTTTAAATAAAGAGCAAATATTCAATTTAAAAATCTTGCCCTAAAGAGAATATTATCGAAGCTGCTTCTTGCTACCAAAGAAGAAAAAAACCCATATTATATAACAAGAAGAATAGACATGAACAAAAAATAAATTTTTAGAAAGTTCATTGACATATGAATTTTATAGGTGCTGGGAATTTTTAAAGATGGAAAGCAGTATTTAATACATTACATTGAGAACAGAGTTCTTAATTATTAATATTAAATGTGCAGTGTGCTTTTCAGTATCTTTAACTTTTAAAAGTGAATAAATTAATAGATTTGTAAAGTACAGATTTGCACTTGGTTTCATAGGAAACTCCTTTTGATTAACTTGATTTTATTTCAGCCCACAAAATTAGTTATACTGTACATACACATATTTAAACTATAGGTTTTGCCATTCAAATTAGATTAGTATGTGATTGTCCCAATTTTTAACTCTCATTTACTTTCTACTTTGAAATGCTAACTTTTATGTCCTTCCTAGCAGAGAAAGAAAAGTTTAGAAAAGGCTATAACATAAATTCTTCAGAAGTTTTAATTAAAGGGATTACCCAAAACTCAACTTCCTGTTACTATACCTAGCTACTTTCATGAGTGCTTTATATATTCCACAGAGCTGATTTAAAAGGTTCCAACTGTTGCCCTTCACTGAGGATGGGAGGAAAGAGAATTTCTTTTAAGTTCTTCAGGCTGCTTTTCACTGAAGCCATTCTTCTAAGATGACCTTTTGTTGCTCCCTAGCTAAGGGGGATTGACTTGCTTACCTAGATCTGGAGAAGTACTCTAAGTCTTTGAAATGAGTAAGTGGAGCTCCGTTGTGTATGAGAAGCAGTAAACAACTGTACACTGCTGGTTAGACTTATACTGTTAGTGAGGTCATGGGTTCAAACCCCCTTTGGGTTAGCTTTTTTAAGCTAAAACCCTAGGTATTTGATAACAAGGGGGCTCAGATAAGAGCAATTGCACGGATCAGAACTCAGCCCAAAGTTTCAGCATCATCTCAGCATGTAAAACATGCTCCCTTTTGAGCACTCAAAACTTAGGTATAGCATGATTAGTTAATAATAATTGCTTTGATTCTAAAAGAAAATATGGAAATATTCAAAAATGCTAAATTGTTTTCAAATGCCCCCTGAAAAGAGCCAATGTAACCATAGAACAAGCTCTTTGGAGTGGAACTTGGGAACATAGGATGGGTTTCAACAGGCCTAAAAATGCTGTGGACAAAAGGGGAGATTTCTGATTTGATACCTATCCTCGGAGCAACCTGGAGAAATGATTTAATTCCCCTTTCCTGAGTTTCTACCTCTAATAAAGAGTAGAGGTTAGGAAGGGGAGTCATCTCAGATAATCCTGGGTTTCAGCTGAAGCACCTCTTAAGTACTACAGTTTTAGAAGGTTGACTATGTTAAATTCACAGGTTTGTAAGTACATGTTATAAAATTTAACTGCTCCTTTTAAACATACATTTTTTAAAAGGCTGCATTTTCTTTTCTTTTTCTTTTTTTTGGGGGGGCTGCATTTTAAAGTTGTCATCTATTGTGTATTGAAATGCTCCTCTGCCTCGTGTTTCACCTCACTAAGGTGTGTGTGTCTATTGTGTAAGAATATGTGCCATCCCTTGCTGTTGTATCTTCCTCTTCATAGGTTTTATTACTCATTAGACAAAATGGGCAAACACTCACACCACTGGCATGACTACATTTTTGCCTGCCCCTGCCTGTCCCCATTTCCTTCCCACTTCCTTGCTTTGCTTTCTTGGCCGTAGCCACTCTGTCCACCTTGTTTTCATTTGAACACACCAACCATGGTCTCTCCTCAGGGCCTTTGCACTTGCCATTCTCTCTGCATGGAACAGTTGTCTCCCTTACTTCCTTCAGGTGTCTACTCAAATGATTCCTTAGCATTGTTACCCTATATTAAATAGCAAAGCCCACATTTCACATCTGACACTTATTACCACCTGCCATTTTGTTAAATTGACTTGTATATGTGTCGGTCTCCCCTAACTAGAATGTAAGTTGCATGAGGCCAGGGACAGCACTAGTATTTCTCAAGGCCTAGCACAGGGCCTGGTATATAGTAGGCACTCAGGAAATAGCAATTGAATGAATAAAAGTCTTGTTTTTGCCAATATTTAGTAATATTTAATTATAAAATATGAACCCTCATCTTACTACTTTACCTAGATTTGAAATTTTCTTGTCTCTTTTTGCACATGATTTCTCATTGTAGTTTTCATTGAGTGCACATAGATTTTTTTGTGTGTATTTGAGTATTTTTACATTACATTTCTTTTGAAAAATCATTTTATCATGGACATTTTCCAATATTCACAAACTAGAATATTCTAATAATGTCATTTCTATAATAGTGCTGTTTACTTTATAAACTTTTAAAAAATGTTTTGATATTTGCTTTTTAAGCACAGAGTCAGTGTGATGTTATAAAAAGAGCATGGGCAGGGAGTGTGTATAGCTCAGTAGTTGAGCACCTGCTTCGCATATGCAGGGTCCAGGTTTCAATCCCCAGTACCTCCTTTAAAAAATAAAATGGACTTTTGAGTCAGCCATAGCTAGTCTTTTTCTGTATCATCTAGTTCTTAGCTTTGTGACCTTTAGATATACTTGACCTCTCCTGAGTCTTAGTTTCCTTATCTGTAAAATGGTTATAATGCCAACTTATCTGGCACATAGGAAGTATTTAGTAAATGTTTATATTTCTACTGCAGGAAGAAATTAAGTAGTGAGAATAGCTGAGAGAAATTAGATTTAATATATTTTTCTAACAATTTCATTTCTTTTTCTCTTGGACATATGTGGATTAGCAGAGGTTTTCATAATATGAAAAGAAGTGAGCATCATCAGAAAATAAATCAGTGACCCTGTAATCAACCAGTCAGTCACATTTCTATTTATGTAATCCTTTAAAAAAATACATACATACATATATATGTGTATGTATGTATGTATGTATATATACTGGCCTTCAACATTTCCTGTTCTACCTCCCAAATCTCTTGAATCCATCTCCTCCTTTCCAGCATCACTGCCACAACCTTACTTAGGTTGTCATTCTGGCTCACAAGTACTGGTTTCCTGCTTCCCCTTGAAACTAGTCATCAGAGTTAGCTTTGTGACACAAATGTTTGCCACTTTCTTGCTTAGCAGAGCTCTGGTCAGCCCATACTTCTTTAAGAAGCATGGCATGGCATATGAGACCCTTTAAAATATGACCCTAACCTGACTCCAGCCCTGCACAATTACTCATGACTCCCCAAATATACCTGTTCCTGTCTCTGGCTTTGAATTTGTTCTCTCTGCCAACCATGCCCCTCTCCTACTCTACCCAGTCAACTCCTATTCATCCTTCAAGAATCAGCTGCCGGTTATTTCCTCTGTGAAGTTTCCTTGATGCTCCCTGGCAAAACTGGTCAGTTTGTATTCCCACAGCACTTTGTTTGGACCTCTATTTATAACACTTAACACACCATATTATAATTATTAACCTGACATGTTTGTCTCTTCCTTTTGAAATTTTCCTCAGCAGTAGTTTACCAAGCCACATCAAAGCAAATGAGATGTTGCTATGTAGTAACTTTACTTGATCCTGATAACCATTTCTACTCTCCTCTCTTTCTGTCTATTCCTATTAGCCTATTTTTGCCACCTTTTCTTGCTACCAGTGTGCTTGAGCCAATAGAAGTTGCTAATGCTGTTTAGTAGTGAGAGTTGTGGTTTAAGGCCTACTATAGTTTGATTGAGCCAGGGTACAGGGATCCTTAAACTGAATGCTTTTGAAACCAGATTAACATAAGGTTGGTCTCTTGTTATAAATACTATAAGTGATTAAAGAAGCACAATAATAGGAATTGATGCTTGCCATGGAGCTGTAGAGCTGGAAGGGAATCTTATAAGTCATCTAGTCAAACCCCTATCAGGTATTTTAATCTCTCTTAAAATATTTCAAGAAATGGGCTTCTAGCTTCTATCTGAATATCTGCATTGACTTGGAACTTGTGCTACCAGTTAAGTAGCCCATTTCGTTTTCACATGCCTCTAAACTGATTGCCACAACTCCAGTTACCATATAGCTTTAGTTGAAGTGCCAGAAGCCAAAGATTGCTCATATTTAGCACTTTATTCTTTATAGAAAGCAACATTAATCAGTAGTCATTAAACGTACCCTCTGAGTAATGTCTGAAACTTTAGAAGTTTAGGAGTGGTAAGGTACACAGGTTTATAACCAACTCCCATCCAGCCCTCCATAATAATTTTAACCGACCTCTTACTATTGAAACCTTTGAAGCTGCTACCACCACAGCTTTTCTCACTGCCAAGATTTCTGGAATTGGCTG
Organism: Dasypus novemcinctus; assembly: GCF_030445035.2. Lineage (NCBI taxonomy): Eukaryota > Metazoa > Chordata > Mammalia > Cingulata > Dasypodidae > Dasypus > Dasypus novemcinctus. The sequence goes on along the minus strand of NC_080704.1, from coordinate 118,509,074 downwards.
GATAGAACTGATACTAGATATTTTAGTCCTCCCAACAACTTGTTGTACAACATTGGAACTAGAGTTAAAATACAGGTTTTCTGACACTGCCTGGGACTATCAGTACAGTTTTCACAATAAAACATGTCCATAAAAGTATGTGAACTTGATTCTTTTAGTATTTTTTAAGCATCTAGTTCCAAGTAACTCAGTAATAAAATAATCATTTTGTAATGTAAATGCCTACACCCAAGTTATCTGCCCTGTTTCAAGTTGTTTACTTATTTCTGTAAAATGAGGAATACCCTTGGAGCTAGTCATTTCCTTTTTTTTTAAACAAATAAGTTTTATTGATATATATTTCATCCAAAGTGTACAATCAGTGGTATTTGGTATAATCATATAGTTGTGCAGTCATCACTTCAGTCATTATTAAAGCATTTTCATTATTTCAATAATAATAATAAACAAGAATCAACCAAACAAGAAAATTCTTCACCTCTCAGTCTCTCTCTGTTTTCTTCAACTAGCCCTACAGAAGTAACAACATCAATATTAAAGAAATCCAAATTAAACCTTATGTATATTTTGTTGTCCTTATCTTCAATTTCCCTTTTCTTCGAACATGCCACCAACATAATACTGGTCATTTTTCATAATCATAGCAAAAATGACTATTTCTTTGTGTGTGCTAGACCTATCCTAAGTATTTCGTATAAATTACCTCATTTAATCTTTCCAACAACCCTGTGAAGTTGAAAATATTGCATTCATGTTACAGTTGGGGAAAATCAGGACTTATAAAGGTTAAGAAACTTGCTGAATAACAGCTAATATATGATAGCACCTGACCTTTAATCTGATTCTGCCTAACTCCAAAAGTTGTGTTCCCAACCATTTGCTATATTGCTCCCCTCCAGTAACAGCCACGCCTTCTCCCGTAAATGCTTCTTATAGCCATTTGATTTATAACTCAACTGGTATCTCCTAATTTCAGTTCACAGAAAAAAAAAATCTGTAAATAATCTTTCTATTTGGGGGGGATTCAGTTTCTTAACTGAGCTTTCCAAAATTTCCCTTTCAGCCCCAGTCTGTTAATTTAATTTTCACTCGATTTCTCTTGTATTCTCTTTTCTTTTAGACTTCTGTAGAATTGTTCCCCTCATTGTGTCTTTTTTCTTCATAGATCTCCTCTCATTTTAATTTACTGTTCTTAACACTCACAGCCCCAGCAGAATGTATCATCTTCTCAGGGATACACATTCCCCAAACTTTGATTTCTTTCTGCACAACATCTACATTTAACATCAACAAATTCACCCATCATGCTTCTAGCCAGTATAACCCTCTGAAATCCATTAAGAATTTTGGGGGAGGGGTTGTTGAGGAAGGATTCACCATAAAAGAACAGTAGATAAAAGCACTGACTTTGCCCTTCTCTTCTTTACAACTGTCAAAAGGGTGACATCATTTTTGGAATAAAACGTTAGTCTCTTCCTTACAAATTATAATTAAGGAAACAAATTCCAAATTTCTAGGCAATTTAGACCCAATTTATTTCTTTATTTTTCATTTTTATAATTGGAAGCTCTTTGGGCAACTTACTATAAACCAAAAAGTAGCTATATAAATGGAAGACAGATAAATTCCTGACTAACATTTTTCTCATAGAAATTAAAAAGGAATTCCAGAAAGGAATTGTATGGATTTGGTCATGGACTATGTCTGTTTTACCATCCTTAGATTTCTGGCTTTAAAAAAAATTACAAGATTATCCAGATTCCACTGTTTTCTTATTGCAGCTGGTATTTGGGGATCTCAGAGTATTGGAAAGGCAAGGCAGATTTTTAAAATGTATTTTTGTTGTATGCAATTCTTTCTATGGATGCATTATCTTTTTGGATTTTGAGGTAAGGAGTAATGAAACTTTGGAACTATAAACATTATTGAAGATCTGTTTTTGCCCCTGGTCCATTTAAAAACTATCCTTTATTTGTTTGGAACAAATAAAACATTGGAAGCATGCTTGCAGGATAGATATTTTTTAAATCTTTTATTCATATACTACCTGTTAATTATAGTATAACAGTAGCATTAGTTGGTGCTTTGTCCAAGTCACATGTTTCCTGATAGGATTCAGAGACTTTTGCCAGCATGTGAAGATGTCATTTCCCAGACTGAAGCCCCACATACCAGAGACTGATCATGATAACATGGCAAATTAATGATGCAGTGGGCAACAAACTAGCAAATAACTGGAGATGCTAGCCCAGAAGTTAGTAACATTTTTAGTTCTGGGGATATCAGTAGGGCTAAATAATGCACCTAAATATCATTTGTCTTTTGTAGGCTGAAAGAGGTGGAGGCAAAAGGGTCATGAGGCATGGCAGAGCAATTCTGCCAAATATATGAATGCCGCTCTGTCTCTTGCCTATGGTGCATCCCATTATTTTAAGTTCAAGACTAAGCTTCCAAGAAAGAAAATTTTAAAATGTCAAATAAATTAGTAAATGCTCATGGCTCTACAGTTTCACATTGCAGATTTCTTCTTCTGCTTCCCAAAAGCTGATTCCCAAAGGATTCACCCAGGGATTTCCCTAAACCCCTAAAGGTCTTGCTTCTTTCTTTGTATGCTTATGATGCACTGCTGGCCCCTCTGTTAAAGCACTTTTTTAATCTTGCCTTGTGGTGTAGTAAGAAACTAGCCTGATTATCTTCCCTCCCTAGATTGGTAGTCCCTTGAGGATCTGGGCTAAATTTTTCACATCTTTGTATCTCCTTAGTAGCTGTGGGGAATTAGGCACAGGTCAAAATTAATGTTTGAATAAGAGTCAGTTAGTTTCCTTAGTATACTGAAGTATTTGTTTATTAGGTGGGGGAAGTTAGGTAAAGGTGATCAGAAGTTAAGGAAAGTGTTAGGAGCCACAACCTATGCAAGGAAAGCAAGAAGTGAAGATCAAAACATCTGTGAAAACGTAAGCTATAGGAACATAAAATGAATTTGCAAAAGTGATTCACTTACCCTTTTAGGAACCTAGATAAAACCTAAGGTGAGACATATTTATTTTGCTTTCTTTTTATAATTTTAAATCAAGGAAATCATTATTATTTGCTTTATAACTGCATCAGATGTCATTTAATAAAGGATGTGAACACTTAATTCTTATGGGAGGTTTTAGGTAAACACAATATTTAGATATTCTAGTTGTAGGTGTTAAGTTTTGGTACTATAAAAATTAAAGAATTGAAATAAAGTTATAAAATATGCTTCCATGGAGAAACCTATATATAATAATTCTACAAAGGAGATGAATGAGAAAACTGAAATACACCTGTAGAAAGGAAATGAGGATGCTATGTAATGGCCTATAGATTACCTATAGCACACAATTGCAGCTTGGAAGCATTTTGTAAGAGGAAGTACTGAGAGGCTGCTTATTCAGAATTGTTTCATGAATGACATCATTTTTTTTCACAGTGGCATTATTGGCCATATAATTTTTCAGTCCCCATGAGAAAGAAATGGTCATTTCTTTGAAGTTTTGGTTGTAGTTGTAGGTTGTGTGAGTGGGTAATAGTTTTTCAGAAATGATCATTCTGCAATGGTTGAACATTTTGGGAGAATCAGAATTTCAGGTGAGTAATCCCAGGGTATGGTTTCACCTTGTGTCATTTTTAATATCTAGTTAATTATGCTTGGTTCTTCTAATGGAGGAAACCACCTAGAGAGCTCGTGTTGAGGTAGAAATAACACTTAAATTCAACAAACACAATTCATCACCCCCTTATCCCAAAGAAGAAGATTCGGGTTAGGAATGGGGAAACTGGCAACATTCTGATCGTTATATCCAGTCTGTTCAAAGCAGTCCTTCTGATGTGCATTTGATAAGAATCTGTTACTTTCAGCACAGCTTCTGGTGAATGAAGAATATTTAAGGGGGTTAAAGAATGAGAAGGGATTTACTGTGCTCAACAATTGCCAGTAGTCAGGCCACTTCCAAGTTGTGATTTTTTCAGACTTGGAAACTAAGTGGGATCCAATCTACTCAGCCCTTCAGAGGGAGAAGATCCAAATCCAACTGCAGCAAGGAGTAGTGACTGATTCAGAACTAATGCTCTACCCAGTCTCTTAGCTAGTGTTCTTTAATATGTCTAATATTGCCCTCTTTATATTCTGGGTTAATAAGAAAGACTGCCTTTGTGGTTTGTGGATTGAATTCATGCAGCTGAATCTACTGTAAAAGATCTTTTTTTCATTCGCATTGCATTACTACAGATTTCAATGTTGTTGTTGTTCTACTTATTTTCTTAATAAGATAATTCAAACATAAAATAGTTACTATAGTTTCAAAGCTTGATTGAAAGATGCATTCAGTATTTTCTCTAAATATGCAGCAATTGTAACAACACAGCTGTAATTAAAGATAGAGATAGAATTTGTTGTAAATCCTGACAGACTTTGTCTCTCTCAGTTACATCAGGCTGGTTCAGTTCCACATTTATTGACAGCATAACTCTGAGCAAGGTATTGTACAAGATACTATGGGGCTACAAAGACGAGCAGTGCATATCTACCCTCAAGGACCATGTAGTCTTGTAAGGGAGATTGACTTGTACACAAAAGAAGCATAAAGGAGAATATATAAGGTGCCAAATTAAATGTATCAGCAGTGCTACTGGAGAAGGGAGACATTAGCTCTGGTTGCATAGACTGGGAAAGGGTTTATAGAAGAACTGATGTTTAAACTAAACCCCTCTGGACATTTAAGACTCAGTTTCAACATTCAAAAGTGGGGTGTGGAGAATGTGTGCATTATGTGTCAAGGAAACTTTCTGGGCCAAATGTAAGGAGATAGAAGTGTATGCTGTTTGGGGGAGAACTAAGTAACCCAGCTCTGCTTGAGATCTGTTGGGGATAGTGGAAAATAAAACAACAGGCTGAGGCCAGATTTTTTTTTCTAAATGAATTGAATTGCTACTCAAAGATTTTTAGCAAAGGAATAAGGTGATTAGGGCTAACTCTGGCTGCTATATATAAGATGGAATGGAAAAGGTAGAAATTAGAGGCAGACCAATTAGGAAGCTAATTTTAAATATTCCAGATGAGAAATGGTGCAGGCCTGAATTAGGTTAGTAGCAGAAGGATTGATTAGGGCCATGTAACAGAGAGATGGTAGTGATAGTGCAAAATAAGACTGTATCTGGGGAGTAAGATAAAGAGAACAGTTGAAGATGATGCCAAAAGTTCCTTCTTGCATAAAGGGCAGGAGGATGATACCATTAAAAGTGATACCTTTACTTTTGAAATTGAAACTTAGCCTAGTATTATAGGGTGCCTAAGAGTCACCTCCTGAGAGCCTTCCTGTTGCTCACATGTGGCCTCTCAGCCAAAGTCAGCATATAAATGTATTAGCTTCCCCCCAGCATGGGACATGACCCCCAGGGGTGAGCCTCCCTGGCACCAAAGGATTTCTACCAAGCACCAATTAGCAATGCAACTGGAATAAGATCTTGAATAAAAGGGGGAAAAGGTAAAGACAAATGGGTTTATATGGCTAAGAGACTTCCAAGTAAGTTGGGAGATCATCACAGAGGTAACGCTTATGCATGTCTCAGCAGGATCTGGTAGACTGCCAAAGTAGATACTACCCCAAACAGTGGGGGTCCTGAGGGCTCTGGAGACACCTAGGTCCTATGGTCATGGCAGATAGCTCGAGAGTTTGGTGCCTTGCCAGTGGGCTCTTCTTTGGAGTTTGTGCTCCCAAGTGTGACAGAGTTGGACTCAGTTGCGATTTCTCTATACATGCCTCTTCTGTCCCTTCTATTTGAACCTATAGTTGGTGCTGGAGTTGGTAGGTGTACATCCAAGAGACTTGAATCTTTGGGCTGTCCATGTGCCCGCTGGGCAGAGTCACAACACCTACTCTACAGTTCATTGGACTCACCCAGGACAACTACCAAGGAGTTGAGGATGGACAACCACCATACCAAGGAAATGAGAGAGTTTACAACTGCAAGCAAGAGAGCCCACTCTCAATTAGAGGTGGAATGGGCATCACCATCCCAGAATCCTTAGAATTGGGGAATAAAATATGGACTAGAGTGGACTTACTGGTATTCTGCTATAGACTTACTGTGATTCTAGCAATGGAAGAAATTATATCATTGATGTGGAAACAGTGGCCACTGAATGTGCTGAAGGCAGGGAAAGGGAAAAAGAGGTGTAATACGGGGGCATTTTTGGGACTTGGAATTGTCCTGAATGACATTTCAATGACAGATACTGGCCCTTTATATCCTGTCATAACCTGTAGAATTGTGTGGAAGAGAGTGTAAACTACAGTGTAAACTATAACCCATGCTTAGTGGCAATGCTCCAAATGTGTTCATCAACTGCAGTGAATGTACCACACTAATGAAAGAAGCTGTTAATGTGGGGAAGGGTAGGAGGTGCAGAGAGTGGGTCATATGGGAATCTTTTATATTTTTTTGTGTAACATTTTGTGTAATCTATCTTTTTAAAAAAATAAATATTTTTAAAAATTTTTAAAAAGTGGTAGGTGGGAGCAGATGTGGCTCAAGTGGTTGAGTACCTGCTTCCCACATGGAAGGTCCCAGTGCCTCCAAGAAAAAAAGGCAAAAACAACAAACAGAACAAATAGAAAACTGAGGGGAGCCCGTGTGACTCAGTAGTTGCATGCTGGTTTCCCACATATGAGGTCCTGGGTTCAATCCCTGGTACCTCAGAAGAAAAGAAAAAAAGTGATAGGTAACACAGGAAGAGGAATATATTTGACATGTTGTTTGTGAAAGTCAATTTTCATGTTAAAGTAATTTTGACTTAATCTTATATATTTTTTAATGAATTTGAGCATTAAAGATTTTTCTTAAATTGAGAATTTATATTAAATTGTTTTCTTTCAGGATATTGTAGTGGGAGTGGAATATATTAATATTTTACTATATGTCATATGTTTATTTAGTGCGATTTTTTGTAAAAGCATAATAAAATAAAGGAAAATGACTCTGGATGTCATCCTTTTCTCTTAGCCCATGCCACAAAACAAAGTTTCGACAATAAATATACTTTTTATAGGTCACTACTTGCGTGAAGAAATTTCGGTATTGCAACATTTGTTAAAAAAATTTCTCTTTCTAACCAAATATACATTTTGTGGATAAGAAATCTGTAAAAAAATAAATGTTTGTAAACATTGGGTGGTTGTTATGGAATTAAATATCTGTACTTATTACCTAAGAACTTTTGGGATTCAGGGCTGAATTAAAATAGATTCCAGGTGTCCTTAAAGGTAAACAGCACATCTATTGATTTGTCTGGCACAATGGAAACTGACTGAATTTTGTGTTACGATAAAAGTCAGCATCTTCTCTTCCATCTATTTAGCAATACTTTTTGTAATCTTTTCTCCTTTGGGGAACTTTCCAGATGTTTTGTGAATATGATTCCAATTTACAAGAGTTGTTTTTATATTGTTGTAGCTGAGTGATTTCCTAACCATGGAACTTAAACTGGAATACTTCTATCCAAGAGGTAATCTGAAATGTGTGTAGGAGTGCCTTGTGACACCTTAGCTTCCTTGACTTGCCTAGACTTTCAAAATTGCCTGTGGGAGCAGTTTCCTGGAGTTAAACAATCCAGCCCCCTTACAGAAATTTCCATCAACAGAGAAAATAACATTACTAGGTAACAGCAGAGGTCAGTAAGTTTTCAGCAATGTTCATGTAATGCAGTGTAAATACACAGCTAGTACCACAAAATGATTTAGATGGTTTCTTAGGTGTAGATGTTGACTTGTATTTTCTGAAGGGAAGGGAAGCCCTGAAATGTAATGAACATGACAGTGGATTTTGTCATACGCATTGTCAAAAAGAACCATTTTCAAATAAAAGATTGTAAACATTTACTTTGTCAGGTCAGTACTGTAGTAAGCTAGCATTAAACTGTGAGATAACTTAGACAAGTGTCCAATTTGTATTATGAGCACATTTGTCAATATTTATTTTAAGAATTAGTAGTCAATGTTTATTAGCTTTATCCAGGTATAGAATATGCGTTTTATAATCTCCCACAGAAAAACTCTTGAACCGGAACATCTCTGAGTGCCTCATTCTGCCCAGCAGGTGGTTTGTACCCTGTGTTTGCTTGACTATCTTAAATATTTGTCTAAGCCAAGCATAATTTGAAAAGTGAAATTCTCATTTAAAAAGAGTCACAAGCTTATGATGTCCAGTTGGAGATGATTTTTGGACTGTGGGCACTATTGGTCCTCTTGATTAACACTGGTGATACAGAGATGACACATGGTTAATCCAGTAGATAAAGAGACTTACATTTTAAAAGAGAGGACAGCCGTGTGTGTCTGTGTATGTGTATTTTTGAGACTTTCTTCCTCAAAACCAATTTGGAGAGTTTTTTTTCCTCTAGAAAATTTGCTTACTGGCATTCCACTTTTTGGGGAACATTGACCTATGATTATTTTATTCAGGATTCTTATACAGGCCTTTCAAAGGATACCTATCAATTTTAGCATCCCCAATTTTCTTTGCAAATACACTTGGTGGTTCTAGTATTTTCAAAGTTTCTATAGAAACTAGAAATCTTCAAGCCCTTTTTTTTTGTAACTTATTGCTCTGATTTACGATACTTATATGAAAAGAAAGAGTCTTACCATCTCAAACCAAGACAGATTAGAAGATCACTCATGATGTGCTGAGTTCCATGTGTCTTGTGCTTAAGGGACACCTGTACAATGTCTAGGAGCTTACAGTATAATTAGAATGGTCAGCCCTATCTTTGTGACAAGGTAACTAAGACTCTAGGGCAGCGAGCCATGCTTGCATAGGGAGTGGCTGTGGAGAGCTGGAAGACTGCCCTGTGCTAGTGAAGTGAGAGCCAGTATGGATGTGTGAGGAGTTAACAGCTCCAGGAATGCTTCCTTTGGACAGTGATAGTGCTTTCATTTGATATTTGTTTCATAATGACTGGATATTTCATAGTTAACTTAGAGGTTTTCAAAGTACTTTATTTGTGGCTTTGGCATATTATTTTGTTTGTTTTGGCATATATGTCTATAACCTTAGGTATATAAGCCTTTTTCTCTCCCTCCCTCCCTATTTTATAGCTAGATGTGCTCCAAGATCCTAAAAGTTTGTAACTTTTTTATATCAGACATTAGGTGATTAAACTCAGTCAAGAAGCTTGGGCTGTATTTCTGGTTCAGTTATTAGTGACCTACTGAAGAGCTGTTTCTTCTCAGAGGCTCTTGAATGTGACAAAGACCATAGATGAGTAGCTAGCAATACAAAAATGGAAAGAAAAGCTCACAAATGCAAAATAATTGAAGGAAGTTTAGTTAACCAATAAGGAACCAATAAAATTTTTATTTTTGAAATATTTTTGCTTGTTGTAATGATGGAGATAACTTAGTATAGGTTAATAGGGTATTATCAAGTTGAGGTCCTCCAGAGACCTGCTTTTCAGTAGACACAGAAGATTTGTAATTATGCTACACTACATTTGGATGGTTACTTCTAAAGTCCTGACAGAAGTGTTTTTCTCTTTAGGCAGGTCCCATTTCTCCCCTTACAACCTTATTTACATCGTTGACTTGCTTAGCAGACCCTTCCTTTATGGACTTATTAAAGGAAACCTTTAGCCCAGGTCTGATCAAATTAACACAAATTTTGAATTAATGGAGCTCAAATTAATGAGATTTTATTCTGTTACTGTTTTCTATCATTGATAGTTACTTCCAGGAAAATTACATCCATAGAAAATATTTCCTCACTCCTTAATGTTGTATACCAAAGTATGAGAAGTAGAGGTAGGAAGGAGTGTGACACACTAGTGGCAAAGGAAAATAAAGTGCTGTAATCTGGTCTCTCATATTTGTGGAGCAGTCTTTGAGCAGCATTCTGAACCAATATTATTCTTTGTAAAAGGCAAGTCAGACCTTAGAATTTTAAAGTCTAATGTGATGGAGAAAATGTGTGCTGCTGTGTGCTAATATTTTAACCCCCATCATTCTGGTAAGTTGTACAAACCTATTAGTTGACAGACATCCTGATGGCCCCACTAAAGGTGCACTATTCACATCTCTCTCCACCGAAGTCAGCCCTTCTCCCGCCAGATAATTTTCATTGCTTCAGAGGGTTGATTTCCAAAAAATTCCTTTTCCCATTGACATATACTAACCTGAAATCCCACAGAGAATAAGAATAGTGGGCAGAGGATTTTTTGTGAATCGATGTCTGATTTTCTTTTGGCACATGTTCATTTATGGAGACTGTTGTCTTATGCTTCTTTTCTATGCCTGCCCTTGCCATCTTATGATTTATCCAGTTCATAAGATGTTTCCTTATAAGAAGTTGTAAAAGCCATAAAAATAAATTACTCATGATATGGGTCCTTATGTTTCCAACTACAACAAATTAGTAATAATAATCACCCCACAAACATAAGAAGCCATTGAACTCCTTCAGGATACAATGCATCTGTGTTTTCCTTGGGGGAAATGCCTGTGAGATAAAAGCAACTCTATAACTCTATCACTGAAGTAGATTATAATCTATTTATAGCAGTCTCTGAGTTTTAGATAGAAAGATGTTGCCAAACTCAAAAGACCAGTTACTGCCTTCTAAATGAACAGCATTTAATAGATGCTAAATATGGGAAAACACACTTCAGTGGACAGTTAATAAGTAGATGAATAAAAGGATATTTAGAGTACAGGAGAAGGTTGACTATTCAATAACGTATAGCCAGGAGGGCCATTTAACAATTATATTGCCAATAGATATTTATTAAATTTGAGACGATCCAAGACTCATTTCCTCTACTCTTTCATTCATTCATTAAACTTTTCTTGACCAGCTACTATATGCTATGCTCTGAATATACAATGGTGCACAAAAATGAGCACCGTCACCACACTCATGGAGATTATGGTCTAATGGCGTTATACAGATAACATATATGAGGGTATAAACTGTCAAAAACTTAGTTTTTAGTGTGGGTTTCTGTAGTTTTTTTTTTTTTTTTGTCTTAGCCTGGTAGATTTTCTATGGATTGGCTAGTACCATCAAAGTTGGGAAGAAGTAAGGCCCTGTGAGTGTAGATGCCTCCCTGCTGTTTGTTGTACCTCTTTGAACTGCAACTTAGTTTATGAGATTTGTGCTTATCATTAGGTGCTTTTAGTAGCTCATATAAATGCAGGTCATGGAATGGCACTTTAGTAAAATATGCTTGAGTAAGGTGTTCCACAGGACTGCAGTTGAACATAGCATACCCCTGGACGTATACTTGTGCTAGGCACATAGAAGGTGCTCAACAAATATTTGCTCAATGAATGAATAAATGAATGATCATAGATATTCCTTTCTATCGGTAACCATCAGGACTGCCACTTATTCATGGCAAGTTTTGCTGTTTTGGGGGCAGAGCTATTGTCACATGACTGTAATGTAAATGGCATGGCTTTTATCTATCACATTTTTTCCATACCCAAATGATGCTGTTTCCTTTCAATATTTGTTGAGATTTTCCTAATATGCCGTACAGTACAGAATTAGCCATTGTCATTATTGCAGCAGCATGTTACAAAGCTTTTCCAATGTATTTTTTTGGCCCCATGTTGCTTGTGTCATGGAAACAAAATCAAAGTAGGCCCTTTTCAATGGAAGAATTGAGTAATTTTTAATGACAACAGAATGGAAATTCCTTTATACAAGTAAAATTTTTCTTTCCCTTTGAATATTAGGTTTAACAAGACATAACCAAACAATATGTAGAGTTAAAATAGCCTTTTCTGTTTCAGCAGGCTTACTTTAAACATATGCGTTGAAAGAGATGAAGTAAAATCTCTTCCAAATTAAGAGATTTAGAAAATAGGTAGGATTAAAGTCCCAGAGCTTTAAGAAAACATCAGGAACATATTTCTCCTCATGCTGAATCTATACTTAGCACTGTGCTATATATTTGTAAATGGGCTTTGAGGCTCTCTCAACAAAGGACAGGCTCTCTAGTCATCAGAGTTTGATTATAGGGAATTAAATACTCTTAAAAATATAAAATTTTTCTTTTGGGCAGTCCTTCTATGTTGCAGCTAGGGAGAAATGATGGGACAGAATGGATGGACTGGATGTAAAAAGGAACAAGGGTAAGAGAGAGGCATTTACCAGGAATGGTGGGTAAGAATCAAACAAGATGAGGAGGGAGTGGATGAGAAATGCAAAGGAGGGCAGTTGTTAATTAAGACTGTCTTTGCCAACACACCCACAGTGTTGGTATTCTTCTGCTCCCCTACTCTTAACTGTTCAATTTCTAGGTGCTGCTGGACTTTAGCATGCAGTGCCAGGTGCCTGACAGTATGGAGTTATGCTGGACAGCTCATCGTTGTTGTTGTTCTAGCTATTCCTTGGTGCCTTTGTCGTAATTTTTCTCTTTGCTCCTTGAACATCTGTTCTGGAGTGATATCAGACTAGGACAGAGATGATCGACAAATACGTGAAAGAGTAATGGAAGGATCAGTGGATATACTCGACTGGGTGTTGGCAAGGGAAATCAGGAGATGTAGCACGTAGTCCTGACTCCATTACTAAGTGGCTGTGTAACTTTGGACACATCCCTCTGCTCTGGTTCTTAATGCCGCCCAGTACAGAATTAATGGTATGGACTAGAGGGGTCTCTACGTATTTCCAGCTCTGACATTTAATGACCCAATGGCTATAAGAGGCCTTGTTCTTGGAGGACAGGTATTAAGTTTTCTAATATAATGCAGCATTAGCTTTTGTACTTGAAGCAGCTGTTTTGAGCACCAACTAAGATAAAAAATATGAAGACACTTTGGAAACTGAAAAATAATATAAAACTAAAATGGTATGAGTGGTTTAAAGGAAACTCCCCCCAAAAATATCATACCGTGATAAAAATCAAAATAGTTCATTTAAATAAATGTAAACAAAATTACAGAAGTCTTAAAAACAGAAGTGTAATTATACTTCATTGTAGAGGAATATCTCATTTAAAAGTACACAAATCAAGGAACTGATTCAATAAACATTGCCTGTGATTCATGGTTAAACAGGTAAGCTGTGGAGATGAGCCACTTTACTTTTCTCCCCAAGCCCCTTCTGCTTTTTAAGGATACCTTAAAAACTCTGGAAAGAAACAGAAAGTAGATTGTTTACCTTTCTCTGTCACCACCACCCATCTCTTACTTGAAGGCTGAAATAGAACTTTAAAAACAGTACAGAAGGGAATGTGTTGCCTTGACGCAGTGGCAGAGCATAACATGGGACTTCCTTCCATACTGGCTTGTTAGACCTGTCCTTGTGTGGCACTAATGGTGGTGGAGGCAGCAACTGTACCTTTGTTTTAGTGCTTTCCTCTTCTTTTCCCCCCAACTCCCATTATTTTATGTCATATCCTTCCTGTGACATTTAACTATTCTTTTCTTTATTCCTTACTTTACTCAAGTATAAAAGGGGGAAAAAAAGGAGAACTTCCAAAAATGTTGGGAGGGGAAGAAGAGGAGGGAAAATAAAGATGAGAAAAATTCACAGTGAGGTAGTGGGGAGGGATGGGTTCCTTTTCTCTCTCTTCTTCAATAATAGAGTTGATAATTTACTTTGTGACTCATCTTTAAGGTAGACTTAACTCATTTCCTTTGTTACCCTCAGCCCCCAGTCAATAACAGCTGAGAAAATTATATATATGCCACACCTTAAGAAGTAGCATGCCACCTCTCAGCTGACCCTTATCATCTAGGGCTGGCAATAGTTTGGGGAGGAAAGTAAACCAATGGGTAAGAC